>NW_022631027.1:0-641838 GCF_010015895.1 Lontra canadensis | reverse complement strand
TTTTTTTTTTTTTTTTTTTTTTTTTTTTTTTTTTTTTTTTTTTTGTACTCAGGACCTAGCAGGGGCCTGGAATATAATAGGCAGATGAGGAACATTTGTTGAATGAACTGAATTGTATTACATAAGATAATGCATATGGGGCATTGGTAGAGCATTTAGCACAGAGTACACACACAAAAAACATTTATTTCTTAGTCACTTCTACTTCACATCTGGCTTGAACCTATATTTCCTACCTCATCTCCCACCATTGTGGCTTTAAGCATCACTGACTTGTAATTTCATGGACATAACATACATTTCTATGCCTAAGGAGACGTCATCATCCTACTGTTTCTTTCTGCAATGCAATCTCTTCCTGAAATGCGTAATCCTTGCAAATTTAGAGAAGAGAATCCATTTTCCTGGTAATGTTGATACAAATAGCAAACTGTGCCTTTTATATTTAGATAGTTGGACCTAGTTGGGCATCTGGAACCTTTCACATGCAATTACATGTTCTTTTTTAATTGGCAAAGCTCCTTAAAATGAATTAAACATACTTTCATTTATTAATGCAAGCACCTCTTTAACAATCATTAATAGGAGCACCTGGGTGGCTCAGTGGGTTAAAGCCTCTGCCTTTGGCTCAGGTCATGGTCCCAGGGTCCTGAGATTGAGCCCTGCAATGGGGGGGGTTGGTGGGGGGGTCTCTGCTCAGCAGGGAGCCTGCTTCCTCTTCTCTATCTGCCTGTCTCTCTGCCTACTTGTGATCTCTGTCTGTCAAATAAATAAATAAAATCTTTTTAAAAAATCATTAATAAATGCCTGTGTGATGATTAAATTTCTGGATTTAAATGATAGTCTTTATACATATGTAGCCAGTTGTTTAGCATTTGATTTTATTATATCACCCTCTACAGGAAAGTTTAAAATACATTTTGGAGAATTTTATAATCAAAAGAAGGGTGGATGATTTATTCATCTCATGAAACTCAGCCCAAGGCTACTGACAGCTGCAATTCCCCTAGCCACTTCCACATTATTTTTAAAATGTGAAGGCCAGGAATGGTGCTATTGACATTGATATCAGGACAAGGAGGAGTAGTTATCTCTGGAGGAGTCGGTGGAGGAATAAACAAAGACACTCCCACAATATTAGAGATTTCTGACTTGAGATTGGACTTATCAACAGCCTGAACTGCAATGAAGAGATCCGTGCCATTTTCAAAAGGGATGTTTTCTGGTGAAAACACGAAGACTTCCTTAGAGTTGGCCTCCTTCGGGATAAGATCAGATGTGTTCACTTGAAGTGATTCAGTGAAATTGTCTCTGAGATCAAGAATACTTGCACTTATTCTAATGATATACTTGAGAGCTAAAAAGAAAAAAAATCATGACTTGTAATTCTCAAGTGTTAAAGAAGTTTTAAGTCTATAAGAAACTATATTACCATTCCATAAAGTTCCAGTGAATAAATGTAATTGATGGTCCATATTTATAAGCATTAGTATTCTTTTTACATTCTTGTTTGTGTATCTCAACAGAGTGATAAATGTAAAACTGGATCAAGGGGTGCCTGGGTGGCTCAGTTGGTTAAGCATCTTTACCTGATTTTGGCTCAGGTCATGATCCAGGGTGGTGAGATCAAGCCCTAAAGAGCTTCCTGCTGGGCATGGAGCCTACTTAAGATTCTCCCTCTCCCTCTGTCCCTACTCCTTCACCTGTCTCCACCCTTCCCCATCACGTGCATGCACGTGCTCTCTCAATAAATAAATAAATAAATAAATAAATAAAAACTGGGCAGGCATGAGCTAAAGCCTTGATCAGTATTTCTATATATACATCTGGCTGTGAGAGGAAGTCTTTAAACTATTGCTTATTGCTTATTATTTATAGAGGAGTTTTGGGTACCAGTGCCTCTCAAACTTTCATGTACATAAAAAATACCCAGGGACCTTAAATGACAGATTCTGGTTTTATAGGTCTCGTTGGGGACTGGAGTTCTACATTTCTAACAAGCATTTCTATGATGCCCATGCTGCCATCTGAAGACTATACTTCAAGACAAAAATCTAGTAGGACCTGAGTTTTCTCCCAAAGGTCAGTTCTGCTCCATAGAGATCTATGCTGTATTCCCAAGCCTTTCCAGAGTGATTGCTAAGAATGGGGTTTATTAAAAGACAGTTTGGCAAGATTTCAAAAAAATCTAAAGATTGCCTGTTACTGGTTGAAACCTCTTAAAAGATAAATGTGGGCCAGCTTTTCAGGTTCTAAATCTCTCCTATTTAAAAATCCTAACCCTTCATTTCGTAGGACATTCCCAATCCCTCTTGCCTCCTGTCTTCCCCATGCATCATAACATGTCTGCCTGCCTCACCTCCTTCTGCACCCCAGTTGGCTGGAAAACTCCTTTACGTGGTTCACACCACATTCAGCTTACCTCTTCCATGATCATAATCATCCCCAGGAGCTGTCCAAGTCAAATTAATAAATTTGTTCCCATGGATTTTT
Source organism: Lontra canadensis (assembly GCF_010015895.1). Lineage (NCBI taxonomy): Eukaryota > Metazoa > Chordata > Mammalia > Carnivora > Mustelidae > Lontra > Lontra canadensis. The sequence goes on along the minus strand of NW_022631027.1, from coordinate 639,345 downwards.
GCCTTGAGATCAGTGATTTGACAAGGTGGGAAGCGGTCAGGTATGGGAGCCTGTGGGACACCAGAGGCCACAAATGAACCTCCTGAGGTTGTCCTGCTGAAACACACTTGGTTGCCATCAAGATCGTTCTTACTAATTTCAGGTCTCGGTGGATTCCATTTTATTTCACCTGCAACACATTACATTACATTACATTACAAGCAACTATATGACTATATTTCCCTTTGTTTTGTTGTCAGATTGCCCTCTTCCTACTCTTGCCTTTGCCTTCTTTCCTCCCACACACAAAATTAATTTTAACTATTTGGTGTAAAGATCCCAAATCAGGTTGCATCAGAGGGAAAAAAGCAAAGAGAGAATCACAGTTTATTTTATCTTACAGATATTTTCTGGAATAACAATTCTCGTAATTTATTTTCATGATATTTGTCATGGAGTTGTTTCTCTTCCCATCTTTTTGCCCATCCTGATTTTACTCTTCCTAGATCAGTTTAAATCCTAAGTCTATTTTAAGCCTTCTTAGACTGCCTCGAGAAATCTCTTTCACCTAGTTAATGTGGTTGGTTTTATTATTTTTCCTGTTTATTTGGTAATTAATCATTTGTACCATCAAGAATTGCCCTGATTATTTCTTCCATGCATTTTCCCCCTTACTCAATGTTTGTGTTTTATCATTCTTATTAGATGGCAGCTTCTCATAAACTGTTTTATGTTAGAGGTTCTAAAATTTTATGCTTTTGGAAGACTTCTGATTTTCCATTGAATGCCTAGGAAATTAGTGCTTATAGCAATTTCAATATTCTTCACATTCTTGCTGTAAGGTTGTATAAAAATAATCCTGGAACTCAAAGAATACCCTGACCTGCTCAATCAGTAGGGTTCTCCAATTCTCATTTCAATAAAAATATTCCATAATACCCTAACATGGCATTACACAGAATTTACTCTTTCCTAAAACCTACTTCTTTAACCCTTAAAATTTTTGTCTGTAAAGACAGATTGATCTTCATACCCATTCATCTGGTCTTGGGCAAAGATAAAGTAGATACTGTAGCAGGTTCAGAGTTAGTATTCAATTTACCAATAGAGAGCAACTCTCTTGGTATTCATCAAGGGATAGAGGAGAAAAATATGGCTTTCCAATGCCAAGCCAAGTCCTATCACAGGCCAATAACCTCTCTAGCCTCTGTTTCTCTGTCTGTAAAATGGCATAATTAGAAGAATGTAATGTCCTAATGTGAGCAAAAACACTGAGCATGAGGCTAGATATAGCCATTAAACCAAGAAGCTCCTGCGTTTTCCCCCTAACTTGGAAAGAAGAACAAATGAAAATAAACTAAGTCGAAATATGTGAAAGAGCTTTGGAAGCAATGTCTTTAAAGCATTGTTTTTTCTTGTGCTCACCTTTGCATGAAACACCACATGTCCTAAAATCCTCCTTTTACTGAGCACACACTCAAGTAAACAGGACAATGGGAAGCTTCTTGGAGGAGCTATTCTTACAATAAACCAGGTGCTAAGTAAAAGAGATTGATGGAAAACAAGTCCTGGAACCCATCAGTACTTGTCTTGGTCCCAATTCCAGCTCTAATCCAGGGCAAGTGTTTATGATCAAGAGTGTATAGGACTGTCTGTTTCTTAGAGCACAATTTCCCCACCTGCTTACATGTGGGCTCAGTGTACTGGCTGATATTAGGTTCATCTACTATTCTCCCAGGTCTGAGCAAGAGAAAGGAGACAGTGGGGCTTGTGATATTGATGTATATAATAAGCCGTAAATTCCCTTATTCTATAGAAATGCCACTATCAGTGGAAAGAGCTTTATTATAGAATGTTTTAAAATTTATTAAAAATAATAGCAAACATTTATTTAACACTTTTATTTACCAGCAACAGCTCATTAGATGTATTTCCTTGTTCATTCCTCATAACTCCCTTACGAGGTAGTTACCATTGTTATTCCCATTTTATAACTGAGGAAAGTGAAGCACAAAGAGATTATCTAAAATACTTTGATAGAGGGCTGGAATGTGAACCCAGGCAGTAGAAAGCTGCTTTCAATCCATTGGCTTTCATCTGAGGGTTATTTTGCCTCTAGAGGACAGTGGATTATGCTTGGAGACATTTTTGATTGCCATGACTGTGGGGGATGCTTCTGATAGCTAGTGAGTAGAGGACAGGAATGCTAGTAAATGTCCTACAATGCACAGGACAGCCCCCACAACAAAGCATTATGTGGCCCAAAATGTCACAAATGTAGTGTTGGCCCAAAATACAGTGTTCGGACTGAAAAGCCCTGATATCAAATCACACCATTCTCCCCACAGGCTTATTGGTTTTCTCTTGATCCCAAGACTTTTACTCAAGCCATGTGTGTTATTACAGATTACTTACCATTCTCAACCCAGCCAGGCATGTGCATGGCTCCATTCTGCTGGGGTCTCACCCTCTGTCCAGCTGTATTTATTCCTCCCAGAGCCCTCACTTTCACACTGTATCTACCATTTGTATCATAAGCCGTAAAATACCTCGAATAGATACCATCGTCCTTAGTAGCATCGGCACCTTGACAGGAAAATGAAGAAATTGATGAATATCTGAAAGGCGGATGTGCATTTGTATATTTCCAACTCATATGTGGGCTAAAAATTTTCAAAGCAAAGATAACCTTGCACTATCTCCAAGAGAGTTTAGGATTTGATTCCGTTAAAGATGAAATCTACTTTTTCTCTTAGGCACACATGCACATGCGTGTATATGTCTCTGTGTGTGTTTAGCTTCGTATGTGTGTATTTTATCTTCCTGAATTGTTGTCTTTCTTTCTGAAATCAGAGGTCATGCCATGTGTCAGCTACATCCAACATAGCTCAAGGTAACTATTCATTAAGTATCTGTCGAGCTGAGTTGAATTGTTGCTCATTACTATGAAGAAAAAAAGTTATTTAATTATCTTTTTTTTTTAAACTTATGACTTCTCACCAGGGTAGATTTGGGTAGGAAATCCATTTACAGAATTTGTTCTAATAAGGTTACTTGCATCAGAGTAAGCAGTCATGTGCCTTCTATAAAGAAATGTAGAATTCTCTTTCTCTCACTCCCTGTTAGATTTCTTTAAAAAATAATGGGCAGGATTTTCATTTTGTGGGCAAACTAATGCAGAGTCTGCATACATATAGCAGGCACACAGTTATATGTGCCATATAACTGCACTTGAATTTATCTCTGCTGCTTTCTAAATGTGAAAGCCTCAGTTTCTTCATCTGTAATGTAGGGTTAATAATATCTCAAAAGTGTGGTAAAGATAAAAATGAAGATAACATAACATAAAATAGCTATTAATTTTCCTCCTTCCCTTTTGGGAAGTGTGGAATACCTTCTGACAACTCCCTAGAGTATCTAAGTGTATTAAACTTGAGCCACTAATGTGTTTGGTCTTTGCAGAGGCTAAAGGTAAGCCCTTCTTCATGCTGTCCAACATTTTAAAATATAGGAATTGTGGGGAAGCAGAGAACTCTCCCAACCAGACCCCCAGTGGCGGACTCCCTGATTCTAACTGTCCTCACCAGATCATGCCCTCCTTCTGTTCCTTGATTGCTTTCTGGAAAAGAAAGATGTGTTTTCCAATCTTTGGAATGGTTACCTGCTCCATTGTCCAGTAATTCAAGGTTAACTGTTTTACCATTCACTGATTCTATTATAGCTGTGACAGTGGCCCTGAGGATTGGCGAGGATCCTTGATGAATCTTTGCATAAACGGCCATAGGGCTAGGAAATTTGCCTTGGTCTTTGCTCATTTTAGAGGTCACTGTAATTGGAGGCAGAGTAGCACTTGAAGCACGGGAGGTTACAGTCAGAGTCAGGGTTTGTGAGCTTGCTTTCAGACTGTAACTCCAAGTGCCAACCTGACCAAAACAAATGGAGACATTTCCAATTAATAACTGTAAATGACACAGACCTGACTTTAATGCTACCTATAAGAAGAGCTTATCTGGTATAAGCATGTTACAAAAGCATATTTAAGAAGAACTCTGATATTTTGTCAACCAAGGGAAATTCTGGTACATTTGGATTAACTACATGGTTCTTACTGTCAAGAAAATCCTAGTTGGGGAAAATGAGGTCAGAAAGCTGTATGCTTATTTCCTTGGTTTCTAAAAAGCAGTATCAAATCAATGGGTTCCTGAGGTGATATTTTTCATGATCCCGAAGTTTCAAGGACCATTTTGCATCTTGACTTCTATGTAATTTGAAACTTCTCCCTTTAGTACCTGTAGAAAATATCATCAATTTCCTTTCCCTTGATTTGCTGTCATACTAATGAGATAATTTTCCTTGTTCTCTCTTTCATTCAATACTAACTCTCCTTTTAGCAACCACCCACATTGAGAAAGCTATTTTGTAAAAACTTCAATTTATCTTGTCAAATTGTGGGACAGATAAAACCTGAGTCCATACCTTCGCAGTGCCTGGGATTTGGAGGTAGGCCATTCTAGTGCTTGTGTCCACTACCAAGCCATCTTGTTTCTTTCCACTAGGATCACTGAGAAGGATTTGGGGAGGCTGTGTTGTCCAAGTGATGAGAAATAACGTGTCCTTTCCCACAGTGCTGTCCACAAGCACTGTGCCATTCATCCACTCATTGTTCTGGAGGGTTAAGCCTCTACTCTCAAGCTGTTAAGAAAGAAAAACAACTCTTTACATTCTGGAGAATATAGCCCCCATTGCACAGTCTCTTCCATTCTGCCTCCAATTCCCAGTTGTCCCATTAAAAGCCTTCCGTGATGCCTGAGTCCTTGGCTTAGTACTTAGGTCTTAATCATTATCCAGTTCTAAATTACCTTTCTTCCAGCCTTAGCTTCCACAATGTTTATTCCTACACCCAAACTAGACCACTTCCCAAATGACACTCATGAATCCCTGGACTCTGACTCTATCATACTCTCTGCTTTTCCTGGAAGTCTATACATTCAACTCCATTTATCTAAGCCTTACCAAGCCTTCAAAACTCGGTTCAAATGGCACTTTCTCTCTGAAATTTTCTCTAAAGTCCACCTCACTTACTGACTGAGAATTATCTCTCCCTCCTGTGAGTTCTCACAGAATCTTGATTCTGTCACTCCTTTGATATTCTCCCAGTGTTTTCCTTTATACTTACTTGTGTTTATATCTCATCCTGTTTACTAGACTATAAACTTAACTCTTTAGGGGCCTGACTGGGACTTTTTGCAAATAACCAATGCTAGCTAGATCAAGTAGTCCCTGTGAAGATAAATGAAAATAAGTCAAGGGCCAAGGCTGATTTGTTGTTTGGAGAAGAATGAAGAAGTGGTTAGAACAGAGACTGAGGTGGGGAAGGGTTAACAGGACTTTTACAGAGAATGTGACCTTGAGGACTGTCTCCTAGATAATTATCTCTTGTCCTTAAACTGTTATCTAAGAGAAGATAGGGTAGCTGGGTCATAGAGTCAGATTTCTAATTTCATAGGTAGATTTGACCTTGGATGTGGAAAAAGTAAAGGGCTCTTATACTCATATACTGAAGGGCTCCTAAATCTGATTCTTAAGGTAGGTGGGTAAATGAGTTCTGCTCATTTCTCTATCTCTCTCACTGTTAGGCTTCTTAAATACAAAAGTAATGGGCAGAAACTGCCTGACCGTGAACTTGTCCTTTCATCAGTTTAATCACTTTTTTCAGACACATTCCTCCAATTTCCAGATTGGACTCTTGAGTTCAGTTTTCTAAATCTGAGCTAGGATAACACAAATGAGTATAATTGCTATCTTCTTTGATTGAATAAATGCTACCCTGGTAGATCAGAAAACCTGTTGTTTCAAAATCTGTCAATTTTTGGCTTTAACATGACATTGTTTTTTTACTTTCATCCAAACTCTCACAATAAAATTATCACAATAAAAATAATAATTCACATAGATGTGAGTTCTGATTACTTACTCTCTAGCTTAAAAATTCATGTGAGTAGCTTTTGAAACTAAAGAAGAACATTTAAAATATATTTGTCCTTTTCTTAATGAATAGTCCCAAAATTTTTGAAAGAAAATTTGGTTTTCTTGACATTTTAGAACCAGAAGGGCCCATGGTTCTGGTTCATATCTGGCTGAGAAACTGAGGCCCAGAAAGGGGAAGTTCTTAACCTACAGTTCGAGAGTTAATGGCAGGCCCAGGACCAGAACCCAGGTGTCTTGACTGACATCATGGGCTTTTCACAGAGCAAAACACTTTTCACTCATAAGGAAATCCTGGCAAATATCAGAGATTTGAGGTAATGGAAAAATAGAGCACATAATCCACGAACACTGACTTGTCCCAGAAAATTTGTGTTAAGTTGATCTGCTGTGAAGAAAATTTTGAGCCAATTATATTGCTATGGGTGCTTGTTAACAGATGTTAAAAAAAAGAATTTTTGGACCCATTATATTGTATGTTGCTGGTTTCTGTGGAGAAGTCAATATTGTTTCCAAACAAGTAAACACTAATTGCTTTGCTTTAAAAAAGTAGTGTTACATTTTAGGAATAAAGTCCAATATCAGGGTAAAACGTCTATTTTTAGTTTTAACTTACTACTAGATGAATGTAGCACTTAAAAATTTTAACCATTAAACTTTCCATTTTGGTTATAATTATTTAGAAACATGAAAAACCAGAGAGTAAAAATTCTGACCTGGATAGCACGCTGGGAGGCAGCTCCATTTCCAGATGAAAGGGCCCCAAAAGCATCAATGAGGCCATTGTTCTGAGCCTGATCTGAAGCATATGTCTGTAAACCTCCTAAAACACAATTATATTATCAGAAGTTGTTTTCTAGAAAGCAAGTATGTGCACCATTTTAGCTACTGTTAAGATAGCAGAATACATGACATAAATATTCTATTGCAGTTTTAAAATATTAATCAATCACCATCAACCAGGCATCCAGATTAATTCAGAAGTCGATACTAAATTTTTAATCCTACTAAATAATAGCTTCGACAACATCTCAGTTGCCCAGCTAGGTCAATTATCTGCAAAGCAGCCATGAATCTCTGATAGGTCAAAACTAGTAACATAAAATTTCATGTTTTAAAGGTCATATGCTTCATATAAGAGAATTCATTAAGCCTTATTCCAAGCCTATTGGTTTATTCTTATTTTAGACATAATCTTAACAAGCTTGACTTCTGGGTTTTCTCCTAAATCATAAAACATATATATGTTAACAACAGCAAGAAATAACAGCTGCAAGGGACAGTTATAGAAAAGTATAATATATAGTAAAAAATAGATTATACACCAGGTCTCCCAGTCTTGGGCTATTTAGAGTACGTGTAACTAAGATAGTTGATGTGAAAACACTTTTAAACCATTAATGCCATCCAAGGTTTAAGGTAAGTACTTTGGTAATGCTCTTGGGGCCCCACCCAGATACCCTTACGGAGGCAATCGAATCTTTCCCCTGCTGCTCTAAGTGTTAGCTGCTAATGGCATATAACTGCTCCTTTTTCCAGAAAATTGCCTTACCAAAAGAGGCTATGCTTGCTGGAGAAGTAACCCTCACCTCCATCTTGCCTTGATTGTCCACAACTGATGACTGATGGACACAATGGTACAAAAGGTCAGCCCTTTGCCTCAAGATTGTACCAAATGTGTGATGCAATTCCAGATTGAGAGCTCCCTGTAGTGTTAGGCTTCAGCTAGACGCTAGGTCCACTTCTGTGCTTGGGTCCTTCCCCTGTCCTATCCTACTTCCCTTTCTCCTGTTCTCCTGAGAGCTCTCCCTGTATAAATCACATGCACCCAAATCCTTGTCTCAGGCTCTGCTGCTAGGAAACCCAGCCTAAGACATGTGGTATTAGGAATAAGCAGTCCATCATTTTAGCTCCCTCAGGAGACAACTCAGCATAATAATTGATATCCATAATCCTGGCCCTAAGTTAAAAAAACTGTGCCCACTTACTCTGCTAAAGAAGCCAGGCACTTATGGAATCTTTTTAAACCATCTGTGTGTGAGATATGAGCTCAATATATTAATATTTTATGGAGAAAATGCATTGTTTTCTACATTGTCAGAGTGACCTTCTGTGGGCTCAGTGGGTTCTTTGCTTTTCCCCTGCTACTCCTTATTAAAGTCTCAACTTAGAGGTCACCTTTCTGGACCTTCTCCTTCCCTTAATAAGGTCAAAGGCTTTCCATTCTAGTGTGCCTTCTATAGTTAATAGAGTACTTATATCATGGCATTATATAATTAGTGTCTTATCATCTCTCCCCCATGGGTCTGTAGGCCAGCTGCCAGTTGGAAAAGAGTGGTTCCTGGCTAATATATTATATTCTTTGCAGTCCTTACTTACAAAGTGTCTGGGAAAAGAGACCTGAGTCCTAACTAGAGTGCTGTGCTGATCCCATCTTCCTCCAGACTGCCATAATCCTAGAACGGAGGCCTTAAAAGAAATGGGGAGAGTCAATTCTAATGGTCATTTGGAGGAAAAGGCAGGTAGTTGGTTAATAAGATTCCCCCTCTCTATATATAGCCCACTCTTCCCCTTCTCCCTTGTTCACTGGAGCTCACAGTACAGTGGAAGAGACAATTCAGCAATTCAGTGGGACACAGCAGCAGCAGACCGTCCTTCACCTGTCATTTTAGACAGCTCCTCTAGTTCTTTTGCTGCAGAGGGCCCCAGTGCGACTGTGTGGATGACAGCTCCACTTTGTTTCACCTCGTTGAAGCAAGAGCTTATAGTGTTATCCTCTCCATCGGTCAGCAGCACGATTTCAGATCCATCTGTTGAGAATTTCTTCCTAATAACCTAAGAACATAATGCAGCATATGAGTTAATCAGTGTGGCCAAGGTATTTGGGAGAACAGCATTTAACGGGAATGAGAAGAGAAATTCCAGAGGGATTGAACAAAAGTGCCTGAGAATGGTCAAATAGCTCTCTCTCTTGAAGTGATAAAATTTTAAATCAGCAACACTAATAGAATTTGACAATAGTCTTTTCTCTTGGTTACCCTACTGCAGAGTGGGCTCTGTAAAAAAAAAAGGGTAGTTACAGAGATTCATAGCACTGGGGAAGCAGCAAAAGAGGTTTTTCTAGTTTCCTTCATATGATCTCTCCTTGACAGGCTTCTGGAGGTTTCCAGATGCTTTCAGAAACCATCCTCATTGAATAGGGATAATATATGGGAGATATTAGACACAGGGTAGAGTTAGCTTGTATGATATTCACCATCTGACTAAACCAGCTGTTTATGGTTGGTATTAGTTCTGACTGGTAAGTACCCAGGTCACGGGAATTATTAAAATTTTTAACATTCCCTCTGATTAAAATAAACAATTTTATTCTGTTAACCCCAGCTCCTAATGGTCTTATGACATCGATATTTCAACCATTCTTGATTAACATGGATTATAGTTTTTTACATTGTGTAGAAAGCACAGAACTTTTTTTTTTACGAGTGTTGGATAAGATTTTGATAGAAGGAAAATTAGATTTAAAAAATAGTGTTACTCATTTCAGAAGAGGGACGCAAGAGTCCACTCTTCCCCTAAAAAGAGTAGAAGGAGAGACCCAATAGGGAAAACTAGCAATCAAGCTTGAATAACCTCTCTTCCCTGGAGCAGACTCAGAAAGGGAAAGCATCTTTTGTAGGTTGAAAGAAAAGCTAAGAGCAGAGGGTACTTCTGCTGCACTGTTTGAACTCTGAGGGGCTGCCACACAAGGGAAGAGAGCAGAACTGTGCCTGCTGCTACATGATAGAGCCTAGAGCCCAGGATCCTCTTAACCATGGCCGTGGCCTTGATCTGACCAAACTGAGAGGCCAGAGAAAGGCCTTAATTTGTCCTACTCTCTATCACTGCTATGTGCTGTGGAAAATGTGTGTAAGTTCCCACATATCCCACTGGGAAGACAGAAGTCAGCAGGAAAGAGAAGAGGTCATCTCACCAGACAGGGTGAGGGGTGTTCAGTCTGCTCAGGAGCTGGATGGAGGACAAAGTGGTACTTAGGGCTCTGCTTCAGTAGTGGGATCCAGGGTGCGGCTGAGTCAGCAAAGATGACTGGGCCCGAATCAAGCCCAGAGAACAAAGTCCAGTGGGCACCTCAGCAGATACGGGAGCCCAAAACAGACCTGACAGGGGCCCTGCTGCAGGAACCAATGGGGAACTTGGGACAGTGTAGGACCCAAGGCTCTTTACCTCATCACACACAAGCTCCTTCCATCCCATAACTGGACTCCATTGGGCAGGGGGAGCATCTAAATTCCAGTTGTATCTTTCACACTCTCTCTCACCCATCTAAGTGGAAAATGCAGAGCCAGAAGTTCTCTCTTCACCACTAGGCCATCTGGCATTACTCATCCCCCCTAAGATTTTGCATAGCAGGAGTTTAATATAACATGTCAGCGATTTCACTGTCCATTCACCTCCCTCATTTGCTTCTTTAATCAAAGCTTGGGTGAGTGGCAGAGGCAAGAGAATCCAGATGCCCACAGGCCTCTGGACAAGGGTTCTGCAGCTGACTGTGCATTCAGTGGAAACCACTTTGAGGGAACTGAACTTAAAGGTGGAATAAAAGGTCCCGGGGGACAGACTGAATTTGAGGAAATGGTTGTCTGTTGTCTACATACAATAGTGTGAGCTGGAAACTAAATGTTCCTGCAGCTGCTTGGGAATCTGAAACAGCCCCGGGGCGTGTTGTGCCCCCTATTCGACAAAAGGCTGACCTGCCCAAGATGTCACAGAGATTTTGAGACCTTAATCAGCCAGCTTCTTTCAGCCTCTTATTCTTTGTTTCATGGGGCTAAAGATCTTCTAAATAACTATGGAATATTAGATTATGTGTTTGGAGCAAAGAGGTATCAGGTGCTATCAAATAATTCAATTTTATTGAGACCCTCCTGTATAAAAGATACTGTGCAGCAGCCTCAGAAGTCAAGAGGTAAGTCTTATCCCTAATGAAATTTTGCTTGAGTGAAGCACGTGATTAGAAAATCAGACAGTAGAGCCTAGAAGTCAGAAGAAATTTTTTTTGTTAAAGTTCACAGGATTTAGAAAGAGTGATTCTGTACAACTGTAAGAATCAGGAAAGATGTCCAGAAGTAGGTGATGTCTGGGATGAATCCTTGAAGAATGACTGTGATTTGAGGGACAGAAGAGGAAGGAGAAAATATTCTAAGGGGGGAGCCTGGCAAAGGTGTGGAAGTGCTGAAGGATAAGTGATCCAAGTTGCTGAGATATAGGACACCTGGAAGAGCGTTCCTGGTATGGGACCTTAGAAAGGTAGGTAGGTGGTGCTCTATTATGAAAGAATTTAAATATTGGAGAAAATTTGACTTAATTTTGTTGAAAACAGAGTTAAGTTTAGGAAACAGAAATTGTAAACATTGACAAATGACAGGGCAACTCGTCTTACAGCAAACGCTGATCGAAGCCCGGAGCAGATGGACGTTCCTCCTCCAGCCGCTGCCGGTAACCTTTTGGTGAGGGCATCCCTTTCTGCAGCACTGTTTATCTGTACAAGGTCACTTTGGACATGGGCAGCACTATCAAATGTCACCATCCCAACCCAGGAGCCTTGCTCAATTATTTGCAGAAGGAAAAGTTTGCCGGCTTGATTCAGTCGGTTAAGGCGGTTACCATTCTGAATGGAAAAGTAAAAGAAAAGCAGTCAGGTTGGGTTTAGATGAGCAGACTAATAACAAAACAGGGCAGAGGAAATTTGAAAATGGCTGCATTAACATCGAGTAAATGACAATAAGCCTATTCAGGGGCCTTGATATTAAATTAAATTTCCATATTAAATTTCTCCTTTGTAATTAGTAACATCTGGGTAGAATTTTAGGGCCTTTGTTTAAATAGCCCTAAAAGATCAAGCTAGATTAGGCAGTAGTTAGATCATTACTGCTTTAGTAAGAGTTCTATAGATGGACATATTGTCAGTGAAACATTAAAAAATGTCAAGGCTATGTACTTTAGCAGATCTTGCTCACAAATTAAAAGCTAATTTTATTTGGCAAATGAGACTCTTGCTGTTGAATTCCTGTTGAATAGAGTTGAGGTGGGTGTTTCTAATGGTAATGTTATGGCTGTAACTGTTCTGACCCTAAGGGTTGTGTTTATTCCCAGCCTGTTACAAACTGTGGTCCAGATCATATCATACACAAACGTGAGAGCAGCACCCTGAAGACCAAGACCAGTTAACGTACCGTCATGCTTCCAGACTTATCCAGAACTAAACACACAATTCTTTGCCCAATCTGCAGCAGTGAGAATGTGGGTGCAGGTGGCTGTGTAGTCATAGGAGTGGTTTTCTGAAAGTCCTCAGAATCACGTATCACTTCCCATGTGCTTCGGAGATTGCATTTTTGGTTTTGTGGGTTTGGGGCCTCTTTATTGTGGTTTTTTTCTGTACAGAATTCAACCACCTGAAATTGTCAATAAAATTATAGAGATAAACAGTAGAGAGGATATTTAAATCCCTTGCCCTCCTTCTTAGTCTGCCCTGCTAACCCATAAACTTGGCTTAATCCCGCAATCACTACAGGGCACTGCTGGGGAAATTCACAGTCATAATTCAGACTTCCTGTCTCATACTACATCTTCAACCTTATTGGATCCTTAGTACTCCTCAGCAATCTATTTATCTGCTCTTGGCTTCCTTCCTACTTCTCAAACTGCCATTTCAAGCATCACCACCGTCTTCAAACCACCCACTTCCTAACATTTCTCTGCTGGTAACATCTTATCTCTCCATCCTTTTACTTCCCACTCCCTCTTCCCACTCACTTACCAACACCCTGCATTCCAGCTCTTTCCACTAAGACATCCCACCAGCTCCTCAACCTTCATGTGTTCGCAGTTGAACTTACCACCTTTCCTTTAACTCTGCTCCTTCTCCTGTCTACCCAGTCACCTCCATCAGGAAATCCTATCTTCCTCCTTCTACAAAATAACCAAGATCCATCTATTTCACTGTTTCTCTAGTTCATTACTTTCTCCTTCTCCATTGGAATCTCCGTCATTCAAAGCCTTATGGTCCCTGCCTCAGAGTATTTTGGTCTCCTATCTGACTTTTCCATCTTGTTTGCCCTCTGATTGGTCCACTCCACAGTTTCCAGAAATAGCTTCTTTCTTACTTCTGTGCTCAAGACCCTTTGGCAGCTCCTCATTTCTCACACACTATTTCTGGACTATTCACAATAGCAAGCAGCAATCTCCATGATTCAGACTTTGCTTCACTCTCCATCCTCACTCTGGCTGTGCATTCCAAGTCTCTAATTTCCCCTACTGTAATCCATAAGTTCTCAAACTCGCCTTTGCTCATGGTTTCTCCCTTTGTCCAGGAATTCCTCTTCCTCTGTCTTCTGCATCGTGAACTTTACCTTCACGTTTCAGCCAAAAGGTCATTTTCAAAATGTTTTCTCATTTCCTACTCCCCCCAAAGAATTTTCACTAAGCTCTGTGGCTTCACAGTACCCTAGAGATACTTCAGTAAGACCTCTTTAACATTGTTAGTACACTTATTGGGCTACAAACCCGTCTATGGTAGAAAATTGTCTCATTAAATTTTGCTTCCTCAAAACTTGGCTTAGTGTCTGACACATAATAAAAGCTCAATATAAGTTTGTTGTTTTTTGAGTAACCTAAAATCTACATGTCAGGTTTTTTTTTTTTAAATTTACAAAAGGGCAATAATTATTATGCAAGAATTACATGAGAACATATGGAATAGGGTCCATACTAACACAGCCGATAAATGACAGTTTCCTCCCCTCTCTTTAAGATTTCTATCTCTAGCATTTGAGGGATTAAAAAAGGATCCACAGTACCCAAAGCATGTGTAATTTCATTCCTCCTCTCAGACTGTTATTCATAGTATTATCATTCAATTAAAAATCCTAAATATCCAAGATTCTAGTAACTTAGAGAGTAATCATTATCTGTAAAACACTTATTTTTCTCCTCATTGGCATTTCCCAGGTCATTTTGGTTGTGTTTCCATAATATCATAAGGCTCTATTTTAGCAGGGGATCTGAAAAACTTATATGTAAACTGTAGGCAGAGGTTCCCAAACCGGAATGTACAACAAATTTAACTTTGTGGTTAATTTAAAACACAAAACCACAAAATCTGGGCCCCCTCTTGAAAGTTTCTTTCTTTTTATTTTTCTATATTATACTTTTTTAAAAGATTATTTATTTACTTGTCAGAGAGAGAGAGAGAGAGAGAGAGACAGCACAAGCCAGGGAGGGGCACGCAGAGGGAGAAGCAAGCTTCCCACTGAGCAAGGAGCCCAACACAGGATTCAACCCTAGGACCCTGGGATCATGACCTGAGCTGAAGGCAGACACTTAATTGACTGGGCCACACAGGCATCCCCCTCTTACAAATTTCTGAGTAAGTCTAGAAATGGATTGCAAAGCCAGACCAAAGGATGGGCCTTTTGAAGCATGGTAAATCACATTTTAAAACTTAGACCACCAGTAACTCTGATAAGTTACTTCATCCTCTATTCTAAAAGGAAAACAGAATTTTATATAAGAGGCTGAAAGATAAGAGACTTCCCACAAAGTCTCTCCACTGACTTTAGTCAGTGATAACTGATGCATTTAGGTTTAGTTTGTTCAGATTTGCCAAAATGTTTATTTAGCACTAATAAGGATAATTTGTCAAGTTTATTTTATCACCTGTTTGTCATTAAAAAAAATTAGGAAGTATTTTTTTTAAGATTTTATTTATTTATTTGACAGAGAGGCAGGTAGAGAGGCAGGCAGAGAGAGAGAGGGTGAAGCAGGCTCCCTGCTGAGCAGAGAACCCAATGCGGGGCTTGATCCCAGAACCCTGGGATCATGACCTGAGCCGAAGGCAGAGGCTTTAACCCACTGAGCCACCTAGGTGCCCCAGGAAGTATTTTAAAACTACTTAAACCTATTAAAACTATGACAAATTCCTTACAAACTCCTTCACCAATGCTTTTAAAAAGATAGAAAATTATAGTTAACAACCAAAAGCAAATATGCAGGCTGAAAAGATCTCTGCAAGTCAGATTTAAGGCTATTAATCGTGTCCTTATTAAGAAATAAAAAGAAGTGTCTGATCCTTTTGGGTAAATTTCTTATTTAACTAAGAATTTTTGTGCTTGTCTGCCTTTAAGGATATTTGAAGTAATTCTAAGCACTGAAACTCCAAGCTTCTGGGGCACCTGGTTGGGTCAGTTGGTTAAGTTGCTGCCTTCGGCTCAGGTCATGATTCCAGGATCCTGGGATCGAGTCCCACATCGGGCTCCCTGCTCAGCAGAGAGCCTGCTTCTCTCTTTCCCTCTGCCTGCTGCTCTACTTACTTGTGCTATTTCTCTGTCAAATAAATAAATAAAATCTTTAAAAAACAAAACAAAACAAAAAAACTCCAAGCTTCTGGGAGGGAGATAATGGAGCCGCAGGAATTGACCTAAGGAAAGGGGTGGGGGAAGATACGACTTTATCCCTGATTTTGTACTTCCAGCTTGTCCCACAGAGAATCAGCTGCTCACTGGTGGTTTCCTAAAATAAGATCCTTCCTTGCAGCAATCAGGAATGAGAACCTCACTAAATTCGTAAGTGCCAAGAAAGCAAAAGAACAGGGTACTTACAGAATTAATACTTGGCGAAAACATGATGGAAGCTTTCTCAGTCTGGCCTTTATTAGGTATGAACTCACACCCTTCTTGGTACAGCCCTGTTACTTTGTCGATTCTACATGGTTTCGGGGCACAGCTGCCTCCCTGACACTGCAGTGCTTCATATTTACCAGTAATCCTTGCCGAACATCTGAAAATATATTAAAGTTAGAAGTTTAGGTGCTATAATCATTTCAGAGGGTTAGACTCTGTGGTCAGGTTGTTCTGATGTCTACCACTTCCTCTTATAATTCAATGAACAAATACATCACCTTAAATAGCAAAATTATGAAATTCACATCAGTGTCATTTTTGTTTGCCAGACTGTGAAGGGTTCCCAAAACAGTATCAGAATTTGTTTCTCTGCAGCAGAAAAGCCAAGTCTGGCTTATGATCACCATCAGGTAGTAAGGATCCACATCCTTAGCCACATCCTCATCTAGGGCCCTCTTTCCTAGGTCATAAATCAGAAGCTCTCTTTTGTTTCCCTTAAAAGGCTTGCGAACATTTCCTGGTTTTCTTTTCCAGTTAGTTTATTTCATACAATTTTTGTATAGTTCTTGTATGTTCATAGGTATTTTAGGTTTTTCCTTATATGCTTATGAGTTTGTGGCTATTATAAATGGACTGCCTTTACCCAACATTTTATTTTTTGAGTATATAAACAATATATGAACACTAGAGGAAGTTTGTAAAATAGCAAGAATATTAAGAAGAAAAGAAAAAAATCATGTCCCACCATAAGAAATAAGCTACTGTTAACATGTTGAAGTATTTTCTTCTCTATATATCAGCATAACATTGTACATATAACTTTGTTTCCTGCTTTAAAAAACTTGGTACATTAGTATATTTAAGATTTTAATATATCATTATAATTCATAGTATTCTTTTAAAATGTGATTTTAATAGCTATATGTTTTGATCCTATAATACGAATCTAGTCTTAATTTACTTAATATGCTTCCCCCAATTTGTCAGTACTAAAAGTAAAACTTCAATGAATAAATAAAAACTCACATAAAGTTTTGACACTGTTTCCAAGTTTGCTATAGGATTGATTCCCGGAATAGAAGTTTGAACATTTTAAAATCTGTTGATACAGCCCATTCTATGATTTCCCTTAAAATGGATTTTTTAAAAAGATTTTATTTATTTATTTACTTATTTGACAGAAAGAGAGAGCACAAGCAGGGGGAGCAGCAGGCAGAGGGAGAGGGAGAAGCAGGCTACCTGTTTAGCAGAGAGCCTGACTCATGATTTTATCTCAGGACCCTGGGATCATAACCTGACCTGAAGGCAGATGCTTAACTGACTGAGCTACCCAGGTGCCCATTAAAATGGATTTTTAAACATGAAATTACAGAATCAAAAAATAAGAAAAATTTCACAGATTTTATGTGTCATCAGATTGCTTTATAGGAAAGCTGTGCCAATTCATGCCTCTTACAGCCATCGTGGGAGTGCTCATCCCACTGATAGTAATAATAAATAATTCTCATCTTTGGCAAATTTGTGCTGGTAAGTCTAAATATTTATTGTATGTTTATCAGCCATTTTTATTTCTTCTTTTGTGAATTATTTTTTCTTTTCCAGTGTCCCTTTTTCTATGAGAATGTTACTGTTTTCCAAAGTTCATTTTGAGTTATAATACTAAGCTTTTAAAAGCCTGATTTCTTAATTTTTATAAATATTTTGTTCTGTTTTTACCTTTTTATTTAGTTTATGTTTGATTTGTATACAATAATAATTTTAATTCTTAGGTTGCCAAATTTGTTATTCTTTTAGTTAATGACTTTTTCTAACTCTTGAATGCATAGAAAGACCTTCACCACAAAAGAGTTAATATTCATCTAGTTTTTCCTACTCTCTCACTATATGATGACTCTATCCAATTGGAGAAGGGTCTATTAATTTTTCCCCCACATATTTAAAAATTGTCCTGATCTCCTAAGAAATTCTGCCTTTCCTCATAGCTTTGTAATTCTAGCCGTATTAAATAATAAATTATTATATATGTGTCTACCAGTCCATACTGTTTTAATTAATGTAGCATTAGTGTATATTTAAATTCAATAAGTAGAATTTCCCTTTATTATTACTATTATTCTTTTTTTTTTAAATCTTGTTAACATCTTAAATAGTTTCATAAAGCCTATATATTAATTTGGGTTGAATTTACATCTTCTATGAATTGAAAGTCTCCCAATTTATCTTGATATTCTTTTAAACCCTTTAGAAGGATTTTGTTGTTTTCTTCATATTGATTTTCACATTGCCTAGAGTTTCCCCTACTTTAAAAATTATTTTATTTCATTTATCTATTAAGTTTTTATTTTAATTACCTGCTGCTTATCATGACAAGTGCACTCCTTAATCCCCATTACCTATTTCACTCATTCCCCCACCCCCACCTCCTCCCTGGTAACTATGAATTTGTTCAGTTAGTTAGGAGTCTTTCTTGGTTTGTCTCTCACTCTTTTTTTCCCTTTGCGCATGTGTTTGTTTCTTAAATTCTACATATGAGTGAAATCATATAACATTTGTCTTTCTCTGTCTTTTTTTAATTTATTCTATCTTATTTATTTTTTTGTCTTTCTCCATTTTATTTCACTTAGCATTATACTGCATTCATGTGGTTGCAAATGAAAATATTTCATTTTTTATGACTGAATGGTAGTATTCCATTATATGTATATGTGTGTGTTGTGTGTATATATATATATATGTTTATATATATATATTCCATTTTTATATATTGTATTAACAGCATATTGTATATATAATGGAATATATTATCCCATCATTCCATTCCATATAACAGAGTTTGAATGGAATATATATATATTATATATATAGAGTGGAATATATAATATTATATATATCACATCTTCTTTACCCATTCATCTAAAAAGTCAACCAGGTGCCCCGCCTGTCAGGTTTTAGTATTCTGAATTATGTTAGCTCTTCAAAGTAGATTAGGAAGTTCCCTGTCTTTCCTGTTTGTGCTAAAGAAGTTTATATTCACTGAAACCGATCTCACTCATAAAATAATGGCAGCCAAGAGTACTTTACAAATATTCAGTTTGCTTTCTATTGACACCACAGAAAGTTTAATTTAAATTGGGATGGGGGCACTTGGGTGGCTCAGTTGGATAAGTGTCTGCCTTTGTCTCAGGTCATGACCCTAGAATCCTAGGATCGAGTCCTGCACCGGGCTCCCTGATCATCAAGGAGTCTGCTTTTCCCTCTCCCTTTGCCCCTCCTCCCTCCTCACGCTCTATCTTTCTCTCTTCCAAATTAAAAAAAAAAAAAAAATTTTTAATTGGGATAAATTCTGTTTTGTTTTAATATTTGGATTGTCATTCTTTTAAGTTCTACTGTCCCTTCCAGGCCCAATCATACTAATGAAGTCTGCATAGATATCATTCTGCCCTGAAGGCACTGAAGAATGAGTTAGATTTGTTTATGTCCCTGATTCTGATGCAGGAAGATGGAGACACTGAACATAGCACCTGTGGATTTCTTAGAGTTACACGCACACACACACACACACACACAGGAGCAAATAATTTGTAGCTACACAGTAGAGAATTCAACTATTTGAAGCACTTACAATGTGAACAAAATCGGTAGCTTTTTGGGAAGCTGAAAAAGAAGACACTAAGAATGAGAGATCAAAAATAAGATGAAAAAAACCTGATACTTTTAATGCCATCAATTCCTGAAAAAATTGGTATCAATTTAAAATAGTTTAGGAGAAGTTAAATCAAAATATACATACCTTACTGCTTCTCTTTTTCCATTGAGTAAGTAGAATTTCTGGTTATTATTGTACTCATCAAATACCCCCCATCGTAGATGAGCCCATTCATGGACAAAGACCCTTCCTGTAAGAAATATTTGAAACACCCAATTACAATAAGAATGGCAAGATTATCTTCTCATGCTGGGAGAAAATCATTATTATACTTTGCTATGTTAATTTTTTTAAATTAAATGTTTGATTTCCTTAGGAAAAAATCAAATAACAACTGCACATTTCTTTAAAAATGTAACTCCTTATTTTGGCTCCTCAAATGTTAATTAGACACTAGTAAGTGCCAGGCAGTTGCTCATACAAGGATGAAACAACTGCCTTGTCCTCATACAGATCATGGTCCAGCAGATGATGCAGAAGACCAGATAACTAAATCCCAAGTTGTGTAAGTGTCATGATGGAAGTCAGTGTGGGCTGCTGTGGAGCCAAAGGTAGTCACGAGGCAGCCTGGGCAGCATCATCAGTGTGTCCTTCTCCCTCATGGCTCATTCTGGTTAACTGTCAAGGCCTGCCTACTATACTTCTGCCTTTTTGCTTTGACCTAGTCTCATATTTCTAGTCTTACCACCACCTACTCCTAAATTACTGCAGTGGACACCCACTTTGCCTCCATATCGCTAGTCTTCGGTGGCTGCCCTATGGTGCTCAAGTGAAATCCCATTTCTCAACATGGCATACAAGGTTCCTGATGATCCAGGCTCTGCTCTTCTCTGTAGCCATATTTCTTGCTGTTCTTAACCCAGTTCCAAGCACAGTGAATTCCTAAACTCCCTTTTACTTTCTAGGGTTACACCATGCTCTTGCTCATCTCTGGTTCTTTTCACATATTTTTCCTCTGGCTCAGAACACACTCTCTCTCTCTCTTTCTCCATCTGGATAACTCCTACTTTCCTTTCAGAATCAGGCTCATAGTTACCTAGAAGCCTTCTCAGACACCCTCAGACTAGTCCAGATACTCCTTCTTTGCGCTTTCATTACAT
This sequence comes from Lontra canadensis, assembly GCF_010015895.1. Lineage (NCBI taxonomy): Eukaryota > Metazoa > Chordata > Mammalia > Carnivora > Mustelidae > Lontra > Lontra canadensis. The sequence goes on along the minus strand of NW_022631027.1, from coordinate 618,898 downwards.
TCCATTATGGCACTTAACATGTTATATTTTCATTGCTGCTTACATGCTAGTCTCTCCCCTAGGCACTTGTTTTCATAAGAACAGACACCATGATTTCTTCACTGTCTTGCCTTGGAAATAGTGCCTAAAACTAAATAGGCACTCAGTATTTGTTAAATTTGCATGAATCTTAGTGACTTATATTCAGCTCAGTTTTTCTGGAATGTAAATTCCTAGGTATGCTGAATTTGGAAGGTTAAATAAGAGGGCACATGCTAAGAAAGATCTTGTATATCACACTGAAGATTTAAACTATTCTATCAGTGCTGGTGAAAAACTCATGGTTTCTTAAAGGAAAGGGTAGGTTTTGGGGGAGCAGGCATGGAGTCACAGTACAGAAAGGAAAGATTATAAAGGAATGGCATTATTTGTGGTGATCATTGTGGCTAAGGTGGGCTCAGGAGTGGGAGGGGGCAGTTAGGTAAATCTATTCAACACACATTGAGCCATATGTTGGGAATTTTCTCTTTGATATGGAGTTGAGATCGAGTGTTGTAAACGAACAACAAAGAAGTACATTTGTTTGACACCTCTTTCTGATAAGGTCTGTCGGTGTTCTAGGGTATTTGGGGGTGGGGTATGGAGGTGCTAGCACTCTTTTGTTTGTTTTCTCTGCCTTGCCCATTTAAATGAAGAAAATCAAACTGGTTCTAACCTTTTCAAGATAGTAAAGAAATCTACTACTAGTTATTAGTTAACCTAATTATCTAAAAGGAATCATATTTTATTATACTTGGAAAGTACATAATATGTATACTCCATTGCTTGTTTCTTTTAAAATTTTCTCCAAAGGTTGCTCTAAATAGCTGATATGGGAATGGTAGTTTATTTTGTGAAGGACAATTGGACCTTTTCTTTAGTCTCGGGTTTTTGAGATATTCTATCTGGTACTCAAAGTGTGGTCCATGGCCTCACAGTATCAGCATTATCTGGGAACTTATTAAAAATGTGAATTCTTGGTCAAGATGGCGGAGAAGTAGCAGGCTGAGACTACTTCAGGTAGCAGGAGATCAGCTAGATAGCTTATCTAAAGATTGCAAACACCTACAAATCCAACGGGAGATAGAAAAGAAGAAGAACGGCAATTCTGGAAACAGAAAATCAACCACTTTCTGAAAGGTAGGACTGGCGGAGAAGTGAATCCAAAGCGACGGGAAGATAGACCGCGGGGGGAGGGGCCGGCTCCCGGCAAGCGGCGGAGCAACGGAGCACAAAATAAGGACTTCTAAAAGTCTGTTCCGCTGAGGGACATCGCTCTAGAGGCTTAACCGGGGTGAAGCCCACGGGGGGTCAGCGTGGCCTCAGGTCCCGCAGGGTCACAGAAGGATCGGGGGTGTCTGAGTGTCACAGAGCTTGCAGGTATTAGAACGGGGAAGCTGGCTACAGAGACAGAGCCGAGGAGTGAGCTCACAGCTCGGGGTTACCTTGAACCGGTCGCAGGCTCGGTCAGCTCGGAGTGTGGCCGGAGGCCAGGGTGACGGGAATAATTGGGGGCTGTTCTCTAAGGGCGCACTGAAGAGTGGGGCCCCGGGCTCTCGGGGAGCCATCTTCATTCCTGTCCTCCGGAACTCTACGGAAAGCACTCAGGGAACAAAAGCTCCCAAAAGCAAACCTGAGCGGGTGCAATTCCGCCTGGGGCAAAGACACTTGAGAATCACTACAACAGGCCCCTCCCCCTGAGGATCAACAAGAAATCCAGCCAGGACCAAGTTCACCTACCAAGGAGTGCAGTTTCAATACCAAGGAGAGCAGCGGAATTCCAGAGGAGGAGAAAGCAAAGCACGGAACTCATGGCTTTCTCCCCATGATTCTTTAGCCTTGCAGTTAATTTAATTCTTTTCTTTTTCAATTTTTTTCTCTTCTTCTGCCAATTTTTTTTTAACTTTTACCCTTTTCTTTTTTAACGTTTTTTAACTAGCTTATCTAATATATATATATTTTTTTCTTTTTTATATTTTTTCTTTTTTCATTTTCTTTTTTTAATTGTTTTTTTTTTTTTCTTTTTCTTTCTGAACCTCTTTTTATCCCCTTTCTCCCCCCTCAATTTGGGATCTCTTCTGATTTGGTTAAAGCATATTTTCCTGGGGTTGTTGCCACCCTTCTAGTATTTTACTTGCTCCTTCATATACTCTTATCTGGACAAAATGACAAGGCGGAAAAATTCACCACAAAAGAAAAGAACAAGAGGCAGTACCAAAGGCTAGGGACCTAATCAATACAGACATTGGTAATTTGTCAGGTCTAGAGTTCAGGATGACGATTCTCAAGGTTCTAGCCGGGCTCGAAAAAGGCATGGAAGATATTAGAGAAACCCTCTCGGGAGATATAAAAGCCCTTTCTGGAGAAATAAAAGAAATAAAATCTAACCAAGTTGAAATAAAAAAAGCTATTAATGAGGTGCAATCAAAAATGGAGGCTCTCACTGCTAGGATAAATGAGGCAGAAGAAAGAATTATATATATATAGAAGACCAAATGACAGAGAATAAAGAAGCTTAGCAAAAGAGGGACAAACAGCTACTGGACCACAAGGGGAGAATTCGAGAGATAAGTGACATCATAAGATGAAACAACATTAGAATAATTGGGATTCCAGAAGAAGAAGAAAGGAGAGGGGAGCAGAAGGTATATTGGAGAGAATTATTAGAGAGAATTTTCCCAATATGGCAAAGGGAACAAGCATCAAAATCCAGGAGGTTCAGAGAACCCCCCTCAAAATCAATAAGAATAAGTCCACACCCCATCACCTAATAGTAAAATTTACAAGTCTTAGTGACAAAGAGAAAATCCTGAAAGCAGCCCGGGAAAAGAAGTCTGTAACATACAATGGTAAAAATATTAGATTGGCAGCAGACTTATCCACAGAGACCTGGCAGGCCAGAAAGAGCTGGCATGATAGATTCAGAGCACTAAACGAGAAAAACATGCAGCCAAGAATACTATATCCAGCTAGGCTATCATTGAAAATAGAAGGAGAGATTAAAAGCTTCCAGGACAAACAAAAACTGAAAGAATTTGCAAACACCAAACCAGCTCTACAGGAAATATTGAAAGGGGTCCTCTAAGCAAAGAGAGACCCTAAAAGTAGTAGATCAGAAAGGAACAGAGACAATATACAGTAACAGTCACCTTACAGGCAATACAATGGCACTAAATTCATATCTCTCAATAGTTACCCTGAATGTTAATGGGCTAAATGCCCCAATCAAAAGACACAGGGTATCAGAATGGATAAGAAAACAAAACCCATCTATATCTTGCCTACAAGAAACTAATTTTAAACCCGAAGTCACCTCCAGATTTAAGGTGAGGGAGTGGAAAAGAATTTACCATGCTAATGGACATCAGAAGAAAGCAGGAGTGGCAATCCTTATATCAGATCAATTAGATTTTAAGCCAAAGACTATAATAAGAGATGAAGAGGACACTATATCATACTCAAAGGATCTGTCCAGCAAGAAGATCTAACAATTTTAAATGTCTATGCCCCCAATGTGGGAGCAGCCAACTATGTAAACCAATTAATAACAAAATCAAAGAAACACATCAACAATAATACAATAATAGTAGGGGACTTTAACACTCCCCTCACTGAAATGGACAGATCATCCAAGCAAAAGATCAACAAGGAAATAAAGGCCTTAAATGACACACTGGACCAGATGGACATCACAGATATATTCAGAACATTTCATCCCAAAGCAACAGAATACACATTCTTCTCTGGTGCACATGGAACATTCTGCAGAATAGATCACATCCTCAGTCCTAAATCAGGTCTCAACCGGTATTAAAAGATTGGGATCATTCCCTGCGTATTTTCAGGCCACAATGCTCTGAAGCTAGAACTCAATCACAAGAGGAAATTTGGAAAGAGCCCAAATACATGGAGACTAAACAGCATCCTTCTAAAGAATGAATGGGTCAACCAGGAAATTAAAGAAGAATTGAAAAAATTCATGGAAATAAATGATAATGAAAACACAACGGTTCAAAATCTGTGGGACACAACAAAGGCAGTCCTGAGAGGAAAATATATAGTGGTACAAGCCTTTCTCAAGAAACAAGAAAGGTTTCAGGTACACAACCTAACTCTACACCTAAAGGAGCTGGAGAAAGAACAAGAAAGAAACCCTAAAACCAGCAGGAGAAGAGAAATCATAAAGATCAGAGCAGAAATCAATGAAATAGAAACCAAAAAAACAATAGAACAAATCATCGAAACTAGGAGCTGGTTCTTTGAAAGAATTAACAAGATCGATAAACCCCTGGCCAGACTTATCAAAAAGAAAAGAGAAAGGATCCAAATAAATAAAATCATGAATGAAAGAGGAGAGATCACAACTAACACCAAAGAAATACAAACAATTATAAGAACATACTATGAGCAACTCTACGCAAACAGATTTGACAATCTGGAAGAAATGGATGCATTCCTAGAGACATATAAACTACCACAACTGAACCAGGAAGAAATAGAAAGCCTGAACAGACCCATAACCAGTAAGGAGATTGAAATAGTCATCAAACATCTCCAAACAAAAGCCCAGGGCCAGACGGCTTCCCAGGGGAATTCTACCAAACATTTAAAGAACTAATTCCTATTCTCCTGAAACTGTTCCAAAAAATAGAAATGGAAGGAAAACTTCCAAACTCATTTTATGAGGCCAGCATCACCTTGATCCCAAAACTAGACAAGGATCCCATCAAAAAAGAGAACTATAGACCAATATCCTTGATGAACACAGATGCAAAATTTCTCACCAAAATACTAGCCAATAGGATTCAACAGTACATTAAAAGGATTATTCCCCACGACCAAGTGGGATTTATTCCAGGGCTGCAAGATTGGTTCAACATCCGCAAATCAATCAATGTGATACAACACATTAATAAAAGAAAGAATAAGAACCATATGATACTCTCAATAGATGCTGAGAAAGCATTTGACAAAATACAGCATCCCTTCCTGACCAAAACTCTTCAAAGTGTAGGGATAGAGGGCACATACCTCAATATTATCAAAGACATCTATGAAAAACCCACCGCAAATATAATTCTCAATGGAGAAAAACTGAAAGCTTTTCCGCTAAGGTCAGGAACACGGCAGGGATGTCCATTATCACCACTGCTATTCAACATAGTACTAGAAGTCCTAGCCTCAGCAATCAGACAACAGAAGGAAATTAAAGGCATCCAAATCGGCAAAGAAGAAGTCAAACTATCACTCTTCGTAGATGATATGATACTATATGTGGAAAACCCAAAAGGTTCCACTCCAAAACTGCTAGAACTTGTACAGGAATTCAGTAAAGCGTCAGGATATAAAATCAATGCACAGAAATCAGTTGCATTTCTCTACACCAACAACAAGACAGAAGAAAGAGAAATTAAGGAGTCCATCCCATTTACAATTGCACCCACAACTATAAGATACCTAGGAATAAACCTAACCAAAGAGGCTAAGAATCTATACTCCAAAAACTATAAAGTACTCATGAAAGAAATTGAGGAAGACACAAAGAAATGGAAAAATGTTCCATGCTCCTGGATTGGAAGAATAAATATTGTGAAAATGTCTATGCTACCAAAGCAATCTACACATTTAATGCAATTCCTATCAAAGTACCATCCATCTTTTTTCAAAGAAATGGAACAAATAATCCTAAAATTTATATGGAACCAGAAAAGACCTCGGTAGCCAAAGGAATATTGAAAAAGAAAGCCAAAGTTGGTGGCATCACAATTCCCGACTTCAAGCTCTATTACAAAGCTGTCATCATCAACACAGCATGGTACTGGCACAAAAACAGACACATAGATCAATGGAACAGGATAGAGAGCCCAGAAATAGACCCTCAACTCTATGGTCAACTAATCTTCGGCAAAGCAGGAAAGAATGTCCAATGGAAAAAAGACAGCCTCTTCAATGGACGGTGTTGGGAAAATTGGACAGCCACATGCAGAAAAATGAAATTGGACCATTTCCTTATACCACACACGAAAATAGACTCAAAATGGATGAAGGACCTCAATGTGAGAAAGGAATCCATCCAAATCCTTGAGGAGAACACAGGCAGCAACCTCTTGGACCTCAGCCGCAGCAACAACATCTTAGGAACATCGGCAAAGGCAAGGGAAGCAAGGGCAAAAATGAACTATTGGGATTTTATCAAGATCAAAAGCTTTTGTACAGCAAAGGAAATAGTTAACAAAACCAAAAGACAACTGACAGAATGGGAGAAGATATTTGCAAAGAACATATCAGATAACGGGCTAGTGTCCAAAATCTATAAAGAACTTAGCAAACTCAACACCCAAAGAACAAATAATCCAATCAAGAAATGGGCAGAAGACATGAACAGACATTTCTGCAAAGAAGACATCCAGATGGCCAACAGACACATGAAAAAATGCTCCATATCACTTGGCATCAGGGAAATACAAATCAAAACCACAATGAGATATCACCTCACACCAGTCAGAATGGCTAAAATTAACAAGTCAGGAAATGACAGATGCTGGCGAGGATGTGGAGAAAGGGGAACCCTCCTACACTGTTGGTGGGAATGCAAGCTTTTGCAACCACTCTGGAAAACAGCATGGAGGTTCCTCAAAATGTTGAAAATAGAACTACCCTATGACCCAGCAATCGCACTACTGGGTATTTACCCTAAAGATACAAACATAGTGATCCGAAGGGGCACGTGCACCCGAATGTTTATAGCAGCAATGTCTACAATAGCCAAACTATGGAAAGAACCTAGATGTCCATCAACAGATGAATGGATAAAGAAGATGTGGTATATATACACAATGGAATACTATGCAGCCATCAAAAGAAATGAAATCTTGCCATTTGCAATGACGTGGATGGAACTAGAGGGTATCATGCTTAGTGAATAAGTCAATCGGAGAAAGACAACTATCATATGATCTCCCTGATATGAGGAAGTGGAGATGCAACATGGGGGGTTAAGGGGGTAGGAGAAGAGTAAATGAAACAAGATGGGATTGGGAGGGAGACAAACCATAAGTGACTCTTAATCTCACAAAACAAACTGAGGGTTGATGGGGGGAGGGGGGTTGGGGGGTGGGGTTATGGACATTGGGGAGGGTATGTGCTATGGTGAGTGCTGTGAAGTGTGTAAACCTGGCGATTCACAGACCTGTACCCCTGGAGATAAAAATATATTATATGTTTATAAAAAATAAAAATTAAAAAAAATAAATTATTAAAAAAAAGTGGAAAAAATAAATTTTGCACTGGAGAATGCACAAATATATAAATGCTTACAAATTCTATTTTCTGTAAACAACCTTACATTTTTCTGTAAGTTATCAGAAGGATAAGAATCAAGCTGTATCATTTTTACCTTATGGAAGCATGTAGAAATCTTAATTTTGAAAATATATTCAGGTATCAAATAAAATTTATTCTCATATAAAAAAAATGTGAATTCTTGAGTCTGGTCCCACACCTATTAAACAGCATCTGCGTTGTAATCCATTTCTGAAGTTAATGTACAGAAGAGTCTGAGCGCACTGTGCATCTCTGCCATCTGGTGGCTACTACCTGAGTTGCAGGCGGGAGGTTTAATTTGTTCAGGTGTTCACAGCCCACCCCAGGATCCATAGAAACCTAATATACACATAAAACTATCTTACAGTTATTATCTCATACTAATATTACCAGATAACAGTCTCTAAAAATTAAAAATACTGCATTTACACACGTATGCTAAATACGAAGAAGTTAAACTTTAACCGAGAAATGCATTATTCTTATTCCCTATTTTAAGTGAGTTATAATAGTTTATTTTGCTTATATATGCTCACTCAGATCATGTTGATTGCTGATCTACTTTGAACATGAAATTATTAAATTGTGAGAAATATAGCAGAATATTTTATTTCTACCCCTACCTTGTGATCCATATATATTCAACTTTTTCCCTGCTAGGAAGTCAGGAGTGAAATTAATCCTTTCACCCTTTTCTCCACATTTTCCCATCTGCTCTGTGTAGGGTTCATCGTCACCTGGAGTATTCGGTTCAGCAACTAGAACATCAGCCTGAAATTTAAGGAAAAGTCATTATTACAAAATATTGATGTAAGAAAGACATTAGGTTTCAAAGCCAGTGGTCAAGAAAGAATTCTTGAGACATCTTTGGTGCAAAAATGTGGTCTTATTAAAGCACAGGGACAGAACCTGTGGGCAGAACAAGCTGCACTGGAGTCATGAGGAGTGGCTCCTTAAAAACTTTCAAGTTGGAAAGGGGTTAGGGATAGTGTAAGACTCCCCAGTATTTTGGAAACAAGGTTTCCGGGATCCTGAGGGGGCTAGCTATTGTTAGGAAAGGTCATATATTCCTATTTAGTAAAACCTAGTCATAAGACTTTTCCAATGTATATCAGTAGGTCATATGCTTGGGGGATGTATCCCAAGTATCTTGGGAGGGTAGAGATAAGGAAGTTTCCAAAGGAATTTTTATGTGTTAAAGTAGACTTATGGGTTCCAGGAAGTTGGGCTAAGGTTGCATTTGCCGCTAGCAAAGTATCAACAAAGACAGTTGAGTCCCTAGAGGAATGTCATTCTGCCTGTTTTAAGGACTTATCCATCCATAGGCTGTAGGTAGTAAGGAAACTTAGTAAGTTTTCTTCTACTTTTTTTTTCCCACATCAGTATCAGCAAATAAATGACTTTATTCACACAGGAGGATTTTGAACCAATTTCATTTGATTCTAGAATATTTTGATGAAAAAAATCTGAATCAGGGAAGGAAATTGAACTTGAAAAAAAGAACTTGAGATTCTCACATTTTTGTAGGTCTCGAGTTTTGGTCTCACATACTCAGGCTTTGTCTTCCATTTTTCAGGAATCAAAATGGCAACACTTTTGAAGTAGAATCTTTTTTCTGTAGCTTCAAACAAATATGGAGATGCCTGGGTCACCATGTCCTGGGAAAAAAGAAAACATATGTAACCAGCACAATTATGACAGAAAATAGGCAAAGCTGCCAATCCTTCAAATTTACACCTGTATTTCACATCTCCAAAGACTAGCTATTTATCAGGCTGGAAAGGGAAATGTGGAATTGCCTTTTATTAATAATAATAGTTAACCTTTTCTGTGCACTTACCATATGCTGTGTCACGCTGTAATGGTTGACAGTGCAGACCCCAGAGGCAGACACTAATTCTAGCTCCACCACTTACATTAGCACATCTTGCAATTTTCTCAAGCCCTCCTGAACCTCAGTTTCTCCAGGTATAGAATGGAAAATATTCTATTGACTAGCTCATAAAGTTGTCGTGAGGGTCAAAGGAAGTCAGGAAAGCACTTCAGACCATGTTTACTTAGCACAAGTGCTTTTGAATGTTAGCTATTGGTTTCATTTCGTTTGCTCTTTGGAGTATCAATAAACCTTTCAGGGAGAAACTGTCAATTGGAGAGTATAGGGCTCAAAGTCATGCACCAAGTAGTACTGGGAGAGAAACCCAAATTAAAATGAGTACAGCTGCTCACGTCACTGTAATAAATTGGGGGTTAACTAAATGTTATGAGAGCATTTATTTTTAGTATAGTACTAAGTGTTCAATATAAGGAAGTGGCATAATTAATTTATCTTCAGGTTACACCTAACTTTATTTCTCTGAAATGAAAGAGCCATAGTGTTAAATTTTAAATGCCTCTGCAGATTCCCTGAGTTGCTTCATGACAAGAGAGTAGAGAGGGTATTGCAGGAGATTCATTATACCAGGGGGCATTGGGTCTACTGGAACCAAAACCCATCGAAAAGTGCAAAAGCAAGTACAGATAGAAGAAAAAAGAGGGCTGAGGACTGAGCCTCAGGCCCCCAGCATTAGAGGTGCGGTGAGGAGGAGCCAGCAAAGGAGACTCAGGGAGCAGCAAGTGCATGGGGAAGAAGTCAAAAGGCACTGGGGTGAGTGTTTCAGGAAGGAGAGAGGCCTTGTCGGTGTCTCATGCTCCTGGGCAATCAAGTGTGGTGAGGACTAAGAACTGAGCAATGGATCTAGCAACCTGAGCGATCCGTTTTAGTGGAAGAGAGATGATAGCTCCATATGAGTTCAAAAGAATAGGAGCTGAGGAAGCAGAGGCAGTGAATACAAGAGATCAAGAAGTTTTCCTATGAATTAAAGAAGAATGCAGAAATGAAGAAGTAGCTGAAGGAGGACTTCAGGGTAAGGGGTTTTGTTTTGTTTGTTTTTTTTAAAATGGAAACTATTATATGTGTACACTATGGAGAAAACAACAACAACAATGACAAAAAACAACCCAGATAATGTAAGAGAAAAGAGACTTGAGGGAGCAAAGTCCTTGCAGGAGCAGACCAAAGTGACTAGCCCCCAGTGCCCAGTGGGGATGGCCTTAGAGGCAGGAACAGTTCATCATTACATGGGGAAGCAGTGCTTGAGCATTGATACAGGAGGACTCTCGCTCTGCCACTTCCTAACAGGATAAACTTGGGGAATTTATCTCGAAGAGTCTGTTTCCCTCCTTTCAGATAGTGATAATAATTATGGCTGCCTGGATATTATTTAAAAAGTTCTTGTAATAATTTGCATTGCCTCCTTCCCCCAAAGACAGATTTTTAACAATCCACTAGGAGAATTTAACATTGTATCATTTTTAGAAATAAAAACACAGAGGGGCACCTGAGTGGCTCAGTGGGTTAAAGCCTCTGGCTTCAGCTCAGGTCATGGTCCCAGGGTCCTGGGATCGAGCCCTGCATTGGGGCCCCTGCTCAGTGGGGAGCCTGCTTCTCCCTCTCCCTCTGCCTGCACTCTGCCTACTTGTGATCTCTGTCGAATAAATAAATAAAAACTTAAAAAAAGAAAAGTAGACTGTTTAAAAAAAAAAAAAGAAACAAAAACATCGAGTCAAGATTGCCAAAAAGTTGAAAAGTTGGTAAGTTTTAACTTCCGACCTCAGGGTGTTATATCACAATTTGACTTGTGAAATGTGAATTTTCAGTATCTCCCGGAACAATAAGTAGCATGAAATGCTCTTATCTTCCATGTTTTAATGGAACCATTAATAAGGGATCTTTGCTTCGGCATTTGTTCCAGGTTTTGAGATGACCTCACATCCAAATAGACATTTAAACTTTTGAGGTTTGGAGAAAGTTGAGGATGACAGTTTATAAGAAGGGCTGATAATTCCTTAAGGACAAGGATATCATATCGTTCATCACTAGGTTCCTGGTGCCAACATAATGTAAATGCTCTGTAAATATTTGTTGAATGAATGAACAAACTGAATGAATGAAGTAAGTGGTTATGATGAGTGGTAAACTGTCCAGGAGTGCCAAGTCAGGAGATGCCTGGGCTCCCATGCATCGAGGAGACCCCAAACTACTCCGATTGTGTATCTGTGTGTGTGTGTGTGTGTGTGTGTGTGTGTGTGTGTATGAGAGAGAGAGAGAGAGAGGGAGAGGGAGAGAGAGAGAAGGGGGAAGAGAGAGAGGACGCACAGAGAGTGAGTCTCTGACTCTCATTCCCTCATCTTGTAGATGTGCTCCCATTGCTTCTCTAACGGGGGGTAGAGTGTAGGCGCGGTGGCTAGAACAGCTGCAGCGCCATCTGCCGGCCTTGTAGGTGGGAAAAAGTTGGGGACTGTCCTGGGGAAGCCGGTATTTAAGAGCTGCGGCTTCTGTCCCTCTGAGGGCAGGAGGGAGAAAATCCCCTCAGAAAGCAGAGTCAGGAATGGCCAGGAAAGGCAGCAAAGCCCTCAACTCTGAGGATCTGGAACATCAAATAGGGGAAACTACTTTTATTAGCTACTCAGGGACACTGAGCACACTTACTGCCCTTCCCCGTGTTCCTTTTATAGAGAAGATGTGGAAACGAACTTACAGGCAGCACATTCAGGACTTCAACCATAAAAGTCGAACTGAAGTGAGAAGTGCATTTTTTTCAGGAGGAAAACCCCCAGAGATATTAGGTGAAAGCACTTTGAAAACTCTAAGGCACCATATAAATACAAATGACCTTTGTCATTCAAGTAAGTCATCTGTATCCTCCTTCTGGCAGTTTCTGAGCCCTTCTCACTGTCCAGCCAGAGACAGAAACATCACTGGCCACATTTTTCTTCCACATGTTGCTCCAGTGACTACTTCATTTTTGAAGTAGTCATTTCTAAATTTAGAGGTAATCAAAAACTTACCCAAGGTTTCTGATATTGAGAGATTTCAAAAGGTGTGAATTTCTTTCACCAATGGTGGTAAACCTGATAGTCTTCTAGTTCAATAGGTAAACTCCCTGCCCCCATCAACTGCTGCACTTCTCCACCCCTAAAATGCTCTTGGTGATAAAATGGTTCTCTCCAAACTCATCTTTTTAGCCTTGCTGCTGCTGAGAGCAAAGAACCTTTGAGGGTGAACTTTGGAGCCCTTGCTCTACTAACTTCTGAGCTCACACTCAAGAACTTTGCCCAGAAACAAGCTTCAGTCCCTTTGGCTTGGTTAAGAGGGAGGAACTCCTGATCTAGAATTAAAAGTGGTACTGGTAGTTGATGACTATGCCTACCATTTACTGGGCTTTCATTACATACAAGGCACTATGCATATGTTTTTGAAGCTGTTTTTTTTTTTTTAATTTTGAGATAAATTTAGGATTATAGAAGATATACAAAAATTGTACAGAGTTCCCATATACACTTCACTCTGCTTCCCTTATATTCATGCATTGTTACGTTGAATCCTCACAAAGTCCTATGAGGAAGGTACTTATTATTATTCCCATTTTACAGACTGACACTTCTATTCACTATACAATACTGCCTCTGGATGTGTGCTACAGCCTTTTGTAAGGCATTTCCTTTTTATTCTTAGCTGTTTGCTGTTGCACACGACCTCCCTAATCCCTCTGCCTTGCAGTGGTCAGATGCCTCTGCTGGAATACAAAGAGTCTTTTTCCCTAGTTTTTCCTTCTCCCATAGGAGAAGTAGTAAGTGAAGTGAGGCTGCCTAGCAGCCCTGAGAGGGTTCCTTTGCATTAGGGCTGGTAAAATGCACAGTTTCCTCTCATTGGAAGGGTTGGGATCTTTCTAAAATCAGAGATTTGCTTCCTAGGCTCCTATATTAGGATAACAGGCAAGGGGGTTACAATTGGGACCATAAAAGGAGAATATGATATAAGCCAATGGTGAAATTAAGCAAAGGAATTAACTTCCCCATATCTCACAATATCTGTCAAATGATGCTGGCCCTACCTTAGTGTGAAGCTAAATAGTTTTCAACGATATCGTCTATAACCTGTCATTTATTAAGCTCCCACAATGTATCAAACTCTGAGTTATGTGACTGCATTTATAATCTCATCTGTCACAAGAATCTTAGCAGTTTAGTGTTATTATTTTCATTTTATAGCTGAAGAAACAGGCTTAGATATGAAAATAATTTGCTAATGTCACACAGTTGGACTTAGAGAACTCACGTTTGCTCTATCACAAGATTACACTTGATTTTTTTTTTTTAAAGCATGGATAATTACCATTTTGAATTTACCTTGATTGATTAATTGATTGATTTTTTTAAAAAGATTTTATTTATTTAATTTGACAGAAAGAGACACACAGAGAGAGGAAACAAAAGCAGGGGGAGTGGGAGAGGGAGAAGCAGGCTCCCTGCTGAGCTGGCAGCCCAATGCAGGTCTTGATCCCAGGACCCTGGGATCATGACCTGAGCCAAAGGCAAAGGCTTAATGGTCTGAGCCACCCAGGCGCCCCTGAACTTACCTTTATATTTCGAATGAGTGTTTCATCTTCTGGCACATTAGGGTCAATTGCAATGACAATGCCTTCATAGCCATTATTATTGAGCTGAATGAGTGAATTGCTCAGGGCCCCTTCAAGGAGATGAAAGACCAAGATGAAAACAGAACTCTTAAATGACCCCATTGCTGTACATTGCACTTTAATTTCTCTCTTTGGAGAATGATGCTTTTAGAGGTCTTCTTTACCCCTATATATACCTATATATATATATATATATATATACATGAATATATAGACACACATTGTTTCCAAGCTATCAGAGGTAGTTTATCAAAGTGTTTAACCCTTTGACCCAAAATTCTTTCACTATTGCATTTGTTTCCTCCATAAGGAAATAAAACTTGGTCTCAAATTCTGTGTACTTTCAAATGTTTCATTTTGAAAGGATTATTAGCCTTGCCTTCACCTGTGCCAGATGCTGGGAATGAGGGTGGGGAGCCCACATCCGGTTCCCTGGAGGGACTCACAGGTGACAAGCAGCTTGGCCATTGAAAGATATTTACTTATTACAAATGTTTGCCAACCAGGGACACTGACCCACCCAGCACCACCCTCCAACCTTCACCTGCCCATGGAGGTCTGACTGTTCTGCATATTCAATGAGCATTTATTAAGTGTCAGCCGTATACCCAGTTATCCTTTATGGTGTTGCCCCCCCCTTTTTTGTAACCCTCATTGATTTTGACATAGCCTCATCACTTCTTCGTACTCTCTTACAGAATCCACTTGCACCCAAAAACATTAGAAAGCAACATACTATTGGATATTTTATAATGGAGAGAAAAGATAAAATTTCCATATCACTGTGCAAAGCAAACTCCCTCCGGTTTCCTCATCAGATCTCTTTCTCTATTCCAAAGCTCCCATTGGTCAATATAATGAAAATTAACAACATTAAATTATTTTATTGAAACTAAGTGTCTCTCAGAATATGAATTATGGGGGCAGCTGGGTGGCTCAGTGGGTTAAAGCCTCTGCCTTCAGCTCAGGTCATGATCCCAGGGTCCTGGGATTGAGCCCCACATCGGGCTCTCTGCTCAGCCGGGAGCCTGCTTCCCTTCCTCTCTCTCTACCTGCCTCTGTCTGTCAAATGAATAAATAAAATCTTAAAAAAAAAAGAATATGAATTATGAACTGCCAGCTACTGTATAGACACTTTTAAGTTTGCTGAACCTCAGGTGGAAACACAAATTGGTCCACCATTTCACTATATTCAAATTAGTTGAAATATCCATTCATCCTGTGGCTTCATTTGGTCTTCACACTGTAGTAAGCATCTATTTCACCTTGTCCACCCCCTTTCTTTGACATTGGCTCATAAAAATTAGATTAGTATTTATAGCTAATAAATAGAACTTACTGCTTAAATACATAATCTTTAATACAAAGTGAGCCATTGAGATTGAGATAAAAACATTATTTGAGGAAATCGGGAAGAGTTGTTTTGAAAGAAAGTCCATCCGTTGGGGAAATTGACCAAGTTGCAGGGTAGTTGATTTCTCATAGGAGTGGAAATACTCAATTATAAAGTGGTTGTCCAGATGATCTAAATATGCTTTTATACAGAAATAACTTATTCAATAATTGAATAAGCACATGCATTTATTATACATAAAATTTATATCTAAAACATCTCACACCCCCAACTATATACATTTTTCCTGAGTTCCCTAAAAAACAGAGCCTAAGGCAAGCTTGTGTGTAATGATTGGAGAATTTAATCCCAGAACAGTGAGAGTGAGGGAAAGGGGAAAATAGTCGGGGATGGCTGGGAAGCAGTGAAAGGTGAAATGTTATTGAAGCTGACCACTGCGCTTGTCCTGATATCTGGGATGTCTACTAAGGGGCTATGGAAAGAAACCAGGCCTTAGAACAGTCTGTGGGAGGGAGGAAGGGGAAGTGTTTGGCTTCTCATCTCCTATAGGTGATCAGCTCCCTGAACTTTCTGGCTGTGTTGTCCAGCCCCTTCAGCAGCAGCTTAGAAAGAGAGATCATTTGCCTTCTTGTGCTTAAGGAGGTACATTCCAAGTGGTGAATGGTTGGCCTCTGGCAGTGGAACCATTCGGGCCCTCAAGTAGGAGGTAGGGACTGAGGGGGAGTAAGTAACTGAGGGTCCAGTTGCACAGATGGGGCCAAGAAAATCTAAGGGGGTTCTGTCAGATTAATCCAACATAATTTACCCCTTCAACTGCTGGGATCTACTGTTGTCCTTCCATAATATTTAGCTCTAATGTTATAATGTAAAGTTTACATTTTGTGTGTGTGGGCCCAAGCTATTTTTTTTTTTCTCTGAAAGAAGGTACAAGTCTAATCATTCGTAGAATCTTCTTCAAAGTGGTCACCATTTGCAATCTCCTAAAATACCTAAAGCAAGAGACATACCGAAATAAATTAAAGTCTGCTGCTAGAGCTGGTCTCAAAACCATGTTAATCTTAAAATAAAAGTCAGTTCTTTTGCCAGCAAAATGGGTTTATTCAGGAATAATAGAGAATTGTAATTTGGGGCATGCAAGCTATGGCAACTCCCCCCCCCCCCCAAAAAAAAAAAAAAAAAAGGAAGGGAAGGGAACATTATTTGAGGAAATTGGGAAGAGTTGTTTTGAAAGAAAGTCCATCCATTGGCGAAATTGACCAAGTTGCTTTCTCATAGGAAATGCCATGTACATCTTTCCTGGTTGAGGCATGTAATGGATTATTTTTTCCTCTTGATGATTCTCTTTTGGGGTCTATAACTGACAGTTCTTTCTGCAATTGATGTTGAGTGCTATGGTTCCCCCTTCCAGCCTCCCCTCCTGTCCTCCTGATTCCACTTTACTGATGTTGCCCTGTATTAATTTTCACAGCCATTATCTCCTTCCTTTATCTCCAATTTCCCTCACTTTTAGCCAGCATTTTGGCTCATCTTATTGTTTGTTTGCCTGTTGGTATAACCAGAGACTTCATTCCTGAAGGATCTGAGCCCTTAGCTGCCCTGCTCTTATTAGATAGTGGCTTCTGCAGTTGTCTGTGACAAAGATGTGACAGACCCAGTTTAGGCACTTCCCAGATTTGCCTGGCCTTCTCTGCTGACTGAGCCTTGGCTCCTTGCTCAATGGAGACTCCATGCAGCTGCCGTGACTGCCTCATTTCCTCATCTTTGTCTCATCTTTGTCTCCCCCGGGAGAGTGCCTCGTTTAGTATGAGCTGGAGTGGCAGCTCCACTCTCGCTGGTGTCCATGTTCAGCCTAAACAGATTCATAGAGTCTTTGGCTCAGATAAAACATTGTATGATGGCACACGGGATCTGGTTTTGTCAGAGACAGCCCAGATGGGCCAGATGACACTAAGCAGAGGTACAGGAAGTTAACACCCTGAGTGACAACTTTTGCCAAAGGTGTAAAGTATTTTCAGCATCCCAGAGTCTCTTTTTTGTTCCCTTCTAGTCAGAAACCCCCACCCAAATGGTCATCACTATTCTGACCTCCATTGCCACGTAGATTAATTATACCTGTTTTTCAACTTCATGTAAATAGAAATACACAGTACATCCTCTTGTATCTGGCTACTTTCACATAACATTTGCTGCATGAAATTCAGCCATGTTGAATGTAGCAGCAATATGTTCTTTATCCACTGTATTCCATTTTAAGAATATAGCACAGTTTGCTCACTGGCTACTGTTGTAGAACATTTAGATTATTTCCTGTTTGGGACTATTGTTAATAAAACTGTAAGCATTGATTTCAGTTGGATATATACCAAGAGCAGAATTGCTGAGTCACAGGTTATACATAGGTCTAGCTTTATTTATATATTTATTTATTATTAACTTATAAGATTTTATTTATTTGACAGAGAGAGAGAGAGAGCACAAGCAGTGGGAAGCTACAGAGGAAGAGCGTCCCTGTCCAGCTTTTTTTAGTTGGTCTGCCAAACACTTTTCAAAGTGGTTTCACTGCTTGTTGCACATTTCTATCAGTATGTGGTAATGTCAGTCCTTATGATTTTAGCTTATCTAGTAGGAATGTAATCATATTGTACTGTGGTTTTAATTTGCATTTTCCCTAATGACTAATGTTGTTAAGTACCTTTTCATGTACTTTTGGTCATTTGGATGTCCTCTGTTGTAAAGTGCCTGTTCAAGTCTTTTTGCCCAATTTTAATTTTTTTTATTTTTTAAATAAAAAAATTATTTGTTTATTTGTCAGAGAGAGAGAGAGAGAGAGAAAACACAAGCAGGGGGAGCAGCAGGCAGAGGGAGTCTAATTTAATCTTTTCTTTTATGGGTAGTGTTTTTTGTATCATATTTAGGACAGCTTTTTCAAGTTCATGAAAATATACAGTATTCTGTTCTGCTATATTGTTCTGCCTTTCATAATTAGGTCTGTGGTCTATCTCAAGTCTTTTTTTTTACATAGTAGGAGGTAAGATTCAAGATTTTTGTCTTGTTTTGTTTGATTTTCCTTTAAGTGTGGCCGGTAGGCCCAGACCATTTATTGAAAAGACCATACTTGCCTCCCACTGGATTGCAGTTGTGCTTTTGTTGTGAATGAGGTGGTTGCAAATGTACTTGTCTGTTTCTGAACTCTTTTCTGTTTCATTAGTCTATGTGACTCTCCTTACCTCAGTAGTATAGAGTCTTAATTATTGCTGCTTTGCATGTCTTGACATCTGGTATTGTTCTAGATTTGTTTTTCTTCAGGATTATTTGGAGATATTTTAAGTCCTTTGCATTTTGACATAATATTTAGAATCAGCTTTTCAATTTCACCACCCCCCGCGCCAAAAAAAAATCTGCTGGGTTTGGTAGGATTCCATTGAATTTGTATATCAGTTTGAGGAGAATTGACATCTTTATAATACTGAGTCTTTCAATCCATGAACATGACCTTTCTCATTTTAGGTTTTATTTAATTGATCTCAACCATGTCTTACCGTTTTCAGGGTAGAGGTCTTTCATTAGATTTACTTATAGGTTTTTTTGGAGGGGGGCGTTATTATAAATGATATTTTTATAACTTTTCATTTCCTTATTGTTTATGCTGGTATATAGAAATATAATAGGTTTTTATGTATTGACCTTATATTCAGTAAATTTCCTAAATTCCTATTATTTTTAGTAACTAGATTCTTTTGGATTTTGTACATATATAATTATGCCACCTGTGAATAATAACCTGTTTACTTCTTCCTTTCCAATCTTATGTCTTTTATTTTGTTTCTTTCACTTATTATACTTGCTAGGATTTCCAATATAATGTTGAATACAAGTGAAGAGAATGGACATCTTTTTTCTTGTTCTCAATCCTGAGTGGAAAACATTCTATATTTTACCATTAAGAATGCTTTTATCTAGAGATATTTTATAGATACCTTTACCAGATTAAGAAAGTCTCCTTCTATTCCTAGTTTTCTTTTTTTAAGCCATGAATAAGTGTTGAATTTTATCAAATGCTTTTCTATAAATTTTTGTTTGTTTGTTTTTAAAGATTTTATTTACTTATTTGTCAGAAAGAGAGAGAGAGAGAGCATAGTCAGGGAGAGTGGCAGGCAGTGCAGGCAAAGGGAGAAGCAGGCTCCCCACTGAGCAAGGAGCCATGTGCGGGACTCAATCTCAGGACCCTGGGATCATGATCTGACCTGAAGGAGGATGCTTAACTGACTGAGCCACCTACGCATCTCGGAATTTAGTCAAATGCTTTTTTTTGCACCTATTGAGATGATTGTGATTTTTCTTCGTTTGGGTAATGTGGTGACTTACATTGATTTTTCAATATTAAATTAACATTATATTTCTAGCATAAATTCTATTTGATATAGATAGATAGATAGATAGATAGATAGTATCCTTTTCAATTTGCTTATATTTTGTTTAGGGTTTTTGCATCTATGTTCATGAGAAAGATTGGTCTGTACTTTTCCTTTCTTGTAATGTCCTTGCTGGGTATTAGAATCAAGACTATCTCCCTCAAAAAATGAGTTGGGAAGAATTTCCTTTTTTCTATTCTCTGAAACAGATATTATTTCCTTCTTAAAATTCCTTTTGACTATTGCTTTAGCTTCATCATGTAAGAAATTTTGATATATCACATTTTAATCATCATTCATTTCTAATTATTTTCTAACTTTCAAGTTCTTTTTTTTAACATAGGAACCGTATAGAAGTATGTTGTTTAATTTCCCAGACATTTGGGGTTAAGTTATTACAGATATCTAGCTTAATTTCACTATAGTCAGAAAACATACTGTAAATTTAAATACTTGGAAATTTGTTGAAACTTGCTTTTTGAATCAGATTTGGTCTATTTTGATAAGATCTTCCATGTGCTTTTGAGAAAAATGGGCATTCTGTAGTTGTGAGGAATAGTATTCTATGTATGTTAGGCCAAGTTGGTTGATCACATTATTCAGATCCTCTTTATTCTTATCAATTTCTTGTCTGTTTGTTCTTTCAGTTATTGAAAGAGTTGTGTTAAGATCTCCAATTATGATTGTGAATTTGTTTATTTCTTTTTTTTCTTCTTTCTTTCTGTCTCTTTTTTTAGTTCTGTCAACTTTTGCTTTATGTATTTAAAGCTATGTCATTTGCTGAATACAAATTTAGGATTGTTATATCAT
Organism: Lontra canadensis; assembly: GCF_010015895.1. Taxonomy (NCBI): domain Eukaryota; kingdom Metazoa; phylum Chordata; class Mammalia; order Carnivora; family Mustelidae; genus Lontra; species Lontra canadensis. The sequence goes on along the minus strand of NW_022631027.1, from coordinate 598,463 downwards.
TGTCATTATAAAATGCCTTTTCTATAGTACCTATATTTTCTCTAATATTTCTTGCATCAAATCTACTTTTTTATGACATTAGCTGTGGTATACTGGTATTTAAATATTGAAAAAATAAAGCAAAATAAATATAACACAGTCAGCACAATGCCTGGCACATAGAATTTATTTAATAAACAAAAAATAGAATAAAAACAAAAACAAGCATTTAATAAACAAAAAATTTATTTAACAAACAAATAATGTGCTTCCCCTTTTCTTCCACTCACCCAAACCTTAACTTTGTGGCGAGAGATAGGAGAAAAAGCAACAAGCTGGAGAAAGCTGGGGCTTTATATTAGATGGTATCAAGAATGACCAGTATGTATTTTAAAGACATGGATACTTAAGAGTCAATTTTTTAAAATATTTTATTTATTTATTTGACAGACAGAGATCACAGGTAGGCAGAAAGGCAGGCAGAGAGAGGAGGAAACAGGCTCCCTGCTGAGCAGAGAGCCCGATGCGGGGCTCGATCCCAGAACCCAGTATAATTCTCTTCATTCTTGTCTTCTCAACCACACTTAAATCTGCCTCACAGTTTTGTGTCCCCTTTCCACCACACTAAGTCCACTTTTTCTTATATTAATGTATCAAATATCCTTACAAATGATCCCTTTCACTTTCCTACTATAAAGCATGGTTTCTCGGTCTTGGAACTATTGACATTTTCGTTGAGTAATTATTTGTTGTGGGGCTGTTCTATGCATTGTAAGATGTTCAGCAGCATCCCTGGCCTGTACTCACTAGAGAACTCCCTTGCCTGTGAAACAAAAATGTCCACAGGTATTGCCACATGTTCCCTGAAAGGGTAAAATCACCTCTGGTTAAGACCAATTGCTATAAAGATTGCTATAAAGGTAAGGATATAATAAGTTTATTCATATTGTTTCTTTGAGTTAACATTTATGTACAATAAAATGCACAGATCAAATGTACACAAATAAATGAATGTAGACAAATGTATACACCCATGTAAACCACCATCCCAATCAATATATATAAATTTTCATTACTTCAGAAAGCCTCCTTCTGCCCCTTTCAGGCAACTCCAACACTTCTGCTCTGAGACAACCAACCACTATTAGATTTCTGTGTCCAAAGAATATTACTGTTCTCAAACTTCTTAGGAGTGGAGTCATACAGTGTGTGTTCCTTTGAGTCTGACTTCTTTAGCTCAGGATAATGCGTCTGAGATTCATGTACATTGTAGCATGTGTCAGTTGTTTGTTTCTTTTTGCTGCTGAATGGTATTTCCTTGTGAATTCATATAAACAGCAACATATATTTTATCCATTCTTTTAATAGAAACTTGATTGTTTCCTGTTTGGGGTTATTATGAATAAAGTGGCTATAAAAAAAATTTTTTTAGAAGACTTTATCTATTTGAGAGATAGAGAGTGATAAGCAGGGGGAACAGCGGAGGGAGGGGAGAAGCAGACTCTCCAGTGAGCAGGGAGCCTCACATGGGGCTCCATCCCAGGACCCTAGGATCATAACCTGAGCCAAAGGCAGATGCCTAACTTACTGAGCCACCCAGGTGCCCCTAAAGTGGCCATAAAAATTCTTGAGGAATTTTTTTGGTGGACATCTTTTCATCTCTTTGGAAGTGGAATTTCTGGGTCATGAGTTAGATATATAACTTTAAGAAACTGCCAAGCAGTATTCCAAAATGGTTGCACATTCACCAATGTAGGAAACTTCCAATTGCTCCATATCCTTGTTGACATTTCTTATTGTCAATCTTTATTCTTTAGTTGTTCTGGTGGGAATGGAGATGTATTTCATGATATTTATTATTTTCATTTGTTAATGACTGGTGGTGTTGATAGCCTATGTATGTGCTTATTGGCCATTTATATATACTTCTTGAGAAGTGTCTATTTAAATTTTGCCCATTTTTATTGGGTTCTTTACCTTTTTATTACTGATTTATAACATTATTTTAAAATATATATTTTATTTATAATTTATAAAATATTACATATTTTATTTATAATAATTTTTACATATTCTACATAAGACTTCTTTGTCATATATACATCTTGTGAATATTTCTTCCACTCTAGCTTGCCTTTTCATTATTAGCAGTGTCCTTTCATGAGCACAAATATTTAGTTTTGATGCAGTCCAACTTTTTTTCTTTTATGCTTAGTGTTTTCTCTGTTCTAAGAAACCTTTCTACACTATAGTTGTGAAGATACGATATTTTTTCTAGAAGTTTATATCTTAATTCTACTTTATATCTGTGATTCATCATGAATTTGTATTTTTATAAGGTAGGAGTAAAATTATTTTCCCAAACTACATTTAGTTATTCCAACATCATTTATTGAAAAGAACTCTCCTTTATCCATTGAGTTACCTTCCCCCATTTGCCTTCCCCACACACCTTTGAAGAAAATCTATTGACCTATGTGTATAGGTCTATTTCTGGGCTTTACATTCTGGGATGTTTTATGGCCTACCTCATGATCTCATTTGGTGACTGTTTCATGAGTGCTTAAAAAAAATGTGTACTGTGCAGTAGTTGGTCACAGTATTTTATAAATGTCAAGGTTGGATTAGTTGATAATATTATTCAAATTCTTGTTTCATTGTTGAATGATATTCCAATCTTATTGAGTCTTTCCATCTAGTTGCCACAATTTTTGACAGTGGGAGATTTATATATCCAAGGTTGATTGTTAGTTTGTCTATTTCTCCCTTTAGTTTAGCCAAATTTTATTTCTGGTATTTTGAAGCTCTGTTAATAGGTATATGCATATGTAGGATTTGTATATCTTCTTAGCAAATTTATGTTTGTCCTTATAAAATGACACTCTTTTCTCTCTTTTCTCAAGGCCTGTTTTGTCTTATAGTAATATATTAATACCAGCCATCTTATGCTTAGCATTTGCATAATATACTATTTCCTTGTTTCATTTTTGACTTCTATGTCACTGTATTTATTAATTTATTTATTTATAATTAATTAAACAATTTTTTTATTAACATGTAATGTATTATTAGCCCCAGGGGTAAAGGTCTGTGAATCGCCAGGTTTACACTTCACAGCACTCATCATAGCACATAACTTTCCCAATGTCCATAACCCCACCAACCTCTCCCTACCCCCCTTCCCCCAGCAACCCTCAGTTTGTTTTGTGAAATTAAGAGTCTCATGGTTTGTCTCCATCCTGATCCCATCATATGCATGTACATATATATATGTGTGTGTGTGTGTATATGTGTGTGTGTATATATATACATATATATATACATATATATATAATATATATATACTACTACTACTACTACTACTTCTTTATCCATTCATCTGTTGATGGACATCTAGGTTCTTTCCATAGTTTGGCTATTGTGGACATTGCTGCTATAAACATTTGGGTGCACGTGCCCCTTCGGATCACTACGTTTGTATCTTTAGGGTAAATACCTAGTAGTGCAATTGCTGGGTTGTTAGGTAGCTCTATTTTCAACTTTTTGAGGAACCTCCAGGCTGTTTTCCAGAGTGGTTGCACCAGCTTGCATTCCCACCAACAGTGTAAGAGGGTTCCCCTTTCTCCACATCCTCACCAGCATCTGTCATTTCCTGACTTGTTAAATTTAGTCATTCTGACTGGTGTGAGGTGGTATCTCATTGTGGTTTTGATTTGTATTTCCCAGATGCTGAGGGATGTTGAGCACTTTTTCATGTGTCTGTTAGCCACCTCGATGTCTCCTTTTGCAGAAATGTCTGTTGAAGTGCTCTGCCCATTTCTTGATTGGATTATTTGTTCTTTGGGTGTTGAGCTTGATAAGTTCTTTATAGATTTTGGATAGTAGCCCTTTATTTGATATGTCATTTGCAAATATCCTCTACCATTCTGTCAGTTGTCTTTTGGTTTTGTTGACTGTTTCCTTTGCTGTGCAAAAGCTTTTGATCTTGATGAAGTCCTAATAGTTCATTTTTGCCCTTGCTTCCCTTGTCTTTGGTGATGTTCCTAGGAAGAAGTTGCTGCAGCTCAGGTCGAAGAGACCTGTGTTCTTCTCAAGGATTTTGATGGATTCCTGTCTCACATTGAGGTCCTTCATCCATTTTGAGTTTATTTTCGTGTGTGATGTAAGGAAATGGTCCAATTTCATTTTTCTGCATGTGGCTGTCCAATTTTCCCAACACTGTTTGTTGAAGAGGCTGTCTTTTTTCCATTGGACATTCTTTCCTGCTTTGTCGAAGATTAGTTGACCATAGAGTTGAGGGTCTATTTCTGGGCTCTCTATTCTGTTCCATTGATCTATGTGTCTGTTTTTGTGCCAGTACCATACTGTCTTGATGATGACAGCTTTGTAATAGAGCTTGAAGTTGGGAATTGTGATGCCACCAACTTGGGCTTTCCTTTTCAACATTCCTCTGGCTATTCGGGGTCTTTTATGGTTCCATAGAAATTTTAGGATCATTTGTTCCATTTCTTTGAAAAAAATGGATGGTATTTTGATAAGGATTGCATTAAACGTGTAGATTGCTTTAGGTAGCCTAGACATTTTCACAATGTTTGTTCTTCAAATCCATGAGCATGGAACATTTTTCCATTCCTTTTTGTCTTCCTCAATTTCTTCCATGAGTACTTTATAATTTTCTGTGTACAGATTTTTTGCCTCTTTGGTTAGGTTTATTCCGAGGTATCTTATGGTTTTGGGTACAATTATAAATGGGGTTGACTCCTTAATTTCTCTTTCTTCTGTTTTGTTGTTGGTGTGTAGAGATGCAACTGATCTGTGCATTGATTTTTTATCCCGAAACTTTACTAAATTCCCATGCAAGTTCTAACAGATTTGGAGTGGAGTCTTTTGGGTTTTCCACATAAAGTATCATATAATCTGCAAAGAACAATAGTTTGACTTCTTTGCTGATTTGGATGCCTTTAATTTCTTTTTGTTGTCTGATTGCTGAGGCTAGGACTTCTAGTACTATGTTGAATAGCAGCAGTGATAATGGATATCCCTGCCATGTTCCTGACCTTAGTGGAAAAGCTCTCAGTTTTTCTCCATTGAGAATGATATTTGCGGTGGGTTTTTCATAGATGGCTTTGATAATATTGAGGTATGCACCCTCTATCCCTACACTTTGAAGAGTTTTGATTGGGAAGGGATGCTGTACTTTGTCAAAGACTTTTTCAGCATCTACTGAGAGTATTACATGGTTCTTATTCTTTCTTTTATTAATATATTGTTTCACAATGATTGATTTGTGGATGTTGAACCAACCTTGCAGCCCCAGAAAAAATCCACTTCATCGTGGTGAATAATCCTTTTAATGTACTGTTGGATCCTATTGGCTAGTATTTTTGTGAGAATTTTTGCATCTGTGTCCATCAAGGATATTGGTCTGTATTTCTCTTTTTTGATGGGATCTTCGTCTGGTTTTGGGATCAAGGTAATGCTGGCCTCATAAAATGAGTTTGAAAGTTTTCCTTCCATTTCTATTTTTTGGAAGAGTTTCAGGAGTATAGGAATTAATTCTTCTTTAAATGTTTGGTAGAATTCCCCTGGGAAGCCATCTGGCCCTGGGTTCTTGTTTTTTGGGAGATTTTTGATGACTGTTTGAATCTCCTTACTGGTTATGGGTCTGTTCAGGTTTTCTATTTCTTCCTGGTTCAGTTGTAGTAGTTTATATGTCTCTAGGAATGCATCCATTTCTTCCAGATTGTCAAATTTGCTGGTGTATAGTTGCTCATAATATATTCTTATAATTGTTTGTATTTCCTTGGTGTTGGTTGTGATCTTTCCTCTTTCATTCATGATTTTATTTATTTGGGTTCTTTCTCTTTTCTTTTTGTTAAGTCTGGTCAGGGGTTTATCAATCTTATTAATTCTTTTTTTTTAAGATTTTATTTATTTATTTGACAGAGAGAAAGATCACAAGTAGGCAGAGAGTCAGGCAGAGAAAGAGGGGGAAGCAGGCTCTCCGCTGAGCAGAGAGCCTGATGCGAGGCTCAATCCCAGGACCCTGAGATCACGACCTGAGCCGAAGGCAGCAGCTTAACCCACTGAGCCACCCAGGCGCCCCAATCTTATTAATTCTTTCAATGAACGAGCTCCTAGTTTCGTTGATTTGCTCTGCTGTTTTTTTGGTTTCTATTTCATTGATTTCTGCTCTGATCTTTATTATTTCTCTTCTGCTGCATTTAGGCTTTCTTTGTTGTTCTTTCTCCAGCTCCTTTAGGTGTAGGGTTAGGTTGTGTATTTGAGACCTTTCTTGTTTCTTGAGAAAGGCTTTTATCACTATATATTTTTCTCTCAGGAATGCCTTTGCTGTGTCCCACAGATTTTGAACCGTTATGTTTTCATTATCATTTGTTTCCATGAATTTTTTCAATTCTTCTTTAATTTCCTGGTTGACCCATTCATTCTTTAGAAGGATGCTCTTTAGTCTCCATGTGTTTGGGTTCTTTCCAAACTTCCTCTTGTTATTGAGTTCTAGCTTCAGAGCATTGTGGTCTGAAAATATGCAGGGAATGATCCCAATCCTTTGGTACTGGTTGAGACCTGATTTGTGACCCAGGATGTGAAATATTCTGGAGAATGTTCCATGTGCACTAGAGAAGATTGTGTATTCTATTGCTTTAGGTTGGAATGTTCTGAATATATCTGTGATATCCATCTGGTCCAGTGTGTCATTTAAGGCCTTTATTTCCTTGTTGATCTTTTGCTTGGATGATCTGTCCATTTCAAGGGGGGATGTTAAAGTCCCCTACTATTATTGTATTATTGTCAATGTGTTTCTCTGATTTTGTTATTAATTGGTTTATATAGTTGGCTGCTCCCATGTTAGGGGTATAGATATTTAAAATTGAGTATGATGTAGTGTCCTTCCTCATCTCTTATTATAGTCTTTGACTTAAAATCTAATTTATCTGATATAAGGATTACTACCCCCAGCTTTCTTTTGATGTCCATTAGCATGGTAAATTATTTTCCACCCCCTTACTTTAAATCTGGAGGTGTCTTTGGGTCTAAAATGAGTTTCTTGTAGACAGCATATTGATGTGTTTTTTTTTTTTTTTTTTTTTTCCCATTCTAATACCCTGTGTCTTTTGATTAGGGCATTTAGCCCATTTACATTCAGGGTAACTATTGAGATATATTAATTTAGTGCCATTGTCTTGCCTGTAAAGTGGCTGTTACTGTATATTGTCTGTTCCTTTCTGGTCTACTATTTGTAGTCTCTCTCTGTGCTTAGTGAACCCCTTTCAATATTTCCTGTAGAGCTGGTTTGGTGTTTACAATTTTTTTTTTAGTTTTTGTTTGTCCTGGAAGCTTTATCTCTCTTCTATTTTCAATGATAGCTTAGCTGGATATAGTATTTTTGGCCATGTGTTTTTCTCATTTAGTGCTCTGAATATATCATGCCAGTTCTTTCTGGCCTGCCAGTTCTCTGTGGATAAGTCTGCTGCCAATCTAATATTTTTACCATTGTATGTTACAGACTTCTTGTCCCCAGCTGCTTTCAGGATTTTCTCTTTGCCACTAAGACTTGTAAGTTTTACTGTTAGGTGATGAAGTGTGGACCTGTTCTTACTGATTTTGAGGGGGTTCTCTGCGCCTTTTGGATTTTGATGCTTGTTCCCTTTGCCATATTAGGGAAATTCTCTACAGTACTTTGCTCCAATATATCTTCTGCTCCCCTCTCTCTTTCTTCTTCTGGAATCCCAATTATTCTAATATTGTTTTGTCTTATGGTATCACTTATCTCTTGAATTCTCCCCTTGTGGTCCAGTAGTTGTTTGTTTCACTTTTGCTCAGCTACTTTATGCTCTGTCATTTGGTCTTCTATATCACTAATTCTCTCTTCTGCCTCATTTATCCTAGCAGTAAGAGCCTCCATTTTTTATTGCACCTCATTAATAGCTTTTTTAATTTCAGCTTGGTTGGATTTTAGTTCTTTTATTTCTCCAGAAAGGGCTTTTATTTCTCCACACAGTTTTCTCTAATATCTTCCATGCCTTTTTCAAGCCCAACTAGCACCTTGAGAATAATCATTCTGAACTCTAGATCTGACATATTACCAATGTCCATATTGATTGGGTCCCTAGCCTTTGGTACTGCCTCTTGTTCCTTTTTTTGTGGTGAGTTTTTCTGCCTTGTCATTTTATCCAGATAAGAATATATGAAGGAGAGAATAACATGCTAAAAGGGTGGCAAATACCCCAGAAAAATGTGTGTTAACCAAATCAGAAGAGACCTCAAGTCATGGGGGGAAGAGAGGGGGTAAAAAGAAGTTAAAAAATTTTAAAGAAAAAAGGAAATATAGATATTATACTGGTGACTAGAACAGAGCCACCCACTTAATTTTGAGAGACTTTGGTCTCTTAGAAGAAACTACCTCCCAAAATTTTAAAGAAAGAAAAACATACACACAAATAAGGGTAAACATGATGAAGGGATGGAATATGACTGTAAAGATGAAAATTTAAAAAAAATTCTAAAAAAGGAGTTGATAAGATAAGTTGGTTGGGAAAAGAAAGAAAAAGTGGAGAGAATTTACTCAGGCTGGAGACTAGAAGAAAGCCCTGTGCTAGATTTAAGGTATATTTTGATCTATTAGAAGAAGTTATATCCCAAAATTTTTTAGAAGAAAAAACCCTATGTGTATACAAAAAATAAAGTTAGATACAACAAAGGATAAAATATGACTATAATAATGAAGGTTCAAAAAAAATTTTTTATGAAAGGTATTGTTAAGATAAACTAGTTAAGAAACGTTGAAAGAGGAAAGAATAAAAGTTAAAAAAAATTAGAATAAGAAAAAAATAAAATAAAAATAAATTAATTAACTTTGCAAGACTAAAGAATCATGGGGAGAAAGCCATGAATTCCATGCTTTGCTTTCTCCTCCTCTGGAATTCCGCTGTTCTCCTTGATAAGTGAGCTTGGTGTTGGCTGGATTTCTTGCTGATTTTCTTGGGGAAGGGCCTGTTGTAGTGATTCTCAAGAGTCTTTGCCCGAGGTGGAATTGCACCGCCCTTGTCAGGGGCCAGGCTAAGTAATCTGCTTGGGTTTGCTTTCAGAAGCTTTTGTTCCCTGATCACTTTCCATAGAGTTCTGGAGGATGGGAATGAAAATGGCGGCCTCCCAATCTCTGGCCCCAAGGAACCGAGAGCTTGGGGCCCCCATCCTCAGTGCGCCCTCAGAGAAAAGCGCTCAATCACTCCCATCTCCCTGGCCTCTGGCTGCACTCTGAGCTCACCCAACCTGTGATCTAGCATCTCTGTCTCTAGCACACAGCCCTGCCTGGAGTCTCCAAATCCAGCAGATCACTGCCGCTTTTCCAGGGATGTCTCCCTGGATCTGCCATTTGTGGGGTCCCTGCTCAAAGAGCAGTGGCCTAACTGTGCCACAGATCACTGTGCCCTGAGCTGAGAGCTCACTCCTCGGCTCCATCTCTCTACCGGTTTCCCTGCTCTAATACATGTGAGCTCTGTGATACTCAGACACTCCTGATCCTTCAGTGACCCCATGGGACCTGAGACCACGCTGTCCCCTCGAGGGCTCCACCCCTGCTTAGTCTCTGGAGCTATGTCCCTCCATGGAGCAGACTTTTAAAAGTTCTTATTTTGTGTTCCATTGCTCCACTGCTTGCCGGGAGCCAGCCCCTTCCCCTGCAGTGTATCTTCCCGTCACTTTGGATTCAGTTCTCTGCAAGTCCTACCTTTCAGAAAGTGGTTGATTTTCTGTTTCTAGAATTGTTACTCCTCTTCTCTTAGATCCCCTGTTGGATTTGTAGGTGTTCGGAATGGTTTGATAAACTATCTAGGTGATCTCCTGTTACCTGATGTCATCTCAGTCTGCTACTCCTCTGCCATCTTGACTCCCCTATGTCATTGTATTTAAAATGAATCTGTTGTAAATTCTATATAGTTGAGTCTGCTTTTTTTTATCAAGTCCAAAAAATCTCTGCTTTTTAATTGAAGTGTTTAGTTCATTTATATTTAACATAATTATTAATTTAGCTGGCCTTAAGTCTACCATCTTGCTATTTGCTTTCTGTTAATTACCTCTGTTCTTTGTTCCTTTCTTCTACTTTACCTGTTTTATGTTAATTGGTTAGTTTTAGTGACCATTTTTATCCCATTTATCATCTTTTTAGATATATCTTTCTCTACTATTAATGTGTGGCAAGGGGTTTATAAATGCATCCTTAATTTATCCCAGTGTACTTGAATATACAACTTTAAGAGTAGTGTAAATACATTTTAACAGTGTAAGTCCATCTGTCATCTGTCTGTTCTGCTCTTTCTGTCATACATCTTACTTAATTATGTTATTAATAGAATAACACATTGTTTTTGTTTTTACTTTAAACAGATAACTGCCTTTTAAAGGAATTAAAAGTAAAGAAAACCAACAATATATTGCATTTACCTATTTACAATTTCCAGTGATCTTCATCCCATACTGTAGCTCTGTATTTTTACCAGACATCATTTTCCTTTAAATTAAAGAAATTACTTTGTTATTTCTTGCTGGTGAACATGATTTTGGCTTTTATTTATCTACCTTCATTTTGAAAGGGATTTTCGCTGAATATAGAGTTCTGCTTTGACAGATTTTACTTTTGGCACTCAAAGATGTCATTTTGTTGTCTTCTGGCCTCAGTTGTTTCTGATGAGTAATCAGTCATTATTCCTATGATATACTGAGGTGTTATTTTCTTTGCATAGATCCTATGTTAGGTTTACTGAGCATCTTAGAACAATGGGTTGAGAGTTTAAGTTAAACTGGGAAAAATTTCAACTAGTATGTCTTTGAATATTTTGTGCTCTGTTTTTCCTCCTTCTACTTCTGGGACGCATTTATATGTATGTGAAACATCTTGATAATGTTCCATGGGTCATTTTGACTTTTCCATTTTTTCAAAAATGAAATGTTTCGGTTTGCATGATTTCTATGTTCCTGTTTTCAAGTCATCTGATCCTTTCATCTGTAGTTCCAGTCTGCTGTTAATCCATTACAAAAGTCTTCTTTCATATATTGTATTTTTCTGTTTTAGTATTTTCATTTGCTTCTTTTTAAATAATTTTGGCATCTTTCCTGAAATTTCTTCTCTATTCATTACTTATACCTATCATTTCCTATAATTTCTTAATCATATTTATAATAGCTATTGTCAACTTATTGTCTGCTAATTCCAATTCTGGAAAAATTTTGCACATTCTCTTGACAGATTTCTATTCTTATTAATTATGGGACACGTTTCCTGCTTGTTGGCATGTCTGTTGATTTTTTATTAGATACTGCATGGTGTGTTGCAGAGACTCTGTATATGTTTTCTTCTTCTGAGTTATGTTCTAGCAGTAGTTTAGTTATTCACAAATCATCTTGATTCTGTGGAGACTTGGTTTTAGGCTTTGTCAGAGCAGATCTATATCTGTTTTGCTCTTGTTCTAGGGCATAACTTCAGTCTGGGGATGTGGTTCTTGGAAGAGTTAAATATTTCTAGGCATAATCCCCACTATCTTCCCACACCTTCTTAAATGGAAATGAAGAAGTAGTATGAGTACCTGACTATACTCCTACATATCTCTGCTGTTAACCATCACAGTGCTTTGGATTACTCCCTTAACCTTAATTTTTTTATCTATAAAATGAAGACATTCAAAGGCTTAAAACCCACCACACCCCATCTCAGTACTATATAGTATCAACTCACTGAAGTTACAGAGAGGCAAATACCAGGCTAGCAGGCTTAATGGCAATGAGGGAGGAGGGACTCACTGCCTAGGGACTTGAGTCTGCATCAGCAAAAATTTAGGCACTGTGAGACTTAGAATATTGTGTAAGACTGATGATTCACATACCTGTGCCCCTGAAGCAAATAATACATTATATGTTAGAAAGAAAGAAAGAAGGAAAGAAAGAAAGAAAGAAAGAAAGAAAGAAAGAAAGAAAGAAAGAAAGAAAGAAGGAAGGAAAGAAAATAACAAGTCAGACCTGGGATGTAGTCTAAGCTGTAAAGAGGCAGCTTGGGAACAGAGATTTACTAGTAATTTTACTCTTCAACACTGCTCTGAGTCTCTGACTCAGGCTTCTTTCTCTTTCTTCTTGTCCCAGTTTCCCACAGTTCCCTCCCTTCTTCTCCAGAATTTAATCAAATTTTCATTCTTAATTGGCCCTGGTTTTAAAATAGATCTATTCCACATTATTATTTCTATTATCCAATAAAGTTTGAAGTTCTTTAATATACAAGGCAAATTATTCTATTGCTCAATAATCTTTTAAAAAATAAGGATAGTAAAATTAGATGAAAGATGATTTTTATTTCCTTGTGACCCATGCTTCACTCTCTATTCACCCCCCACACCCATAGATAAATAACCTTTGATGGAGAAAGGATTCACTAGATTCTAGACTCTTCTTTGAACAAAAGATAGTATCAATTAACCATTTCCAAAGGTCACTTTTTTCCTTTCCCCAGGGTCCCCCATGGCCTCTTCTGTAGTTGAAATAAAATAAAACCATATAGCCTGTGTATGCATTAAGATAAGCCCAGAACTATGTCTTTTATGCTTTATTTAAAGCCTTATGAGAGTTATAACCATTTTTATCAAATAGCACCAAGGCAATAACTTGGAAACCTGCTTTGATAAGAGTACAATCTCATATGCAATAAATTCAGTAGACCTCTGTTACAAAACAAATGTCATGGGACAGGGATAATACCCACATTTTAATAATAACTCTTACAGTGAACAAAGATCTCTTTGACCACTTGCAGTGGGATTTGATCTGTTGTATAATTAACCAAATGTCAAGAGGTGAAGAACTTTACAAGAGGGGCTTCATATATAAAAAGCAGCTTGATCTTTAGTCATAAAAAAGCAACCTATTCTGAAAAGATAAGGGGAAATAAAAATTAATCAGAGTAACTAAGCAACTGCTCATATGGACAGTTATACCAACCTCCTTTCCTTTATCTGAGCTATTTTTCCTCTACAATAAAACAAGCTTTTCTTTTACTTTGGTTCAACCTTGCCCTTGCCTTTGCTTTTAAAGACATTACCTTGGAGAATAATTTTTATTATTTTGTCCATAACCAAAGCTTAAGGGTTTCCTAACTTCCTTTCAAAAATAGTGTTATAAAAGAATTTTTGTCTGCTTACCATGTAAAAATCTGACCTGTATTATACAAAAACTCAAAGCATTTTTAATAGTTCTGGTGTTAATTTGACTTTACTGGTATGTTTTTGTAAAGTGTAAAAGGCCATGGATTTTATATCTAAGGAGGAAGGTACTCTGTACATTTGCTCATATTAATTTTGTTCCATTCTTTTTCTTGTCTGCTCTCTTTTTCCTGTTTAAAATACAGTGTGTTATGACTATAGTGAGGCAAATGATTCCTATTAAACCCACTGCTGTCAAAACTCCTTTCAATATAAGATTGTCTCTGGCAAGTATAGGAGCAGAATATGGGGGGATAAACAGAGATGCCTGGGCAATGTTAGATACAGCAGACTTTAAGGAGTTCCTGTCTATTGCTCGTATTGCCACATAAATTCTGTGGCTTTCTTGCGTCTCTCCATCAGGTTGGTGGTCAGGTCCATTTGTTAAAAACTTTGGTGAGAATGTAAATACCTCCTTGGTCCCAGCTTTCTGAGGATTTAGTTTTGATGTATTCACTAAAATGGCATCGTTAAAGTCATCTTGAATATTCTGTAAATGTTTACTGATTCTTATTTCATAGCTGTTGGCTGAAAATAAAAAATATAAATGGAAAGGTTAAGTCACTTGGGTAAATTTTCTAGTTTACTAGAAATGACTATGGGAATAGCAACAAAACTAAAAATACCTAGAAATAAACATAACAAAAATTGCATATGAAGAAAACTTTAAAACACTACATAAAAACTCATATTGAAACCTAGACAAGAGGAAAAACTTACTGTTTTTTGGATAGGGAGATTCAGCGTAATAAAGATATTATTTTTCCCTAAGTTATTTGTAAATTTTACATGATTCTATTAAACCCTCTAGGGGTGCCTGGGTGGCTCAGTCAGTTAAGTGTCTGCATTCAGCTGGGGTCATGATCCTGGGGTCCTGGTACCAAGCCCCACATCAGGGTCCCTGCTCAGTGGGGAGTCTGCTTCTCCCTCTGCTCCTCCCCCTGCTTGTGTGCTCCCCCTCTCTCTAGCTTTCTCTCTCTCAAATAAATAAAATCTTAAAATAAAAATATATGTTACTTGAGTCAAAGGTAAAAGTTTAGTTCTGAGTTCTGGTAAGGGTTATATGGCTTAGACTAACTGTCCAGAAGATAACAGGTACGAAATCTGAAGAAAGCAAAAAAAACAACCAACCCCCCCCCCAAACCCCACAAAGCTATTAAAGCACTGGATTCAAGTAAAAATAGGCAGAAACAAGAGGTGTTACAATCCTTAAAATAAGGAAATCAGAGTAGGGATGATTCATGTTTGTGCAGCTTTTCCTCTTAAGGAACTTCCCTCTCCTGTACAGATATGGGAGCTGGAATGGAAAGCTGCTACCTTTTGGAGCTGAGAAATCAGAAGACTGAATATGGGATTGCCTGAGTAACTGAAAGTTAAGGGAGCTGGAGAGGGACCACCCCCAAATCTATGCATTGACTTTTTTCAGACCATTGGAAGACTTCTAATTATTCATGTATGTATGAAACAATAAGGGCTCAAGGGACAAACAACAGCTAGAAGGCTGAAAAACTGAACAGAGTTTTATTTTAATGCTCATCAAGGGTATAGAGTTTGGAGTGTGGTTCTTCTCAAATTAGAGGAGCATGGTAAATATGTGAAGATAGCCATTAAAACACTGAAAGAGCCATGCTTTAGGAATAAAGATTGGGTTTCAGAATTAAGGGATATGCCCTGGATTAAGAGCAAAACTGAAATAGACAAATCCTAGCCAAAAGCAAAACCAAGCCTCCTCAAATTCAAGGTGAACCAAACTATATATCAAAAAATTTTCAAAACTCTTGGGGTGCCTGAGTCAGTTGAGCATCTATCTTTGGCTCAGGTCATGATCTCAGGGTCCTGGAATCAAGTCCTGCATTGGGCTGTCTGCTCAGCAGGGAACCTGCTTCTCCCTTTGCCCCTCCCCACTCTCATGTGCTCTCTCTCTCTCTCTCTCTGAAAGGAAAAGAAAGATAGGAGGAAAGAAGGAAGGAAGGAAGGAAAAAAAAGAAGGAAGAGAAAATATTTCAAAACTCTTCAGAAGAGTATAACAGATTCCAGAGTCTATAATTTACTACCACATGCCCAATATACAACAGTAAAATCCCTAGACATGCAAAGAAGTAGAAAATGTAATATCAGGAAAATATCAGGAAATAAAATGAGTCGCAAATGACTGAGATTTCAAATTAATAGATAAGGACTTTAAAGTAACCATGATGAGGGGCACCTGGGTGGCTCAGTGAGTTAGGCATCTGCCTTTAGCTCAGGTCATAATCCCAGGGTCCTGGGATTGAGCCCCACATCAGGCAGGAAGCCTGCTTTTCCCACTCCCTCTGCCTGTTGCTCCACCTGCTTCTGCTCTTTCTCTGTCAAATAAATAAATCTTAAAAAATAAAACAAACCCATGATGAGTATGTGAAAAGTCAGTAGGACAAGTTGGGATATAGCAAATGGAGAGATAGGAAATTTGAGGAGATATATGGAAAGTTAAAAAAAGAAGAAAATGGAAATTCTAGAATTGGAAAAAAAAAACAATGAAAAAATTAATTTGACATTAATAGCAGATTGGACACAATAGAAGGAAAAGATCAGTAAGCTTGAAGACAAGTTCATAAAAATCAAACTGGAGCACTCAGGACAAAAGATAAAAATTAAATACAATTTCAATGATTTTTGTGATTTACTGACATACCCATTTAGTGTATGTGGGTATAATATAATCATATTATATCATATCATATCACATCATATTATATCATATCAATATTATCTAAGAAGAAAAGAAGAAAAAGAATAGAACAGAAGTTTTTTGAAGATGTGTTAGCTGGAAATGTTTCAAATCTGGTCAAAAAGAATACAGATCCAGGAAACTCAGCAATCCCCAAATAGAATAGGCATCAGGAAAACCACACTGAGGCACATCTTGGTCAATCTGGTGAACACCAAAGATAAAAACAATTTAAAGCAGCCAAAGGGAAAGAAAGGCACTTTACACTCAGGAGAATAACAGTAAGAATGATAGCTGACTTCTCATCAGAAAAAAAAAAAAAAATGGAGCCATAAGACAATGAAATAACATAATTAAAGTGCTGAAAGAAAAATTTATTGCCCTAGAATTTTATATCTAGTGAAAATGTACTTTTTTTTAAAAGAGTGAAAATGTACTTTAAAACTGAAAGTGAAATGAACACATTTTCAATAACTGAATCCTCAGAGAATTTCACCTGAAGACCTGAGCTACAAGCTAAATGGTGATAGAGAAAAATGCAGACCTACAGAAAAGAAGACTAGAAATGGTGACTATATGGGTTACTAAAAAGGGTCACTTTTTTCTCTTTAAAATTTATCAAAAAGACAATGGATTGTTTAAAACAGAAGCCATAACAATGCATTGTGGTCTTTATAAAAATACAGCAGCACAATATATGACAGCAGCCCCACAAAAGATGATGGAGGGTACATGGAATTATACTTTTGAAAGATTCTCACATTTTATGTGAAGTGGTATGACATTAAATTCAGGGAAGTCTGTGATAGGTTAAAAAAAACTGCATGTTATAGAAAAGCTAAATTTGGAGAAGCTAATGGCAGGAATTTTATTATTTTGATTTTCCTTTTATTGTTTTGATTTTTCAAAATTGGAGTAAGATTCATATAAAATAAAATTTATCATCTTAACCAATTTTAATGTGTATAGTTGAAGGTATAGTTCAGTGCTTTTTAAGTGTTACATTCACATTGTTGTGCCATTTTGATTTTCAACCATGTGAATGTATTACCAATTCAAAACTAAAATTATGAATAATAAATAATTATGCAAAAATGGAATCCACCTGTAGTACTAACCCACTCTAATAATATCAAAATTCTTATCTACAATGGCCAAAAATAAATTTAATAATGAATAGAGCAGCTTCAAAGAAGGATTTTGTTCTGAGGAATGAAAACCATAGGACATTTCAAGTTTAGTTAAAAAGTGAAAATATTCTGACTATGTTTTGAACAGTTTCCAAATCTATAATAATTTTTGATAGACTATTTCTATCCTGCCTAGTAATTAGAATAAAACACCATTAGAGACAGTTGTCAAAACAAAATAGCTTTTATATTCAAATTTATCAATCAGCTGATTCCCTCTGAGTAAACCCACTGGGCTTCCTGAGGTGGTTCCAATACAGGGGGACAGACATGGGTGAGAAGCTAGGCTGACCAGCCTCTCTACACTCACAGTGGAACATGTCCATTGCTCTCTCTGGAGAAAGCCCTCTCCATGGTGCTTTCCCAGAGTCCTCTCCTAGATAATGAAACAAGTAATATTTCATAAGTCTTAGCATTGACAAAGATTTTCCACATCCACCGCTCTCTCTATGTGAAATTGATCATCTCATTTTAAATAAAAAGGCAGGGACTCGGGAAGTTAAATGTGCTACCATGATGAATAATTAGGAAATAGTAGTGCTGGTAATGAATTCATTTCTTCCAACTCCAAATCCCATTCCTTTCTACTATAAGCACCTATTAAACTTTATGCAGAACAGCTATGCAACTGCAAAGACTCAAACTCAGTTCATGCATTCATGGAGAAGCACCTTCCATTTACAATACTTGTTATGTACCTCTCTCCTTGTGAGAAAGAGAAGTCAGACTGGTTCTGCGTTTTTGACCTCTTGGGTATATATCTCTAGGTTTGGTCTCTCTTTTTTCACAGTGTATTTTAGCCAATGAAAATAGCTCTATGGCCTTGGACAAGACCCTTAGACTCTCTGGGTCATTCGCTTACATTTGAAACAATGGGGTCAAACTAGCACATCTTTAAGATCTCTTCTGTCTCCAAACTGTTACAAATGCTGACATTTATTGAACACTTTGTATGGACCAGACATCGTTTTAATCCCTCTCTGTGCCTTACTTCATTTAACTCTCTTAACAACACTCTGAGATAGCTACTCGTCCTATCTGCTTTTGCAGATTAATAATCAGAAGGTGAGAGAAATTAAGTAACTTGCCTCAGTTTACACTGGTAAAATGTGGTGTCTGATTTCAAAGCCCGATACCTTAGCACTGTGCTGTGCAGCCTCCCACTAGGCTACACTCCCTTGCTACACTCCCTCCTGTTTCTTATTTCCCAGTAACTGTGCTGCTTTTCCAGTTATTGAGGCTTACATCTCAATTAGCATCTTTATCAGTAAATTCCTAGTAGGGAAAGTTCTGAGCTTGGACTGAGATCTGGGGCAGGAAGCTGAAGACTTGGTCCCATCTTCAGGGAGCACTCTCAACTGTTAACAGTTGCTACTTCCTCTCTTCATTTGAAATCCAGTTCATCCCCTAAGGATTATTTTGGGTCTCTCCTACATTAAGTCTTCTTCCAGTTTATAGTATAACTGAGGGATAGAGGAGGGCTAGTAGAAAGAACAATTGCTGTCATGGAACAGCTTCTTCAGAAGCAGCACATTTTCAACAATTTTTAAAGATAGTAAGTTGTAGCAATGGTTATATAAGAACACGGTGAAACGATGTCAGAGGATGAGTGTGAATGTCAGGCTGTTAGGCACATAGGGAAGGTAGTCAATGCAGGGAAGGAGGTACAAGATAGCACTTTTTGGAGTCTGGCCCCACTCCAAGGGCTCTGCTTGGGCCCTGGTGTAAGCACCTGGCTTCTCCTCTGTTCCCACCCACACTGATCTCTACAGCCTTTTAATTTCTATGGCTTCCAAGCCATACAAATGGCACTGTGTTAAACCGTGGTTTTTGACCATTTTGTGCCGTTTTTCCTCAGCGTACGGTTTTAAATTCTTAGAGTGCAATGACCATCTTAAATGATGCTTATATAATGTTTAGTGCTGTGGTGGGCATGAATAGTACTTAATAAATATATTTTCACTTTAATTTATTTTTTAAAGATTTTATTTATGCAGGACTCGATGCCAGGACTCTGGGATGGTGACCTGAGCCCAAGGTGGACGCTTTATAGACTGAGCCACCCAGGTGTTCCTAATTTCTATAAAAGAAATACAAAGGAGATGCAGAACATGCTTGGTACTCAGTTTTAGCAATTATTTTACCCCAGACTTTTAATGAAAACCCAATGAGGTGACCCATTTCCATAATGCCTAGTCTGTATACATAATGACGATCTGATAATGTTTTGTTTATTCCACATAACGGGTCATCTTTTCTAGGATATTGTGTATAGTAAAGGGCTGCTACCTGGATAAATACTGATATACCTGTCCATATATGATATTCATTTATTGCTAACAGGGTTCCTAAGAATAGTCACATTTTTTATAATTGTGAAGCCAGAGACATACCCCCATTATTTTGAACTCTGATCATAAAGGTGAGAACGCCTTTCTAGACAATAACTTGTGAGGGAAAATAGTCAATGAAACCACATGTTTATGGATTAAACAGGTACCTATTTGTTAGTTGGTCTATTCATGACTAATTGGTCAATTTTGCTTTTGCTGAGTCATCAATCAGTTATGACAGTGATTTTAGCAACTTAATACACATCCAGGCACCGCCCCCCACCACTTATCTTTTGTGGTTTATGGTTTTTATATTATAACAAGCCAGGTCTACTTCAATCATCCTGCTCATCAGTGAAGATGCGTGAAGATCTCTCTATTCCCTTGATTAATGCCATTTGTGATGCCAATTCTAAAGTCCCATATGGTTGTATTTCTTCTTTTCAAGACGTTAATAACCACTGACACTGCACACTTTCTTTCTCCTCTTTTAATTCAGCAGTGTAGCTGAGATTCCTAGGGCTCTTGAAAGGAACAGTTTCCAGTAGAAATGAGAGACTGAACTTGCATTTGTCTCTTTCAGTACACGAGGTGTTTCTGAGGGAGGCACTGAGGCAAGAGTGAGAACACTAGGTTCTCACGAGGTGCCACTAGGTGGCACCACTCTTACCTTTAAATACTGGTGGGAGCGCTTGTGGCTCCTTAAATCTAAATAAAAAGGTAGATAGAAGACAGTAGCGACAAACCAGCGGCCCAGGAAACTTGGCATACTTTCTCTTCCCTGTCTGATTTTATATGTGTCACTTCGTTTCCTCTTCACGATACCTTATGAAATAAATATTTGTAGTCCTATTTTCCATATGAGGAAACTGAAGCCAATAGAGGCTAAGCAACTGGCCAAAGATCAAACAGCTGGACTGAAAGCCAGAGTGGGAACAATTTTTTTCCTGACATGAAAATTACAGCTTTTTCCTTTATACAAAGGACATACCCATCCCAGAGTTTCAATCATTGCACATCTCCAGTCTTTAAAATAGGAGAATCCTTAATTCAGAGTGTAAAGTATTTCACTCTTCCTTCTCTGACCAGAAGAGACAGATTTTGGATAAAAGATCAGGAAGACAAAGCTACAATAGAGATGCTCCTCAGGAGCACAGAATTATTTGTAATTGAGATGCTTTCTGGTGAATGTAGTAAATGGGTAAAGAATTATAAACCAAATAAAGATGACCCAAGTTGGAAAAAGACTGGCAAAGGCCCAAGGTGGTCACTTTGACTGATATTGAAAAAGTAAGCTTTCAGTAGAGAAGGTTGGTTCCTACAGGCACCTCAATCAGAGGCAACAGGAAAGAAAGTATCTAATGTATAATCAATGATAACCATGTTTTGGTGATGGCAAAGCTGTTAGAAAAACTATTCTCTGAGGAAAATTATTTTGTTGAGTTGCTACAGGGATCAAGAAATGATGCTGGAAGCCTGAACCTAGTGTAGACCTTGGAAAAAGGAATGTTGAGAAAGAACTTCATCAGTGTTCACGCATACAAGGGTAAGAAAGCCCACCTAACAGAACTGGGTCTAGTCTCCCTAACAAAAGTGATGACCAGAAGTGGGGGTGGAAAATGGACCAAGTTTTGCATGATTTATGGGAATTATTCCCCTGTGACTTGTAAATCTTTGAATTCACTATCCACTATCTAATATTCAGAAAACTAAATAACCTCCAGTATTTAGAAGCCCGTGCTCTGTAATGCAGAACCCATTTCTGTTGACTACACTACTCTTACATACAGTATTTATGTTTCCAGTCAAGATTGCTAGATGATCAGTGTCAGTTCTTTTACTAGGGCCTTCTCAGTTCTGGGGGAGCTGACAATCTCCCGTTCCTACACTCCAGCATATAAGGCCCTATCAACAGCTCAAAGCTTTTCATAACAGCCCTCTGCAGTTTGGTTGGCTCAAAGCCCCCAAAGCTATTTTTACCCAGCAAACCCCTGACATAGTTATTAGAAATGCCACCTGGTAGAAACACAGGGAGTGAAACAAGAAACCTACCCTGGCCTTGGTCATAGTCTTCTCCAGGTGCTGTCCAAGATAAAGTCACCTCCTCTTCCACTTTGACAGCATGCAGGTCAGTGATTTTGCATGGTGGAAACACATCAGGATGGGGGCCGGCTGGAACTCCTAGCACGGAAAAGGAGCCTCCGGAACTTATTCGGCTAAAGCCCCATTTTTGCTCCTCCTCACTCCTGCCTGCTGATTTTCTTGGGGCATTCATCTGAATGTTGCCTGTGACCAAGAAAAGAACGGCCAAAACAACAAGTGACCTTTTCCCAAATAGCTTGTTTTTGAGAGATTCTGGAGAGATATTTTAAAAACTTTTTTTTTCGGGACACCTGGGTGGCTCAGTGGGTTAAGCCACTGCCTTCGGCTCAGGTCATGATCTCAGGGTCCCTGGGATCGAGTCCCACATCGGGCTCTCTGCTCAGCAGGGAGCCTGATTCCCCCCCAGCCTGCCTCTCTGCTTACTTGTGATCTCTCTCTTTGTCAAATAAATAAATAAAATCTTTTATTTTTATTTTTATTTTTTTTAATTTTATTTTTTATAAACATATATTTTTATCCCGAGGGGTACAGGTCTGTGAATCGCCAGGTTTACACACTTCACAGCACTCACCATAGCACATACCCTCCCCGATGTCCATAACCCCACCCCCCCAACCCCCTCCCCCAAATAAATAAAATCTTTAAAAAAATAAAATAAAAACTTTTTTTCTTTACGACATCCTTAGAATAATTGAATTTGTTTTTTCCACAATTCATTCATTCATTCGTTCGTTCATTCATTCATTCATCCATCCTTTCACTAAATAAATATTTTGAGGGTAATAATCACAGATAAAAGAGTATCCCTCTTAGAATTTATAGTCATACTAATAAAACTATGTTTATAAGTCATGATAAACATAAGAAAAAAAGACAGGGTGCTGTGAAGAAAAATAACACAGGTACATAATTTATAGTGTTCTCAAGGAAATAACATTTAAAGGCATCCTAAAGGGTGAGTAGGAGTCAGCCAGGCAGAGTGGAGGTAATAATATCTCAGGCAGAGGGAACAGGTTGTGTAAAAACTCTGAGGTCCTAAAGAGCCTTGCAAATTAGAAAAAATTTAAAGCAAGGAGGCAAGTAGTTTGAGATAAGACCAGAGAAGACTCATAGAGGCTCGTAGAGGCCCTTGCAGCCTACTCTAATGATTTTAGAGTTTAATCTTACAAGCTGTGGGGAAGCAGGGCAGTGACATGACCATATTTCTTCCTAACAGGTCACTGTGGCTGCTCTCATTAGAGAATGGGCAAACACTGGGCTGTTGAGATATCCACTGCAACAGTCCAGACAGGGTAACATGGCAGGGTGGGCTGGGTGACAGCAGTGGGAAGGAGGACAGAAGTAGGCATTTTGAGATGTGATTTGGAAATAAAATCAATAAAAGCTGGTGATAGGTTTGAGTATGGAATGGTGAAGGAGAGAAAGTTGGTAGGAAAAAAAAAGAAAAGAAAAAGAAACCTCTCCCAGGTTTCTAAAATGAGCAACTTGGGCGGAGAAGCAAGCTAAAGGGAAGGAGACTGGTTTGTGATTCCTTTAAAGTATCTATTTGAAGATGACAAGAACCAGTTGGACATGGATTTCTAGCTCAAAAAAAGAGGTTTTATTTAGATTTAATAATTTTAAACTTATGAATTGGGAAGTTATAAGCCTATAGATATTATAAAACCCATACAGGTTAATGAGGTTACCTAATAACAATTTCAACTGTAGCAATCAATAGCATTTATTGAGTCCCTGGCTCACTACTTGTCAGGTACTTATTTATCTTACATGTATCGACTATTTAATTTTCCTAGCAATGCTAGAGGAGAGTACAGTTATTATAGCCTCCCTTTTCAAGATGATGCAACTGAAGCAAAGAGAAGCTAACTAACTTGCCCAAAGTCACACAGCTAGCAGTAGATGGAGGAGCAAGGTTCCGAACCCAGGCAGAGTGGCTCCAGGTGATAGGGTAAGAAGTTTAGACATGAGCTCTGAGAACTGCCAACACTTAGAGGCTTGATAGAAAAGGAGCCTGACTCCCCCCAACCCAAAAAAAAAAGAAAATCCAGAGCATAAGAGGTAATTGTAGAAGCCAAGAGATGACAAAGACAAAATCAATCAGTTGTGTCAGACACTGCTGAGGACTGACATATATTCTTTGGACTTAACAGCAGAGTGGTCACTGGTGACTAGGGCCAGAGCCATTCCAGTGGGGTGGTTTGGGTGGAAGTCAGATTGTGGTGAACAAAGTCAAAATTGGAGGTGAGAAAATGTAGGCAGCAGGTTTAGACTAATGTCAAGGAAGTTGATGACAGGGAGGTGGACAGTATCTGAAGGGAGACAAACAATAAATTTTTTTAAAAATACGGGATGATAATTCATGCTTGAATGCTGCTCAGAGGGGTCGGTAGAGTGGGACCATGAAAGGCTGAGCTCTCAAGGCCTCTGGATGGGATCCAGAGCAGATCCAGCAGAGACACTGGCCTTTGGAGAGGAGAAGGGTGCACTCTTGTGTCTGGAGATTTGTGGCATGAAAATAGAGCAGCTCCCATTATTTAATGAAGTGTGTGCTCAAAGTGGTCTTCTAAAAGTGAGATGATAAAGTGAATGTTATGTTTAGTAGACATGCCTAGGGAAGCCTACCTTTTTCTTTTTTTTTTTTTTTAAAGATTTTTATTTATTTGACAGATCACAAGTAGGCAGAGAGAGAGAGAGGAGGAGGCAGGCTCCCTGCTGAGCAGAGAGCCCGACGTGAGACTCGATCCCAGGACCCTGAGATCGTGACCTGAGCCGAAGGCAGAGGCTTTAACCACTGAGCCACCCAGGCGCCCCAGCCTACCTTTTTCTTGCTGTGCTGCTAAGAGCCTCTACAAAATACACAGATTAAAAAGACAGTTGAATATTACTTTTCCAATCTCACTGTATACTAGTTGCTGATATGTGTATCCTTCAAACTCATAGATTTTAGAAAGATACTAGACAAAAAAGAAGCCTTCAAGCTCTTCAGTAGGAATCAAGTCTTATTCTGCTGGCCATCCCAAGTTCCTAGGACTAAGCCTATCACCTAGTAAGCCTTTAAAAATGTTTGAGGTATAAATGAAAGAAGGAAAATTTATTTATAACTGAAGTATTATATCTATATGTGAAATCATATCCACGCTGTAAAGCCATGTTACCTTGCAATTTGATTTACACAGGTTTTGATGTAAACCAAAGTAAATACACAGGAAAGTAAATTATATTTTAGGCAAAACTAAAATTATCAGGAGATGCAAATTTACTGGAACATCTTGATTATTTTCTACTTAAGGGTACTTATATAGAATCATGTTATGGAATAGTTATGATTAGTTATAAGCTGCTAAAATTAATGAAAAGTGTTCATAAAGATTCTGCAGTTTTGGAAATAAGAAATGTTTTCTGAGATTGTTTAAAATAATTACAGAGTATTTTTGTTTGTCTTCATTCTTCAGACACTTCATTAGATAATGGGAGCTGCTCTGTTTTCATGCCACTAAATACTTTAACCACTGCTTCCCTTCAGGAACATGCCACTAAATACTTTAACCACTGCTTCCCTTCCTTCTTATGGTGTTAAGAAAAGACGTATATCTTCTATTTATTTGGTGCTTTTCCCTTAAAGGAAGACAGCACATCTTCAGGAATCGGTCAGTTGTCTGTAACATCCAAATTCATATTTATTCAGGAACTCATTTTTGTGTGGATTGTTTGGGCTGTTTGCTTCCTTCTTTCAACTGCTATCAACTTTTGCCTCTTTTTCTTGCGTAAACCTCTATACAGGAAATACAGGAGCTATGACTGAGAAAAAAAAACCAATAAATTTCTTTTAACTGCCAATAATTCTGATGAAACAGCCACAAGAAAGAGGTCAAAATAATGACTAAAATGAATATACCAAATATCTGTGGGAATTATCTATTGCCTTCCTGATTGACTACTTTGAATCACTGAGGATTGAAGAGATAGCACAAATTATATATTGACTTAAGCATAAAGGGTTTTTTAAAAAATTTATTTGATAGAGAGAGAGAGATCACAAGTAACAGGCAGAGAGAGAGGGGGAAGCAGGCTTCCTGCTGAGCAGAGAGCCAGATGCGGGGCTCGATCCCAGGACCGTGAGATCATGACCTGAGCCGAAGGCAGAGGCTTAACCCACTGAGCCACCCAGGCACCCCAAGCATAAAGGGTTTTGAAATTCCATCTCTCTTTCTCATTCTCTTCTTTCTCTCTCATACACACACACACACACACACACACACACACACACAAACACCAGAGATATATATATTAAATGATGTTACTCAAATAATGGTGCTCATGATTCTTACCATTTGCTATGTAACCTGGTACATACATAGCACGACTCCCTGGAATAGAGTAGGCTAGGCCGCTTAGGCTGGGGGAGTGACTGACATGCACTTTCAAGCTATATCTACCATTTGCAGTAAAGGAGAAAAAATACCTCGAGTAAATTCCATCATTTTTTATAATATCAGCACCTGCATATATAAAAAGAAAGCTCAATGTCACCACTTGTCATCACAGTTGATTACTAATATTTGATTAAGTCATTAAATAATAAGCTTTACACTCCCTTCTTTCTTCCCATTTTAGCAAATCCAGTCATGATCATAGCTACTTTTAATATTAAAATCCAACAGTTCCTTAACTTCTCCCTGTGATTCCTTAACCTCTAAAAAATTATTTTCTGAAGGTGAATGAGTTGGGCTTCAGTGCTAATAAAACATTTAATAATCACGTTTAGAGCTCTCCTTCTTACCATTGAAAATACTAGTTTCTCATGGAAATCAAACATACTCTTTTTGTTTATGGTTATAGACTCTTTAAGATAAAAGCTATTCTGTTCCAGGAAATAAATATAGATGCATATATACACATTTCATATAATTTCCAGGGATTTACAAACATCCTACAGCCCTGATGGAAAAAAATCTGGTAGTTTAAAAGATAATGTGAAATTAATTTCCTCATTAGAGGGTACACGGAACTGTTGTTCTAGATTCTGAGTGGTTTGCTGGCTTGGGGTTTGACAGGCTTTGGTTCCATCCACTGTGCTTTGCTTCAGGAGGCATTTGGAAAGCTTGGCCAGTGCTAGACTTTCCTTGAAGAGCAGTTCAATTCTGAACCAAGTCCATGACTGAATGGCGGGGAGGCCCAGACTTCAGGATAGCAGTGCAGGGTATAGCTTAGCCCAGGTGCAGAACACATTCACTCTTCAAGTGCAGTCGCCCCCCCGCCCCCGGGCAAATGGCTTGTCCTGTCTCTGAGTCAGTTCACACCACATACTCAGCCTTTGCCCCTAGCTCTGTATCACTACTAAAGTGCTCTCAACTCCCCACTGCAGAGGCAGGGCTACTCCTTAATGTGAGAAAAGTAGGAGTATATTGAATTAAAATAAAAAGTGCTGAGCAACTTATTCTCATAATAGGTCTAAAATTTTTTTACCTATTGGAAAGTAATAAAATCTTGGTATTTAGTGGTTTACTGGTTAATTAGGTCAACCTATTTGTTAAGAAATGATAAAGGAAAATCTCTCCAAGCCACAGTTACTACATCCACCTCTTTTAATTTCTGATTCAGAAAGAAATGGGAAAGAACACTAGCTTGAAGGTCGTGGGACTTGGTTTTAAGGTCTGGATTCACGACTTAGTAGCTGTGAAATAATCTCTCTGACCCTCAGTTTCTACATCTATAAAGCAGGGACAACTTATCTCACAAGACTGTTGCATTTTTTTAATCTCAGAGTGTTCATGAGAAAGCACATTTTAAATTATAAGGCACTTCATAAGTGTACATTTTATTATTGTTCATGAATCTGACAGCATATAAATACTACTTCCATTATAAAAATAAGTTTTAGCTATGTGTTAAGTATTGGGGAAAAAAAACAAACCTAAATTTATACTTTGGTGCCTAGGCAATACCTTCCACTGTTTCTTTCATTAGAGTATAATTTTTTTTTTTGATGAAAGAGTGTGAGCAGGGGGAGGGACAGAGGGAAAGGGGGAGAGAGAGAATCTTAAATAAGCTCCATGCCCAATGCAGAGCCCAACACTGGGCTCGATCTCATCAGGCTGAGATCTCTACCTGAGCCACAATCAAGAGTCTGACACTTAATCAGCTGAGGCACCAGGCACCCCTAGAGTATAAATTTAGACATCGAATAAATGAAATGATTCCAGGGAATAAATATAAAAGCTACTGAGTTGACTCAGGTGATCTCTCCTAAGAGAACAGGATCTATTCTCCAGGCCAGCCCGCAGGCTGAAACAAAGGAGAAGCGTTCTGCAAAGTGTATTTTTGGACTATATACAGAAATTAAAAGGTGTGGCCACGGGTAAACAATCAGAGCATGAGACATTCATTTGGATCCATTCCAACAGGCAAAATGAGAAGACTTCTTTGCTGTTCCTCTGAGGTAGATTTGAACTAAAATCCTTTGAATAACCTTTTGTCTCACAGACGTCGTGGGGGATTGCCATAGCAAGATGCTAATGGCTTGCCAAAACCAAGACTCTTGAAAAATCATTATCTTTCAAACACCAGAGTGCAAGAGTATGGTTTATTAGGAGATCAAACACTTGTGGCTACCCACATAGATTCTGAGGTCTGTTGTCCTTCTGAGAATTTAATTTAGGTAAAGAACAGAACAAGAAGGATAAAACAACAAAGGAATTTGTTTTTAAGTCAAAAAGAGTCCGAAAGATCTAGAAGCTGCTATTTCCTGGTCTGATGCTGTGCTGTGTGTGAGGTGTGATGACGAGGCTCTGAACTCCACGTGCAGAATGAGTGCTTGAAGTAGGGTTTTTTTTTTCTTTGACTTTTTTTTCCCAGTGGTGGGAAAACCTCCATCATGATTCCACTAGCCTTGCTGGCCTGATCATCTTGTGAACAAATCACACATGTAAACACATAAACACACTGGCTCTTCCCTCTTATCATCCCTGCTCCTTGGCTAAAGAATAGTCTGGGGTTATCTCCTGGGTCATACGAGCAGTTTCCAATTTTCTCTTCACTTCTGGGCCTGAGGAGACCACACTGCATCTTACTTCTTGGGTTTTCATTTGCTATTTTAATTGTCCAATATTGTTATTTCAGTGAATAATACAGCTGGCAAATCTTAGAGGAATATGGACATGTCCCGAGGACATAAAAGCCTGTTCTCTGTGACCTCGATGAGGTGTTAGTGTCACTGGCCAAACAAAAACTAAGACCTAGGTGTCAAGCTACTTCCTCCCACCCTTTTGTTCACCCCACAGCCACACCGAGGAACCTGAAGGACACTTCCCAAGTTCACATTCTCTTTCCTTGTGCAGTCGGGACCCATAACTACTCAGTATGTCAGTGACTCTCTTCAGGACTTGAAAATCTCAAATGATTCGATGAGAAAAATAATCGAATTGAAGGACTTTTACAGATAAGTTTAAGATTGATACGGCAGCATTATAACACAACAGCAGCTCCTGAGTACGCGAAAAAAGACAAAAACGACATGACATTCCTAGTTACCTGCTCCATTGTCAAAAAGGTCCAATGCAACAGGGTCTGCAGCCTCTGGCTCAATTATAGCGGTAACAGTAGCATTAAGAATGGGATAAATCCCCTTTCTCACATTTGCATAAATCATCACTGGATGGGGGAAACGGGTGCTATCTCTTTCCACAAAGGCTTCCACAGTAGCAGGGGGCATGGCTGAGCTGGAGGCACGAGAGGTCACTGTCACTTTCAAGGGTTGACGAGAATGGTGGGTATTGTTCAGAGTATAGGTCCAGAGCCCAGGCTGCAAAAAAAAGTCTTTTTGTTTTGTCACATGTGAAGGGAAAAACCAACCCTTAATTTTAGCACATAAGTCTAAGCTCCTAGGGGTTTTATTTTGTTGATGCTGTATCTTCTGAAGTAACTACAGAAGAATGTCAGGAAAAGTAATATCTGTTAAGGGATAACAATTCACTGTTTACATGGCTTTCACAGAACAACCCACTTTTATTGTTAGGTAACTCTTTAGGGAATTATACCATGAACTTCTTTGTGGGGAAGACATATTTTAATTCACATTTTTAGAAAATAGTGATAAGTGTCTGGCTTCAAAGTACTTTGTAAATATTAATTTGAGCCCCTTCATCCAAAAGAAATTTCAATGTTTTTATCCCTTTTCTACAATTGAGAAAATTATAGCAAACTAAGTTGATGATTATGATCTATGTGAATTGGATTAAAAAGCAATAGTATCCTTCCTTCCTTTCATGTCCTTCAACCCCCACCCTGAATATCCAGAAATCTCAAGCAACAAAACCCACATACGCTACTGCAGACCGAGAAATGGAACACAGTTTTTTAATAAGCCAGGATTCTACAATGTCTGTGTTGAGGAATATATAGAAATATTTCTAACTACCATTGTCTTTTACCTGTCTAGGCTGCCTGGGGAAAACCTGCAAAAGAATATCAGAAAGAAAAAAAAAAAAAGCTTAAACTATAAATAACAGAAATTTGTTCTTTGGATAAGATTAATATAAATATCCTTTTTTCCCATTCTTGCTGTTGCTTTTTTTTAAAAAATTTTTAGAGAAAGAGAGAGAGAGAGAGTGAGCATGCACAAGTGGGGGGAGGGGCACATGGTGCCGGGGGAGAGAGAGAGAGACTCTCAAGCAGGCTCCACACTCTGCACGGAGCCCAATGCAGGGGTCTGTCTCACAACCGTGAGATCATGAACTGAGCCTAAACCAAGAGTTGGTGGCCCAACTGACTGAGCCACCCACACACTCCACTGCTGCTTCTTATTAAACCCTAGAAGTAACAGGAGGAACACAGTAGAGCTTGAGAGGAAAGAGAAAGCAGCAAGTGGTTAAGTTGTGACTCAATGTGGAAAGTAAAGATGCCACCACACCCCACCCAGCCTTCTTCATTGGGATTCATGTGCTTGGCCATTTTCCTCTGAGGTCATAATTCAAGTATTAAGATCCTTTCTTTCTTTCTTTCTTTCTTTCTTTCTTTCTTTCTTTCTTTCTTTCTTTCTTCTTCTTTTTTTTTTTTTGTAATCATAACATCAGTAACAGACACTTAATACAAATCTCCATATCAAAACCTTCTCTTTGGATGTAATGTGTGTTTTGCTACAGGGCACCTAATGCAGACTAAGATGTCAGGCAAAGGCAAAAAAATAGGTAAAGTGTTCTTGGTTTTTATACAAAGAATATGATGTGGAAAGAACATGATGAGTTGAGAGAAAAGTAAGGAGGAGCAGAGCAGGAAGTGTTTGGGAAGAGGGTTAAGAAATAAGCTTGGGCAAAAGTCAGAACATAAACGGCCTGATATATATCAGTAATCACATGGATTTTATCCTGAGACCACTAATGAGTTTTGAATAGGAGATAGGTTTGATCAGATTCATGCTTCAGAAGAATCAGTGGGGTAGAGGTGAAGCCCAGACTCAGGGAAGCCCCAGCAGAGGCTGCAACAGGGATCTGGGACCCAGGAGAACTGATGGTGCTAAGGACTGCACTCGGGCAGTGTACGAATGGACCTCATTAATTCACCACCCTGCTGAGAACCACTAGTGGTTTTGTTTCGCTTTAGGACTCAAGCTTCTCTTGCTTTTATGGGCATACAGAGCCCTTGCTGACATGGCTTCTGTTTGTGTCTAACCTTATCACTTCCTCTCTTTCTTTCCCCTAAATCTCCACCTTCCATGCTGCTGTGTAGTTCATCCATGTTGACCTACTTGTAGTTCTATGAAGAGCTATATTCTCTTTTCTCTGAGCGTTTCTATGTGCTATTTTCTCTGCTGAGAATGTCGTTGACACCTCTGGCCTCTTTATCCTTCATATTTCCATTTTGATGTTTCTACTTCAGGAAGCAGTCACCTTCCCCCGAAGCCTGTACGTCATTCCTGTATGCTGAGTACGCTGGGTATTTTATTGTAAAATACCAGGGTATTTTATTGTAAAGCACCCAGAACAAGACCCAGCACATAGCAGATTCTCAAAAACATGTATTGCATATATTCATATTATAAATTCTAGGTATAGTTTTTGTTTTTTTTTTGGCTAAGCATATAGATAACTGTGTGAATTTTGCAAAGAAGAAAGTAAGCAAAAAAATTATTTGTACTATGCACATGTTAATTTCCACTGTTGAAGAGAAAAGACTTTGATATCCATTATTTGATGTTTTGAACATATCTTAGTTGTTTCTCTTAAATCTTTAACATTCACAAAATGCGTATATATGAATTTAAAGTAAAATTTTGATCAGAGTAGGATTTCTTTATACAGTGCACTTAATTATGTGATTCAACTGAAAGTTATGTTCTTAACTATGAGTCATCATTATGAACAAGCTCACAGTACCTACCTCAGCAGTTCCGGGAACACAGAGACGAGCAGTCTGCAAAGCTGGATTGGTGGTAAAATTATTTGTGTAATATTTTCTTCCATTAGGATCAAATAATAAAATCTTGGGGGGGCCACCGGTCTGCCATGTGACTAGAAAGGTAGTGTCATTGCCCACACTGTTATCCACAGTCACGGCGTCTTTCAATTGATGGTGAGGTTTAACATTTTCACCTGTACTTTGGAGCTGTTTGAGAAAATACACATATATGTGAAAGTTTCTAGTGTAGGCATAAACTTTTCATCTTTTTCTTTATTTCTGGGCAAACACAAATAAGTGGGCAAAAATAAAAATAATTTATTGACATGTACTATATTTAGATAAATTACTTTTCATAAAAACACCTTGCCAAAGCAAAATATTGTATACTATAGGAGTACAAAAGATATTACAGTTAATGCAAGTGTCACTTCATTATTTTTTACGGAGAGATTTTAGCTGTTCTCATACTAATTCTCATCCAAATCAACATTAACCTCAGATCAGCAATTATAATAACAAGCTTCTAAAAATTTTTTTGTTTGTGAATGTGCTGAAGGGTTTAATTTATACATTATCTCTTCAGATACTTTTATGGGCACTGAGCCTAGTGGGAGGCTTAAACTCATGACTCTGAAATCAAGACCTGAGCTGAGATCGAGTCAGCTCTCAAATGATTGAGCCACCTGGGCACCCCTACTTTTATATATTTTAATAAGGAATAAAACACTGAGTTTCAGGGGGCTTGGGTACATTAAAATAATTATTTAACCATTCACAATAAGCCATGTGCACACGTGTGTGTGTGTATGCATACAACACATACAAAGTGCAAGCCCATGACAGCACTGTGCGAAATGCTTTACATATGTTATCTCACTTAATCCTCATGAAAACCCTCTGAGGTGAGTACTGTTGTTATCCACATCCACAGATGAGAAGACCGCAACTTAGAGAAGTCATGTGTCCAGTTGTCACATGGCAAGGAGCTGACACCGGGATAGAGCCCAGGCAAGCTGACATCAGAGACCACACATTTAATCACTCTGTAGTCACAACAGACACAAGTCAGTAAATAACTTGGAAAATTTTTATTTATTAAATAGACATACTGTGTAATGTTCTGTAATATTGCTCAAACTTGAAAGCATGTAAAATTTTTGGTAGATGACAGCAAAAACACTGTGGATTATTTGTTCAAGTCTATTTTACAAGTGTTTGTGGACTGCTGACTACCAGGACACATTCTGTGCTGGGCCTGAGCTGTTGAAGGGGATTTAGGTATAGTTTCTGCCCAAGGTCTAGTGAGGTTAATGACATACAACTGGGGAGAGGTGGCCAAGTTTGGGAACATGAGGCTAGTTTGAGCCATATTAATAATATATTGTTAAATTTTTAAAAAACTTTTTTGAAAATTTGTTTTTATTTCACATTATTAGAGAAGAAATTACATGGTAGATTATTTGGAAGAGCCCATTGCAATCTAATTTATTATATATGTTCTCATTTATGGTTCACCTTTTCTCACTTCTAATGATGGAATTGTGGTTATTGCCTTACAGTGTACACATAATCTTCATGTTAAATATTTTCTAAGAATAATTTAACTGCCTCCGTTGTTCACATCAAGTCATTAACTTGGCAGGTTCACTTACCATCTGTAAGGAAACAGCAGATAAAATTTTGTCCAAACCCTCAGTTAGGTTCAAAATATCTTTAAAGCACCTAGAAAAACTCTGGCCCTTTGAAAATGGCTTGATTCGAGGAAGCCTTTGTGAGCAAAGTCTAGTAAATTGCAGTAGTCAAAGAGATATTTAAATTTTTTTAGAATTTAATGAAATACTTGATACTGTTAATATGAGGGAGGCGCTTCAAAGAAGTTTTTAAAGAAGCCAAAAATGGTAAAAGATTATGAGTGATGAAAGTTATTATAGAACTAAAACTGAAGACACAGTTTCTTACTTTTCTTCTTGGCCTTACTTCCACCCCACCTCCACCCTCATTTTGAGCTTTTAGGAAGGAGCACACTCTGCTTCCAGACCTTAAAAGGCTGAGATAGCAATTGGAGATTACTCCTAGGGTGAAGAACAGACATCAGGTAAAAGTGAATCTCGGCTTTGGTGAGACCAAGAAGCTCATTAAAAGCCTTCTGTCTGGGTGCCTGGGTGGCTCAGTGAGTTGAGCCTCTGCCTTTGGCTCAGGGATTTCAGGGTCAGTGATTTCAGGGTCCTGGGATCAGGGCCCCGATTGGGCTCTCTGCTCGGCAGGGAGCCTGCTTCCCCCTCTTTCTCTGCCTGTCACTCCCTCTCTGCCTACGTGTGATCTCTCTCTCTCTGTCAAATAAATAAATAAAATCTTGAAAAAAAGAAAGCCTTCTGTGCAAGAATTATTACGTATTTAAATAAGATTAATGAGGCAGTTTGCAAAATTCATCTATTTTTCTTGCTTCCTCCTCCCTGCCCCTCTAGCCCCATCTGTAGGTGTAACACCAAGCAAAACCTGACCTGAAAATGTTGTTGAAAAATGTCTCCGGTTCCAGAGGAAATTCTACTGAAAGCATCAATCATGCTGTTGGAGTTTGAGTTATCTGGAACAAAGAACTTTAAACCTCCTGAAATACATGATTAAGATGTTAACTATTAAAATGTATAAAATAAAACAAAAAATAACATGTTAGGTCTTTTTCAACAACCTTTCTTGTGGGGAAGGAGTTGGGCTTGACTTGCTTTGCATGGTATCCTACTGGCCACATGGTAAGCAGCAGAGGTGAGTGGTTTTATCTGTTTTGTTCACAACCGTAATGTCAAGGTCTAAGCCTCTGTCTGGTATAGGATAGATATTTATTAAATATTCTTGTAATTAAAGTAATTTCTAGACAGCCTAGGGTAATTGCTATCTATCATTGCTATATATTTACATTTTCGTTTATATTCTGAAAACATTGCTTTCAATAATAATTCAATAAAACCCAGTTTTCAGTTTTTAAGTCAGCAATAGTCATTTTTATTAATTATAAGGAATAGAAGATAAAATTATTTCATGCCTCATTTGGAACAAAAAAATATGTATTTTACGATATGGTATGTGTCCTTATCATGGAAGTTAGTGCATTTAATCTTAAACATATTTTTACCTCTGTGATTATACATGCTCAGATTGGTTTAACAAAGAAATGATAAAATTATATTTTCATTGTATCTATATAATTGGCACCTTCTAAGGAAAATATTTAAAAGTCAGGAAAATTTGGGGCACTTTGGTGTCTCAGTTGGTTGCGTGTCCAGCTCTCGATTTTGGCTCAGGTCATGATCTCAGGGTCTTGAGATAGTCCACTGGGAGTGGAATCTGCTTGGGATTCTCTCTTCTCTCTCTTCCTCTCCTTCTACCCCTTCCCCAACCCCTTCTTTCTCTCCCTCTCTTAAAAAAATGTCTGCGAAATTTTGGCAGATTTTAACAATGATTTCTGTGTTGTTTTCCTTAAGATAACTGTTTCTATTTTTTTTCACTTAGGTCACACATTTTATTGACATAATCTGAGCTTCATGGTTGTGCTTTAAATATTCAAGTTAGAAGGAAGTGCTCTAAACTATAAGTTTGTAGAAATATATTTACCTGTACGATGTGATAATTCCTCTAGATTTTCAACCACAGATGAACCCAGGGCAATGGAATGAATGGTTGAGCCACTGCTGAGCACGGTGAGTAAGCAGTTGCCAATATGCTCATCATCTCCACTAGTCACTAATATCATCACAGAGCCATAGGCTTTTCCATTCAGTTTTTCAACCACCTGAACACAGAGAATCAGTCATTTGGAAGGAAATCAAATCGTCTTATTGAACAGAAGAATTAACTCATTCCAGATTCCCCACCTGTGAGGCATATGCCTCTTTGAGGTCTTCTGTGGCTTGCTGCTCTCCATGCCCATCCCCATTCTGTCCTCAACTCACTCCATTCCACGACACAGGACTTGTCACCCTACATGCCATTACCGGTTTGCTTGTAGAGAGGGACTCTTCCTGTTCGAATCATCACAGCTTGCCCCTGGTTTAGAATAGGGTCCATGATAGAGGATATGGGGGCACATTCTTATGTGTTATCACTCCCTCTGATGTCCAGTGAATGACCACCAAGAGGACTTAGAGCAGTGGTTCTCAACCTTGGCTATACGTTAGAATTAGATAGGTCTAGAATGACTACACACAGAAGACAGACAAGCTGATTTTGACCGGAAAACCTGAGTAAAAATGGCTACAGTTGGGACAGTCCCAGAATGGATAGGGACAGTGTTAGAAATTGTCCAGATGATGCTGAAGTCCCCCAGTCTTGACCATTGTTATTTATTATTTGTTTACTCATTCCTTCAATAAGCATTTATGGAGCAACTATTATGTGACAGGTACTTTGCTAGACACATAGGGTTTAATGCTAAATAAGATATGGTTCCTGACCTTAAAAATAATCCATCATTACTATCTTACAGTTAAGGCTGTTATGACCACACTGTAACAGATAACCCCAAATCAAAATCTGTTATCAGAACAGATAACCCCAAAACAGATAACCACAAAATGAAGGAAAGAAAGTGATGGTGATTTGAGGCATGGGGTGCTCTACTGTACCTCAAATCCCTTCTTAAGCCCTGAACAAATGCTGGTTTCTGCTTCTGCTGACACAGTCATAGGCAGATGTGAAACCAACAGCTTTCGGTCATCATCGCTGTTAATTTGGTGTAGCTGGGCTCTGATCTCCCCTTTGCTGTTGAAACTGACGATGCCCACAAAGGTAAGGATTTCAACAATATGCATCAAGTAGAATTCTGCTGCTTGTTGCAGTTGAAGGAGTCTGTCAGCCTATGTCCCAAGAAGAAAAAAGAAAAAGAAAGAAAAATAATAACATTTGATTGTAGATGAAAGTATGACTAAACAACTTCATCAGCAAATATTTATGCAAATCATTTAGCAATGTCAGATTGTAATTTTTTGAGCTGTAAAAGTATGATGCAATGCTGGAATCTTGTTTGATTAATTGCAAAAAATAAATATTTTTCAAGGAGGGGGGCGTGGTTTAGAACCCTGCCCCCAATAAGCTGCTTATATTTACCACTACCTAAGAACACATCATCCCACTCTTTCTCTCCAGCTCAGAATTCGAGATCTATGAAACCAGTTAAAACCAGATTTGTAACTGCTTCTTTTATTTTTTTTATTTATTTTGTTAAAAGAATTTATTTATTTATTTGACAGAGAGATCACAAGCAGTCAGAGAGGCAGGCAGAGAAAGAGAGGAGGAAGCAGGCTCTCTGCAGAGCAGAGCCCGATGTGGGACTCGATCCCAGGACTCTGAGATCATGACCTGAGTTGAAGGCGGAGGCTTAACCCACTGAGCCACCCAGGCACCCTATAACTGCTTCTTTTAAAATCCAGTCTGGGCAACAGGAAACACTGCAAAGAGACCTGATAGTAGAGAGAAGTAGCAGTTAGGATATGTGTGCTGCCACTATGCTCTGTTACTGTGGTCATCTTAGGCTGGGCACTTCATCTATAAAGTGGGCATAATAGTATTTTTCTTATTTACTAAAATAGAATTGCTAGGAGGATCAACTGAGATACATATATGGCAGTACAGTTATACTTCGAAGTGTTAACCAGTTACAGAGTGGTATTAATGACCAGGTTTGGGCAGGTGATAATCCTCATGTTCAGCAGGGTCACTTGTTCTGAAGGCTGTGAGAGCAGCAAGCTGAGCTGCAGTGACTACCTGCTCAGGGATCACTGTAGTCTCTTGTCTCCAACCCAGACATCTCCCTTAATATCTGGACCTACATTTCACATTGCTTAGGAAACATCACCAATTTAACATCCCACAGGTGTCTCAAACTTGACACACTTTGAATTCATTGCCTCCCTTCCCAAATGCTGTTTCCCTTACAGTATTGGGAAAGAAGTTGGTAGAGTGGATGAAGCAAGAACTTTGACTCCCGCCTTCAACTTTTCCTAATTATGTGACCATAGAGAAATTGCTCATCTTTTGTAGCTTCAGTTTTCTCATCTGCAAAACGGATTTATAGTCAGCACTCAGTAAATAGCACCTATTTGCTAACCATGTCATCAAGTCATCATTCTTTTTTATAATTAATTCACTCTTATTAATCAGGATTTCCACTCCCAACTAGTTAAACTAAAAGCCTGGAGCTGTCTTTTATTACCCCTCTGTTATCAGCCCCCATATTCTTGAACAAGTCCTATCAGCTCACTGTCTTAAATTTCTCTCAAGTTCATATTATCCCTCCAACTTATCTGCCATTTCCTTAGACACATCCAATGTTAGTTATAACCACACTAGCTGATGTACTTCCCCCAAACACATTTTTCTAATTTTGCCTGTTAGCCACTGCACAAATTCATCCCTTCCCTGGCCTTCCTCCCTTTTTCTCCTTCACATTATCTAACCTAGCAAGTACCTTCTCATTCTTTAAGATTAACTCCAAGTTCATCCTCTCAATGAAGTCTTTATCAGTCACTTTCTTCTACGGCACTAGATACTGCCTCATCAATGTTCCCACAGCAACTCACACCCCTTTGGAGACTTGTCACATTGTATTATATTTATTCACATGTGCATGTTGTGGATCCATCATTAGATTGTGAACATTTTTTAAAGACTTATTTATTTGAGGGGGGGGGTTGGGATAGAGGAAAAGAATTTCAAGCAGACTCCGTGATGAGCATGGAGCATGTTGTGGGGTTCCATCTGATGACCCCAAGATCACGACCTGAGTGGAAATCAACAGACACTTAACCAGATGAGCCACCCAGGTGCCCCAGACTGTGAGCATTTTGAAGCAGAGACTATGTTCTATCATCTTTGCATCCCCCAAGCCAGAACAGTACAGGCACCTAATGAATGAATGGCCATGATGGTTCAAGGACAATATTGGCAGGAAAAGGGAAGGAAGCTTGTTTTGCTGTGACTTTAGGCTTATTTCTCTTCTACTTCCTTTACGTCTTCTCTCAAGTAAAATGATCACTTTCACTGTACTTATTCCTCCTCAATAGAGGCAGCTAGCCAATATAAATTACCCTGAGACCATATTTTAGAAGATCATGCCCTAGTCAACTGCAGGCAAGCAAGATTACAAAATTATCCATATGCTGGATGTATTAGTGGAGCTCCTAATATTTCAGAAACAAGCCAAGAAAGGCAAATTTTCTGGGACTGTTGATCTAGAGAATACAAGATGATAAACTCTTCCTTAGGATAAGTACTATAATAAAATAGTAACTACCATTTCTGAACCAAGACCTTCATATTCATTTTCTCATTTATTCCCCCTCAATAGCTTTATGAAGTAGATGGTGGTATGCTGGAAAATGTATTTTAAAAAACTGGATTTCTGGCAAAAGAAAGAGAGAAGAGAGACTTTGTTGCAATTGACAATTTCTGTGGGGCAAATATTCCCACCATGGCTGATTTCAAGCTGTCACCGTGACATCACTGAAGTCAGAGTTGGGGAAGAGATGTGTAGTAGTAGACCATACATATACAACAGGCCAGAAATAATCTTAAGAGCATAGATCAGAGATCACCAGACATTTTCAGAAAAGGGCCAGAAAGTTAAATGTTTTAGTCTTGGTGGGCCATATGGTCTCTGTTGCAACTACTCAACTAGGCTGTTTTAACATTGAAGTGGCCAGAGATAAGATGAAAATAAATGAGTGTTGCTGTGTTCCAATACAGTTTTATTGAGGGACACTGAAATTTGAAATTCACGTAATTTGTTCACATATCATGAAATATTATTATTTTCTTGATTTTTTTTCTAAGCCATTTAAAGAGTAAATCCATTTTTGGCCTATGGCCCATGCAAAAACAGGTGGTGGGCCAAATTTGACCTGACTCTGGTCATGATAACAGTAAAAAATAGTAGGAAAATAATCAGGAAGTAATGAGTTTTAAGCATGTATTATGTTTTTTAAAAAATATATTTTACTTAACTCTAATATACAGAGTTTAAATTTTAATAATGGCTATATTTAACTACTGGCTTGCAAATTTCCTAAAATTTAACAGTTGACTCCAATGAACTAGTATAAACTGATTCTGTCACAACACTAAAAGTAGGTATTATACTCCCTATTTTACAGATGAGAGAACAGTTCAGGAAGTTTATTTTGCTCCTGATTATAGACAGCAAGTGAAGAAGCCAGGAGAGACTAAAATTTTAACCATTATCTGAGAGTGCTGGGTTTTCAGGAGTGGGTTTCTGGAAGGATGTGAGCTTCCTGCATGACTGAGGTATGGTTTTCTATTCATGGTGACATGGAAAATACACACACAGTGGATATGTACACTCTTTGCAAACTCACCATCTCTTACCTCAGCAAGGGTTGTGTACCAGTGAGCAAAATATGGCCAGACAAGAGATTCTCTTACACGTCAGAGTTTTGGAAAAGGGTCTTGGTTGGAAAAAAGTTGCAATTAGTAGCAAAAAATCAGGGCTAGGGATTATCTGTGGGTTTCTTTTATCTGCTTTATCTCAATTTCTGGCCTACATTCTAAATTTGTTCCTCCTGTCCCCAAGAAAAGATGAAATGCATGACAATTCCATACCTTTGGCCTCTCCTCCTCTGCCCTTAACCTCTGAAAATGAAAAGAATTAAAGACTAAAAAAAAAAAAAAAAAAAAAGAATGGCTTACAGTCATTTTGGTTCAAATTATTACCTCTGCCATCTTACTGGACACATCTAGGACTAGACACACCACTTTGTCACCAGCCTGAGCAAGGGAGAACACAGGAGGAGGCGGAAGCTCAGTCCCGTTCATGGGAAAGCTGTGGTTAAAGTCAGCAGAGTCTGTGATTACATCCCACACACTTCTGAGGCTGCACATTTGGTTCTGTAGGTTTGGAGCTTCTTGGTTGTGGGTACGTGCGTTACAGAATTCAACCACCTAGAAAAAGAATAAAGCCCAGAGAATAAAGACACTCCTCTCATATTAGACATAATTCTCCTTCTCAAGCAACTAAAGTTAAACAGGCATGGTAAGCTAAAACATGAGATATCAGCAGTTTTATAGCAGTCCTTTATCACTTCAAAAATGACAGTGAGTTTACAAATATACCTTCACACCCTTTGCTTGAAACATTGGCACCCTTGTGGTACTTGGGATCAGTCTAAATTATGGTCTGTTTGCACTTGGAAAACAGAGAGCAGACCGTGTATATATATCTTAGTCTTAAGAAAACAATACAATCTTCTACCTCTGTTAGTATGATAGTGTGTTAAAGAAAACACTCTACAAGATGTTATCTGGGTCAGCCTATTCCTTGGAACTATAGTTAATGGCCCACCTGTGCCTTTATTTATTGATCAGTCAACATAAATCGATCTAGTTCAAATATT
Source organism: Lontra canadensis (assembly GCF_010015895.1). NCBI lineage: Eukaryota > Metazoa > Chordata > Mammalia > Carnivora > Mustelidae > Lontra > Lontra canadensis. Next base: position 557,093 of record NW_022631027.1, on the reverse strand, counting down.
GATCTCTGTAAGAATAGGATAAGGAAAAAAAAACCCCAACTTGAACCTACTTCCTGATCTTTCTCCCCATTTGGAAATAGAGATATAACTCAATTAATAATACCAAACATATGCCACCCTTTTTTAAAGTATGGTTTGCATTGCAAAGTAATAAGTTACCGCCTATTCCCAGTGGCTGTTTTCCTGCAGATTAGGTACTTCCTGCTAGCAGAGCCATGGGAGCTTAGAGCCAGAAGAAAACTTGCCTGTCCCATCTCTAACTTCACAGAAAAGGAAGCTAAATCTCCAGAAGGTTGATACTTGCTCAAGGACATGGTTTTCTCAGTAGCATGGGGAGATGAGAATATAACCCATTTTGGGTTTTGTTATTTGTTTGTTTTTGACTCTTTTCTCTATTTTGTGACTATGGTTAGAGGACTGTGAAATTTTTTTGACGGGATATTAATGATTAGGTCTTTCAAAGGATCGTGCACAGTGTGGATGGAATACGTGGAATTCAGTTGGCTTCTAATATTAAAGCTAGAAATTAAAAACATAATGGATCAGACAAATATGAAAAATCACTTTAAAATGACAGAATGACTCGTAGCCTTGACTAAACCAGACTGAAGAAAAAAAGGTATTTAAAGAAAAGAATGCATCAATCTAATGGACATTGGTCAGTCGTGGAAACAGAAAACCTCAGAGGCATGTGTTCATGTGCTCCCGGCACCGTGGAGGGGAGATGACGCACAGACATGAGTTTTAGGTCTTTGTGAGAACGGATGGATAGATCAGGTCATGAAGACTGATGCCAGTAAGCCTCTGCATCAGTCTCCCTCCTCTCTGATTCCATTCCCTCCAAGCAGGCTTCTGGTGAGAATTTGGCTTTTCCATGGTGCTTCCTTCAGAGGAAAAATGAACTGGCTAGAGAATGCAAGTATTGGATCCCCATGACAGAGTACGATTTTTAAGTAATAATGTAAAAAGTGGTGTTCTAGATCCATACACTGGTCTCTTGCCAATGCAGAATATTGACAATGTTGAGTTTCTGAACCTGCAAAGCTAAGGGTTAGTTGATTTCTCTTGGTAAGACCTGGTTTTCCTTTTTAATTTCTGTACTATGCAAAACAAGGGAAAGAGAATTAGGAAACACAATTAAAATAAGAGTGGTTTGCTACTTGTTCTTCTTTTTTCTGTTTGGTGGAGATGCTGGGAAATGGTTTGCTACTTCAAATGAGAGAAATATAATCATGTATTATATCACTCTTAGTGACTCAATACATTTTTCCTCAATACTACCAGATGAGCAATTTATTTTGAAGTCTCCAGAGCTGTCTTGTTAAATCACCTTCCCTAGAAAGCAAATAATCATTTTTCTAAAGGAATTTTTTTTTTTGCGGGGGTGATGATCTTTTGGGGCTTTCTTTGCTTTATCTGTGAAATAAAAACTAGATGAACTCTAAGTTCCCCAAGATCTAAAATTTAGTGAATCTTAATTGCCTTTTTGTTTAAATACTTCAAATATATCAGTCATCTAGGGAAGAGATGGCATGTTGTAGGAGTTTGTCATTCCAAGGCCATACTTACAGAAGATAAACTTTGCATGAACATTATTGACGCAGTTGAATTTTGGGTGCTGTTGTATATGAACATACATCCTTCTTTGAAAAGTTTACTAATAATACAGTTTTCTTGGGGGCAAGGGCCTTTTTCACATACAAAAATGCCTGCGATGTCAGAGGAACACCTAAAAATAAAAAGAGAAATTGGGTCTATTTCAGAAATACTTATGTTTCTTCTTCATTGGCTCATATAATAATTTGTTTCAAGGCTTGTAGCTTGCTAGATACACATTAAAACATTTTAAAAACTGCTCTGTTAAGAAAGTTCATTAATTTAGATATGCACTCCATTGTGTTTTAAAGCATTTGATCTGGATGAGAAATTCTCTATTGCCAAGGATTTTACCAGCTAAACAGGGTCAAAGGAAAAGATGCCAGGAAATCAGCAGGAACTTTTGGAGTCCCCAGGAGGAGCACAAGTGACAGTATCCTGAGTCACAGCTTCTTTGAGCTCATTGCCATTTGACATAAGAACAGAAGAGAATGAACACGTAATGATGATATTTAAAAGGTTTCCTTCCTAAATAAGCAAACTCAAATCCTACTAATGAGAGTGAAGGACTATACAACCTTTAGAAGAGAAGTATCTTCCAATTGATGATCAACTGATAATTGCTCAGTATCTACCAAAATTACAGCTGTGGGTACATTTTGATCCAGTAATTCTTAGAAGTTATTCAATAGATATATAGATCTGCCTGCATACATGAAAAATAATATATAACATTATGACCTGCAGTGTTATTGGTAATAAAAAACTGGTAACAACCCACTTGTCCAACAATAGGAGACTGGTTGAAAATGAGTGAGATGGTACATCCACACAGTGGGACATTAAGCAGTTATTTTTAAGAAAAAAAGAATGAAAAAAGTATATATTCATATTTATTTGGATTTGCCTGAAGAAATACTTAAAAAATAAACAAGAAACTAATAAAAATGGTAACCTAGAGGGCATGAGAGGAACAGGGTAAAGACAACGGTGGGAAAAAATATCTTAGAGTATAACTTTTTATATTGTTCTCATATTTGAACCACAAATATTTACCAACTTTTAAAAAAATGAAATAGAATTTAAAAGTTTAAAAATGAAAGGATCTCTTCCTTGTCAGTTAGGTTTTAGCTACCATTATCAACTTCATTTTAGAGTTAAAAAAACAAACAATGAATTTTAAACATGAGGAAAAGTACCAACCTTGTTACTTTAATTTGATTTTGCCCATTTATGTAGAAAGGTTTCTCATCATTGTATTCATCGAACACACCCCAACGGAGATGGGCCCATTCATGGACAAATACTCTACCTGTGGAAGAGAGAGCTTTGGTTTTGTGTTCCTGAAATCTCAGCAGTGGGCTTTGCTAACTAGTGAAGATGTAACATCACTTGACTATATATCCTCACTACAAAGGCTCGAGGTATAATTCTCTCCGACTTTTCACTTCCTCACCTTCCATTCCTATCTCCTGCTTTACCCTCTACCCTCATAAATGAGGCACTCTGAAAATATATTTAGTCCTGTAAGTGTAAATACCTGAAACTAGTGATGAGCCCCACATTGTCTCATTTCCCCAGTGAAGCTGCCTAACACATTTCTGTTTAGCTTCTTACAGGCCTACCATTTCAGGACTGTGGGAAGACAAAGAAGCTTATCTAAGTACAGTGGACTGAATGCTTATTACCCGCCTCCTCCACCCAAATTCCTATGTTGAAATCCTAATGCCTTATGTGATAGTATTAGGAAATGGGGCCTTTGAGAAGAGATTAGGTCACAAAGGTGGAGCCCTCATGAATGGGATTAGTGTCCTTATAAAGAGACCCCAGAGAGGTCCCTCCTCTTCCTATCAAGTAAGGACGCAGAGAGGAGATGGTTGTCTATGTACCAGGAAGTAGGTAGGTACTAGACCCCAAATCTGCCAGTACCTCAATCTTGGATTTCCCAACCTCCAGAACCGTGTGAAATACGTTTCTGTGGTGGATAAGGCACTCAATCTGCGGTATTGTTATAGCAGCCCAAACAGACTAAAATACCAGACAAGCAAATAAAGTTTTCCTCTTCTTTAGTCTGTGTTATGCAAGCATACCTACTTTTTCCTTGTAAGTAATCCTCCTCTCTAGAGCAATGATCGAAACCCTGGGGCCAGAGAAGGATGAAGGAGTAAAAAAGATCATAAGTCTCCACTCCAGCCTGGACAGTCAGTTCTCTTTTATTTTATCTCTGATTCTCCATGACGGTATTTGTCTCCAACTCTTGGCTCATGGAAACCCCCATCCTCAGCATCAAATCCTTTATATCTTTATCTCTACTTCTCTAAATCTCGGATTTCCTTCAGTGTTCCAATCAAAACTACTCCCCAGGAGACGCTTTTGGGATTAACTCTCTGCCAGAAGTGCATTTTTCCTTTTTTTCTGAATTCTTTTAAGTTCTAGGGAACCAGGAAGTGTTTGAAGAGCTGACTGAGGCTGCAGGTGTTGCGCAAGTTTGGGGACAAAGGAAGGGAGGGAGCTAAGCGGAAGGTATTAAGGGAAAGTTTGAGCCTACTCAGGGAATTTATAAGTGCTGGTGAAGAGATTATCAGCACCTCATAGTTACAGGGAAAAGATTTTTTTTTTTTTAAGTGTGTTTTATACAGAGTGTTGCCCCAGTTCCCGCCAGTCATACAAAGGATAACAACATCTATTTAGATTTAAATGGAGTTAAGTGAAAACATCATTTGAAAGGCATTACTTCTGTTAAAATCAGAAACAAAAAATTAAGCATGGGATAGTTAGCCCTGGACCTGTTGATCTGTTCTCTGGACAGTTTTTCCCTCAGATCTCACCCACTAAACACCAGTCCCTAAATCTACAACCCTGCATTCTCTTCAAAACTCCAGCCATCCAAACCCACCGCGAGCTGGGTCTTTCCACCAGGACAATCTGCTGCTCCTCTCAATCAACTTGCCTTTCACTCTGTAGCAGTCCGACCTCTATTTCTCTTTTTTCCCCTCTGGAATATCTCCCATCACTTAGTTGTTAGGATTAAATAAAACAACATTTGAAAAACAAATAGCAGGGGCGCCTGGGTGGCTCAGTGGATTAAAGCCTCTGCCTTCGGCTCAGGTCATGATCTCAGGGTCCTGGGATCGAGCCCCATGTCATAGTCGGGCTCTCTGCTCTGCGGGGAGCCTGCTTCCTCCTCTCTCTCTGCCTGCCTCTCTGCCTACTTGTGATCTCTGTCTGTCAAATAAATAAATAAATTCCTTAAAAAAAAAAAAAGAAAAAGAAAAAGAAATAGCACAGCACCGGGCACATAGAAAGTTCTTGTTGTTCTTAATACTCTTTCCTATCCTCACCTCACTGCTCCTATTCTTATTCAAGTCTTCGTTTCCTGCCTGGACTTGCAATTATTCTCCTGATACTCACTTTCCCTCTCATTGATTTGAGGGAGCCAGATTATCATTATTATAGATTCATCTTCTGAAAACACTTTTATGTTGATTTCACTCCTGTGCTCATAAACCTTCAGTGGTGTGGGGCTAACTTGGGCAGTCGAGGCTCCCCATCCCCCATCCCCCATCCCCTATCCCCCCGCCCCCTGTGCATTTCAGCCGTTTCTTCCACTACTTCACTGCTCGCAGTCACTGTACATCATTAGAGTGGCTACTGCTCCTGTCCCTCAAATGTGCTCTGAATTCTTCCGCTGCCTCTGTTTACTCATACCCTTTGCCCTGTTCTCTCTCTTGGTTCCAGTCACCAACAGGACATTAACCTTGGAGCGTCTCTCCTTTGTGAGGCCCTTTCCGAGCACCCTTAGAGCAAGAGGTTCTCTCCTTCTGCTGAATTCCTACGGCACTCACCATCTGGGCCACTACGCTGCTGTCCAACTTTTTTCTGGCTCACTTTGTTTCTTACCTTTTCAAGGACACGTATCCTATCTCTCCCCATCCAGATGGTAACTCCTGAGCAAGTTTCAGGTTCTTTGAGTTGCTTTTCAGCACCAAGCACAGAACATTGTAAATAGTTTTGTCCTATGTCTGTTTCTGGATTGATCACACTTACCTCGTGGTCCATAGCCAGCTATTAAGTCATCATTTAGGAGAAAGTTAGATGTGAAATGAATGTATTTTCCCTCTTCTCCACAACCTCTGTATTGTAGTGTGTATGGGTCATCTCCATGTGCCCCATACCGGCCAGTCACTATGACATTTGCCTAAATGAAAAGAAAGGCTTTATAATACTCTATATCCCAACTGTGATGTTGGTGACATAAACATATACATTTGTTAAAACACTTTGTACTCTTATGATCTGTGCATTTTACTGTATGAATTGTATTCCAATTTGATGACATTTTTTAAAAGGTATGTCTTATAAGTGGGGTTTAAAATGCATGCACAACTAAATATCGGTAAAATTATTTGGCACTTTCAAAAATATCTATATTTTAGGGGCGCCTGGGTGGCTCAATGGGTTAAAGCCTCTGCCTTCGGCTCAGGTCATGATCTCAGGGTCCTGGGATCGAGCCCCGCATAAAAGGGCTCTGCTCGGCAGGGAGCCTGCTTCCCTTTCTCTCTCTCTGCCTGCCTCTCTGCCTGCTTGTGATCTCTGTCAAATAAATAAATAAAATCTTAAAAAATATATATATCTATATTTTAAAAGCTTGGCAACTTTCCATGGAGTTTGATTGTTTCCATTTGACCTTCCCATCTTCCAGATTAGGATTTTCTCAAAAGTCCACACTGTGAAATTCTGACATTATAAAACCCTATAAAATATAATAAAAATATTTGAGTAAATGTTAAGAGCAATGAATGTCATTCAGACTGTTCTGTAAAGTGTCACAGCCTGTTGTGAACAGCTTTCTGTAGGTTACTTCACCAGTACGGGACAGTAAGTTGTGTTTGTTTTAAGCCATATCCTTTCATTCTCATTATCAATTAGATCAGCAGTACAATCATTGGAATGAAGTTATATTTCATCTTGTACCCTGACCATTTCAACAGTTATTGCCAAAACCAAAGAAAATATCTATTCAAATAACCATCTAGAGAATACAATTTTATATACAACATTGTTTCTTTTATTTCTAGGAAGAAACAAACATGTTGTTTCAAGACTTACCATTAGAAGTTGTGTCCTTAACTTTTTTTAAGCAAAGCTGATTTTAGAATTATAGATCTAATATGATCCTATAAATACACATCACACGATCACTATCTGTACCATATGTGTACTGTTTTATGTGTGTGTACGTGCACACCCCAGAGTAGAGGAAGGAAATGTTCTCATATTTATTTTCCATTATTTCTATAGTGTTTGATTTGTTTTTGCAATGAGCATGAATTACTTTTATAATAATTAACATTTAGTTTTCGAAAGATAAGAATTCAAGTCTGGGGCTTTGCAAAGCAACACCTACAAAAGGGCTACAAATGTCATGCCCTTGGATAGTTTTCACATGGACAAAACCTCATTTCTATGTCTGGAAACTTGTCCTGAAGCTAAAAGCAAGGAGAGCTTTGCTGGGCATGGAATACTCAGAGGCTGTTTGGGGCTTCATTCTATTATAGACCATAGTAATACAGCTCTTACCCACTTTTTCTACCTCTCCCTCCCCTCTCCTGCTTCCTACCTGCATTTGACTGTGGATTCACAGGGACAGGAGCCACCTTGCTTGTCCTTGGGTCCTCTATAGTGCCTAGCATGGCCCCTGTAGATAATGATAGTTCACTGTTTGCTTAATTGACATTTGAGGCTAAAGAAATCAGTATCCAACAGGTATAAAAATATCACTAAATGATTATTCTTTCTTTTAATCTTTCAGGTCAGTAATATTCTCATTTTTATTTTAATTATTCATTTCTCAGCCCTCCATTAGGATCAGGAGCATGACCTAGTTTTGATGCTAGTTGTCTCCAATACATCTTTGTTTCATGGAAGGTCAAATTGATTAATAGTATCTACATAGATAACTAGAGACGGCATAGCTTGGTGCAAAGAGCATGGGTTTGGGAAGGAAATATGCGTAGATCAAAATTATGGCTCTGTAATTTACTGTTTGGGACAAAATCCTTACTTTATTTGAGCTTCTGTTTCCTAACTTACGGTAATAATTTGTGATAGCCACTAATTTTAAGGTGCGTAAGAACTAAACAATATATGTAGACTGCCTGGTGCTAAGTGAAAGCTTAAACACTGGCTCTCTCTAGGGGCACCAAGGTGGCTCAGTCCACTAAACATCTGACTCACCTCAGGTCATGATCTCAGGGTCTGAGACTGAGTTCCCACGTGGGGACTCCAGTCTGTTCCTGCCCCTTCTGCTAGCTGCCCGGATTCTTGTTCACAGTAACTTCAAACAGTCATTTGCCGAATATATTTGATATTGTTTATAGCATGCAGACATAATCATGGATGCTTAACTATGACCTGCAGCTTATGAGAGTCCTTCGAAGGTTAAGTTCTTTTTGATTGGAAAAGAAAAAGCAGCCACTCCTCCCCTTCCCCCTTTCTGCCTTCCTTCTAATCACCATACTCCTCAAATACCATGTCCTGGACGTGGGCTCCTGTGAAATTCTGCTAATTTACACTCTGGCAGGAGAAGTCAGTCATATTTTATAGCTTACATTTCTGTCTGGACATGCATGTCTACTGCCCCTGACAGGATGGGAGAAGAAGGTAGTCATAATTGGAATTGTTCCTTGCACATTTCATATGCAGTAGGATAAAACCAGCTTTTGGTTGTTAAGGAAACATTTCAGAAAGGACTTAAAAGGAAAGAGGCCTTCTGAGAGGCTACTTAGACAATGGCATTTCGCTTATTTTTTGTTCCATAATCTGTACTCATTTATTATATTTCCATGTATCTTGTGATAACAATCTTCCCAATACTAGTTGTGTGTTAATATCAATGACTTGTTTTTGCTTAAGTTCTCACAGTTAAAGTTTAAACAGAGCATATCTTGTTTTTTGTTTTGGTTTTTTTTTTCTGGAGTTAAGCTTATTTAAGAAAACCCTGAATTCTTACCTTTTCATATAATTCTTGTTTTACTTTGCTGTAATTATTAGCTTTCCATGTGGCAGGTATTAAAATCTTTACATTTCTGAAAAACACTCTTCTCTTGGTAGCATTGAATAGGTAAAAAGAAGCTTCAGTTATCATTTCCTATAATCAAATAGAAGAAAAGCTTATCTTGGCACTTGTATATCTTTCATGTTTTGGTTTTCTGATTATACTTGAGTAAGCAGCAGTAAAGAATAATGAAAATGTTTTAAAGCAGCCCATTTCTTTCAGAGATGGCCTTAGACTATGGGAAAACTTGGGAGTAAAGTAAACCTCAAATGGTTAACAGGAAGAGAATTTAGGACACAAACAGTGAGTCTGGGTTTGCCTATGTAATTTTTCCCAGTTTTGTGAAAGACTTTTAAGCTTTTACCAAACAAATCCCTTTCATATCATTCCTGTGGGCATGTTCAAGACCACACCTTATGATGACACTGATTTCTCTAAAGCAATACCAACAGGAGGATCTTAAGTAAGGGAGCTATGACCCTTCTCCACCACACTGAGGAGAAAATAGTCAATTACTTTACAGAACATTCAGGTGAAAAGAATTTTGCTCTTCGGCACTCCACCCAGACTCTCTGTCTGAGAATTCTCAGCCTCAGGATGGAATTCAACAACCTGATTTTAATAAGCACAATTGTGCTTATTCATCAGTCAAACATTTGGTCTTTGTTACCACAATAGGTTATTTTTTTTTAAGTTGCTACCCCCAAAACAGTCATGTTAGGAAAACAAAAAAAGCTAAAAGCGGTAGTAACCGGCAAGAACAAATCAAGGAGTGCTAGCTCAACACTCTGAGCCAAGACTGCGCATAATTAAGTGAACAAACTGGCTGGACCATAATTATAATTTTTGGTGCTTAAAAGAAATGCTGATCTCTTTACTATCCCAATACAGACCAGGTAAGGTTGTTAGCTCTTTAAAGAAGGCTACAATCCTGTTCTAATGGGATAATGGTATTGATTTCACACCTGTCACTTACCTTAATGTTTGGGATGAGGTTCTGATCTTCGGATACCTGAGGATTGATTGCAACGAGTAATCCATCATACCCATTTTCTTGAAGCTGCACTCCGGCTCCCAGGAATACGAGTTCTGGAATTAGGGCCACCAGGAGAGTCACAAACTTCAGGCTGCCAAGAGGACCCATGTTGTCCATATGGGTCATGTTGTAGAGAAGCCTCCAGTTCACTCACACTGGTCCTACTGGGTACATTGCACCAGTTTGTTCATGGGGGAGCTGATACTTTCTTCCTGAACTTGGAAGGTCTTAGACCTTGTGGTGAAGGAGGTGCCTTTTTTTGCAAAACCTGGGAGGATCTCTCTGAGACCTGCCTCTACATGTCCTTTTCCTCTAGGCAACACCACACTTGCCTGTTCTGTGGCTGAGCTTCCTTTTGAATCACGGTTGGTCAAGAAATTACTCCTTATTCAGTATATCTTTTCAGAAGGAAGGGGGAAATAAGACAAAAGGAGCTTGAAAGAGGGAAGCCTGGCTGGCCGGGCTGAAAAATCAGAGGATCTGGATTGTTCACTCCACTTACAGCAGAAAGACAGAAATCTGTTGTGACTCTTCTCTCCTCATCCTTGACAACCTCCTCCATCCGTCAGCTGCACTCTGACTTCTACTGCTTTTCTACTTCACTCACATCATTTTTTGTTTGTTGTAAGATTCCCTTGTCTGCTTCTTCGGAATATTTGGAAATCTATCCTGCAGCCCTGTCCCTGGGGCCCTTGGATCAGGTCATCTAGGCAAACTCTCAGCTGATGGTGGAGGGGAAGGTATCACATGTCCCCCAGGAAGGGCCAAGTGCCAGGAACTTAGATGCCTGGGCAGACCACAGACGCCTTTCCCTCTGCTCTCGCTGCCTCTTCTTGCTGGACCAGGGGAAAGAATAAATTTCTCTTTCAGCACCTCTCTCCTGAGGGCAAGGCTGTGCCTCAGTCTACTTTCTATTTTCCAAGGACCTATCACAGGGTCTGGTACACTGTAGGCGTCACAAATATTTTAGGAGTGATAAATACTACCTGATAACTACCTAATGCTTTAGAGTTTACAAAGGACCCCATTTAAATGTCAATTCTATGATGCGAGCATAACTCTTCTCTTTTTCAATGAAGCCACTGAGTCTCAGGAAGACTGAAAATGAGCCAACGGTGAAAGAAACTATTGTGTGATGACTTTTATCATGCTTATTTTATGGGTTACAAAACTAAGGCTCAGAAAATCTAAGTAACTTGTTCAAGGTTGTGTGAGCATCATCATAATGCTAGAATGAGACCCATAGGTTCCCATTTCCATTGTTTTTCACGATATCACATTGTCTTGTTTTCCCAGGGAACTGGAAATAAAGTGAGCTTTATTAGAAATATAGAGCTTCAACGTTGAGGGACAGTGATGGAAATTTTCCTCTTGCTATCCCTCTGCTTGGAACCTCTCCTCTGACTTCTTTTCACTTGTTTTTCCTTCAAATTCCAGTTCTGGTCTGGAGCCTGAGCTGAGCTTCCTAACTAGGTCAAATCCCCTCTTTCATGCTTTCATAGCATTGCATACCTCTCCTTTGAACTATGATCATGGTTACGGTTTCACATTCATTTTGTGTGATTGGTTTTCTGCTTCCCATGAAAGGCATATGAGACAAGGGACTCTACCCTGTGTGTTTTTATCACTACCTCCTTAGCACCTAGCTCGGGAAACTCTCAATAAATATTTGTTGAATGAATGAATGAATGAAGTAAGGAGAAGGAAATAAAAGCTAGTTACGGAAGAACCCTGGATTATAGTGTGGAAATGCTCCCCCCAACTTTTTTTTTTAAGATTTTTTTTTTAAATTTGTGAGAGAGAGAGAGTGAGTGAGTGACAGAGAGCACAAGCGGGGGTGGAGAGGAGAGGCAGAGGGAGAAGCAGACTCCATGATGAGCAGGGAGCACAATGGAGGGCTGGATCCCAGAATCCTGGGATCATGACCTGAGCCAAAAGCAGATGCTTAACTGACTGAGCCAGCCAGGTGTCCCTGCTCCCCCCAGCTTTCAAAGTATCTCTTCTAGAAGGCATCTCTTTTGTTCCGAAGCAGTTTTCTTCTTGCTCTGTCTTGTCAGAAGGCCCTGGGGTATTGGTGCTCCCCCTGGGTGTGTCAGAGAATGAACCGTCTCTGGTAACCCCGTGACTGCCATCAGCACTCACTCTGTCAGCTCGCAGGTCAGCTTAGCTTTCTCATCTCTGGGGGCTGGTTCCCAGCCCTGGGGGTTCTTTCCCTCTCTCACCATGTGACAGAGCAGAAGCCCAGAGGTGTGGGGACGCTGAACCCTCTGCCTGTAACTGTGATTTGTTGAGCAGCACAATGAACTTTATTTCCAACTTTTCTTGACAGTTTATTTTCTTATGCCAGTCTCTTGTGCTTTTCAGAAAAACATTATTGGCATCAGTAAAACCATATGCTCAAAAATGAAAGCCGGAAGCGGTACAGAGAGTAGCTTTCCATCAGCGATGAGAGAAGAGTTTCTTCTTGCCACCGTGCACACTTGTGTGAGTCGTTCTCTGGCTGAGGGGCTGCTGAGGACTGGCACAGAGCCCTCTCTCCACTTGTTCGTGACAATAGTTACAAAGACCGCTGTAGCACGAGGAGCGGAATGTTGGCTTGGGATGGCATGCTGCTTTATAAAGAGCGGCTACAGGGAGCAATCTTGTCCCATTTCATCCGAACAAGTACGCTCAGGTTTTGCTCCTCCTAGACTGAAGGTCGAGATACGTCCATTTTTGTCTACCTGCTTTTTGCGTCTTTGGGTTTAGAATCCAATGCCTGGATCTGGCCACTCGACTGGCATCCACTTTCATCATCTGTCCCTAGCGGATTCTAGTCACTGACCCATTCTCTGACCGTGTCTGGGGTGTCACATTCACTCCTGAAAGCCTTTTCTCCCACTTCTGTTTTGCCCTCAGCAACTAGGCCTGGGGCTAGGCCAGCTAAAGATCTCTTCTTTCTGCCTCCTGCTTTGAACCCGCCAACCTGACAGGAGACAAAAGTAAAAAGCTCTTAAAATTGACTTGGCTAAGGCACTTAAAAGTCATTCCTGAGGTGAGTGTCCATTTCTGATAAAGTGTGACTTTGTAACCTAAAATCCCACAATTTATCCTTTCATTCCCCAAATATTCACCACGCATACCTTATCTAAAAAAGAAAATATTCCCAAAGTGAAGAAAAATGGGAATTCAATGTTCAGGCATTTATTTCAAGTTGTAGTAATTCTAGGAATCTGCTCTGCTTTTATCTGCTTTCAAGAAAATAAGAGTTATTCCATTTCAGTAACTGAAGAATCTAGAGCACATCTTTGTTCATTGTCTGAATTTGCAGCTCTTCCTGGCCCCAAAAGGCCTCTCTGTTTTCAGGAGTCTGCAGGCAGAGACCCACAGAGTGAGTGAAACATGCAGTTGGTATCGGAGAAGTCAGGAGATCTGACGTCTTGAAGAGTCCAAAGAAGTTTTGAGTGATTTCTTCTCAGGCTTTTGTTTTGTCTCTTTAGCAATCCTGTTTAGAACAGGAAAGCTCACGATGGGGCAGGGCTACAAAGCCCGTGGATCACTTTAGTTTTGCAACATTTATGAGATAAATCAAAATGGAAGTGAGACAAATTGTAGAGTAAGAAATTGAATAAAGCACAGTTTGCCAATGACTCGGATGGCACATTTCATGGCTCCCTTATCCCATTTTCTTCAAACTTACATTCATTTTCAAAGCAAGTCAGTGAAGTGGGTGGTTCAGATAGAGTCCGGGAAGTCACTGGAGTTTTGCTGAGTCACCACCGTGTCAGAACTTGAAGCACTTATACTTCTACTTCTTTTAATTCTCGTGATGCAGTCTTTCACCCCTAGGCTTGCTGTTAAGCCTCCTCCCCATCCTCACTGTGCCAAGAACCCTGCAGATGATTTCATGCATGAAAAAACAAAAAAACTTCTAAAATTTGCCAAAATGAATGGAAAACAAGAACTACTTTTAATGATAACCTAATAAAGAACATGGGAGAAAAGGTATAGAATATTTCTCATTTGCAAAATGGGCATAAAATTGTGCTCCATAAAATACTCTTTTATCTATTATGTACCAGATAGTATATAGCATCATGTGGATGGATGTAAGATATTACCCTTATTATTATCATTATCTTCCAGGAAAGAGCAAAAAGAGAAAGCAGACATGTAGTGGAAATTTTTTAAAGAGATGAAAAATAACCAGGGAGACTCAGAGGACAATAAATGAAAGTAGAAACACAAAGACTACATAGTTCTTCCCTAGTCTCCCATTCTGTTTGCTTTCTGCTCTGAGTCTGTCCATCTATGAACCTCTAAGGCTCTGCCAGATTCCCTTGCTGCCCCCAATCCCAGCAAGGGGCAGCAGGTCTTTCCGTCTTTCTCCCTCTCCTTGTGCTGCTGCTGCTGCTGCTTCTTTTTTCTTCTTCTTCTTCTTCTTCTTCTTCTTCTTCTTCTTCTTCTTCTTCTTCTTCTTCTTCTCCTTCTCCTTCTTCTTCTTCTTCTTCTTCTTCTTCTTCTTCTTCTTCTTCTTCTTCTTCTTCTTCTTCTTCTTCTTCTTCTCCTCCTCCTTCTTCTCCTTCTTCTCCTCCTCCTCCTCCTTCTTCTTCTTCTTCTTCTTCCTCCTCTTCTCCTTCTTCTTCTTCTTCTTCTTCTTCTTCTTCTTCTTCTTCTTCTTCTTCTTCTTCTTCTTCTTCTTCTTCTTCTTTTTAATCCTTGTGCTGCTTCTAATACTACATTTCACTCTGCCAGCCCTGCAAAGGACAGGAGCAACTCCAACCGGTTGAAAGACCTGGAATTTGGGGGATTAGGGCTCCCCCTTCTGTTCTCAGGAGGCAGGTGCCTGGGATTCTGAATCTCCAGATAAAACTCTCAGCAAGCAGAATTGACCTGTACAGAGCACACCAATGTTATTTACAGTAGTACTTTTCAAAGTTCAATGTACCTAAGAATCACCTGTTCAAATTAAACTCCAACTCTGTAGGTCAAGGGGAGGCCAAACTTGATTCTGCCAGTGTAACAGGCTCCCAGTTGATGCTGAGGCTGCTGGTCCTTGATCCACGCTTGGAGTGTTCTCCTGGGGTGTATCCTGGGCTTTTCTTTCTGATTACAGCTCCTACAAGACAAAGAGACAGTGTATGTAGTCTTTACAGATTTTTTTTTTTTTTTTTTTTTACTTTGTAATGGGAAATGTCTCTGCTTTCCTCAGATCTCAGGAGAAAAGCATTGCATTAATTATGCATTTTTATGGTGACACCATTGTTTAAATATTCTTTGTAAAGAAACAGCTACAAAGTTCAGAGTTAAAATTTAAAAACCAACAGCACAGGTGTGTAGGTTTTAGATTCTTGAAAGTCACAATCACCTTTCTATGATCAGAGCCTCTGCCTTAAATTTCATCTATTTTCTTATGGATCATTATGTGAGCCGTGGTAAGATTATTTTAATGATCTCCAAAATGTAGCCTCAAACAAGTCATTGCCAAGGATGGACCTTATTTAAACAGGGGATCGCTTCCTTAACTTTTGGTTTTCTTTTTTCAATCAATTATTTATTCAAAAATAAAACTGTGTCAAATACACCTCAATAATGCTGTTAAGAACATAAAATCGTGTTTCTGCTAGATACTCGGCACCATTCTAGGTGCTGGATATGTGTGAATGAAATGGAGTTTACATTCTGTCCTAATGAAGTTTATTCTTGAGAAAAGGGAGAGAGACAGCAGGCAAATATAATGGGATATCTAATGAAAGTACATGGAAAATAAGAAATGAGGTAAAGGGGAGGAAACAAAAGGGTGGAAGGTGAGGTCTGTTATTTTGTATCGGGTGCTGGGGGAAGGCCTCTCAGGTAAGATTATCAGGAGTAGGGAAGGAAACAAGCGAGCATCTGAGAGAGAAAGGGTTCAGGCAGAGAGAGAAGGGCAAGTGGGAAGCCCCTGAGGCTGGAGGGGGCCTGAAGTGAGAGACGCTGGGGACAGGTCCCTGGGCCTGGGGGTCTGTGGTGTGGAGGCCATGTCCTGTGTACAGACCACAAAGGCTGATAGATCATGGAAAAGACTGCAGTTTATCTGTGAAATGGGAAGTCAGTGGTGGATGCAGAAGAGTGATACAATCTGACTCTCAAATTTCCTTTCTGTGAGGAGGCCAAGTGTGGAAGGGGGAGCCAGTGAGGGCTTGTTGCTCAACACAGGTGAGGCAATGGAGTAGACAGAGCTCAGACGACACTCTTGCTTGTCTTCCTTTAGCCTTCCTTCAGCTTTCTAGCAGTTTCCTTTGTCCTCTCCATCGAATACTTTTTGCTGTTGAGGTGAAATAAAAAGCCCTTCAGCTTGGAAGCTTATTAAGAGAGGACTCAAGGACTGTTTTGCTTGTCCAGGAATGTGGAGCGTAACGCTGACTGACAGTAGAGGAAATAAAATGAGCAGCAGTGACATGAAAATAATCTGAGGTTATTCATAGACAAATGACATGAAAATATAGTCCGAGTTTATAAACGAAAGCTGTGGTTCTTGATGTTTTGTCCACAGATGCTCCATAAATGGTAACTACCGTTATTATGAGTTTAGTTATCTTCTGTTGTCAGCTGGGACCCCCTTGTTCCTCAGAGACCTTCATACAGTTGGTTTTTATCAATGTCAATTCCATGACCTGTGGAAAACAAGTCCCCCTCTTCGATTTCTCCAACTACCTGCACGCTTGGCTCCTTAAAATTCCCGTTTCCTAGTTCCACACGAGCTGCTCCCGTGCTTTGCTATATTGTCCCAAATACAGTATTATGAGTTTTCCAAAGAAACATGTACATATCGTGTTTGTGAACAATTTAGACTTTATTGAAGGGTTAATAGGTGGAACTAGAGAAGGATTTGTGTCACTGAAAAATAAAACAAAACACTTCCCAATCACTGAAGGCATCATCCTTCTGGAAATAATTTTCCACAAACGTGGAACATCCTTGGCCCCCCAGTTGTCTCAGTGTCTTTCTATCCCGAGGGATCTTAATTTCTCCTCCTTTCTCCCTTCTCCTTACTTTCAACAGTGAAAGGAACCAACTACCTATCACTGACAAAACCCCTGCCTGGTCCCATATGCAGCCAGTGCGCCACTCCTCAGTCCTCAACACCACCCAGAAACAAAGCAGCAGGGGAAGATTGGAAGGGCTCTCCTTCAACCTCAGACAGTTATAAAGTGTTCTCCCCAGGAGGACTTCTGGCCAATGGGGGTTTTTAAAGACTCTTCTGGCTTAGTCACTCATCTTCCCAAATGTCTTCAAAATTCACTTCAGCTCATTTCTATTTCTTCTATAAATTGGAAGTTAAAATATTTATTCTTCTACCATTCTTTTTCTTGTGACATGTCATTTCAATTCTGTAAAGTTGCTATTTTCCCTTTAACTTACTGGGCCTAGCTAAGATCTCAGAGTTCTTCTCATATCCCACAGCTGCTAGCACCCTACTTGGATTCCAGTTTTCTTGAATAACCTGCATATTTGTATCAAGAGTTTTGGCTGTGATTTGTTTGACAATCTCAATAAATGCTCTGCTTGAACTGAGACCATCTTTGATCTCCTTTCTTTTTCCTTATTATTCACCAATTCTTTTTTGTCCCCCATTTGAGTATTTTCTCTCCTGCCTTTTTCTGTTCTCCTCCAAAAATTTAGGGAGCAACTTTTAAAAAAGTGATTAGAGCAGAATATGTCTTTTACTACATAGCTGTTTTTATTTTTTTTCTCTATTAGAAAGTAAATTTTTTTTAGTAAGTTCTCTTTAGAGTCACATAATTAGGAAAAAGGAAAAATCAATCAATTCTTTAATATAATGCCATAATTGGTTACTAAAAATACAATAATCTTTTTAAAAAAATTTTATTAACATATAATGTATTATTGCCCCAGGGGTACAGGCTTAGACATTTCACAGCACTCACTATAGCACATACCCTCCCCAGTGTCCATAACCCAGCCACCCCATCCCTCCCCACTACCCCCCAGCAACCCTCCATTTGTTTCCTGAGATATAGAGGCTCTTATGGTTTGTCTCCCTCCCCGGTCCCATCTTGTTTCATTTTTTCCCTCCCCACCCCCCATGACCCTCTACCCTTACTCTCAAATTCCTCATATCAGAGAGATCATATGTCTTTCTCTGATTGACTTATTTTGTTTAGCATAATACCCTCTAGTTCCATCCCCGTCATTGCAAGATTTTGGTTTTTTTATGGCTGCATAGTATTCCGTTGTATATATATATACCACATCTTCTTTATCCATTCATCTATTGATGGACATCCAGGTTCTTACCATAGTTTGGCTACTGTGTACATGGCTGCTATACACATTCAGGTGCATGTGCCCCTTTGGATCACTACATTTGTATCTTTAGGGTAAATACCCAGAAAAATACAATCATCTTAAAAACTAAAAATGTACGATGGATGATACATTTTAGCTAAGATCAGATGTTCATAGCATAAAAATATGAAGAGTATTTTAAAAGCAGTGGTTATAAGAAGTGACAAATTTTTTAAAAGAAACTTTTTGGGAAGCATTTTGTCTTTTTCAAAGAAGAATAAAAGGATGAATTTTTTAGTGTCATAATTTATCCTAAGTGTCATTATATCATATACATGTTTTATCTCCACTTGGATGATTTATCATAATATAAATTATTGCAATGAGTCACACACTGTAAATTGCTTACTGAGTAGGGGATAAAGCCAAAAGAGTAAAATTCCAGAGTGTAAGAATAAAATTTTCTGCCACGTCTGTTTTCAATTATATACACTGTTATTGGCATTCATCTTTAATCTTGTATTATAATAATAATGTATAAGCAGCGATTAAATCATTAAATTTTTGGGTTTGAACGTTAGGCTGATGAGACTGACATCCCAGCTCTGGCTTTTACCAACCGTGTAGCCTTAGGTAAGTTATTCAACATCTCCATGTCTGATTTTCAGCATTTGTAAAATTGGTGTAAAATTTAAATTGTACATGTGGTGATTGCAACTTTGTTTAGGTCACAGTAAGTGTTTAATTAATATTAATCCATGTTAATTTATGGCTGTTCTTTGGTGTGCTTGGCACCTGCTTAGGCACTGTTGATTGCCCAGCTAGAGGCTTGCCTCCTTCTCTTTCTTGGGGGCAGAACCCGTCTTCTGTGACAGAGGTCAAACCTATCTGAGGCTCATTTTTTCAAGCCTCCCTTATACTGGGGCACGACTGTGAACTGACTCAAGCCAATAACCAGGTTTAGTCTGCTAGAGGAGGGAGGTGGAGGAGATGGTGATGTTGAGATTGTTTATAGATAACATTTTCCTTCCTGTAAAAAAAGAGAGAGAGAGAGAAAGAGAGAGAGAGAATTACCTAGGAAAATTCCACCCTTCTTTCATACAAGAGTGCAGGAGCTGAGGGGGACTCTTAGGTGGAAGGTAAGGAGGGTAGCCAAAAAGTGAAAGTTAGTAGAGCTGAAAGAAAGAGCCCGTGTCCCTGATGACATTGGTGGCAGCTGTGCCAGCCTGGAGAGTACCTAACTCCAGACACCTTGCTGTGTGAAGTAGGATGTATCTTTAAGCTGCTGTTAGTCATCTATTCTGTTACTTTCAGCCTAAAATGTAATAACTGATAAAGACACTTCAAAAAATAGCATTGATAATTTCTAAAAAGTGCCGATCAATATTTGGAAACATGTGTATAAAGTGGTTTAACATATAAGTTGTATGATATTTTGAGGAAAAAAATATTAATCTCCTAGATAAAATTTTGGCCAAGCAATTTGCTCTTCCATACAAAAGGGTCAAGCTGAACTTCCAAAAACCAGGGGACACAGACCTATTGAAAAAAGCCCATCCAAAGTAAAGAAGTTTAAAAGAAAATAATTTTCTTTAAGATTTTGTTTATTTGAGAGAGAGAGAGACAGTGCAAATTGGAGGGAGAGGGAGAGAGATTCTGAAGTGGACTCTAGGCTGAGCACAGAGCTGGAGGTGGGGCTTGATTCCACTAAGCTGTGAGATCATGACCTGAGCCGATATCAAGAGATGGCCACTCAACAGACTGAGCCACCCAGGCACCCCTAAAAGAAAATAATTTTAATTAAAAAAAATTTTTATTATGTTCAGTTAAAAATAATTTTTAAAAAAGCAAACAACAGGGATGCCTGGGTGGTTCAGTTGGCTGAGCATCAGAAACTCTTAGTTTCTGCTCTGGTCCAATCTCAGGGTCCTGGGATTAAACCCTGTGTCAGGCTCCATGCTGAGAAAGGAGTGTGCTTGAGATTCTCTCTCTCCCTCTCTCTGCCACTCGTGCTCATCCTTTCTCTCTCTCTC
The DNA here is from genome assembly GCF_010015895.1 of Lontra canadensis. NCBI lineage: Eukaryota > Metazoa > Chordata > Mammalia > Carnivora > Mustelidae > Lontra > Lontra canadensis. Next base: position 537,103 of record NW_022631027.1, on the reverse strand, counting down.
TCTCTCAAATAAATAATAATTAAAAAAAATTTTAGATTTTATTTATTCATTTGAGAGGGAGAGAGAACAAGTAGGAGGACAGAGCAGAGGGAGAGGGACAAGTAGGCTCTGCGCCACATAGAGCCCCATGTGGAGCTGGATTTCAGGATGTTGAGATCATGACCGGATTGGAAATCAAGAGTCGGAGGCTTAACTGACTGAGCCACCCAGGCACCCCAATAAATAAATCTTTAAAAAAAAAAAAAGCAAACAACAAAGCTAATCTTTCAGCTTTCTTAAGATTTTCTTAAAGTGTATACTAGACCATAATGTGCTAACTTTTCCAATTTCATATTATTTCCCTGCATTATTAGTATTCTATTTCCAAAGGATCACATTCTGTTTTCTTGTGAATATTTTTTCTTCATAATTGACACCTAGGAGTTCATCATTTTCAGAGTGTTTCTTACTTTTTGTGTTTTTTTTTTCTGTTTTATTATTGAAATATAACTCACATACAATACTACATTAGTTTCAGGTGTACCACATATTGTTTTGATAATACTATACATTACTCAATCTTCGTAAGTGTAGTCATGATCTGTCAACATACCATTATTACAATATTATTGATTATATTCCCTATGCTGTACTTTTAATCTCTGTGACTTATTTATTTTATAGCTGGAAGTTTGAAGCACTTAATCCCCTTTATCTATTTCACCCATCCCCCACCTACCACCTCTCCGGCAACCACCAATTTGTTCTCCAGGACAAATAGGACAAATGGTCTCTGTTTTTTTACTTTGTTTGTTTGTTTCTTTTGTTTTTTAGATTTCACATGTAAGTGGAATGATATGGTATTTGCCTTTCTCTGTCTGACTTATTTCACTGAGATCCATCCATGTTGTTACCTATGGCAAGATCTCATTCTTTTTTATAGCTGAGTAATATTCCTCTGTGTGTGTGTGTGTGTGTGTGTGTGTGTGTGTGTGTGTAGCACTTCTTTGTCCATCCATCTATTGATGAACACTTGTGTTGCCTCCATATCTTGGTTACTGCAAATAATGCCGCAACAAACATAGGGATGTATGTATCTTTTTGATTGGCTGTTTCCATTTTTTCTGGGTAAATGCCTAGTAGTAGAATTACTACCATATGGTAATTCCATATGGTATTTCCATTTTTAATTTTTTGAGAAAACTCCATACTGTTTTACATAGTGGTTGCACCAATTTGCCTTCCCACCAGCTACAAGGGTTCCCTTTTCCCCATATCCTTTCCAACACCTATTTCTTGTCTTTCTGATAGTAACCATTATGACAGCTGTGAGGTGATATCTCTTCATGGTTTTGATTTGCATTTCCCTGATGACTAGTGATTTTGAGCATCTCTTCATTTATCTATTGGCCATTTGCATATCTTCTTTCAAAATGTTTATTCAGTTCTTCTGCCCATTTTTAAATCAGATTGTTTGGTTTTTGGTGTTGAGTTGTGTAAGTTCTTTGTATATTTTGAATATTAACCCCTTATTGGCTATATCATTTACAAATATCTTTTCTCATTCACTAGGCTGCTTCTTTTGTTGTTGTTATTTATGGTTTCCTTTGCTATGCAATTATGAGTGTTCTTTAAATAGTTAACTAGCTCTCAAATAAACTTCTAGTTATATTAGTAGATTTTCAAACAATACAAGAATAATAAAATAGTGTCTATACTCTCTATGACCACACAATATCTTTATGCCATGACACCTAAATTGCTTACATTTATTCTTAAAGCCTTTACTACCTAATCAGAGCCAAACAATAATATATTTTATAAAGGAAACTTCATACTCATGTGCCATTTTCCCTTGGTCAGTCAAAGAAATGGTAACATCTGTAGGATAGAATACCTAGCTTACAACATAAAGATAAGCAGTGTTATTTTCTGCATGATAGTAAAACAAATTTTTTATCTAAAAATTACCTGTATAATATATTAAATGTTCCATACATGAAATAATTCTACTGAGAGTAAATATTGAACATATGCTGCAACTTGGGCTGAATTTGACAGAGTTTATTTAACTGGTCAAACATACTAGATTTTTGCAGTTTGTGGTAATTACTGGAATCACTTATAGTTTAGAAGGAAAAGTAGATTCACATATGCTTACTTTGTTGTTTTGTTTTGTTTTGTTTTAAGGCTCATATCTGAAGCCTCAAATTCTATGGAAAATATTAGGGTGAAAAGAGATAATCAGATCCAGCAATCCCACTCCTTGGTATTTACCTAAAAGAATTGAAAACATATGTCCACACAAAAACCTCCATGCAAATGTTTATAGCAGCTTTATACATAATAGCCACAATTTGGAAGCAAATGAGATGTTCTTTGGTAGGTGAATGGATAAATAACTATGGTACATCCAGATGATGGAATATTGTGGAAATGAGATATCAAGCCATGGAAAACATGGAGGAAACTTAAATGCATGCTACCAAGTAAAAGAAATCAATCTTCAAGGGACACATACTGTTTGATTTCAATTATATGACATGCTGTCAAAGGCAAAACTATAGAGAACGATTGCTAAGGGTTTGGGGACAGGGAAAGATGAAAAGGCAGAGCACAGAGAATGTTTAAGGCAGTGAAAATACTCCTTATGATGTTGTAATAGTGAATACAACATCATTATGCACTTGTCGAAACTCATAGCATGTGCAACACCAAGAGTGAACCCTAATGTAAAATACGGACTCTGGGTGATAATAATGTGTCAAACAAGCTTCATCAATTGTAACACATGTTCTGCCTGGTGGGAGATGTTGATAGTGAGGAGACTATGTATGTGTGTATGTGTATGGACAGGGAATATATAGCATGTCTTTGAATCTTTCCCCCAATTTAGTTGTGAACCTAAAACTTTTCTAAAAAAAAAAAAATCTAAAAAAACAGCAAGAGATAATCATTCTTGATTTTTTTATCATGTGCTTCACACCTTAGAGCAACCATTTGTACCAATACTACCACCTATAAGACTATGTGTTCTGTAGATATGGCCTCAGTCATCACAACAATCCTATCAGACAGTAGTATTCTTAACCTTTTTTTTTTTTTTTTTTTTTTTTTGAGAAAAACACAACTTAGAGAAGTAGAGTAACTTGCCCAAGACTTGTAGCTAGAGAACATGTTTACTGATTGGTATGGTCCCAAAGCCTTTGTTCTTAACCACTGTTATTATAACAACCCATTTCAACCTCACCCCACACTTATGCTCAGCCCAACCTATAGTGGTTTAAATAGTTAGTGCAGAACTGGAGTAGTTGCCTGTCTCAGTGGTTCCTGGTAAGGACCACTTTCAACAACAGGTAACATGTTGCCTGCTCCTATAGACTAAATGTTTATGTTCTCCCCAAATTCACATTTTAAAACCCTAATCTCTGTTGTGATGGCCTTTGAAGGTGGGGTCTGAGGTAATTAGGTCATGAAAGTAGAGCCCTCATCATGGCATTAGTGACCTTATAAGAAGAGACATGAAAGAGCTTATCTTGATCTTGGACTTCCCTGACTCCAGAACTATGAGCAATAACTTTCCTTTGTTTAAGCCACCCAGTTAATGGTACTTTTGTCATAGCAGCCTGAACTACACTTTCTCTCTAGGAAAAGAGATGCCTTTCTGTTGCTCAAGACTTTTCTCAGTCTTTGACTTACCCCGTGGACAATCACCCTTACAATAAATGGAGTCTACCTAATTGTAAGACTTACATAAAACAACAGTAATTAAGATGTTGGTTAACTGAACATAATTTAAAAAGAGAGACTATGATACTGGCATGTGTTTAGATTATCCATTATTAGAACAGAATGGATGGTCCAGAATAGATCCATTCAGAAATGGTCTAATCATTTTCAGCAAAAGCAGTAAGTTAATTCAATGTGAAAGAAAAAGACTTTTTCAAATATATGATAGTAGAACGACTGGATATCTATACAAAATGAAGTAAACCTTAATACCTACTTCATTCCTTACAAAAAAAAAATGAATGCAGGATGGGTAGAACTTAGAGAGGGTGCCTGGGTGGCGCAGTCAATTAAACGTCTGCCTTCAGCTCAGGTGATGATCTCAGGGTCATGGGATTGAGTCCCACATCAGGTTCCTGCTCAGCCGGGAGTCTGCTTCTCCCTCTGCCTCTTCCTCTGCTCATGCTCTCTCTCTCAAATAAGTAAATAATTAATCTTTTTAAAAAAAATAGATCATACATTTAAATATAAAATCTTAGAATCATAAAAAGTCTAGAAAAAATATAATTATCTTCACAAAACTATAAAAGGAAAAATGGTTAAAGATACTAGATTGTATCAAAATTTAAAATTTCTGCTCACCAAAACGTATCACTAAGGAAATAAATGGTCAAGATACAGACTGGGAGAAAATATTCATTACATATATTTCATAAAAGATTTTTTCAGAAAATATAAAGAACTACAAACCAGTAGTAAAAGGACAACCCAATATAAAAAGGGCAAAAGACTGAGTAGCACTTCATAAAAGATACACTTAGTATAGTTCATAACTATTAAAAAGGTGCTCAACATCATTAGTCATGAGGCAAATGTAAATAATATCAAAATGAGATGCCATTTCACATTTATTAGAACAGGTAAAATTTTTAATAAGTGGCTATAATAAATGTTGGCAAGGATGTAAAGCAATTGAACTCCACATACGCTACTGGTACAACCATTTTCAAGATGGATATAGCATTTTCTTAAAAGTTAAACACAAGTATATCTCATAACCCAGAAATTCTACTCCTAGATAAGAAAATGGAAATGTATATTCATAAAATGCCATTTATAAAATGGGCACCTTGGTGGCTGGGTGGCTCAGTCGGTTAAGCATCTGCCTTTGGCTCTGGTCATGATCCCAGGGTTCTGTGATCCAGCCCCACATAGGGCTTCCTGAGTGGGGGAGGGTCTGCTTCTCTCTCTCCCTTTGCCCCTCCTTCCTGCTTGTGTTCTCTCTCTCTCTCTCAAATAAATATATAAATAAATAAATAAAACTTTAAAAGAAAATGCCTTTTACAAGAATGTTCATAGCAGCCTTATTCATGATAACCCAAAACTGCAAACAACTAAATATCTGTCAACAGGAGAATTGATAAACGCATTGATATATTCAGATAACTGAATAATACTACTCCACAATAAGAAGGAATAAACTACTAAAATATGCAACAACATAAATCCATTTAAAAAACATTTATATTGAGCGAAGGGAGGCAGATGCAAAGGAATATATATTATAGGTCTGCATTTAAATGAAGATCAAGAATAAGTACATTTATCTCTAATGACAGAAATTAGAAAGTGGTTGTCTTGGAGAGTGCATGTGTGAAGAGTGAAGGTAGTTTTGGTTAATGGGCTGGAAAGAAATGCAAATAAGCTTTCTGGGTTCATGTAAATGTTCTAGGTCTTGTTGTAGGTAGTAGCCTCATGGGTTGTGTAATTATCAAAACTCATATTCTGAACATTTAATATCTGTGTACTTTATTGAATGTAAATTATACCTCAATTTAAAAGTGGCCTGTAGGCTTCAGGAATTAAGTAATTATTGAAGGAAGTCTTTGATGTGAATGGCAGAAAAAAGAATAAAAGATGGAAGGGTGGGTTTGCTATTTATAACTGCACTAAGATGCTTAAAGAAAAATGTGATAAGCTCAGAAGTTCAGAGAGCTTCTATGATTGCCTTAAAAATGTTTCTCTCTGAGTTGCTAGAATGACACATCCGAATCAAGGATTAATGCTGTGAAAGGTTAAACTACAAGGTAAGTTGAATAAACAGACTCACCAGGTCTTTCAGGTAAAAAATTAAGGCATTGATTGAGAAGTTGGATCTTGAGAATTACAGAATCTTTGGGTCAGTTTGCATCATTCTATCACCTTGATAGACAGACCCTACAGAGCTCTTTGTTTTCTGAAGAAGTCTTCATTCTTGTCTTACAAGGCCGGTCTTGTCGTCTTTGAAAATTCTGAAGTGACTTCATCTGAGGAATTTACCTTGTGAGGAGTTCGTGATTCTTCTCATAACTCATTGCTATCACTTCTTTATATTTCTAGACTAGCACCACCGGTAGAAATAGAACTTTAGTAGCAAAATTAAAAACTAAATTAAAAAAAGAGCTCAATTTAAATTTTAAATATCTTATTTAACTCAACATGCCCAAAATATTATCATTTCAACAAATGATTATTATAAAAATTAATTTTGTTCTTTTTCATATGCAAATTCAGTGTTTGTTTTGCCCATAAAACATGTCTCAGTTAATACTACTCATACTTTATTTTTAAAGATTTTATTTATTTGAGAGAGAGAGAACACAAGCAGGGGGAGTGGCAGAGGGAGAGGGAGAAGCAGGCAGGCTCTCTGCTGAGTGGGGAACCTGACATGGTGCTCGATCCCAGGACCCCAAGATCATGTCCTGAGCTGAAGGTGGACGCTTAGCCAACTGAGCCACCCAGATGCCCGAAGACTACCTGTATTTTAAATGTTTAGTAGCCATAGGTGGCTAGTGGCCCCTACATTCTCTATCTTGGACCAGAATTTATTAATGTTAGAACTGTTAATATTTGGACTGAATATTTTTTGTTGTAGGGGCTGTTCTGTGCATTGTAGAATGTTCAGCAGCATCCCCGACCTCTACCTACTAGATGCCAGTATTACTAAGTCTATATATCTATCGAGTTTGATCTCATATATTCCAGGGTACAAGTAAAAATTCTGACTTTGGAGAAGTCTTTCACACTAAAAAAAGTGCATGTGAATTTGCTGATTTATGTTGGCAGAAAACTATGGAATATGTCAATGAATTCCAGGAATGTTACACCAGGTTCAAAGGAATACAATTTTTGATGAGACTGAAATGATCAATATGGATATATTTATCAAAGAAAATGGACACATTGTGCTTGTCTGAGCACCTCGAAGTGGTTCAAGGTTTACTTGGTCGGTTGAAACCCAGATCCAATTGTGTTCTGCACGAAATAAAGTTGAGATGCTAGAAATCCCATGATATATTTTAGAGGATTGACTTAAAAGACTTAGGGAAGTAGGATGTTAGAATGGATTTATCATGTGTGATTCAGTCACCTATCTCCAACTGTATCCTGAGAAGGCCTGGAGAACCTTCTCTTTGCTAATGCCTTGGGAAAATATTGGGAGAGGAAGTTGCTGTCCTCTAAGCCCAGAGATGAAGTTAGAAGGTGCTGCAATTGAATAGGACCTCTAATTACCTAATGGAAATAATAGGATCTCAAAATGGCAGAGGCCGAGTGATAGCACTAAACTATCAGGGATGATATAACAGATTACCATAATAGACAGCAGGGCCAGAACAGTAATCATAGTTGTTTGACTGGGAGGGATCTTTAGTGGTGCAAAAGTGATTATGGTGTTCCTGTAATTGAAATGGATGGACAGCCTACTAAGATTTTACTTGATCTATAATAATGAAAAATTGCTGGATCTGATAGAGATCAGAACTTCACTACCTTAGTGGAGATTTACAGCACCTTGACCTTGCTTCTTAATTCATGGCTATTATAATAGGAAGGTCAACTGGTAGGCCATGGAATGGCCCTTTTCTACTGAAACAGTTAACCTAAGTCCCATACCATATTTCTAGAGGAATTCTAGTGATTAATGCCACCATTAAAGACTTGAAAGATGCAAAGTTGGTGATTCTCACCGCACTCCCTTTTAACCTATCTGGCCTGGGTAGAAGATGAATGGGTCATCTAATATGTGGATCCGGATGTAGTCTTTTTATCAGGTGAGTAAGTACAATTCTTAGCATCTACTATGCAGATATCGCTCTGGCAAATGTCTTTTATTCACCCTAATATGTGTAGAACAACTGAACTTGTTTTTTAATCTGGAAGTGAGAAAACGTGAGAGAATTTATTGCTTTATGTAAGAGGTATGTTAGTTCTTTAGTTCTCTGTCATACTATAGTGTGCAGAGACATGATCATTTCATCGCCTTATGGGACATCACTTTTGTCTAATGCATTAATTGTATTGTGCTGACAGAACCTGATGATCAGAAAATGGCACATACTTCAATGCCTTGTGTAGTAAATTGTGTTTCCATAGATGCAATGTGACTTTGACACTATCCCAACAAGAGATGGAATCTTTTACTTTTTCTCTTCTATTTGGGCTGACTCTCTGATATATTTTAGATAGCAAAAAGCAGCAGAAGTGGTTCTGTGTAATTTGGGTGGCCTTAGATCTGCAGCTTCTTCCTTTGCTACCCGGGACACTCACTCTTAGGACACACCTGCCGTGAACAAAAGCTCAAGCTGGCCACCTGCAGAGCCACATGGATAGGGTGAAGGAGGACTTAGCTTTCCAATTGAGCCCACCTAGTCACCAAACACATAATTTTGGATATTCCAACCTCAGCAGCTATCTGGCTGCAACCCGATGAGACACAAGCAATTGCCATATGGAGGAAAAAACCCACCCAGCTGAACCCTGGCTGAATTTCTTACCACAGAATAATGAACAAATAAAATGGTTGTTCTATTAAACCCTAAGTTTATTAAAACAGCAAAAGAAAACCAAAACATGTTGGAAAGAACACAAGTAACTCAAGTGGGGAATAAAACCTAAGAAAATAATTTATTTCACAACGAAACTATTTTTTTAAATTGCTTTTTTATTTTGTTAAGTTTTATTTGTATTCATCAAGTATCTTTAAACTACTATTTCATTGTTTACTACTATTTCATTTTACTGTTTACTACTTTTCATTTCATTATTTCAGCTTACTATTTCATGACTACTTTTACCATTATAGTATATATTTGTTCCTATGAGGAAGAAAACCAAATTACTATCCAACATTGCACCTTGCATCCTACACACAGATGTACCACTAATGATGTTTTAAATGCTTTATATCAGAGGTCTGTACACTCTGTCCTGAGCCAAATCTATCCGGTATCTACTTTTGTAAATAAAGTTTTTACGGAACAGAGCCAAACCATGTGTTCATGTATCCTTTATGAAATCTTTATGCATCGAGGACAGAAATAAATATAACAGAGACTGTATAATCCACAAAATCTAAAATATTTACTATGTGGTCTTTTACAGAAAAAAGTACGTTGGCCTCTGCTTTAAATTATGAGAAAATCCTTAATGTATTATTTTGTAAGTAGTCAAGTATTTAATGATATTTGGGGAAATTGATTGGCATTTTTGGTGGGCTGGATGAATTTTTTTCCATTTAAATAATTTAAAATAAGGGATCTTTCTATCCAAAACTTCATTATCCAACCAGATTTCAAATTCAAATTTAGATTAGATTTAGAAGATGAGAGATGCCATATTTACCTGGGCAGTTCAAATAGTCAGTTTGAGAATCTAATATAATCATCTTGAGATTTTGTGACTGCTTTTTCTTTTGCATGTCTTATAAAGGTGGTTATATCTAACACTGATGCAATTTAATTAAGTGTTTTTCATAAGAGAAGCCTAACTTCTGTGTACAATTATTTTATTATGACAAGCTAGTAAGGTTAGCTAGAATCCCAGGTAAGTGCTGGAAAAACCCTCAAAATTACTTTCCTTGCACAGATTTCACGTGTCCACTTCCGTTTTGGTTTTTTTTTTTTTTTTTTTCTTAAACAAGGAAGACTAGCCCACAGTAGCCGTTAGTTGACTTGCCAGAGCTCATGATCCATCAGTAAGAGATGGATCCGGTCTCCACAGCTTTTTAACATTTGCATATATGGAACAGTTATATGTTCTTTATGAATGAACTCTTAAACTGCCATGAACTTCTTGCTGGACAAGCAGCACTGGAAAACAAAACAAAACAAAACAAAGATAGCTTTGCTGTAATCATCAATGGAAAATGTTCTTAAATAAAACCAATAATGAAGTATGCCATGGCGTGGCTTAACTGCTTAACTGACATGTGAAATTCGCTCTATTTGCTTATCTCCCTTGATGGTGCACAATTATTAACACGAACTTCAAGGTGAGGTGGAGACTTTTTTAGTTTCCCAGGTAAACTTCGCCTGGCTTGTTCAGGAGCATAGAGATCATACTCGTTGCCTGTCGTACAGATGAAAAGAATTTGAAATCTGAAAGTCGCCTTAGATCACCGTCCAGGTCCCTAATTTAACAGAAGAAAAGGCCTGGGAAAGATCTCAGCTAAACAGCAATACTATATATTTAAAACAAAGTTCCTTTGTAGTCGCGGTTGCTTGGGCTTTTTCAACTGTCCCCTTTAAAAAGCAAAAGCAGGGCAATTCCAGGCCAACTGTTAAGAAAATGCGGAATCTATCGGTCTTATTTCCTTTTCTAGGTTGAGCTCAATTGATATTTTTGGTAACTATACGAAAGTGAGGCCTCTCCCGTAAAACAAAAGGTTTGAAGCGCGGGCGGGAAAAGTTTACCCAGAGCGGCAACTGAGAAACAAAGCTCCTCTCCCAGGCCCCGCCTCCTCATTCCCGCCAATCGCAACAGACGGAGGCCCTTGCTTTCCTGAGCCCAGCCAATCGGCTGCTTCGGCTGTGGGCCCGAAGCAAAGGGCGGGGCGTCCGTTGCCAGAGAAGCCACAGGAGGTTACTAGCGCTGCTTTGTTCCACTTGCACCAGGGCGGGCACCCTTCCACTGCAAGCAGTTCTAGGGATTCGCCTGCTTGCCACCTCGCGTCTTTTGGCTTCCTTTCTAGATTTTACCTGCGGCACTGCCCCCTGCGTCCCTCTCTCTCCTAGCCGACCCAGGGCCGGAGAGCACAGGTATATGGCAGTGGTTTCCACTAACGTTCGCTGAGGCGTCATCTTCGCGGCCCCGTTGGACCCCTTCCGTAGCCGAGCTGCATCGTGCTGACGTCACGGTGGCGTGCTGACGTAGCGGTCGGGGCGTAGGCACGCTTTTGGGAGGGGGAGGCTTAGGCTCCGACCGCTCCTTTGCGGTTACCGCGGACGCATTTTGGGGTTCTGGAGATAAAGGCTGTGGTGGGTTCCGGAAACGAAAGGCCTTCACGTCCACCCTGAGCTAAACCTCAGCCCCTTTCTGCCTGTACGTGCCACTTCCCCAGAGTTGACTGTCTGGCTTGGGGAAAAGGCAGCGAGGCTCGTCCTCCTAGGGAAGATGTGGTTCCCAGGACCCCAGGGTAGTTCTTAGTTGATGGGCTTTTCCAGAACGAAGCCCTTTTCTGGCCGGCGTTTCCTTGTGAAACAGTTCTCTTACCCAATTGGCTTTCAAGCGACCACCATATAATATATACCCAATTGTGGTAGGCCCTGGGGCCCCTTTAGTGAAGAATACTATGGGAAGCCTCGGAAATTAAGTCCTTCTCCAGGTTCCTTCTAGGTTTCGAGACTCTGTAGGAAACTCCTTCATGTGTGTGGCCTTGGACTGTCACTTAACTTTCCTGGCTTCAGTTTCCTTAACTGGAAAACGAGGGCAATAATAGTCACTTTGAGTGGTTGTAATAAAAGTGATTAAGTAAACCAGTGTCAGGTTTTGAGTACAGGTAGTAAGGGGTGCATTTTTTTTTTTTTTTGAAGATTTTATTTATTTATTTGACAGAGATGACAAGTAGGCAGCGAGGCAGGTGGGGGTTGGGGGTGGGGTGGGAGGGGAGGAGCAGGCTCCCCGCTGAGCAGAGAGCCCCATATGGGGCTCAGTCCCAGGAGCCTGGGATCATGCCCTGAGCCAAAGGCAGAGGCTTTAACCCACTGAGCCACCCAGGTTCCTCAGAGGTGCATTTGATTGAGAAAACAATTAACACACAGGGGCTGGTATTTAGGATGCCTATTTCAGAGACAAAGTTTCCCTGTCACCTCACCCATAGTAAGGTTTCAGGTGTTTTTTAATTAATGAGGTGTTTGGAGTAGCTTTAAACACTACTTGGTTAGTTAAAGGAACAAATTACAGAAAACCTGTTTTTGAAATTAGTTTGCTTTCCTTCTGCTTAGAATAAAAGTGTCATGGTCATGTTCCTAATTCTTTAACAGCTAGGTATCCATTTTTTGCTTCTCTTTCTTCTACCTTCATGGTTGATGGGTATAAATAATATGGTTTTTGTATCCAAAAAACCCAAAGGTATGAGAAAGTGGCTTTGTTTATATTGTACAGATGAATGAGAAGGAGCTGAGTATAGCAGTGAGGTTGACATAACCTCTCCACTGAGGTCAATTCTTTTGGAAGTCAGTTGTTTTCTCTTGGGCTCTGGTTTAGTAGTCCTCAACTTATGACTTTTTTGATGATGATTTGTAATGATTCTGTAAAGAACAGATCTTGAAAGAATTGTTTTTAAAAGTTGGTTTTACATAGATAACTGAGGCCTGCAAATAATTTAAGGAATGGGGATCGACTCAATATGGTTTGTTTTTTTTAAAAGATGAAAAAATTTAAAGAGAAGATCTGGTGGGAAAGCAGTCCCAAAAACAAGTCAAAAGGGCCCTAAATTTTAATAAAGCCACTCAAGCAAACAAAAAAAAAATCCCACCTGTAAGTGCTGCTTCATTCTGTTCAAACCTCCCCACAGCTTGGCTGGCAAAGGTTTCTCTCATGTAGAAGAGGCAACTAAGGCCCGCTGTGCCTGAGAAGTGTCCATGTCAGGTGGTTCTAAGGACCAAGAACGGGTGAGTCTGGCTCGGAATTTCATTTTAATATGCTGCCTCTGGGTCAACAAGGATTAGTTAAATTATTTTCAGGCTACCTGTACTCTGTTTGAGAAAGAAGAAATAATACTTTCAGGAGATTTTCTTCAAGCTCAGAAGTTACTTCTGGTACTTAAAGGGATAAGCTGTCATTTTCTGGAACAGGTATGTGGAGCAGTCTATTCAGATGGTCCTGGGTAAGTGAGGTGTTATATTTGGTCACTTTCTCTACTGATCTCTTGCTATTCTAATTCCTTCATTGCTTTTCAAGTTTGTTGTTATTGTTGTTGTTTTTGTTTTTTAATCACCAGTAGAAACAACTTTTGATTGCCTCAAAATTTTTTCTAGGAAAAGAATGCTGGAATTTCATCTCTCTGGGACTCGAATAACCAGTTTCACTGCTTCTCCTCTTCTCCCCTCCATATGCATGGTCCAGTCTCCAAAATACCACTGAATTTATCCTTTAAAGATGCACTTTTGATCTCTTATTATCTTGCTTAAAATGATTTAATGGTCTGTCTTAACCTTTAGGAAAAAATTCAAACTTTTGAGCTTGGCATACAGTGACCACTTCCATGTGTCCAGTCTCGTCCTTTGCCACTCGCCCTTACAAATCATGTCCCTTCGTGATTTCCTTCCTCTAGCTTGTACTTGACCCTCTACCTAGAATGCCTTTTTCTCTTCCTTTTTGTCACTCCCATTTGTTTTGCAGGACTCTACAAATTCTTTAGTAAACTTTGACTAGTGTGAAGAACAGTGAGAGAGATGAGCAGCATTCCTATATCTACTTTGTGTTCTTTGCTGAATATTTCAGTGAATTTTTCAGGAGAAGCTGCGTGCTCTTGTTTGAAGCTCGTTTTCCAAGAATAAATGTTTGGCAAAACAAATTGAAATCTTGAGATTCTTATGCTTTTCTCTTCAGAGAGATTAGTTTTAAGTACATATTTGTCTGCAGCTGGTTCATTTACTTAGAGCAATCTAGATGCTAAGGAAGGGCCTGAACTGGGATCTTTCTTTTCTCTGACCATGGCCAGCATTACAGTCCCTGAACAGCCATCCCTCAAATGATTGTTGTTGGCCAAAATGGAACATACTTTAGTGAGTGTAGCTGGGTCAGCATAAACCATGACCATGCCTGGAAAAAACTTTAAGTACATGCCTTTTTGATAGGGGACTGGTAAAGTCATCTCTGTATAGGAAATTTAATTCTTTAAACATTAAAATATGTTTAAATTGCCAATCTTTAGGGGTTTGGTTATTAAATATGTGTGCAGAATATGTGTCTTTGTTTCACCACCAAGTTGTATAGAAGTATATTTGTCAATTGGCAGTATATTCCATGTAATTGAAAACATTTTCTTGCAAAACATCTGCTTTTCTGTAGAAGAATACATTTGGCTCACTAAAATGGTAGCATTTTTTATAAAGGTAGGACTTTTTATGCTAAAGAAAATTGTTGTTCAGCACACATATGTTTTTAGTTATAGTATTGTCACAATACACAAATGTGGAGTGCCTTGGAACCTCCGAACAATTTTTATCCTGGAAAATATTTCTAGATTATAAGAATATAATTGTTGATAATTCCTATGGATGTATCTGAGACTTGACTTACATAGTTCTCTATGTTTTGAGGAATCAGTAATAAAGATAACATTTCTGAATGTTGGGCTAAGAGTCATTCTAAGATCTCTGTTTTTATAATGCTTTAATTTGATTTGTTTACCCTTTAAGATAAGACACAGTTACTTTTTACAGGTGATGAAGCAGAAAAATTTAGTATTTCATCTTGTGATAAAACTTTTAGAAAAATTGTGTAAATGGTTGCCAGTAGCCCCCAGAGCCAAGTAAGAACTCATTTAAAAAATAACGATACCAAACTGACTACCAGTTGAAGATCCCTAATCCCCTTACATTTATTTTTGAATTTCTATTCAAAATATAGGAAACATTTTTCTTTTAATGATTCCCCCAAAAGATAAATCAATGAAGTGAATAAGTAAAAAGCAGCTGCCTTTATTCATCACATTAACTGCTCTAAGCCTTGAGTCCTCTCCTTCAATTACTGCTTGGCTTTGATAAGGCTTGTAGCTGCTAAGGATTCAAACGTAAATAAGGTATTCTTTCTTTAGATTCCAGTGTGCAGAGCAACAAATTTTAAACAAGTGAATGAATGAAAGATAAATACCAGTTCCTCTGTGAGTGGGGTAACTATTGGAACCAAACGATAGTACTGTTGATTTCAGTGATTTATCTAGATCATATTCTTCTTCATTCTTAGGTTTGGTTTTACATTTGATTTTTTGTATCCATCTATTTTTAATTCTTCTTTAATTCCTTAAGACTTCAGATAGCTCAAAATATTGTTATGTCCTACTAACAGATGTTTCATATTTGCAACATTCAAGTAGATCATCTTAGGTATCTGTAGGTTAGTTGGTAGTTCCATTTGTACATAGTTGCTGGTATTTAAAAAACATTAACATGCTTCTCATTGGTCTGTATCCTAAATATTTGTTTCTGAAGTGTATAGAACCTTTAGACAAAAATAGATGTATTTTTTACAGACACTTTCAAAGTGTCATTTAGAACTATAAGTAATTTTCAACCTCTAATTTCTTCACATCTAAAGTACTGAAAATTCCTGAACAAATGTATAATACAGGTTTATAAAAATAAATTACAAAGAGGTAAAATATCTCTGAAAAAATGCAGAAGATATTAAATATAACATTTGATTTTGTATAAATGTAAGATGTATAAATATAAGTCAGGGAGACACAATATATTAGAGTTTTGAAAACACAGTCTTAATGATTGCTGAACTACTAATTCATTACTTAAAATGTAACAGTTCTGAAGAAATTCATTGAGTATTCCTGTAAAAAAAAAATGATATCTCTAAGTTTGGGTGAAAACAGTCGGTTAGTAAAACTTAGAAGTATTTGTCATCTGCCTATTCATTATCACCAAAAAATACCCTAGATTGAGCTGGAAAATAGGAATAAAATCAATTTAATTTTGTAAATTTTGTAAACTTTCAAAAGAATAGCTTAATCTTCTTGTAGCTATTGTTGCCAGATACTTTGAAAAATGTATGAAATTTCTACTGTTCTAGGCATACATAACATACATTTCCTATTGGGTAGATATAATGAAACTGAGGACCAGAGTTAACCATAGTTTTTATATTTATTTTCTAGTATGACTGGAGTAAGTTATTATAATACTTCAAGAAATAGATTAATAAAAATTTCTCCATTCTTGTGGTTATATAGAAAATAACAAGCCTTTTGGAAACTGTGGAATTGGCAATTGTTGAATGGTTGTGCAATGGAATTTTGATAGTTTTTAAATTAGTATCACAATGAGTAGCAGTTAAAATTTCTGTTTTGTCTATAAAATATTCTTTATACATGTTTAGGATTTTTATCTTATAGGTTAATGATAGAAAAAAGAACCTACTGAAATGATAAGTTTAATAACTAAAATATTTCTTAGCTTTCACCTTATGAGGAAAAGTTGTGGAAGCCACCTATAAATCTGTTTACCAAGTTTATGGAGAAACCTGCAATTGATAGAAGTCATTCAGAAGAATTATGTTCCCATTTTACAAGTACACCAGAGGACGAACATTTACCACAGGCTGCCAGTGAAAGTCATCGCAGCTGGTATTCTCAATTATAGCAGGGGATATCTAATTTTCTGTTTTTAGCATTTCATATTTTGTCCGTACTATAAATTATTTGAATCAAATACAGGCTTCTTTCAATAATAACTTCTTCAAATCTAGCAATTCTTATGCCTATTTAACCTGATTACAAATCAGTACTCATTTAGCAGAATTGGTCTAGTTTTTTTGGAATCTTAATGAAAGCAAATAAAAATGAAAGCCTTAACTATTGCAAGTTATTAAAGTATTAAGCCTTATAGCTAAGGTAAATGAAAATAGAAATACTATGGAATTTTGGAAATGTAGTTGATGAGTACTAATTCACTGTCATTTGGAGTATTGCTATATAATAATTACCTGTCATATTTTGCTGTCTCCTTTAGAATAGGGAATACATGGGGGTGCCTGAGTGGTTCAGTCAGTTGAGTGTTCAACTCTTGTTTTCAGTCAGGTCGTATGTCAGGGTCATAGGATTGAGCCCCACACTGGACTCCACACCAGTTGGGAGTCTGCTTGAGATTTTCTCCTTCCCTCTTCATCTACCCCTCCCCCCAAATAAATAAAATCTTAAAAAACATAGGGAATATTTATATGACTCATTGCTCACTGAGATGACAGTCTTTTTTTTTCTTTTAAGATTTTATTTGTTTATTTGAGAGAGAGAGAGAGAACACAAGCACATCTGCTCCCCCAGGGAGCCTGATGCAGGGCTTGATTTCAGGACCCTGGGATTGTGACCTGAGCCAACAGCAGATGCTTAACCAGCTGAGCTACCCACGTGCCCCGCAAAATGATCGTCTTAAAACCCCATTATTGTCACTGTTGATAGTGTAGTCCAGCTTCTATTTAACTTGTAAATGACAGTGATATTTGGTCATATATAATCATTCTTGACTTTCTTCTGCCCATGGTTTTTAATAATGGACAACTGTCATTTACAACCAACATCTTACAACCATCACGTTAAGCCAGCAGTAATTAAGAACACAGTCTGCTTTCAGACATAGCCTCTAAGATCCCATCAGTTGTTGACGAGCCATTATATTATGTTTTGTAAAGAAAGAAAAAAAACTGCCTATTGAAGAAAGATACAATGCTTTTTTTTTTTTTTTAAAGATTTTATTTATTTATTTGACAGAGAGGGACACAATGAGAGAGAGAGAGAACACAAGCAGGAAGAGTGGGAGAGGGCGAAGCAGACTTCCAGCCGAGCAGGGAGCCCTACTGGGGGCTCGATCCCAGGACCCTGTGATCATGACTGGAGCCGAAGACAGACGCTTAAGAACTGAACCACCTAGGCACCCCGATACGATGCTTTCTTATGACTTGTTATTTTATTTATAAATATTGAAAAAGCTCCTTCAGACTTAATTATACATAGATTTTGACTTCAAATAACTCTATGCTTATATAAGAAAATATAAATGAAGTAAAGTAGGGTATTCTCAAAATTTTCTTATACTCAAAATCTGACTCTTCTGAGTCGCTTTTTGACTCAGAGTTGTCCTAGCTATTAAGAGTATTGGTGATGTGGCATTTCTTAGGAGCATCTCTAACTGAAATAAGATTTACTGGTGCGGGGCTCTTATAATATCCAGCAAGCCTATTTTGGAGTCTTGCTTCTGAAATGTTGCTAAACATTCCTACATCACCAGCGCCTTCAACCCCTCTATGATCCTCCATTCCTAGGGTTTAAAAAGTGCTACACCCCATCTCAGGTATTCTTGAAAGTATTGGACACCTTTAAAGTTCTGGGCATGTGCAAGAAAGAACTTACAATTGCTTCTTAACTAACAAAGATTATAAGAAGCATTTTGATTTCAGGATGTAAAAATGTGACCAAAGAGATGTCTCTTACAATGACACACAGTAGTGTCTAGGTAATCAAGAAGGCAAATATTAATAGTTTGTTTTGAATGATGATAATGTATTATAAAGCCAAGTGTGAAGGATTTTTGAGATCTCGAGAGTTTTAGTTTTTCGTGTTCTGTTTGTTTAGCTTATTCTTCTGGAGGAATTTTTTGTGAAGGACACGAAAGTTTCAAGAAAGCATTAGGGAATAAGGTCTAGAAAGACAAATCTTTTGGGTCTGGAGAAGGGAGAGGATAGGGAAGTAAAAAAGACATCAACATATTCCCACGAATCATTTTACAAACCAGAAAAGAGATGTTGAACACTTACAAGCAGCACAGTGAAGCATTGCTGTTGGTGGTTTTTGTGTGTTACATATCTAAATGTTAAAAAACTTTTTCTGTGTATATTAAGTATAGAAAAATAGGGGAGTATAGGAAAAATTTGATATATTTTTAGTGACAACTTACTGTTATATTTTGGAGAGCAGTTTGTGTAACTGATACTTACACTGTGCTATATTTGCATGAAAGTATAACTACTTGATGTGACAGATTTAACTTAAATTTTATTTGTATATATATAATTAGTCTAAAGCAGGACATCCTAAATGAAAAGACTGACCTGGAAGCAACATTTAAGGAAGCTGAGTTGGCAACCTGTTCTGTAGAATTACTTTTGCCATTATTTAAGGATACCATTGAAGAGATTAGTTTTGAAAATGTGAGTATCTCACTTGTGAACATCTAACAAAATGTACAACAAGCATGATACTCGGGACACATTAATTGCAGTTATATCTTAACATAGTTATGGACACATACTGGTTTTTGATATAAAAAATTGAAGGTTTATCAGTCTCCTATGTCATTAACTGCAATTTTTTTCTTCAAAGATAATCTCAGGCATGCACTTGATAAGAGGCTAAGCTGGAAAGCATATACCTTGGTGCTTGATTTATCTGAAGTTCAACTAGAGAATCAACTATTTTAAGAGTGAATTTAATCTAAAATATTCTAAGATGAAATATATCTATTTTCTATAGGTTGTATGGAATAGAAACTTGTATTCCAAAATTTCAGTGTACTAAAGTTTGAGTTAGAGACGAAAAATAAATTGTATTCTATTAGCTTCATTACAATAAATGCCTGAAGTACTTTAGGGCTTAAGCTCTTATTTTGATTTTATTAGTTTAATATATGATGTACTTTAATATACTATTAATAAACTTGGCAAAATCTACTCTTACCATATGCAAAAATGATTTTGTGGCTAGAATAAAGTATTCTTTGATACTTTACAGCAACATTGTATTTTAGGTGTTTTAATACTGTAATACTTAATACTTAAAATACTGCAACGCTGTATTTTAGGTGTCTTAATGTATCTTTAAAAAATTTTTTTAATGCTGTATCTTAAAAAGTTATGTGGTTCTTATATTTTGTCAGGCTGATCTTTTTGCATCCAATTTGAAGAAGATCTCTAAACAGAAGGAAATATTAACAAAAGAATTAGACACTTTTAAACGTGTAAAACAAACATTGGAACATCTTCTTAGAAAGACAGAATACCAACAAGTAAGGACTCCTAAGCGCTAATGTAATAGATGTATTTCTCACTTGAAGGATTTGCTATTTCTCAAACTGTAGAAATTGAATTATTGGTAAATTTGATATGGAAATAATTCTTGAATTTTTGTTTGAAATGGAAATCATTTAACCCTTACTCTTAATGTGTCACAAATAGTTCTACATGAAAGCAGCATGTTTTTGTAGGAAAAACACTTGTATTTTCTATCTCAAAATTTTTCATTATTTGTTATAGTTCATCTCCATCTGGTTACAATAAAATTTTCTTAGAATTTAAGCTCCTTTGTACCGTTGTATTCATACATTCATTAATCTTTGGTGGTTAACAGTTTGTTGAGAGATAATTCACATATCATACAATTCACCCATTTAAAGTGTACAATTCAGTGATTTTTAGTGTATTTGCAGAACTGTGCAGCAATCACCACAGTCAATGTTAGAGCATTTTCATCACCACAAAAAGAAACCCCATGGCCTTTAGAAGTTCGCCTACCACCCAACCCCACCCACCCCTCCTTACCCTATTATCTGCTTTCTGTTTTTATGAATTTGCTGATTCTGGATATTTCATGTAAATAGATTCACATAAAATGTGGTTCTTCATAACCGCCTTTCATTTAACTTAGTGCCTTCAAGGTTCATCCTTGTTGTAGCACACGTCAGTGCTTCATTCCTCTTTATTACCAATAATATTTCATTATATGGCTATTCCATTTCTCACTTGTCCATTCCTCAGTTGATGGATATTTAGGTTGCTCCACTTTTGGGCTGTTATGCATAAAGCTGCTGTGAACATTTATTTATAAGTTGTTTATACCCAAGAGAAATGAAAATATATGTATGCCAAGCAATTCCACTGTGTCCCTCTACATAAGTCCAAGGGTAGGCTTCATGCAGTCCATGAGCCCTCCGAAATTGTGTGTGCAATTTTGCATTATATGTACATGGCATAAATGCTTTTGGGTGAAAGGAATTTATAGCTTTTTCACATTCTCAAGCAGGAGTATGACCCTCAAAATGAATAAACATTTTTCTATGTTCTCATTTAAAATATCTATATAGAATTCCTTTACTAATGTACTGTGATTCTTTTAAAAAAAAAAATTCTTGGTTGCCAGAATTAAGTTTGTTTGTATTTTTTACTATTTATAAGCAGCCCAGTGAGCTTCCTTTGCATACAAGATTTTTGTGGGTTTTGTGTCATTGTTGTACTCTCTGAGGTGTTATTTAGAAATTAGTATATAATTTCATAAACCATGGGCAAAAGATGATTTGGAACACTTAGGCAGAAATCCATATGATGACCTTTTTAAAAATCTGAACAGTGCGTAATAGTTGTCCATATTAATTTCTTAAAAGATGCTTATTACTCTTTCTACTTTTATATGTAGAGAAATATGTTTGTTGATACTGATTTATAATATCTTTTTTTCATAGGTAGGGGACAGTTTATCCAGCATGTTAGAGAAACTAACTGATAATGAAAGTGAAAATACTGTAAGTCTTTTTATACTTCGTGTCTATTCTGACATTTTTTACTTATATGCTGCTTGGTTTTATAAAATTAGCCCACGTTATCCCAATTGTGGTATTTCTTCTAACTCTTACATTATATTTGCCGAAGACTCTTAAGAAGAAGGTACTTGAAAAGGAGACCTATATCCAAGAACTTTCTTGTTTGTTTCAGAATGAAAAGGTAAGCAAATTTTGAGCTTAATTCATTATATTTTCTTAATATTCACTCCTTCTTTTCCTTCTTTCCATCCTGGTCCCCATATCCTCAGAAATAAGCACAGAAGCATTTTTATATTATTTGGATATTTTACACGTTTTTTTGAAATTTCTTTTTTAAAGATTTTTATGGTATTTAAGTTAGGGTATTTGGCATAAATCACCATATATTAGGAACTATGAATAAATCTGTATTTCAATTTTAGTGTAAATTAAGGAAGTTTAGCGTTTTCAGGAACATTTTAGATATAATTTACTTAGGCTAGATAGGACTTTTTAAAAGGAGATTCTTGGAGCCATTAAATAAAAGGGCAGAGGGGGACAGAGCCCTGTAGTTTTATATACAATTTATAATGGGGTCATAATTAATGTAAAATGGTACTTTACTTTTTGTCAACTTTTTAGATCATATCTAAATGTGGATAAAGTTAAAGATTGTGGAGAAATATATCAAATAACACATTTTTTTGTTTTGTCTGTCACAGGCAAATGCTTTGAAAGCTAACCGTTTTTCACAATCAGTAAAAGTGGTACATGAACGACTACAGCTCCAAATTAATAAAAAGGAAGCAGAGAATGATAAATTAAAAGAACACATAAAGGTTATAAATATTCAGTCATTTTTGTAGCTTAAGTGATAAAATTAATGAACAACTATAAAGCCCTTCCTTAATTCTGGAATTTGGTGGTTTTGGAAGAATTCAATTTAAGTGTTGCCATGAGAAATACATATTTGAGGCAGATCTTAAGATTTCTGGCCCTTCTAAAGATTTGATTCTAAATCCCAAGATGGAAATGCTCTCTCTCTTTAATACCAGTCTAGGAGGAATTTATAGAGCTTGAATTACTTTAAAAATCTCTCCCATTATACAGTTAATTTATGTTTATTGTGGAAAATTTGTAAAATACAAAGGAAAAATTTAAGATAATGTAAAAACACCAAAACCATTATTAATATTTTGGGATATAGTATTCCTGTCTATTTTCTACATCTACACATAAATACATACATTTAGTAGTCAGTCAGTAAATGTTTATTATTTTTATGTTTGTCACTAATGGTTAAAACTTTAAAATTAGTTACTTAGCTTTGATGTTTAGAAAATTGAGTAACATTCTTGTGCAGTTTTTTTTAGCAGTGTCATTAAGGGGAATATTTTGGCTTAAACTCAGTGGTTTTAGTGTTCTTCTGGAAGCCTCACAGGCACTTTGAAATAACTTGAGGTCGCTTTGACATGACACAAGCTAACTGGATCTATTGTCATTATTTTTGCCAAAAGAAAAGAAGCAGTGTTCTCGCTTGGAGAAGAGAAGTGTACAGTGATAACACACACTGAGTGTGAGGACATCGGTGTTAAATTTCTGGTTGCTTTTGCACTCCTGAACCATGGCAGATGTTTGCAAACTGTGGCATGTTTCAAGACTGCACTTGGGGTGTTTTGGCTTTTTTTTTTTTTCCTTCAAGGGTAAAAAGCTTTTGCCCAGTAAGGGGACATTAAGCAGACTTATGCAAAATTTAAATTTTGTCCTTTGTCCTCCTACATGTGCTTTTAAGCACTTCCCCCCAGGATTCCTTGTATCCTTTGCATGGGTGTCATAGGGCATTAGAGATGAACATGTGAATTGACACCTGAGATAATCATCTGTCACAATTTATCTTTTTTTTTTTTTTTTAAAGATTCTATTTATTTATTTGACAGAGAGAGCGATCATAAGCAGGCAGAGAGGCTGGCAGAGAGAGAGGAGGAAGCAGGCTCCCTGCTGAGCAGCTATGCGGGGGCTCTATCCCAGGACCCTGGGACCATGACCTGAGCTGAAGGCAGAGGCTTTAACCTACTGAGCCACCCAGGTGCCCCTGTCACAATTTATCTTATACAGGTTTTAATTATATCCTCAAAAAGCAGTTGGGAAAATTTTGAAAACATTTTCTTCAATTTAAAAATGAAATACTAAGTGATTTTTTAAAGTTAATTTTAACAATTTTCATAGGATAATTTAGAGAATATAAGACTAAAATGTTAAGATTTTGCCATCACATTCTCCTAAAACTATGAGTTTAAATTCCTGTACAAAACCCCTACTATTTAAAAATAATTACAAGAAGTTGCATTAGGTTACTGATTTTTTTTACCTTCCCTCTAACATGCAGTTTTGAAATTTAAGGCATTAAGTTATGGGGCGGGGTCAGAATTTAGTTCTTCGATTTAGGTTTCACCCTAAACCTTCGATTTAGGGTTCTTTTTGGAGTACAAAGATAATGAATTCAGTTTGACGACATAAATCTCACTTAATAGTTTTGACTCAGTTGAGTCAATTCGTTGTAATAGGTCTTTACAAAATTTATGTTTTAGTTCTCGGAGAAGTATCCTAAAGATACTTTAACCCATTTTTCTTTCTAGATCTTTATAATATAGCAGTTAGGAATAGAATATATTCACAATTTAGAAGACACAGAATAATTATCTTTATAATATGCAGCATGTAGAGTTCCTTGGAAATAGGGAAAGGCAAATAGTTGACTTTAAAATATATGTCCATTCATTTGGCAAGACTGCGAAGAGTTATTTATTTTGAAACCACAAAAATAATTTGATAGTTTTGTATACTCCCTAATAGTGCTCAAATGTGAGATAGGATAAATCTAGTGAGGAAGTCCTGACTATCTTGTTCTAAAAGATTTATTTCACCTTGGTGTTTAAAATGGTGTAGTGAAGTGTAGCAGTTATTCATGGTGTGCTGGTGACACCCCGTGGTTTCCTGGAGGAATGGCAGCTATATTTCTTGTGGAGTCTGTTCTTTTAAGTAGACTTACAGGGCTCTTACTGTTTCTTGTTTCCCCCCAACTACTTATTAAAACATTTTATGGCATTTTTTAGTTTAAGTAGATTTCAAAAGACTGTGTAACAGTATTTTGCTGCTTGTCTTAATCTGCTAAGTTCACTTTTCAGAGAGGGCTTGTCTTTAAATCTTATTTAATATGTATTTCTTCATCTAAATTTTAGTGGAAGTTAAGAAGCATAGTTTTTTCGGGCACTTGGGTTCAGATGGTTAAGCATCTGCCTTCAGTTCAGGTCATGATCTCCAGGTCTTGGGATGAGCCCCATGTTGGGCTCCCAATCCAGCAGGGAACCTGCTTCTCCCTCACCCTCTGCCTTTCCCCCTGCTTGTGCTCTCTTACTCTCTCTCAAATGAATAAATAAAATCTTTTAAAAAAAAGAACATAGTTTTTATTGATCATGGAATTAAATAGAAAACTGAGTCTTTTACTGTGACTCCTTTGATTTTTTTTCATTAAAATGATTGTCCAGAAATTTTAAACTAAAACCTTAATTCTGTAATAATTTTTTCAGTATTATACAACTTTTACAAAAAAAAGTGAAGTGTTAAAATCTTAGGTCTCTAAATTCTTAGCTATTTAGTAGTCAAATACTTTAAATACAGAGTCTTAAAAATAATTAGAAATAAAAGCATGAGAGTTACCACACTAAATCATATCCATCATCTGCCCGGCCTATTCTGTCTCTAGTTATGTAAGGAAACAGTCATGCCAAATAACACCATCAAATTCAATGGATAGAAACACGGCCCTCGAACATCTTTTCACCCTTACTGTTATGGTTCTGATAGTTATTCATCTAAGCCTGTTCAGTCTTGGAATAGTAACTTCCATAAAGTTACTACTTATTGGGTAAAGCAGTATGTTTATTGCCCTTGATGTATCTTTTAAGAATCAAGACATGCCCCTTAATTCCAGTAAATTAACATTTGCAAAATAAGCCTATCTCATCTATATCGTTTGTGATCTGTAGATTCTGATCATATGTCCTTTAAGCCTTTATCACTGCAACTAAGAGTCCTAACATATGTAGGGAGCTCCTGATTCCTTTGACTTCTGTGTATTTTATTTTGAATTATCTCCAGCTCAATTACAGTTCTTTGATTTTCTTAACTAGTACCATGTATAATATTCTAGATGTGAAATTTTAACAAGTTCTAGTTAATTACAAAAATTTAAAGAAAGTTAAAGTTTAAAAAGAGTTTAAAAAAAGTTTAAAAAATGTTTGTATAGTAATTCTATAATGTTACAAATAAACTTTGGTGAAACCAACTTCTTTTACTGTTTTGCTTTTTATTAATCCTATGATTAATTCTTTTGATAAAAGCTGTGGAAGATTATTTACATATTTTTACAATGTTGACATAAACATTGGAGTTCTAAAATAATTTAAGTACTACTAATATTTTTTTAGAGCTTGGAAACCAAGATAACTGAATGGAACTTACAAATGAGAAAGAATAAGCATGAAGCTGTAGCAATGAAAGAATCAAGTAAGCAAAAAACTATAGCTCTGAAAAAGGCATCTAAAATTTACAGACAAAGGCTTAAGCACTTCACTGGAGACATGGAAAACCTTACCTCCCAAATTAGAGATCAGGTAAGTATATACATTCTTCCTTAACCATTCTATGTACTTAGTTTGTGTAGTTAACATCCTAATGCTTAATATAATAATCTTCTCTTAATGTTACTGATACTAGGAAGACTTTATTCACACTCCTTTGCTTTAGTCTTTATTTTGAAAGGTTCCAGAAAATGTCACATTTGCATATTGAATTACATCAGTATTTCCTTGGGAACTTTATTAAAGGATATATTAAAAGTGTCCCAAAGCGGGGCGCCTTGGCTGCTCAGTGGGTTAAGTCTCTGCCTTTGGCTCAGGTCATGATCTCAGGGTCCTGGATCAAGCCCCGCATCGGGCTCTCTGCTAATCAGGAGCCTGCTTTCCCCTCTCTCTCTCTCTGCCTGCCTCTCTGCCTACTTGTGATCTCTGTCTGTCAAATAAATAAATAAAATCTTAAAAAAAAAAAAAAAAGTGCCCCAAGCATCTCCGGCAAGTTAAGGGTACATACAAATTCCCCCTTGGAAATGGACAGTGTACATTAGCAAATGAAAGACCCTGAGTAGGCAAAGTAAAACAGCGTAATGAAGAGTTTTGAACTCAGAGTTTCTCGCCACTTATTTAACCACAGAACTCTTGTTTTACCCACAAAACAGCTCTTGGAACTGGTTCTAAGGAACACCAGTTTGGGAACTGCTGATTTATGTTATTAGACCATATGACTGTATTCAGTAATTCACTTCATTTGAACTCTGTAATGTACTTAAAGCCATTCACTGACGTAAACACACCATGTGAAAGTTATCTTTGGGTGTAGTACAAAGTTGAAAACTGGACTTAGTGCTTTGTTGTTTGTGATGAATTATTATATTTATTCAATTAGCAGTTAATAAAATATTTACTCTTTTTAATGTCTCATGGGTAGTCCACCTCTTAAGAACTGATGTTAAGGCTTGCAGAATTATTAGAGGCTTTTAGAAATGAAAGTGGGCTTGCATAAACTTTTGTGTAAACAAAACAACTTAATATTTTATAAGCTCAAAGTGTTAACACTTAAAGATGAACGACATTCAGAAGAATTTAACTGGACAAAGAATTGAGGACTAAGTTCATAATCTAGAAGGTCATTAGACTGAGTTGAATACCTGAAAATATTCTTGAGTGGTTAATCAAGTCATTAACATTCTCAGGATTTTCCTGTTTAAATAGCATCGTGTGACACATACCCCAGATCATGGTATATGAAGGCTCTTCTGCTTGTTCATCTTGTGACTTTGGGTGAGGTACTTAACCTCTCCAAGACTCCTTTTCCTCATCTATAAAATAGGAGATAGTAATATTCCTATCTTATGATTATAGGGAGGAATAAATGAGAAAAAGTATGTTAAAGCACAGTCCCTGGCCATCCTACATTTTTGCCATATTGACCTCCTTTCTATTCCTCTAATCTGTAGAGTTTTAATGTTTGCTATTACGTCTGGCTGTAATGCTCTCCTCGGGTTCACAATAGCTCGTTCTTTTTTAATCACTCAGGTATCTTTTTAATCAACATCTCTTCAGAGGGGCCTTTCTTGACCACTCCTTTTGAAGCAGTCCCTCAACAGTCATGTCATATCTTGAATTCTCTTCACAGCATTTATTTTTATAGTTAAAATTTCTAAATATCTTTATATTATAGTATATTACCTAACCTACACTATACACACACACACACACACACACACACACACACACACCAACTTATATACTTCATTGTGCAAATTTAAATTCATTTTACATAAAATATGAAAACAGAATACTAGGCTTTATTCAACATATCAACAATATTTTTGTAAAAAGGTATAAACCAAAAAATTCTTGCATATAGTGTATGCTCAATAAATGCTTTTTCTATGACTGGATGAATGATGGAAGGAAAGGAAGAAGCCCCTAGTAAATACTAACTGCTATCATATTATTACTTCTGGGTCTTCTGATTAATAATTATTGGTATTGTCTTCCCAGTGAGTTTGTCATTCTGTAGAATGTTAGGGGACACAATGACTATAGCTCACTAGGTGGGTTCGTAAAGAGTAGATTCATTTGACAGTTACTTATTGAATGTCTTCTGTATGCCAGGCACTATTCAAGGCCCTAGCAATGAACAAAACAGACAGAAGTCTCTTCCTCGGGGAGCTCCCATTCAAAGTGGTTAAGCCACTACTACAGTTTTCCTTTCTTTGTTAACAATAACAGTGTTTGGGGACCAATGGGGGTGACCTCTACAAAACTGCTTGACATCATTATAGCAACAATAAATAAGGCTGCATTATTAAATGCTGTGGAATTGTGGAATTGCAGAGAGCTTCTATATGTATCAGTAGAGGACTTCTTTCTCCTCTGATGCTTATGTGGTTGTTAGCATCTTCTATGTATAGAATGCGGAATGAAAAGTTCAAGAAATAGGAAGGAAGTAATCTTCATTAGTAATGAAACATTGTTTGAAAATAGTTATATCAACATCCTTAACATGTTGTGTTAGAACTGCCACTATGTGCATATAAAACAATACTAATATAAAGATATTATCAACATTTACTTTAAAAGATTCCTATATTCAGAGTTGTACACTAAAATTTTCCATATAAAAAACTCCATCCTTTATAGGATATGTTTATGTCGTATTTGTGTTTAGAGCCCTGCACAAAACCAAAGTGTTACTCAGTTACAGGATGAGTACTTGATGTATTTTTTAGGAAGCCAAGCTGTCTGAAACAATTTCAGCTTCCAATGCCTGGAAAAGTCATTATGAGAAAATTGTAATCGAAAAAACTGAATTGGAAGTTCAGATTGAAACAATGCAAAAGTAAGAAAAAAATTAAGAATCTTTTTATGGTTTAATAAAGAGTGTTTTCAGTTCCTTCCTCTTTAAGCAGTTTGCATTTTGATTCTTCTGGGTTACATATGGTGAAGTTTGTCCATATGATTTGATATTTTTGCTATTTATAATGTTAAAAACTTTCCTTATTCTATTCTAAAAATACGATAAAATGATTACCCACTAAAAAGTGCATTGGTGTTCACATTTTGAACTTTGTAGGTTGGTATTTGGAATTGGGTATGTGTCATCTATTATTTGCAGTTAAATGTTAACACTAGTTTATCTTAAAATGGAAATGATAGTTCTCTACCAAATAAGAATATGTAAGTAAAAATATATAACAGCTTAAAATAAAAGCACAAATGCTTTCAAAATCCTAAAATTTATTTTTCCTTAAACATAACAAAGAAATACAATGAGTAAACCTCCTTCTATCTTTTATGCTTTGAAATTTATTACTGATAAACTAACAGTAATGAACCCTGCACATTTATTTTTAAATGTTTTGTTTTCTGTATATTCTCTTCAGTTTTATCATTGTAAACTAGCATGTATCATTGGCTTCTAAAGGTGAGTTATTGCCTCACTTGATCCTTTTATATAACCATGGCCCTAAGATTGTGTAGATGTATGTGCATGTGTGTGAATGAGAGACAGATGGCCACTGAGGATAATAGTTCAAACATTTTACTGAATAGCAAAGAGAATGTTGTGTAATTTTTCACTGGCATCATCAGTGGGTAATTATTGCTACTCAAGGTTATGCAGTTAGTAGCCTGATAACTGCTTCCTGTTTACCTTTTTCTGTGACTTGTACTTTAAAACTGCACATCCTACCAACATAATTTCAGAAACATACTTAAAATGCACTATTTGAATGAAAATTTCTATGACTTTTATATAAAATATATCATTTATCTCATAAAGACAAGTTACAAATCTTTTGGAAGACCTGAAGAAAGTGGAAGACCTTGGAAAAAATTCATGTGAAGAAATTCTTAGAAAACTTCACTCAATTGAATATGAAAATGAAACTCTGAATCTTGAGAATACAAAATTAAAGGTAATGTGTGTTCTGGGGCGATGGCTGGGTCAGTTATTGGAACATGCAGCTCTTGACCTCAGGGCTCTGAGTTTGAGCTCCACAATTAGGTGTAGAGATTACTTAAAAATAAAATCATTTTTTATAATAAGGTAATATGTGTTCGTGTCTGTATGTGTATATTGTCTAATGATAGCTTAGTAGAAGTAGCTGGAATGGTAGCATGATTAGAATAGTACTTTTGTGTCTTTGTTTTTTGTGTTTGTGAGGGTATTAGAGGATCATTATAATATGCAATTTCTAAAGCTACATATATATCCATATTTATATATCTACATATACACACATATTTATATATAGATCTTTAAATGTTTATAGTTGTACACAGAGATATACATTAAAGTTGTTTTTAGCAATATTAAATAATAAGATTTATAGCTTGAATAACTGTCTCGACCTCTAAAAAATTTATTTGTTCTTTTTAGCTGTTGAGTCATTCAAAATTACATTAACTTTAATGCATAAGATTTTTTTTTCTACGTGTCATGGTTACGATAGGATGTAACCTCAGGCCTGTTCTGTTTGAAACCAGAAAGTATGTTCCTGGCTGCTTCATAACAAGAAAGAATTTTCCAACTTAATCAAATCCAAGGGGTGATTGGTTTGTATGTGTACCAGAGAAAAAAATGGGGAAGAAGTTTTTATACTTTCTGAGAAAAAAAAATTGAGTTCTCAGTTAGAGATACAAGTTACCAGATGAGACTTGATTAAAGATTACTGCATGGGGTGCCTGGGTGGCTCAGTCCGTTAGGCATCTGCCTTCAGCTCAGGGTCCTGGGATGGTGCCTCATATCAGTCTCCTTGCTCATCAGGGGAGTCTGCTTCTCCTTCTCGCTCTCCCTCTATACTCTCCCTCTCTATTTCTCTCTCAAATAAATAAAATCTTAAAAAAAAAAAAAAAGATGTTGCATCATTTTCAGTTCTTTAATACTATTTTTGGAGGACAGTAAATAGAACACAGAAGAGAATCTGTAAAAAGGCCAGAGTTGGCAGTTCAAAGCAGATATCACATCAGAGAATCAACCCTCTTTTTAGCTCTCTCTTCTGCCATTCCTAGGTTATGACCCTCATAATCCAAAATGATTCCTGGAGCTCCAGCCATTATAGCCAAATTTCAAGCAGTAGGATTGCAAGGGGAAAAAGACGAGTTATTACTCACCCCGCCCTTTTTTTTAATCTCCTCTTAGGGAGACTTCCTGTAAGTTCCATACCTCTCTACTCTTCTTATTCAGGCACATGGCCCCAACTAGGTATAAGGAAGACTAGGGAGTGTAGTCTTCTAGTTATCCTGGGTTCTAGCCAAATATGAATACTCATTATTTCCTGCAGTTTATTCACATTTTCCTATATCTCTTCCTATAGTTTTATTATATTTACAATTTGGAATCATTTTTCCTAGTACCTAAGACTTGCCTTAGTTCAGCTCAAGTGCTTCTTCTCCCCAGTCTTTTCAATTAGGATGAGTCTCTCCTTATAAACTCCCATCTTTGTATGCCCAGAATGCCCAGGAAAGGTGTCACATACACTTAGCTCTCCATGAATATTTATTGAATGAATGCTTAAAATGTTTATCTTGGAAGAGGAAGCGATTTTGTTATGTTTATTTTCTTAATTTCCTTGATAATCTTCAGAGAGAAAGGATTAGAATAATATTTCATCAATTATAAATCTAATTTTTAGTCAAATGGTAAGTGGAATTAATTTTAAATTGCATAGGGATAAGAATCATCAAGTTAAAGTTTACATCTTATTTTCTATTAATAATTCAGAAACATGTATTTTTAATGCATTATTCTTTTGATTTTTGTTTAAGGAAAAAACCTAGGTGCATCTGGCATATGTTTCTGCAATGTAAAATTGCCTAGATATTGTATTTTGTTACTTTTAATGACTTCAGAATAATTTTAGATTTTAATATTTCAAATGAAAAAAGGATCTAGCTGATATTCCTTCCAAGACCCAGTGACCTCTACTCTTGAAATTGCAAGAGGTTATTTGCATGGTTATAAGTTCTATTTGTTCATTATAAAGAGTTAAAAAAAAAAACAAACAGAAAAGAGTAAAGGGAAAATTTTAAAAATCACTGTAATCTCACAACTCAAAGAAACTAAAGTTACCATTTTACCATATAGTCTTGAGGATTTTGAACTAGTTCCAGTTTTTTTTTGCTACTATAAATAAAAATGTGGGTAGTTTCTTTGAGTTTTTTGCCTGTTTTCTTAGGATAAATTTCTAGGATTGTAATTATATGGTCAAAAGGGAGGCTCATTTTTAGTGTTAAGTATTTCCAAATTACCCATCATATGGGTCCCTATATTTTTTCCAATGCAAAACAATTTTAAAACTAATCTCTCCAAATTTGATAGGTGATCTCATCTAGTGTTGGGCCTTTAAGTACCATCTATATCCTGGGGCTCTCCAATTTATATCTCTTGCCTAGACTTTGCCCCTGAATTCCAGACATATCTTCTACAGCCTACTTGAAACCTCCACTCGGATATTTAATAGGTGTCTCAAAGTTAGCATGTTTAAAATAGAGCTCCTTTATTCCCCCAAATGGTTCATCCTGCAGTTAGCCTCATCTCTGTTAATGGCAATATTATCTGTCCTTTGACCTGGTTTTATCCCTGACTCCTTTCTCTCCCACCTGCTTCCAGTCTGTCAGCAGATCTACTTCACATAGATGAGGATTTGACCACCTCTCCCCAGCACCACTGCTGTTGTCCTGGTTGAAGTCACCATCATCTCTCATAGTTACGGTGACTTCCTGAGCCCCCTTTGCATCCGCCCTTGCCGCTATAGTCAGCTTTCAGTTCACCATAGCGTAGTTCCCATAAAAATGAAAGTCAGACCATGTCACTATTCCACCCCAAGCCCTCCAGTGATATCTGGATAATAAACACCTACAAAACATTATTCCATCTGGCTTTCCAGTACTTCTCTCACCTCATCTCCTTCCATTCTCCCCATTGTTTTCTCCCTTCCTGGCTCACCGGCCTTGTTCTTTCCCCCTAACTGGCCAGGGCTTGTCCCACAGTTGCCTTTCTCTGTGGGAATTCTCTTCCCTCAAAGGGCCACACATCCTTTCAGTGTTTGCTCTAAAGTCCCTTTCTCCGGACGCTTCCCTGGCCCATCCACAACATGTCATTCCTATTCTGCTTTTGTGTATGGTATATTTTACTTCATATTCTTGGTTTTTGTTCATCTATTCCCTTTTTGTCTATCTGTATGTGAAGTACATAAGCCCCATGAAGGAAGGGATTTTTTTCATTCTTTTGTTCATTAATAGAAGAATATCCAGTGTCTAGAGCATTTTTTAATAACTAGTAAACATATTTTTCATGTATTTATTGATCATGTACATTTCTGCCTTTATGAATTACCTATTCATTATTCTTTGTATGTCTTTTTTAAAATATATATAAGAACCCTGTATTAAGGGTATTAATGTTTTGTCATAATTTGTTACTCTCTTTTACATTTTGTTTGCCTCTTGAATTTTTTGAGAGGGCAGTAAAATTTGGAGAGATATATTTACACATATGTATGGATACTTTTTTTCTTTAACAGCTTCTGTTAAGTCTGTCACATTTCTGCACATCTTAGAAGTAGAAGCACTGACTGCCTGCAATCCAGACCTGTCTTTTCAAGGATGTATAGTGAGCATCCTTGGAATACACCCATGTTTTCTTACCAGAGGGTAGACATGCTTACTGCTTGATATGAGAGATCTGGGTTCCCTGAACTCAGGGTTGCTCCTCTGCTAGTGCCTCCCACTGCATGTGCAGGTGTTATCTTGCCCTCATTGTGTCACCCTGGGGGACTCAGGGCTTGGGAGATGAATGCAAATCTGACATCTGGCTACTGCTCTTGCTGTAATCAAGTTTTGTGTCTCTGACCCAGGGGTCTCATATCTTCTGCTAACATGCGTGAAACTGTTCCAGGCTCACTTGTCAGCTTGGAGGGTAATATCCCAAACCCTTACAGTACTTGACATCATCTTTTGATTTTCCACTTAGTAGGAGTTTTGCTATCCTAAAATCAAAATTTTAGCTGTATCTTCTGTGAAAAATGTTAAAACTTTATTTTTAAAATTCAAATAAATATAAAAAATAATGTCAAGTGGAGGCAAGTAGTTCATCTATTTTCTTTCTAATAGTTAAACAGGTGTCTTGTTACCATTATTTAGTGATCCATATTTTCCTCATTGATTTAAAAATTCAATCTTTAGCATACACTAAATATAAGTTTAGTGTATTTTTCTGTTTCTGTTCCATTGACCTCTATATTCTTATGTTGGTATCTTAAAATTTTTAGTTCTTCATACATCTTTATCTAATAAGTACTGAGATTCTCTACCTTGATATTCCTTTCAGTATTATATTAGTATTTCCCATTTATTTTTCCATATGAGTTTTAAAATTAATTTTGTCATATTCCCCCTCCTCCCAACTATTATACTTCTGGTTGAAATTACATTTAAAATGTTATCCATTTGGAAAAAACTGATATGTCAAATAGTATGAGTCTTCTCATCTAAGAACATGGTCTTTTAAAAGTTTTGGAAATTTTAAAAATATATGTCTTACATAAGTCTTATTATAGTTATTCATGAGTATTATTGACTTGAAAATTCTTACATTTAAGTGGTAATTCTATGCAATAAAAATGATTATTAACCTTTTGATAAATGAGTTATGTTTTTATAATCCTAGCACTGGAAGCTAGGTGAATTTTAATGATTTATAAAATCTGTTTATTTTTTCCTTGCTAGACTACACTTGAGGCTTTGAAGGATGAGGTGATTTCTGTTGAAAATGAACTTTTAGAATTGCAAGAAGTAGAAAAACAACAGAAAACCCTTATTGAAGTATATAAAACTCAGGTAATTATTGCACTGATTTTGTTGTTAAATTTTGTAGGCAATTTAAAACACAGTACTTTTTTATAATCTAAAGAAGCAGAATTGAAGAAAGGTAGAGCTATTATTTTATGATAGAACATATGTCCCATATTTCTTAAGGTCCTACATATTTTTATAGTAGATGATTCTGCTGATTCTTGATTCAGGCCTTGACTGTGTATGTACTGGCTATTCCAAAAAGTAGATATAAAGTTAATTATGTAGGTGTAATGTAAATCTTATGTATAACCTTGTTAAACTTAATTATAGTGTTATTTTAGATATTTAATGGCATTGATTTAGAATATTGACTCCCTTTTAGGGTCATTAAAACTCAGTACTCCCTCTTTCCCAATAAATAAAATAAAATTCTGATTTACTCACATGAAAGACTTGGATAAGAATTGTGAAAATATATGTGGAATAGAGCTATGTTCAGTGGCAGTTTATAGAAAACCTTATATTTTGAAAATGTAGTATTCAAGAAAAACTTTATGAGAAAGATGGGACTTATGCAGGCCCTTAATGATGGTACCAAACTGATCAATAATGAGCTGGGTTTTGCTGGAAGAGAGAGCATTTGAATTAAAGAATAAATAACTAAAGGTAAAAGCTTAAGGGGAGGGCATCCTGTAGATCAGTAGGAAGTTCATCTGGATGGTTTAGATGGGAGGATGGAGTCAAAACATCCAGTTAGAATCCTGCAGTCATGTAGAGCTTACCAGAGGTAGGATGGAGGTATGGTGAACTGTGAGCCTGTTACTGAGAATGCCAGCTGGGTCCTCCAGCTGGGTGTTTGGGTTTAATCCGTCAGCAAGAATAATGTGCATGTTCTGGGCTCTGGGCTTTGTATAAAGGCCTCAGAATTTTTTTTTTTAATCATTGTTTAAGTGTAAAGTAATTGGTTTGGGAGCCAGTTTATATATATATATATATATTTTTATATATATATATTTTATATATATATATATATTTATATATATATATAAATATATATATATATTTGTTGTTGTTGTAATAATTCTGACTTTTCCTAAATCTGCATGTGGACATACATGTCAGCATATTTCAGTTACTCCTTAGTCTTCAGATTTCTTTTTAAAAATTATTCTTTAAAGTGACCTTGACTTGCAAATAAAGATCTTTAATATTCAGGCTTAAGGGGAGAGTCTAGAAATATGGTTGGGAAAAGACAGGTAAATTATAAAAGGGTTGTAGATTGGAGTAGAACATTGAGCAATTCTTATATTAAAGTAGGAATAACATTAGATAAAGATACTGAGGGTGTTGATAAGGAAATAATGATTTGTTTAAAAATTCAGATGTTTAGTTTTTTAATTTATATTATGGTCTTAATTAAATATGTTGTCCTAATACATTTTATTTTCAGATACAAAAATTACAAGAGGCAGCAGAAATCGTGAAAACCAGATGTGAAAATTTGCTACATGAAAATAACCTAATTACAAAAAACAAAAATAAAAAATTAGAGAAGGTGAGTTTGATGTTTTAAGAAATAAAATAATATTTATATATTTTGTACTTTATGAATATTATACGTATTCTTTCATTATGGTCATTTTCTGTAGTTTTGACCTAGAAATTACCTGTCTTTAATCTCTGTAGGAGTTTGTTTTCTATGGAGATAATGTTTCCTCCAGGCTTGAAATGTTTGTTTGTGTGAATGTTTTTCTACTTTTTCCTTAGTATTTGGAAAATAGCATGAATGTTTAATTTTTCTAAGAGCAGATTCATATATCTCAAAAAAATGGTTATCGCTTATCACTGGCTTCATCAGCCATAAGTATGCAAACTTGAGTATCTCTCATTTTTAATCCCACCTTTTTGTTTTTGGTACTAAATCTTTTGTGTCTAAAAAGTAAAGTAAATATTCGCTGTTAAATGCTTTTTGGAAGAAAAATCGTATTTAAAAAAGCAGCATCATTTCCCTTTTATCACCCCATTGCAACAGAATGAGGGGAAGGCCAGTGTTGGCAAGTTATTATGTTTTTGTGAATATTTTTAACTTTTTAAATGAAACCGCATCCCTCTTTGGGTCTTCTCATGTTGTTTTGGTAAGGAAGTAGTGAAAGACATAGGGCACTGACTCCCAGCTGGAGAGGTCACGGGATGTTAGCAGTCACTTCCAACTGAGTGTAATAAGGTGACTGTCTCTGGGTTGCCCCCACATCTTGGGATTGAGAAGTCTGAGTGAGGCGCAATGTGAAGAAGAGGTCAGCCAGAGCAGGCATTCTGCTGGTTAAACAGAGATAAAGATAGCCCACCAAACATTCAAGTTACTACTTTCTTAGAATTACTTTTTACCTATTTTTAGCAGCATGTCTAGCATTTTATGTGTCCTGGTCTCTCTCTCTCTCTCTCTCATGAGACATGGCACCGCAAAGCTGTCCTCTTTTGCTAGGCAGCACTGTAAATAAAACACCTTATTTACATCAGCCTATTCAGGAGGCTGATGGGGCAGAAGCCTGTGATTTTCAGATGCCGTGAGTCACAATGTCTTCTAACTGGTATTAAACCAGAAAAGTCATTTTTTAAGATGAAATTTTTCCTTTTCATTTTCCACTGGTTTCCTCATGGGCTCTTAGATATTTGGGGACCCAGAGGTAAGCTTTGTTCTCATTCTATCTTTTGTGATCAAGAATGCCAGATGTGCTCGGTAGCTCTAGGTGTTCCCTGTCTCAGGGGAAGACTCTTGGCTCTTGTGTTTTTCTTCCTGTAAACATCCTACATGCCATATGTCTGGTTTTTTGTTTTGTTTTGTTTTGTTTTTTTAATTAACCATGTAAGCATTTCTTAGAGGTGCTTCTTGTCACATCTCCACAAAAGTGCCACGGTGAGGTGCTGCAATGGCCAAAGGGGTGAATGTAGGTAAATTTACAGACTTGCTCAGAATAATTTTAATGGTGAAATGACAGTCTGCTGAAGACTGATGATATGAGCTATCTTGACATAATACACCATAATCCCACCAGCTGGACTAAGATGAGTGCAGCAAGGCTGTTTTAATTGAAATATCTGAGTTACAAGATTGAATGACAAAGTGACAGTTACTTTAGCCTAACTGCTGGATGGTAGCAAATGACCATACCAGCATTACTAGTTATGACTGTGCTTGAAGATAAATGACAGGAATCAAAAAGTTTGCTTTCCTAAGTAGGTCAAACATTCTCCGTGTAGGCTAATATAACTGTATGCGTTGAGTCAACAGACTTCTTTTTAAGACTATTTAAAAACTTTGAATTCTAATGTAAGTAACATCCAGTGTTATATTAGTTACTCAACAAACTTTTTGAAAACCAGAGTACAGCCTACTTTTGAGGTACGGGTTCTCGTTAGCCGAGTCTAACTTACTGTTTATTCATATTTATTTGGTTGAATCTTTTTGTTTAAAACCATTATGCCTAAAATACTTATTCTATTATGAGCATATCTAGTGTTTAAGATAGTAAAGACATTAATGCTGAATGTGTGACCTTGCACTTGTTTCCTTAATGCTACAACTCAGATGAGAGGCCAGATGGAGTCTCATCTGCAGGAGTTAGAGCACGTCCGCGACTCGTTGACGGCGGCGGAACAGAGGCTTCACGAGTGTCAGGAGAATCTGCAGCACTGCAAGGGGAAATGTGCAGACCAGGCGCGCACCGTTAGGGAGCTGCAGGGTCAGGTGTCCGGCCAGCATTCTGCTTTCTGCTAGATAGGTTCAAGGAAACTTCAGAATGATTTCCCCAATTGAGGGCTCTCCTGTCGGGGGTTGATTTTTTTTTTTTGTTTTTTTAACTCCCATCTCTGTCAATTTATCAGATTATTGCAGATACTGTAATATTCTGCAAGCCATTCTTTCAGTATTGTGAAAAATTGTTAACTAAAATTGCTCATTTTAGTTTATTCATACAAATCTACATTTAGATGTCTCAGAACATGGTAATAGCATGAGAGAAGGAGCAATGCTGTGTTTACATACATATTTTTTGACATCAGGTTAAGCTAAGTTATTGTAAATTACCTGACAAAAATTACAATTCATTTTAATTAGAATTGTGCATCAAGCTCATTTGGATTATTCTCAGTTTTTTTTTTGTTTTGTTTGGTTTTTTTTTTTTTGCCAACATATACTTCTGTACTCCATCAGAACAAAGATCATGGGTGCCCAGTTAGTCACCACTTAGCCACCTCCTAATTCAATGCTTAGCACAGAGTAAGTGCTTAATAAATATTTCTTTAGTTATTTTTTTCAAAGATGCATGTGCGAGGAGGTAGCAAGTGTTTTTATTTGTGAAACAGTTTTTAGGAACAATTCCCTATATTCCAAATGTAATCTGGATTTTAATTTTGAAATGCATCCTGTTTTTAAAAAGCATGCAAACAAAATTTTGCTGAATTTAAATTTCTGAGAAGAGATTTTCCTAGGAAAATGCCAAATCTGCATAGATAACCTAAATTATTAATTAAATTATGAGAAAAATTTTAATTTCCAAGCTTCTTAAATTAAGTATAGCTTTTGAAGCAATAGGAAGAATATTCTGTCTTGGTATCCACAAATTTTCTGTGGTTGATTTGCTTGTTTTATTTTGTTTCTCACAAATATGATTTTTACTTATAGTTACAACTTCAGAGTAAATTATCAATCACTATCTTTAGGTAAAACAAGAAATTGTAAGAGTACCTAAATATCCAACAATAGGAGATTCGTACTGTTTGGTCTTCAAATTTACTTAATAAAATAAATGTCCTTTTTCAAGAAATCATTGTTCAGAATGTGTTAATTGCCATCGTTCAGAAAGAATTTTAGTAGATGATTTTTCATGAGGCACTAAACAGGAATTCAAGAGCTTGTGTTTTAACAATGTAGTGTTTCTTTGTGTCACTCTGTGTAGGAGTATTAATAATACTGATGTTTTCTTGTTTTTTTGTGATTATTCTAATGATAAAGTATATAGATTTCTTTGGAAGTTGGTTAGAAGAAAATAACCAAGAAAACTATTTTTCCCCTTTTAGATTGATGCAAATCATCATCTTCTGAGAAAGCTTTCTCTGGAAGAGGAAAATTATCTTATTCAGTTGAAGTGTGAAAACCTTAAACAGTAAGTATTAAATTGACTTAAAATTGGTGTTACATTTTTCTCTATGCACTATAATTTTAAAATATATGTTTTCTGTAAAAAAGAAAATTAGAACAGATGGATGTGGAAAATAAAGAGCTTGAAAAGAAGCTGGCAAACCAAGAAGAATGTCTTAAGCATAGCAATCTTAAGTTTAAAGAGAAATCTGCGGAATATACAGCACTGGCCAGACAGCTGGAAGCTGCTTTAGAAGAAGGAAGACAAAAGGTACAGATGGCCTTTATTTAGAAACTTTTTAATTAGTTTACCCAAGAGTAGTTCTTTTAAACAGACAATATCTCATCTTACCAAACCTACAGTTATTGTTTTTATCCTGATGACAGGGTAGCTGTGTTACTGGTGCAGTTACTTCAGTAGGTAAATGATGGTGTGGCAGGGTAGAGGCATAGATGGAAAACATAGAAGGAGCTCCCCTGCATCTTCTTTCTTTTGTTTTTTGTTTTTTTACATAAAACCAAAGCAGTTGTTCAAATTGTTGAGCATTTTGGTTTTGATCAGGATCTGGTGAGCCATAGAGCTCAACTCCCTTTTCTTTTGGCCAATATTGTTACATTAAGTACGTGTAAGAATTAAATTTCCAGTTAAATCCATTTGGTTAACATTTAATAAACATCTCACTGTGTGTCAGCCACCCTGCTACTATTTGAGAAGAAAAGATGAATAAAACCTTGTTAGTTTACAAGCTCCTCGGCAGTTTCCCTGCTGTTACGGGAAACCTGTGTACAGAGGGCATGGGGAGACCATAGAGAGAGGCAAACCACTCCAGGTTGGAAGGTGACAGGTTTGATAAGTGAGGGAACACAAGAGTTTTCTTGGATGGCCACAAGATGACTAGATTTCCACACCTGACAGAATCTTAAAAGTCTATATAGAGGGCCTTAACTAGGCTCAGTCACATACCCAGTCCAAATAGCCTCAACACCACATTCCTTTCTCAAGGCTCTTTCTTTACTTGGAGTGGCTTCTGGGAGCAGGGCAGGAAAGCAGAACAGGTATCTAAAGCACAAGGGAGAGAGTGGGGAGCTTATAATTGCCCAGGTTCAGCTCGTGTGTCACATGGAGGGCACATCTTTTTTTTTTTTTTTTTTTAAGATTTTATTTATTTATTTAACAGAGGGAGATCACAAGTGGGCAGAGAGGCAGGCAGAGAGAGAGGAGGAAGCAAGCTCACCACTGAGCAGAGAGCCCGATGCAGCACTTGATCCCAGGACCTTGAAATCATGACCTGAGCCAAAGGCAGAGGCTTTAACCCACTGAGCCACCTAGGCGCCCCAAGTCACATCTTTTTGATAACCTCCTCCAACAGACCTGGCCTCAACTCTCAGGACACTCATAGTCCAGGGGAAAGATAATATATAAACAGACAAGTGTCATCCAGCATGTCGGTGCTACAACAGAGGGAGGTACAAGGTACACCAAAAGACATTGTTAGTTTATTTTCAGGGGTGGTGGTTGGAAATAATGTAGGAGGGTCTTAACAGGTAAATTTATCAAATGACTTGAAAATGTAGTCTTGAAAGGACTTAAGGTGGGCTTTGGAGTCCAGCTAGAACTGGATTTGAATTCTGGCTCTAACACATTACACCCTGACCCAGAGTGAATCACTTCTTGAAATTCTAGTTTCTTAATTAGTGAAATGGGGATGATGAGTTTCCTCATCAGATTGAATGACGCTAAAAAGAGATTGTCTATTCCACGATGACTCTCAGATGTATATCTCCACCCCAGATTTCTGTCTCTCCTGAAAACTAGAGTCAGATATTATGCTGCTTACATGACATCTCAAACTTAACATGTCCAATACTAAATTGTCTTTCCCTCTAAACTCTCTTCCACCCACATCTTTCTCAAGTTTGTTGATGGCAATTCCATGTAAGTTAGATAAAATCTGTTATCACTGAAGTGTGGCTATTACATCACAAGTGCTATATACATACATATATACACATATATATGTATGTGTGTGTGTGTGTGTGTATATATATATATGTATGTATGTATTTTTATAACTCTGGGAAACTAATTTAGATTTATTTTGAAAGATACATCCTTGGATAAAAGCTAGGTTGTAAAATGTATTGCCGATGATAGAAATGTAATCCAGATTTCTCAGCCTCATCAACCTTTGGGAGGAAAATAAAAGACTTTCTCCTAGAAATGCTAGGTGTCTAAGATTCCTTAAGAGAAGTGTTCAGAGTCCCCAGCGATGTGTCTGCCTTCTTTCTCTCCTGCTGCACCGGAATGTGAGGCTGTCTGTTTCTAGTTCCTGCCAGGTGAGGAGTGCTGTCACTGCCTTGTCACTATTGTCCAAACTGAGGTCGTTGTCAAAGGCTCTTTCTCCTATAGCTTCAGATCCTGCTAACATCCCTCATACTGCTGCCCTTGGAATTGGTGCAAAGAAATCTTTGTAAATTACTTTATAATAACTTAGAACTGGGTTTGCAGGAGCATGATTAGAGGACAGTCCTTCCCACTAGCTCCTTGCTCCTTAACTAGTCCTTGTCTCAGCTCTTACTCTTGTGGCTCCAACCCAGCATTCTTGCAAATAGGCTTCCACATAGCTGAATCGTTGGATGAACATAGCTAAGCTAGCTTTCTGCTAAAGTAAGCAATCTTAGAAATAAGAGAACTCAAATTCAGAGCACTCTGCGAGTGAATGAATGAAAAACCAGTCTCTTGTTGTATATGTGAGTGAAGGGTCTATATCCCATGCCCTGCCCCTATCTCATCTACCCAGTCTGCCGTCTGCACTGAATGAGAACTTGCTGTGCTCTACCCCCACTCTGAACACACGGTGAATGTAAATCCATGCAACATGCCAGCTGGTCTCAATAGGTTATAAAAATATAATGTTGGGCAAAACACCTACTTGAGTCACAGAGGACTGCAAATATGTATACTTATTCCATCTCAGGCTAATTTTGCAGATACTTTTACTGTGAAGAGAAGTAAACATACTTATGTTATTTGTGTTTCCTCAGGATAGAACATCTTTAAATATTTTGTAATTAAACTGTTCAGAAAAAGAAGTACAGTCTAAGTATGTCAAGACTTTAGATCATACTCGAAAAAAAGCATATTTAGTTATTTTGCTCTTTTAATGAAAATTACAGGTTTCTGAAGAAATAGAGAAAATGTCATCTAGAGAAAGGGCTTTACAGATTAAAATATTAAATCTGGAAACTGAGCTTAGAAAGAAAAATGAAGAACAAAATCAACTTGTTTGCAAAATGAACAGTGTAAGTATTAGTATGGCTTAATGTATTTTCATAAAAAATAAATTAGCAGTTAACATTCTTACCCTGTAGTTTAGTTAAAGTATGAAGTGAGCAGAATCAGGACTCGTGCTTTACTGGTAATATTAAGAATAACAAATAATATAAATCATAAAAATTTTAAATGTCATGATTATGCCAAAGAATAACTACCCTGCATCCTTGGTAGCTCCCAGCACATTTCCGCAAGTCTCATCAGGCCCTTTACTGCATGTTACTTTCACACAACAGCTACTTAGTGAATTATACAGAGGAATTTCTGGTACAAATTTTTCATTTTTTAAGATATACAATTTAAACTATTTTGAGTTAGACTTTGATATCTGTCTTGAGTAATGAATATTATACTTTAAAAAGTGATGAGTTTGTATTAAGTAATATTCAGTGTTATATCTGCGTTTAAGATAGGTACTGTGGGCCACTCAGCCATGAAATGAGAATCCCAAGTTCAGTGTTTAATTAATCTTCTGATGTCTTTTCCAAAGTATTCATGAAAATAGTCAATTAGCATAAGATACTATGGAAGCTAACACTAGTCGTGACTAAATTACTTGAAAATGGTCTACTCGATGATATAGAAAATGATGATACTTTATCTTTTCTGGGAGCCGGAGGTGTAGCAAACACTATCTTTTCATTCCCAAGTGTCTAGAAAGTTGAAAACGTG
Organism: Lontra canadensis; assembly: GCF_010015895.1. Classification (NCBI taxonomy): domain Eukaryota; kingdom Metazoa; phylum Chordata; class Mammalia; order Carnivora; family Mustelidae; genus Lontra; species Lontra canadensis. Next base: position 493,255 of record NW_022631027.1, on the reverse strand, counting down.
AAAGGTTCAAAAGTTAAATGATTTTTGTTATGTAATATTAATTTAATTTTATCACCATCAAAATTTCCGTGGCAGTTTAATCAGAACAAACATTTCTCACTTTTAATGTAGCATGGGTCTGCTCTTTATTCTAAATCTCTTTTATTTATATATTTATTTTTTAATTTTCTTTTCTCACCATCAGAATTTCTGATACTATAAAGCATGTGTCATTAAAGCTTCTGAAGAGGGTGCCTGGGTGGCTCAGTTGGTTGAGCGACTGCCTTCAGCTCAGGTCATGATCCCAGACTTCCAGGATCGAGTCCCGCATCGGGCTCCCAGCTCCTTGGGGAGTCTGCTTCTCCCTCTGACCTTCTCCTCTCTCATGCTCTCTCTCACTAATTCTCTCTCAAATAAATAAGTGAAATCTTTAAATAAATAAAAATCTTTAAGCTTCTGAAGAAATAAGTAGTGAGATGAGTTGGGTTTCTCTATAATGTTCTCAGTGCTTGATTAAATCTGCAAAATAAGTTTAAGACGTGGTATTCTATTAAACTTGCTAATTTTTATAGTAATAAAAATCTAGAATTCTAAGCAAAGATTTAGACATTGCTGAGTCTGTGTGTTCTGTCCCTTCCAGGGGACAGTTCCGTGGGCAGGTCAGTATTTATTTTGTATACATGTCCTAGCTCCAAAGTTGAGTTATTAGCAGCCTGAAAGCCAGTCTCATAGTTGGTTATACTCTAGTGTCCTCTACAGTGCCCTGCCCACAAGCAGGCTTCTTTGGATTTTCTACCCCAGTGCTTCAGCTGGAGCAGGGTGAATGCACAGACCCAAACTTAACCTGGGCTGCCCTGCCTGAAGCCTGAAATGCTTGGTAGTCTAACAGATTATCCTAAAATCCATGAACATTTTACATTCTCCCCTACAATAGAGGTGTGTTCTTATTAATATTTTGCCCTCCAAACTGTTGAGTAAAACTGATGTTTCACAAAGACTTGCTGTATTCGTTCTGTATACTTTGTGTAGCCCAGCCTAGCACATTGCTTCATACCACTCCACTGCCCCCAAGGGGTATTGCTCAGTTTCAGAAGGTATCACGTGTCATTGACTACCAGATAGGAAGGAAATAAAAGATTCTTTTCTTAAGGTGCCTACATTTCAGTTGGGAGCTAGATGTTATTTGCAGCCTGTCTATCTGAAGTATTTTCAGTGAATAGATCTACTTGAGAATTTATATGCAACCGAATATTTTTAAAAAATATATTAGACTTTTAATTTTCCCTCAGAGAACACCTATTATAATAATGAGAGTTCTTTTTATTTTTAAAGGATTCTAAAAATAAAATGTTCATATTATCAAAACTAGAGTTCTGTCACTTTTTAAGATAACAAAAGTCTTATAGTATAAAATATGAAAATGGCAAAAACTGGTATTGAAATAGGTCATGTTAAATGTAATGAAAAATAGTTATGATGGTTTTAAAATCTATTATGTTAATCATGTTAAATATGTAATCATTTGGCATTGATTTTATTACAACAAACTATATCACAGTAAGATCAACCATATGTGTACTTTAGTTATGCTGGATTTTAAAGAAAAGTGAGCTCTAAGGTAAGTTGTTAATGCACATATCAGATGTTAGAATTCCCTCTTAAAAAATTAAAAATCATGTATTTAATTGTTGTATATATAAATTTTACATTATAACTCTACCCTTTGATATGAATGTCATTATTGATTATCTTGATTTTTTCTTTATTTAGAAAGCACAACACCAGGAAGTGTGTTTGAAGGAAATACAACATAGTCTTGAAAAGTCGGAGAATCAGAATGAGAGTATTAAGAATTATTTACAGTTTCTTAAAACTTCTTATGTAACAATGTTTGGATAAATGGTTGGATTTATTTTCTAGAAGCAATAAGATTTTACTCTAAGTCTAAAACGTGATTAGGTACAAAAATAATAATAAATATACTTTAATTTATGGGTGGTAGTAGTAGAGTTTTTATGTAGTTTTCTTAAATACAATTTATTATCCATTTGCAACTTTAAAATAAGATACAGATGTTAGTATTCCTTTTTGCTGGATAATTTTCATTTAGCTCTGGTTTAAATACCTATTTAAATTATATTGATTTTTAGAATGGTTTTCACACACAGAAAAAAAGGCAGAATCATTTTTTGTGCCTGTCTGTAGCCATCATTTGTAATAAATCTAGGCCAGTTTTAAGCCAAATACATGATTTTGAATAACATATATAACATATATAATTGTTTTACTTTGTGGTTATATATATATTTTTTTCCTTGATCTTATAGATATATATCTATAAAATCAAGGAAAGTATTCCGGATATTGTTAATAATAGTATAATTGTTAATAATAGTATAATTATATGGGACACCTGGGTGGTTACTAATTGTTAATTAATAACAATTAGTGGTTAATTAATTGATAACAATAAGTGGTTAATAATTATTAATAATAGTATAATTATATGGGACACCTGGGTGGTTCATTCGGTTAAGCAGCTGCCTTCAGCTCAGATCTTGATCCCAGGGTTTTGGGATCAAGTCCTACAAGGGGCTCCTTGCTCTACGGGGAACCTGCTTCTCCCTCTGCCTGCTGCTCCCCCTGCTTGTGTTCTCTTTCTCTCTATCGAATAAACAAATAAAATCTTTTTAAAGAATAGTATAATTACATGCTTTCTAAAGATACCAAATGTCAAATTAATACTGTTTCAAGTATGATGCCATTATAATTTCTATGAGGCTTTTAATAGAGAATATTAACTCATAGTGACAGATGAAAACATGTTGGCATACATTGTTTGTTTATAAAGAATGGGCATTTGGGCTCTCCTGTGAGTTTGTAGTCTCTTTTCTGTTTCATTTTTTATTAGTGATTGTCTGGGATTGTCACTGTAGACCTTCTAAAGCCCTAAATTAACTAAAAAATTAAAGGGAACGACTTGTTCCACCCCTTTCCATAACCAACTCACTTGGGATGATCAAAATAAGCACTGTTAATACCAAGAAGTTGTAGGATAAGGTCTTCATTATTGCAGTGACATAAAAGAGATACCAAGAACTTACTCCCCCCAGTCTCCTACCCGATGTGCTAAGGCAGAATCCTCTAAAAGGGGACTGATGTTGTCAACAAGCAATCAGGTAATAGGATCTTCTCTCAGACAATGGCTTGGGGGCTGTTTATTCAAAGAGCACTCAGGTCTCAAAAGATCATTCAGAGAAGCAAATTGTGTACTACATGGTCCAGCCTATGAACAGAGCTGTCTCCCCAAGAGGTTTTATCTTCTTCTCTGACTAGAAATGGGATCCTGCTTCTCTCTGGTCCGTCCCCCTCACTCTTAAGACTACCATAGGAACTACAGGAGCTATTTGTCAATGACCCAACTGCTTATTAGTATTTTTCTTAAAATAGCTTAATATAGTGATTTCAGGAACTGGCCATGTTTTTTGACCAACAGTTGCTAACAATATTAATGTTGCCTTTTTTTTTTTTTTTTTTTTTTAAATCATACTTCTTTTACCAAAACACATACTTGACCCTTGTGGTCCTTTCTTCACCCCCTGAGGCAAAGAGAGATTTAAGAAATACTCCAATGAAAGGAAGCTAAGGTTCTTGAGTACTGTGCACTAGACTGCACTCTTGAAATGCAGAACTATACCTTCCTCATATTTCTATTCCAGCCACCATGCAATAGCCAGTACGTAGTAGATGCTTGGCTGTTTGTGGATAGATGGATGAATGGATGTTGAGAGAGAAAGGTATTTATATTCCTCCTTTACATATGAAAAAAATGTAGGTGTAGAAGGATTAACTATCATAACTATGGTATAAAACTCTTAAATTTTAAAGTTGACATTTGAGCTCAATTTTTCTGATTCTAAAATTAAAGTTCTGCGTACAGGGCTATTTTGCTGTTGCAAGCGGCAGTGGTATTGCTCTTATTTACTGAGGACTCATTGTGTGCAGGACAGAGCTCCCTGTGTGGAATATGTACTAACTTATTTAATCTTTATACTTAGTAGTGCTTAATGGGTGCTATTAGTTCATTTATTTTTCAGGAAACCCAAACACAGAAAGTTTTCTTGTCCAAGGCTACAGACTTAGTAAGTGGCAGGCATCCAGAGTCTCTGCTCTTAACTTTGACCATACTACCTTCATTTACATAAATAAATAAAGGTAGAGGTTTCTTAGAACTATCATGCATTTACCTCCTCTATGAATATTTCCTTTTTATTTATTTCTAATATTTACCAAGGTAGTCTGTGCCTCTGTGTTAAGAATTAGTCACTGCAGTGTTTCAGATAGACTGTGGAAGGAAATGACTACTGTGGAGTCCCTGGGGTTGGTGTTCAGATGCTCCTGACAAAGGACAACAGGAAATGTGCCAGACCCTAGAAGAACTGTAGCCTGGAGGACAGACATTGGGCTCTTCTGGTGCCAAACTCGGCATCAGGGAGGCCCAGAGTCAGTGCCCTGGTATTCCTGAGCACTGTCCTTTCTGCCAGCTCTCCACTATCCCAGAAACATGTCCCATGGTGCTGACAGCCTGACAGGGTTTTCTCTATCCTTGATATTCAGGGCCTCAAGTCTTTCTTGAGTCCTAAAAGTTTTTCCCGTTATTTATGCAATTATTACCTCTCCACATGTTCCTTTCTTCCTCCTTGTTTTGTCTCCTGGATATGATCTCCATACAACTTGCCTTTTCCCCTGGGGTCTGTCACAGGGTATCTTGTGAGGTATTTCCACCTGATTTTTCTGACCAATAATGTGGTTCTCAAGGGCAGTCATTCTCTTTCTGTTGGATATTGAGTTTCTAATTAAGAACTCATGTTTTTAGTTCCTAAAAGTATTGGGTTTGGGTTTTTTTGTTTGTTTGTTTAGTACTGTAATTCCATTATATTTTCATTAAAATATAATTCCACTACAGTAGGAATCTCGAGTTTCTGTTCTGCTGGCCATCTTTCTTTCCAAACCCCATATGAGTTTTAATTTTCCTTGCCTTCTCATGATTGTGGTTCCCTCAATACCTGTCAGCAGCCTGCCCTGCACATTTCTGGGGCAGTAGCAAACCAGGTGATGAAAGGCAGATGGCTTCAGTTCTCATGGCCTGAGATGGGCTACCCTCAGCTGAAGGGCTGTGAAAAACCATTCTGTTCCCAGATGTTTTCAGTCACGAGCATCAATTCTTCTCAACTACCAAGACCGGAAGCACTTCACTCCACTGAAGAGCCCGCTTCAAGGTGTTCTGGGGTCCATAAGTTTGTTGAAGCGAACAAAAAGCAAAAGTCCCTGGTGGAGGGGAACCACAGGCATCGTTGTCTGTACCGAGAATACTGCACGGCAACTTAAAGAATGAATTCAATCTATATGCTGGTTTGAGATTTGCTCATAATTTTTATTTATAAAATTTTTATTTTAAACTTAAGAGTCAAAGAATTATGTATTTGGTATGATTCACCTTTTGTAATAAAAAAAAATGTCTCATGAGTAAGTTGACATATGTTGATATTAGCATGGAGAAAGGTGTTGAGAAGCCTACATGCCTTGGTAGGGATGGAAGAAATAGTATTTATTCCACTTATTCCAGTGTGATTATTTGCTAATGAGTTAATAAAAAATTTAAAGGTTGGAGGACAGTCATGTTAGGGAATAGAAGAGTAGGACTAGTGAGAGGTTATGGTTTGACAATGAAGTACTGGAATTAGGTTTTCACAGGGGGGATTAGTTAGGGACAAGGAAAAAGTGAGAAGTCTGCTTGAGGTGGAGCAGAGGTCACTGGCGTGCAGGGTGCCGTGTCACTGAGGTGTGGGCGTGGAAGCCCTCTATGATGTGGAAGGAACTGGAGTAGAGCTGAAGGGCAAGCATTCTGGTTAGATGCGGGCAAATGAGTAGGTCACTGTGCTAAGGAATGAAAGTTTTAAAACTCCACCACTGGTTTCTGATGACATTTAGAATAATATCCAAAATCCTCAACAGAACCCTTAAATTCTTGCATGTTTTGGCCCTCAGTTTCCTGGCCTCATGGCTCTGCCCACTTTCTCACCCTCTCCTACCATTTTTATCCTCACCCACTATGCCCAGTTGCACTTGGTTTCCTTGAAAACTGAGTTCATTCCTACTTTTTTTTGAAATACTCTTTCCCCTACTTTGGCCTGACTAGATCCTCCTCATTCTTTCAATTCGCTTCCTACTCTTCTTTCAGAATTGGCAATTTTTTAAATCTGTGTGATCATGTGGTATTTGTCTTACTAGACTTTAACAGTGAGATTTACTGTTCTGTAGCCTACATCTAACAGGGTGCCTGGCACATAGCAGCCACTAAGTATATATTTGTTGGATGGTTAGGTAGGTGGAGGGATGGTGATACTGCCATTAGTTCTGGGCTTCAAAGTAGGGTGAGAGGAGTTGCCAGGAAAAGTAGGGGAGTTATATAGTCTTGAAGAATGAGTAGCTCTCTCTCCTGCTGGCCGCAGGAGAAGCAGTTTCCTGGGTGAGGAGACAGGTATCCTTTCAGGCAGAGGTGGAGTCTGAAGAGAATCAGGGGGCAGGGGACCTTGCCTATAATCAGATGTGTTTCCCAGAGGCTACTGTGGAAAATGGAAGGGAGTTGGCATTGGGAGTGAGTCAAGAAAGTGGAATGGATTTTAAGAGGAATTTCTTTCTTTCTTTTTTTTTTTTTTCTTGTCTAAGAATTAATAAAAGTCCCATGTGGTATCTTTTTTTCTTCTGATACTACTCATTTGGGAAAGTTGTTTAAGTCCCAAGTATAACATTAGTGTTTTTGATTTAACATTGCAACCGATTGTGGTACTTTCCAATAACACTTCCACAAGAGGAAAAAATATTAAAAATAAGTAAATAACTGTTTTTCCTTAAAACAAGATTTCCTTAAGATTGTAAAGTTTAAGTACATTTAAAAAAAATGAGTATCTTGTTTGTTCTTTCTTTGGCATGGCGTGAGGTAGGGTTAGAGGGAAGGAAAACTGTTAGGAGCCCTCTCTATCATTTGTTATTTGATGAAGTTAATACTGACAACAGACTAAGCTTAAACCCAGAGAAATTAAGACTGTAATTAGCTGTCACATTATTTTAAATAAATATTTTAATTATAAACTGTGACCCCCTTTATGCAAGCTTAAAGTTTATTTTTTGCAATGTCTTTGTAAAGTAGATCTCTTTCCTATCATTAACGCTCAAATTTTTAAAAGAACTGAATAGAAAGAGTGTCTGAATCTACTTGAAAAAATGGCAATTTCATTTTCATAATTAATGGTAACTAAAACTTCTTGAATGTCACCTGAACACTATCTAAAACTTTTTTATACTTAAAAGATTTTGTTTTACTAAGTACAGTTAATTCTTTAAAACTGCATAAGTTTTCATCTCCATGCCAGAAGTCTAACTTGGTTCTTACTATTTTGAACTTGTCTTATTTGAGAGTTCTATTTTAGCCTTTCTGATAGTGTTCATAAAATTGAAATGAGAAATAAGAATTTTAATTTTAAATGAGTTGACTCCTATTAAAACACTAAGCCTAACACTTAAGAATACAGTAGACGCAAAGATTTCTATACTTTCTTTTTCCTGCCCAACATATAAATAGACCTTACACATTAATAAAAATACGAATGTCCATCCAATACAATGGCCAAAGGATAAAAATAGACAAAGCATAAGAGAAGAATTGCCAATGGCCAACAAATATATTCATAAGATGCGCAGTTTAGTAATAAAAAAGTGTAAGTGAAAACGAATCTCTTTACTTCCCCTACAGTCATTTTAAAGAGGTAAATCCCACTTTTGAAAAGAGATAAAATGAGAATTCTCACTACTAATGGGACTTACTGTTCCATTTATCTCTGAGCTTACAATAATATATTATTGTCCCACAGTTGAAAAGTTGTGTTGTTTTCATGTTTTCTCTGTTACAAACTTTTCTGCAGTGGATATCATCCTGCCTCCAATTATGACTTTAGGATCAATGCCTAGATGTAAATTATAGTATCAGATGCTGTGCAAGTTTTCAAGGTTCTTGAGATAGAATTGTTCGTGTCATTTGGTACAATAATTTTCAACTTAGGTATTTATCCTAAGGTAATTATAAGCTGGTGGGAACTACTGTTTAGACCACTTCATTGCTTAGCTAATGCCTGGCATCTAGTGACAATTACGTCTTGTCATTCAACATTCAAATGAACAGCAGTATGGCCAAGTCATCTTTCAATTTTAGTTATAACTATGAAGTAGGAATGTGAACATACTCTGAAAATTACAAGGAGTTCTGAAATTGTAAGTATAAGTATTTGTTTATAATTTTAGAAGTGCTATACTTTTATTTCTCATTTTTAGTTGATGTCAATGCAACTGAACCTGAAGCTGATGTTTACTTTCCTACATGTCTATTTATTTGATATTCATTTGTATTAATTTTTTTCAGAAATTTTGTTTTTGAGCTTTTTATTTTATTTTTTATTAACATATATTATTTGTTTCAGGGGTACAGGTCTGTAATTCATCAGTCTTACACAATACACAGTGCTCACCATAGCACATACCCTCCCCAATGTACATCCTCGAACCACCCCATCCCTGCCACGCCCCTCCCCTCCAGCAACTCTCAGTTTGTTTCCTGAGATTGACTCAGTTATGATTTGTCTCTCTCTCTCTGGTTTCATTTTGTTTCATTTTTTCCCTCTGTTTCCCTATGATCCTTTGCCTTGTTTCTCACATTCCTCATATCAGTGATATCATATGCTAATTGTCTTTCTCTGATTGACTTATTTTGCTTAGCATAATACCCTCTAGTTCCCTCCACGTCATTGCAAATGTCAAGATTTCATTTTTGATGGCTGCATAATATTCCACTGTATACATACACACCACATCTTCTTTAGTCATTCATCTGTTGATGGACATCTAGGCTCTTTCCACAGTTTGCTCATTGTGGACATTGCTGCTATAAACATTGGGGTGCATATGCCCATTCAGATCACTACATTTGTATCTTTGGGGTAAATACCCAGTAGTTCAATTGCTGGGTCATAGGGTAGCTCTATTTTTGAGGAACCTCCATACTGTTTTCCAGAGTAACTGCAGCAGTTTACATTCCCACCAACAGTGTAGGAAGGTTCCCCTTTCTCTGCATCCTTGCCAACATCTGTTGTTTCCTGACTTCTTAATTTTAACCATTCTGACTGGTGTGATGTGGTATCTCATTGTGGTTTTGATTTATATTTCTGGGATGCTGAGTGATGTTGAGTACTTTTTCATGTGTCTGTTGGCCATTTGGATGTCTTCTTTGCAGAAATGTCCATGTCTTCTGCCCATTTCTTGATTGGATTTTTTGTTCTTTGGGTATTGAGTTTGATAAGTTCTTTATAGATTTTGCATACTAGCTCTTTATCTGATTTCATTTTCAAATATCTTCTCCCTTTCTATCGTCTTTTTGGCTTTATTGACTGTTTCCTTTGCTGTGCAAAAGTTTTCTTATCTTGATGAAATCCCAGAAGTTCATTTTTGCCGTTGCTTCCCTTGCCTTTGGCAATGTCTAGTTCGAAGTTGCTGCGGCTGCAGAATTTTTTTATTTTTAATTTAAATAATCTCTACACTCAATGTGGGACTCAAACTCACAACCCCAAGATCAAGAGTTGCATGCCCTTCCAGCTGAGCCAGGCAGGTGCTTCCCTTTATTAAATTTTTTTTATGTTGATAAAAGTAAAGTTAGGTTGTAAATAGTATAAAATGAATTCTGGATGTGAATCTTTGTTGGAGGTAGATATATAAAATATTTTCTACTTCTCTGTGAGTTGTCTTTGTACTTTCTTCATTGTGACTTTTGATTATCAGAATTCTTAATTTTAATATTGTATTGGTCAGGTTTCTCCAGAGAAAAAGAATATCCATGGTATTGGCTCAAGTTGACCATGGAACTTAAGAAGTCCCATGATCTGCTGTTTGCAATCTGGAGTCTCAGGAAAGCTAGGGGTGTTCATTGGCCTGAGAACCAATGGTATAGATTATGGTCTGAGTTTGAAGGCCTGAAATTCAGGAGTACTGAGGGCAGTAGAAGATTGATTTTCCAGCTCGCATAATCATGCAGTCCCGCAATGAACCCTCCCCCTATATTTTTTGTTCTATTCAGGCTCTCAAGGGATGAAATGATGTCCACCCACACTGGAGAGGGAAATCTACTTTATTCAGTCTACCAATTCAAATGCTAATCTCTTCCAGAAACACCCTAACAGACAAACCCAGAAATAATTTTAATCAGATAGCTGAGCAGCCTGTGATCCAAACTGACATAAAATTAACTGTCACAAATACAGTTCAATTTATTAGTTGTTCCCTTTATGGTTAGCATCTTTTGTGTCCTATTTCAGAAATCTTTGCCTATTCCACGCTAATAAGCATTGTGTCCTATGTTTTCTTCTGAAAGCTTTATTGTTTTACCTTTCATACTTCCATCTGCAATCCATCTTGAATAGATTTTGCTTATGGTTTGAACCAGGATATAAGAATATTTTTCTATGGATATCTAACTGGACCTGGCAACATTTATTGAAAATCAAACATTTATTGAAAAAAAAAATTTCTCACAGTACTGCATTGTCGCTTGTGTCATGAGGCAGATAAACTAGATGTTATAAATCAGATATGTAGTTTCTGTTCGAAGTCTATCCTATTTCATTGTTCAATTTTTCTATCTTTGCACCAATACCACTCTGTCTTCCAACTCTGTTCTTCAAGACCGCTTTAGCCATCCTTGGCCCTTCTTATTTCAATGCAAATTTTAGAGTCAACTTGTTAATGTCTACCTAAGAAATTAAATGTTGGGGTTTTTGATTGAGATTGTGTTGAGCTTCTAGAGCTATATAGATCAGTTTGGAAGAGATGACTGACATCTTTATATTGGTGAATATTGTATATTCTTCCACTTTTTTAGAATTTTTAGAAAAATCTCTCAGTATAGTTTTCAATTAAATGCCTTGCTCATATTTTGTTAGGACTCAGTGTTTGATTTTTTGATGTTCCTACCAATAGTATTATTTTTTAAATTTCATTTTTATATATTTGTTGTGATATAGCAACATATATATAGAGTTCCTATATAGAAAGCCACAATATAGAGTTCCTTTTTATATACTTACCTTATACTCAGATATTGATGAAATTTAATTCTAATGGTTTATATGTTCTTTGGGATTTTCTTCATATACAATCATATCATTGGTAAATAAAGACTCTAATTTCCCCTTTCTAGTTTTTATGCTTTTATCTTTCTTCCAGTGTGTTTCCTATACAATTTTGAATAGAGATAGTGACAGGAGATACTGTTTTCTTCTTTGAAATCTTAGAGAATAGCTTTCAATAATTCATTAAGTATAATGTTTACTGTGGGTCGTTATAGATATATTATCAGATTAAGAAATGCCCTTCTATTCATAGTTTGCTAAGAGTTTTCATTATGAATGGATGTTGGATTTTATGAATTGCTAGTTAATAAATCTTTCAAAATAATTAAAGGATTTCCTCCCCTTTTTGGTTAATAGTGTTAATTAGATTAGTTGATTTCAAATATTAAATCACCTTTCACTTCTGAAATAAACCCCATTTGCTCATCCTGTATTATTTTGTATATTGCTGGATTAAACTAATCTGCTAATATTTTTTTTAGGATTTTTACCTCTGTGTTCATGTGAGAGATTAGTCTGTAAATTTTTTTTTTTCCCTAAAAACATCCTCGTCAGTTTTAGTTATGGGGGCGGTGTCTTAAGGCAGGAGAGCAATTTTCTCTACCTCCCCCAATGGTATTAAATTTCAGAATAGTGAAGATATATAAAAATCTCCCGTCACTATTGTATATTGTTTTTCTATTTCTCACTTTGTCAGTTTCAGCTATGCCTATTTCTCATTTCTTAATTCTGTCAGTGTTCCCTGTATCTATTTTGACCTATGTTATTGTATGCATACAGAATTTAGAATATAGGTTGACCCCTTTTGTCATTATTAAATGTCTTTATTCCTAATAATGCTTTTGCCTTAAAGTATATTGTCTGATATTAATATAGTCATGCCAGATTTCATATTTAGTGTTTGTTTTCATAGTACAGTTGACCCTTGAACAATCCAAGTTTGAACTTCATGGATCCACATATTTTTTTTTTCAATGAATACATTATAGTACTATAAATGTATTTTCCTTATGATTTTCTTAATAACATTTTCTTTTCTCTAGCTTCTTTTAAGAATATAGTGTGTAATACATAATACATATAACATAGAAAATATGTGTTAATTGACTGTTTACATTATTGATAAGTCTTCCGGTCAGCAGTAGGCTGTAGTAGTGAAGTAGTTAACTTACATCACAAGTTTTACATGATTTTGGACTACACAGGGGTCAGTGCCCCTAATCTGCATATTGTTCAAAGGTCCACTGTACATCTTTTAACATCCTATTATTCCCAACATGTCGTAGCTTTATATTTAATTTTTTAAGAGGCAAAGTATATTCTGTTTGTTTTGCTTGTTGCCTTTTCAGTTCTCATCTGAATATTTTAGCCTATTTATATTTAATTTTTTAACATACTTGGGTTTATTGATTTTTTCTTTTTTTTTTTGGTATTTGACACATTTTTTTCTAACCTATGGCTTTTCTTCTCTTTTTTAAAAGTTTTTATTAGATTCCAGTTAACATACATTGTAATATTAATTTCAGGTGGGGAATATAGTGATTCAGTGCTTCCGTTCAACACCTGGTGCTCATCACAAGTGCCCTCCTTAATCCCCATCACCTATTTCACCTATCCCCCCTACCACCTCCCCTCTGGTAACCAACAGTTTGTTCTCTATACTTAGGAGTATTTCTTGGTTTGCCTCCCTTTCTTTTTTTTCCCTTTGATCATTTGTCTTAAATTCCATATATGAAATGAAATCATATGGTATTTACCTCTAATTGACTTCACTTAGCATTGTACTCTCTAATACCACCCATGTCATTGCAAATACCAAGATTTCATTCTTTTTTAATGGCTGAATAATACTCTGCTCTGTGTATGTGAGCGTATCATATCTTGTTTATCCATTTATCAATCTGGACACTTGGGCTACTTCCATATCTTGACTATTGTAGGTAATGCTATTATAAACATCAGGGTGTATGCATCTCTTTGAATTAGTGTTTTGTATTTGGGTAAATACCCAGCAGTACAATAGCTGGATCATAGGGTAGTTCTGTTCTTAACTTTTCAGGGAACCTCTGACTATTTTCCAGAGTGGCTGTACCAGTTTGAATTCCTACCAACAGTGTGAGAGGGTTTGCCTCTCTTCTCATGCTCATCAACACCTGCTCATTATGTTGATGATTTTAGCCATTCTGACAGGTATGAGGTAGTTTTGGTTTGTATTTCCTTGAAGCTCAGTGATGTTGAGCATCTTTTCATGTGTCTGTTGACCATCTACATCTTCTTTGGAAAAATGTCTATTCATCTCTTCTGCCTGTTTTTTAATTGGATTTTCATGTTTGGGGTGTTGAGTTTTAAAAGTTCTTTATATATTTTGGATACCAACCCTTTATCAGATATGTCATTTACAGATATCTTCTCTGTTTCTATAGGTTAACTTTTATTTTTTTAAAAGATTTTATTTATTTATTTGACACAGAGAGAGAGAGGTCACAAGTAGGCAGAGAGGCAGGCAGAGAGAGATGGGGAAGCAGGCTCCCCACCGGGCAGAGAGCCTGATGCATGGCTCAATCCCAGGACCCTGGGATCAGGACCTGAGCCGAAGGCAGAGGATTAACGTACTGAGCCACCCAGGTGCCCCGGTTACCTTTTATTTTTGTTGACTCTTTTCTTTACTGTATAGAAGCTTTTTATTTTGATGAAATCCCAATAGTTGATTTTTGCTTTTGTTTCCCTTACCTCAAGAGACATACCTAGAAAGATGTGGCACTGGGGCACCTGGATGGCTCAGTCGTTCGTTAAGTGTCTGCCTTTGGCTCAGCCATGATCCCAGAGTGCTGGGATCAAGTCCGAGTTGGGCTCCTTGCTCAGTGGGGAGCCTGCTTCTTCCTCTGCCTGCCACTCCCCCTGCTTGTGCTCTCTCTCTCTTTTTCAAATAAATAAAATCTTAAAAAAAAAAAAATAAAAAGAAAGAAAGATGTGGAGATGGTCAATGTTAAAGAGGTTATTGCTTGTGTTCTCTTCTAGGATTCTTATAGTCTCAGGTCTCACATTTAGGTCTTTCATTATTTTGAATTTATTTTTGTGTACGGTATAAGAAAGTAGTCCAGTTTCATTCTTTTGCATGTGACCATCCAGTTTTTCCAACACCATTTGTTGAAGAGGCTTTTTCCCATTGGGTATTCTTTCCTGCTTTGTCAAAGATTAATTGACCATATAGTAGTGGGTTCTTCCTTTCTGGGTTTTCTATTCTGTTCTATTGATCTGTGTGCTTATTTTTTGTGTCAGTACCATACTGCCTTGATTACTATAGCCCTATAATATACCTTGAAGTCCAGAATTGCAGTGTTTCCAGCTTTGCTTTTCTTTTTCAAAATTGCTTTGGCAATTTGGGGCCTTTTGTGGTTCCATACAAATTTTAGGATTGTTCTAGCTCTGTGAAAAATTATCTTGATATTTTGATAGGGATTACATTAAATGTGTACATTGTTTTGGGTAGTACTGACATTTTAAATATTTATTCTTCCAGTCCATGAGCATGGAATGTCTTTCCATTTCTTTGTGTTGTCTTCAATTTCTTTCATCAGTGTTTTATAGTTTTCAGATTACAGGTCTTTCACCTCTTTGGTTAATTTTATTCCTAGGTATCTTACTGTTTTTGATGCAAATGTAAACAGGATGGATTCTTTAATTTCTCTTTCTGCGCTTCATTGTTGGGGTATAAAAATGCAACAGATTTCTGTACATTCATTTTCCATCCTGAGACTACTGAATTCATGTATCTGACCAATTTTTGGTGGTCTTTCAGGTTTTCTGTATAGAGTATCATGTCATCTGCAAATATTAAAAAGTTTTACTTCCTTGCCAATTTAGATGCCTTTTATTTCTTTTTGTTGTCTGATTGCTGAGGCTAGGACTTCCAGTACTATGTTAAATAACTGGTGAGAGTGGATGTCCGCTTTCTTGTTCCTGACCATAGAGGAAATGCTCTTAGTTTTTCAGCATTGAGGATGGCCTTTATTATGTTGAGGTATGTTCCTTCTAAACCCGCTTTGTTGAGGTTTTTTTTTGTTTTGTTTTGTTTTGTTTTTTTGTTTTTTTTAATCGTGAATGTATGTTGTACTTTGTCAAATGCTTTTTCTGCATTTATTGAAATGATCATGTGGTTTTTTTTTTCTTTTATTAGTATGCTGTATCACAGCGATTGATTTGTGAATATTGAACCACCATTGCATCCCAGGAATAATTTCCACTTGACAGTGGTGAATGATTTTATTTAATGTGTTGTTGGATTCATTTTGCTAGTATTATATTCAGAAATTTCGCATGCATGTTCATCAGGGATATTACCCTGTAATTCTCTTTGGTATCAAGGTAATTCTGGACTCACAGAATGAGGTTGAAAGTTTTTCTTCCTCTTCTATTTTTTGGAATAGTGTGAGAAAAACAGGTATTAACTCTTTTTAAATTCTTTGATAGAATTCATCTATGAAGCCATCTGGCGCAGGACTTTTGTTTGTTGGGAGGTTTTTTAATTTTTTTATTATTACTGATCCAATTTCTTTGCTAGTTATTGGTCTGTTCAGATTTTCTGTTTTTTCCTGTTTCAGTTTTGGTAATTCCTAGGTATTTATCCAGTTTTTCCAGATTGTTCAGTTTGTTGGCATATCGTTTTTCTTAATATTCTCTTACAGTTGTTTGTATTTCTGTGGTTTCATTGGTTGTTTGTCTTCTTTTATTTTGGATTTTGAGTCCTTTTTTTTTTTTTTTTTTTTTTTTTTTAGTCCAGCTAGAGGTTAATAAATTTTATTAATTTTTTTAAAAGAACCAGCTTCTGGTTTCATTCATCTGTTTTTGTTCGTTTGTTTGCTTGCTTGCTTGCATGTTTGTTTTAGTTTCTATATCATTTATTTCTGCTCTAATCTTTATTATTTCCTTCCTTCTGTTGACTTTTGGCCCCATTTGTTGTTCTTTTTCTAGCTCCTTCAGGTGTAAGGTTAGGTTGTTTATTTGGGATTTTCTTACGGTAAGCCTGTGTTGTTGTATACTACCCTCTTAGAACTACTTGTTTTATGTTCCCTTTTCTCTCCTTTGATTCCTCTTCTATATCAATCAGGTATCTTTTTTTTTTTTCCAAATTTCCTTCTATTAAGAGTAAAGATGACTTATTTTTTGTCAGTGAGGGTCTACATTTTTTCTGTAAGCAGATTAAGTGCCTTAATGCAATCAGCTGATGGGAGACCGCGATATTGTTTTGAAAAGACATGTTATACTGGCGAGCCCTTTCCCAGTGGCACATCTTTTTTGAAATTTAAATTGAGAGTCTGAGGGTCTTTCCTTCTTAAGCATTGATGGATTCTAGGTAATTCTGCTCTGTTCTTCACAGGTTTTCCAGTTAAGATTTTAGCCAATTACTGCAAATAGTCCTCAGAATTCAGGAAGTGGCTTGATGAGGAAACATGCTGTGTATTTGCCACCCTTTAGTCTCCATTGTTTCCCTCCATTTTCCACCCACCACCAAAAGCTCTTCTGCTTTCTCTGACCCCCAGAAGCAGTCTTCTCCCAAGGGCCAAACCCTAATTCCCAGCTTCTAGCCATGGCCATCATTGGCAACTGCCCCTCAGAAAATGTAGCTGCCAAATACAGAACATCAAAGATGATTAAGACCTATTTCCTTCTCATACAGCAGAGTTTCCTAACCTTTTTAAAACCATGACACATATGGAAAATAATATATTTATTATACAAATAACTTATTTATATATAAATTATATATATGTCAAACTATAGTAAATAAGAGGAGGATGCTTAGAGCCAGAAATTTCTGGCCCAGAGCTCTAACCAACATAGGTCTTGACCAGACCACTCCACTTTACAAGTTGAGAATATCAATACTTTCTCACATTTGTAACCCATTTGTGGCACTGATTGAGACATTTTGCCTTAGTAAATTTGTTCCTCTTTTCTAGTCTTTTGCTTCTGAAAGACTGAATATTTTCTCAGGCTCCTTGGGGGAGAACAGGTACTAATTCTGGATGCCTTTTGGATCTGACATGAGGTAGGTGTGCAAGAATCCCTTCTCAGTCTGGGTCTCTATTCCGAGGCTCCTTGAGACCACTTGATAGCCTGTCATTTGGAAGCAGAAATTAGTTAACCTGTTTACCCACCTCAGTTTCTCTTCTGTTATTTCCCTGTATTACAAATTTTCCTCATTCAGAGGAACATACAATTTCCATTGTGTGGAGGGCAATGTAGTTTGGCTTTGAAATACAGTTATCATTTGCGGTGGGAAGATGACTGAAACAAAATGATATGTATGGTTGAGTTTATGCTTATTTGTTGTTTTATCAACTTCTTAAGTTCTAAGTCTGTGGGTGAATTAGTATTTTAGTTGCTAAATGCAGATCTTCTGCAGTTCCAGAAAATCTCTTGGTTTCTAAAAAATGTGAACTTGCATCTACTTCACAAACAAATGTTTTATTTAATTTATAAATAGTTGAACCAGTAACAAGCTGAAAACTAACTGTGATACTTTGCTAAGGAACAATGTGGAAGGTTATTAGAATGTATTCACACATTAGAGTTTAATTGAATCATTGTGATATTCTTCATGGTATGGTAAATATGTAGTGAGAACCATAGCCTATAATTATGGTATTCATTCCTGCTATGATTACATTATAATTGGACAGCAGAATCACTGTAAATACTCAGCTTAGGGTAACAGGAACATGCAGGACAGCAATATTCCCTAAGCTAGTTTAGTCATCAGGTTGCTGCTGGTGGTGGGGACCTTGTAAATGGAACATAGCAGAACTGTTTAATGACACTAAGCCATAGGAGATGATAAAGGCTGTGGCTCCCATAGTGAAACTTTATGAGGCTGTAGCACTTCCTAATCCTAGAAAGTTCACAAATTAATTTGCAAACCCTGAATTGTTAAAGGCAAAGGATCCAATTATGATTCTCTAACTGCTAATGGTGAGGCCATCCTGTCATTATATACTTTGGTTCATGATTTTGGGATTCCCAAGTAAAGAGACTTTTTTACTAACATAAGCAAGTAATCAAGTTAACTGTCATATGTTACTGATTAGTAAATTGATAACAGCATATAGAACCAGTGTATATGGTAAATGGGCTAAACCACATTTAATGTTTAATGATTATTAAGGCAATGGAGGAGAGTGTAAGTAGAGTGTTTTAACTCTAGTTCTCCATTAGTTTAAGCATTTGTATCTATCAGTATAAGTTTTATAGTTTCCCAACTCCTTACACATTTCACTGTAGAATTATTTCCAAGAATTTTGGATTTTTTGGTATAGATCAAGAACTGTTAGCTCCTTACTAGTGATTAATAGTATATGTGAAAAATATCACTTTTGTCTTCTATTTAGTCACATTGCTAATTAATTCTGTTAGTATTTCAGTTGATATTCTTGCTTTTTTAAATAGACAGTATAAGGTTGTAATTGACAATATTAATAGTTAACATTGTACTTTCTTAAAGTATTATTTGTGTTTAAAATGTCTTCTTATAAATGACTTATTCATATCCGGATCCAAAAAAAATTTCACATATTGCATTTGGTAGACATGTCTCTTGAATCTCTAATAGTTGCCTTTCCTTTATTTTTCATGACATTTATTTATGGAATAAATTGGATCATTTGCCCCTACAGAATTTCTCACAGTCTTTATTTGGCTGATTACATTCTCATGGCATTATTTAACATGTTTCTTACATCATCTGTATTTCCTGTAAACCAGTAGTTAGGTCCAAAATCTTGATTGAATTCAGTGTTAAATCTTTTTGGCAAGACTACGTCGTGGGTGGTGCTATGAACTTACAGTTGCATCGCATTAGGAGTAACGTACTGTCTTCTTGTCTTACTATCATTAACATTCAAATGGGCCAGTGGATTCTAACTGATATCAAACTGATTCATTCATTAAGAAGAATTATGTCAACTTTTACCAAATGCTTTGAAGCAGTCACTGAAAATCATTGCCAACATCCATTATTTCACTAGGGAATCTTAAAATGGTGGTTTTCTAATTCTGTTATTCTTCTGCATTTATTCATTATTACTTTTCTAAATTTTGTAAATTTCCTTATGCTGTCTGTTTTGTCATGTATTAATGCTGATGCATGTTAAATTCTCCCACTGCATATGTGTTTCTGCCCATTCTTCTTCCTACAAGTATTACTTTTATTCCACATAATTTGATGCTATTATTTGGATATTATCTACTCCTTCCAAAAGATGTCCGAGACCATTCACTTTTTAAGCTTTTGTGCCTAGTCACGAGGTTGATGACTTACGTATTACAAATTATACTACTTAAGTAGGCTTCATTATTTTATGCTTTTTTGCCTTGAATTATATTTGGATGGTATAAGTCTTACTATCTCTAGATACCTTTTCTTCATATTTGCCTGATAATTTGTGCCTGTTTCACTATTTTTATTTCAGTGCTTTTTTCACAGAGATACGAGTTTGCTACTTTTCCATTCCTCTCCTCTTCCCAGTCCTTGATAATTTTGTCTAGAATAATTTGGTCTGATAATAAAGCCATTTGTTGGTTTTACAATAGTACAATATAAATATTACTTTAAAATAAAAATGTCATAGCTATGTATAAAATAATCATTGAAATTTATATTTCTTATCTTTATCTTATTTCATGGGGTCCATACCTAGCCTGGGAACCCTGAAACTGGTAGTTAAAGCATGTTAGGAACTCAAAGTTATAAAAAAGATGAGGAAGATGGTTTTTTCTTTTGTTAACAAGTTAATTAATACTTATTAAGGAATATAGGTTTTTTTGATTTTTTGGATAGATTTTATTATTATTTTTTAAGATTTTGCTTATTTATTTGTCAGAGAGAGAGCATAAGCAGGGAGACTGGCAGGCAGAGGGAGAAACAGGTTCCCTGCTGAGTATGGAGCCTGATGCTGGACTTGATCCCAAGACCCTGGGATCATGACCTGAGTCAAAGGCAGACACTTAACCAACTGAGCCACCCAGGAATCCCATTTCAGTTAGATTTTATTTTATTTTTTTAAAAGATTTTATTTATGTATTTGACAGAGAGAGACAGTGAGAAAGGAAACACAAGCAGGAGAGGAGGGAAAGGGAGAAGCAGACTCTCCACTGAGCAGGGAGCCTGATGCATGGGGCTCAACCCCAGGACCCTGAGATCATGACCTGAGCTGAAGGCAGACACTTAATGACTGAGCCACCCAAGTGCCCCTCAGTTAGATTTTAAAGAGCAGTATAACACAAAACAGTATGTTATGATTTCAGTTTTCCGATTTGGTCTTACGATGATAATTCCAGATCTAGGTCGGGTCTATTTTGAAAGTTGTTCCTATTCTATGTGTAGATACTTTTCAAGTTTCAGTCAAGACAATTCTGTCTTCGTGATTTATTTTTCAGTTTCTTCAGTGATTTTTGGTCTAATAAGGTTTTCAACTTCATTTTATCATTAATAACTTCATTATGAAGTCAATGTTTATTTAAAAGAAGATTCAAATGGTATGAAGAATATGATGTAGAAGGTATTACTTTGGCTGCTTCTCACCCCAGATACCACTCCCCAAAGTAGCCACTGACAATAGTTGCCTATTCAAAATGCTTAACCTTTCAAAGAAAGCCTAATTCTTTAACTTGAAATAATTTAGTCCAAGAAAGAAACAGTATCTGATTCTTTTATAATAACAAGAATCGATTTTAAATACTTTTAAATTTTAATAGTGCACAAAACTAGAGATACTGAAAAACATTGAAAATATTTGTTAATGCTGAAATGGCCAAGCGAACATTTTTCTGTAACTTATTTTCCATTGTCTGTTTTGAGTAAAGGCATAAGCTACTCCTTGTAAAAGAATGTTTTTCTATATTCTAATACATATAGCAAGTTTCCACTGTTCATATAAAATCAATATATAATTTTAATGATTTCAGTTCTATCTAAAAATGAAAGTATGGTTTTTCAGGGGCATTTTATGTTTCTCATCTTAATGCAATCCTTTTAAGGCCATACATTCCAGTATCTAAGTTTTAAAGTAGTTTGTATACACCCAGCATGCAGGGCCATGACTTTAATCATTTCCTCACCAGAATGTCAATTATGCCAAGCACTTTTTAATTATCTTGCAGACCACAAGTCTATTCTTAGTAAAAAGTCTGACTTGTACAGAGGCAGTATATTCCTCTGTGGCAAAATTCAACTCACCACTTTGCAACCCCACCCATGAAAGAGCCTTGTGAATTAAAAGCTACTAAATTAAGTGTGTATTTTTAACAGCTTCAATTTTCAAGTCAATTTTGGCATAAAAGTTGAAGACACTTTTTTTTTTTTGAAGTACAAAAATGCTATGTTGGCATTTCATGGTATTTTCAGAATGCAGTTTGTTTTTTGTGTTGTCTCCTTTACAAAGTTTCTTATAACATCAGTTTTTGTTTTTTTTTTTTCTAAAAGGAATGTGTTTAATCATTTGTCCTATCACTTTTTATTTTTGTTATTTAAAGAAGAAAATTCTGAATCAAGAAGAGTGAAAGTAAAAGAACTTATATTTGAGGACAGGCCTATATGGTAACGGGAAAAGGTTTGGGGCACAATGAGTGGCAGGAGAAGCATTGAGCTGAAGTGTAGCTGGGCTTAGCATTTCATGCACAAATTAAAACCTGTAATGCAAATCCTGAAATTAAAAGAAAGTAAACTACATAAAATTATTGTGGTGTTTTACTCTTTTTACTTCTTAGTAATGGAAAATCTGTCCCAACAAACGCAAATAAAATACAAAGTCATTCTAGGAAATGCTTATGTAAGGTTAATATTTATAAGAGATGCTAAATACCTAATTCTATAATACATAATATTATGTTAACTTGAGAAATAGTTCATAAGAACCTCTTACATGTAAATCCCTGTACTTCTTTTACATTATAATATAGCTCTAGTAATTTACTGCCTCATGATCCACCTTAGGAAATGCTGCACTGTTCAAAATCTGAATTTAGGAAATGTGGGCTCCGTCAACACCGTTTTCCTTGTTTTTCTTTGCCTTCCTCTATTATAGAGACTGGTAAACCCTCAATTCCCCAGCTTGCTTTTCAGCCAAAAGTTGTATGATGAGATTCTGACCAATGAGATATAAGGGGAAGGTCACTGGTGCCACATGGTCTCTTTCCGCTCTGGGGTCTGGAAGTGCTGTTGTCATTACTGAGAGTGACAGAGCTGAAGGCGAGAAGAAGCCTGGGTCCTTGAAGGTATCCTTGACTACCATACTAGCTGCAGACTGCCTACCCTGGGGCTTCTTGTGGCATGAAATAAATAAGCCTCTTCTTATTTAAATCACCTTTCTCTGGGGCTCCTGTTATTCTTAGCCGCATGCATTACTAAGTGGCTCAGGGAAAAAATTAATTTGGCAATAAACATGACAGTGGTCTTTGCAGTCCAGATTGTGGTAGCCCTTCTTCAAGGTGGCCCATAACAATTCCCATCTTCTTCACACCCTCGTGTAGTTACCTCCCACACTGTCCCGGGCTTGGTTTGTGTGACCAATAAGCTGTGGCTTCTAACGCACTGTGACATAGTAAAAATTAGATAAAAATATTTAACAGTAACTCTAAAGCTACTTATATTGTCTCTTTTATGGATTGTCACTTTTTTTTTATGTGACATGTTTTCTGGTCAATTATAATATATATCCTATATTAGAATGAGAAAATTTCAAACATTTTAAAAATTAATTTCTGAAAACCACTTATATAATACTATATACCAAGTTCTTTTCTGTGCTTTTTAACTTCATTAGCTCACTTTTTTTCTCCAAATGACTTTTTGAGATATTATTTCAACCACTTGGCATTTGGAGAAACTGAAGCAGAGAGGTTAAAAATCCCACCCAAAGCCACATACCTAAGAGGTAGAAGAGCTGGGATGTGAGCCTAATTAGGCTGCTTCCAGCACTGATAATCCTCTCACCACAGAAAAATCACCTGCAATTCTACTAACCAAAGAAAACCAGCCTCCTTTCTATAGATATGTGTATACGTTGTTCATAACAAGTCAGTTCCTGCTTTCAGCCACAGTTCCTTAAGTATCATTGTTCCTCTGAATTTCGGGCATATCTGAAAATGCTGAATGTTAGCTGTGTTCTGCTGTGTAGCCAGCTCTATCCATCAGTGTCCATCAACAGAGCCAAAGTAGTACACAGAAGCAGTTATGAATATATTGAAAGGATTGAAGGACCAAAAAAGGGAAGGTGTGTTTACCTAGAGAGTTTAGCTGCTGGAGGCCGCTACCATGCCCAAGACAGGAGGAGCAGAAAGGCAGTTGCTCTTGTCCAGACCCCACAGAATGTGTGCTCCCGAGGCTGCCAGAACCCAGCTGCTGCTGATTTATAGGAAGCGGGGAGTTCTGCAGCATTGCAGATGCAGCTAGGCAGACTTTATTACGTCCTACAGTTCTGCGACACCATGTGAGCCATCCAGGTTCTGTTTCAATCACAGTTCCTGAGAGGTTCACTTTAAAACAACTGTATCGACCATCCTATACTTCCTTGGCTATGTCCTTAGGACAGAACCTTTTCCAAGGTTCTTGGCTTGGATGGAAAGAAAATGATTTTTAAAATAAATTTTTAAAAAAATTCCTACCAATGTTACACGAGTCCAAGAATCCTACTCTCCAAACTATGCTGCCTGCTGAGGGCTCAGCCTTGCCTGCTGCTGCCATGTCTGTCGGAGCTACCTCCAGAAGGGCAGTCCTCCTCGTTCCCAGGTTCTGCCAGTGTCTTCCATGGGCAGATTCCCTCTGCGAGACAGCTGGCAAGGGAGTGTAGAAAAGACTGGAGTGTGCAGACTTCCAGCTCCCTGCCACGGCGGGAGAAATGGAAGGGTAGGAAAGGAGTTGAGGGCTACCAGTCTTAAAAACATTGACCTTTACCTTGACATGTTTTCGTTTCCTTAACACATTTCTGTATTGTTAAATATTCTACAATTAATGGCTGCATCATATTCTCTGTTAATTATTACTGCCCTGGTTAGGTTTATTTGTTGTCTTCCTTAGTCTTAATTTTCCTCACTTTCTTTGAAATCTTAGTTTAAAAAAAAAAAAAAAAGCTTATTTTGTGTTTCCATCTTCCTCTCCTCTAGGTCTCCTAGTCTATCAGTATTTTGGTTGCCTCTACCATCTCTAGCAAGGCAGGGTCTTAGTTGGTGGCTCAAGCTTCTGTCCCTTGGTGAGTGGAGATAGATTCAGTCATTGGGCTGGTGAAAGATAACACTGTCCTTGCTTCCAGCTTTCGTAAATAGCCCTGGCTTTGTTATCCCACATAAGACCAACCCTGGGCTGCCTGAGGCCTCAGCTACTGCATATTGCTGCAGGTTGTCTATTACCTGCTTTTGAATATGACTCTGACTTTTCTTTATATAAAAACACCTATCATTGCTATGCTCACAGTAGTGGGAGGAATGTAACGCATGAGCGCTTAGTATCATAGTAATGACAAATCTATCTTAATACATTTAGTTGATTTGCTTAGGTTTTTTTAAGGTAAATAATTATATTAACCAAGCATAACGAGAACTGGAACCACCATTTAATCGATACTTACTACATGGTGGATATACTCTGCTGGGTGATTTATCTATGTGTTAGGACTTGGAAATGGGCAAAGTTTTCAGTAGAGTTTTTTGTTTTTTTTGTTTTGTTTTGTTTTGTTTTGTTGGTGATTTAAATTAAAATTTATATTTTGAAATAAAAATGCATAACAAAAATTTACAAAATAGTCACACGGGAACACATCTCAAGATACCAGGACATGCTTTATTTACTTAGAAAAAGTTCCACATTTATAAATGTCATTTATAAATGTCAGTTTCTTTCTTTGAGCAAGAGATAGCTTACTTTAAATGTCACGACGGCAAAACCCCTGAGGCCCTGGGATGCAGCAAGGACTCAGGGCCTGCCTGAGGGAGGAGGCCTGTAGGGCTGGCCTCCATGGTGGGGGCTGCTTCCCCAGGCACCAGAGGAGAGGGGAGACTGGTGATTTCTAAGGTATTGCGTGCCAAGGGCCTTTCATTCAATGAACGGGACATCATTATAATTACCATTTTTTGTACCTTTGACTGTAAACTTCAACAAAAAATAACACGCTTAAAAACTGTACTATAAAATGTGTTATGGTTTCTGCTAAGGTTTCTTAGCACCTTTGGAAGACATGCTGCTAAGCTGCTAAGACCTTAGCAACTTAAGGTAGGGTGCTGGGCATTGTCCAGGAGACCCTCAGATTATCCCATTGCAGAGATGTGCACCTGTAATTGACTTTCTTTGACTAGGTTATTTTACAACTCTCCAAAGGTAGCTGTCAAATTGTAAAAAAAACAAATAGCAACACAAATAATTCCAGTTCATACCAATGCAAGTGAATTTTGATTAGAGATTGTAAAGCTTTGTTAAGTCAAATTCTCATTTGTACAGGTCTTACCATCATATCTGTTCCCTCAGTAATTAAAGAGTTGAGTAAAATCTTTAGTACATGTCTATTTTATATTTGTGTAAGAGTCATGATTTTATTTTTCTGAAAATTACACTTTAGCACACATAGTATCTTCTAATCTTCATAACCCAAGAAATAGGTATTACTCATATTTAATAGATGAAAAGACTGAGAGATCAAATGGCTTCCCTGCCTGATGTCAAATTAACTAGTAAGTGGCCAAGCTGGGATTTAAATACCCAATTTTGCTACCTCCAGGATCTCTGCTCTTAGAGTTTATTGCTTGTCTTGGAGAAACCCCATTTGTTCATAAAATTTTTTTTCCCCCAAATTTATTAACATCAGTAAGACAATAATTAATATTTATTGTTTACCATGTGTTATGTACCAAACAAAATGTTTCAATGGATTAACTCACTTAATAGATGAGAAAAGTGAGCTTAAAAAAGTTCAGTAGCATGGTTTTCCATGCCCTTTCTAGTTTTTTCCTTCTATCTAATGCAGTAGTTCTTAGCACTAGCCACACATCAGAATTATCTACAGAGCTCTTAAAAATCAATTTATCAGAATTTCTTAGAAGTTTCCTAAATGGTTCAAATATATAGGATCATTATATAAGTGAGACCATTTAACACCTTGCTTCCCTCGATAGCTGATACTTAGACAAACCTATAGTCCTTGGTTTTTGGGGTTTTTTTGTTTGCTTTTTAATTTTTCTGATATAGCTTGGGAAAGGAATAATGGGGCTGAGATCTATGTTATCCTAAAGCTTGAGTGTCTAGAAGTGTCTAGAGTTTTAATAAAAGAATTTGAAAAATCAAGGTCAGCTAAAAGTCAAATCATTAACAGGAGCATGGCACATCGAAAAACCGCTCACTGGTAAGTAAATGACTTTTACATTGATTGACCAAATCAATAAGATTTGCCTTGTAGTGCAAACCAATAATACTTATGAAAGTCAGCACTCTTTCTGTGATTTGATTTAGAAAATTATTTGGATGGCCTATAAATATATATATATATATATATATATATATATTTGCCTATATATATATTTTTGTTTTACAAAGTTCTTCATCCCCTTGCTTACAGATGCAGACAGCATGGCTTAAAAGCCATTCACAGTCTTGCATTCTTGCCTTTTTCTACATAATGGTTTGAAAGCTAAAATACTCCCCTTTAAAAAAAAAAAAAAGATTTATTTCAGAAAGCAGGTGGGGGGAGGGGCAGAGGGAAAGAATCTTCAAGCAGACTCCCCACTAAGCCTGGAGCCTGTCAGGGGTCTGGATATTACAACCCATGAGACCATGACCTGAGCGAAAACCAAAAGTTGGACACTTAGCCAACTGAGCCATCTGGGCACCCCTAAGATACCTTTTAATAGTCTTTCCACTAGAGGTGACCATGGGACCCAGTTCTATCCAGTAATATGTAAGTCTTTATACTTAACTTTGAAACAGCCTTTTCAGAGGAATGAACTAAGCTGTCATGGCCCTGATGGGAGGTGAAGCATCATGTAGCACAGCAGCCATCTCATGACCATATGGAGAAAAACCACGTGCCAGGAGTGGTGGAGCGGGACAGGACTGACTGGGTTCTTGATGACGTGGAGCTCCAGCCCTTGACAACCTTATGTTAGACATTTTATTATATAAAAGAGTTAGCTCTTTAATTATTCAATTCACTTTCAGTTTTTGTTTTCTTGATGCTTATAGCTACAGTTAGTGTCTTAACGAATACATTTGCATTGGAAGTAATAATGCATTTTTTTGGTCATTTTATTTGAAAACCCATAGGCAAACAAAAGTTTCTGAAAGCAGAGAACTGTTCAGTCAGTTTAATTCAATCCAGTAGGGAATCTATATAGGATCTCCTAAATCAGATTTTTCTTTTTTTTTTTTTTCCCACATTTTAAAAAATTACTCATGTGTAGTGTTGTCTCCATACCCTAGTTTCCATTCTTATCTCAAATTAACTGATAAGTTCTAACTAAAAATATATATTGTTTAATTAAACAAGGGGGCAATTAGACTGAGCTGGTTCAAATACCTTAGCAGCCTAGTGTAAGCAAACTAAAACTTAAGCCTGTAAATACCTCAAGGTTAAGAAATAAAAATCTGAAGATAAACAATCACAACGAACCAACTAGGCATTTCCAAATAAAGCAATGCTTCAGCTAGAGCCAGTCAAATAATTTCCTTGCTTTGCTTTCACCTCTTCACTGTAAATGTCTGGCCCACAGCTCCAGTCAGTGAACTCCTAGTAATCATTTGCAGTTTGGCGCTACCCAATTAGAATAAATTTTTGCTCAAATTCTTAAGATTTTTAATATGCCTCAGTTTATCTTTTAACAATACCCAGAACTCATCTAAATACAACTCCTATTTCTTTCTCTGTAATAGTAAAACATTATAAAACCTAGCACTTAGTAGTTACCATCTTTCTTCTCTTGGATTCAATCATAATACAAAATCTGGAAACAGAATCAATTTAATGTTTGGTAACATAAAACTCTCAGGTAACATAGCTTTCCTCATCTGACCATGAGAAACATTGATCAGACTAATAATGGCATTGTTAGAAAAATGTGACCTGTTTTGTTAGACTTCCTTACTGCTTTTTTTTTAACTCTTTGTATACTTCCTTGGTGATTGTTTGGTCCAGTCCTCAGTCTGTTCATATTTCAGGCTACTAATACGATAAAGTCTCTTATTTCTTGTTACTGAAGAATAAACAGTAGATATATAGATTAAATCTAGGATATTTAGTTTCAAATAGTTTTCAGACATTCAGAAAAAATACTGTAATTCATCTATATGATTTTTTAGATAATATAGTACAACATACTTAATTCTAAAATTTTTCTGAACATTTTTAAACATTTTTAAAAATAATTTAGAGTGCATAGTCTTTCCTGCCCAACAGAGCTTATGTTTTGAGGGGGGGAAAATGGTGAGTAGGTGGGGGAGAAGGAAAGACACATACAAATCATTTTACTATTTTTTTAGTTTTATTGAGCTATAATTAACAAATAAAATTGTAAGATATTTAAAGTGTACCCCATGATTTTATATATATATATATATATATATATATATATACATTGTGAAAGGATTCCTCTCATCTAGTTAACACATCCATCACCTGACACATTTATGTTTTTTGTATATGTGAGAACATTTAAGTTCTATTCTCTTAGCAAATTTCAGCTATATGATGTGATGTTAGCAACTATGATCATTTAATACATCAGATGCTCAGACATTACTGATCTTACACCTGAAAGTCTGAGAAAGTTTTATAATTGATACGTAAACAATTCCAGCCTTTTCATAGGAAGAATTTGCTTCTCAAAACGAATAAATTGTTTCAAAAACTCATTTTGAGTAATGCAAATAACCCATCCTACATGGATTGTCCTAACTATATTTAATGGAGAGAAACACAACCATTACAATTTTCTCAAAGGAGATGACTAAACTGTGGGTAGGTGTTTTGGAATGAACATGTCATTTAATCATGAGAGCTTTATTGAACATGTTCACTAATGTCTTGCACCAGTGGAATTTTCTATCTGTCAGAATCTATGATCGCATTCAGTCTGGACTGACAAAAATCAGTGATGCCAGAGGGGACTGTTTATAGGATTTCACTCCAACCAACACAGAAATGTTTTCCTGGGTAATGGAGGTATGGAATTCCTTTCACGTCATCTCACGGTATGAGGTTTACACACATAGTGGCCCATTTGTCACAAAATTCCTTGGTAAAGAAAACAATTCTCATGTATTATTTTTAAGTTTTGAGTGTATATTACTGCCATTCTAAGACTTTATGTATTCCCATGTCTCAGGAAAACAGGCACAAAGCACTTTGTTGTACTGAACCCCTTTTGGTAAGGAGAGAAGGAGCCAGGAGTAGTAATCCACAGGAAGAGCCTGAGGGCGCCTGTGTGGCTCAGTGAGTTAAGCGTCTGTCTTCAGCTCAGGTCATGATCTCGGGGTCCTGGGAAGGAGCCCCGCATGGCTCCCAGCTCCGCGGGAAGCCTGCTTCTCCCTCTCTCTTCCTCTTCCTCTGCTTGCCGCTCCCCCTGCTTGTGCTCTGTCAAATAAATGAATAAAATCTTAAGAAAGAGAGAGAGAGAGAGAAAAGAGTCTGAATTGGGAACGGGCAGACAGGACGAGGACAAGGTCCTGGAGGAGTAAGAATCTCAGCCTTGATTCTAGTAAAGTTTGACCATAAGTGTTCAATCAGGTGAATGGGACACAGCCTGTGGGGAACCTACCTCACAGATAGAACAGAAGAAGGAGATACTAGCTCTCCAGTTTTTTTCCATCTCGGTTATGAGTTTAGCCTTGGATTCTCACCCTCGCTGGTCTGTTAGCATCCCTCAGGTCTTGGCAGAGATATCCATTCTCAGAGAGGCTTTTTCTGGAACATACATTGGCATGTGACCTTGAGAACATCAGTTATCCTCTCTGTGGTTCAGTCTCTCATATGTAATTAGGGATATAATTATACATATCTCCTAGGTTTGCTGTAAGGATTAAATGAGATTATGCAAATGTAGTATTTAGAGCAAGACTTGACATACAGCAATAATTTAGGATTAATTATAAGTAACCATTTACTATCATAGGCAACATCATCTTCTTATCTTCCTATTTTTTCCCCTTCCCTTATGAGATATGATTACATTGTTTATGTAATATAAACAATGATGACATTGTTTATTTGTTCACTTATTGCACGTAGCATGGTAGGCTGCAAGGTCTAAAAGGGCAAGAGACTCATCTGCCTTGTTGGTTTGTCTACTCTTTACATCTTGCTTGAGCCTGGAGCCTGGTAAGGCTCAACACCCTTGGCACTTCAGCCTCTCTTACCTCGTGTTACATTTGTTATTGTTGATCATGCTGTTCTTCCTGAAACGCTCTCTTTTATTTTTTGTTTTGCCTCCTTAACTTCCTCTTTAAATTCCAGGAAGCATCTGAGAGGGTACAGGACAGAACAGGAGCATGGGAATGGATGGATGAGATTTGGGTGAGGTGCTGCTTTCCCACACAATGATCTGGGTTCACAACTCTGGTAAGAGAAAGGAAGGATGGATAGAGCTGCTGATCATAACTGAAGAGGGGAACCTGGACTGAGCTGGCATGGAATGGATTCGGGAATGAAGGGCTTGGGTTTGCTGTTAAGGATATAGATTAATTCAGGGGCGCCTGGGTGGCTCAGCGGGTTAAAGCCTCTGCCTTCAGCTCAGGTCATGATCCCAGGGTCCTGGGATCGAGCCCCACATCGGGCTCTCTGCTCAGTGGGGAGCCTGCTTCCTCCCCTCTCTCTCTGCCTACCTCTCTGCCTACTTGTGATCTGTCTGTGTCAAATAAATAAATAAAATCTTAAAAAAAAGGATATAGATTAATTTAGCATGTACCAAGTACTCCTAGGTGTCCAGCTGAGTTGTGTTAGATTTTTAAAAAATATAAACAAATATGTGGCTGTATAAACATATACTTGTAATTTACTATAGGAAGTGCTATGCAGAGGTGTGCACAAGATACAATGTGGGTAATGAGGAGAGGGTGATCAGCTGCTGGGAGTGCTAGAAGATTTAAGAGGAGCAGGGGCCTTGAATTTGTCAAATCAACCTGGGAAAGACATTCTAAGCTGAGGAAATATAAAGGTATAGAAGGATTCCTCATCAATATTCAGTGTAGAGGATGGAGCTGACATGAAAACCCATCACCCGTCAAACACAGAAATTTTTAGAATCCATTTTAGAATCCATTGCTATGAAGTTTGATGTGAAGCAATCTGAAGATTGCTATGAAGTTGGTGCAACTTTTTGAGAATAAACTTGCATATGGATTTTATGCTAATTTGATTTTGGAGTAAATCCCATCTGTAATTCATGGCTTGCTATGATAGATGGCTACTAGGCAATCTTGAGGCTTCTGAATATTGAATCCCAACTTTTATGACAGTTCCAGTTTTAGAAGGGAGAGAGGATAGATGAATGGCTGAGAGGGTGGATGAATGAGTGGACTGGACTGATAGATGGATAGATGGGAGGATAGGAGATGGATGCCAACGAATCCAGTAGTTAATTGGGGTGGTGTTGCTTTGAGTGATGAACCCAGATGTAGGGGTGACCTGGGAAAGTCATCCACATATTCCTAAGCCTCTGCCTATACACAAATTTTTATTTTATTGTCATAACAGCAGTTCTTGAGTATCTGCTGTGTATTAGATATTATTCTAGGTTCCTTTTATCTATTATCTCTAACTGCCCTGGAAGGGTATTATGAAGAAGCTGGGACTTGGAGAATTAATTTACTTATCCAACATAACATGGCACATAAATCTACTTAAATTGAGAGCTCATGTTTTTCCTACTGTATCATGGGGACAATTCCCAATTTTTCTAAGCAAGGACATAATTTACATTTATTCTCCTCTCTCTCAATCACTGCTCTGTTTCAACTATCCTTTCCAACTCATGCTATAAAGAGTGAAGAATGACACAGCTATTTCATTTGTGTGAAGCCACTCCTTTAATGTAATTGGTTCTTCTTCTAGCACTGAATGACATCTTCAATATTAAATGCTTTCTTTTGTGTCTGAGCATTGGCCACCACAACCAGTTTACTCCTGGAGCCTTCCTATTTCATGCCTCTCCATACAGAATTATACTACTGTATCCCTTCTGGTTTCTGTTGTTTGTGACTGAACCCTTCTGATTGGGCTATGGGAATTATTGCTAGTTATCAAACGCTTTACAGAATTATCAAAAGCAGGTTCTATGCTGAGCTTCTAGGAACATCTCTCAATTTCCGATATCACACAGCTTCTGCAGGGCTAAGAACCTCTGTCTCCTTCTGAAATTTTTGCAGGAAACTGGTGATGAAAAACCTTGATATCTTTGCTATAATCCAAAGGCATAAAATGAAAGCCATCCACCCTTTCTCTCTACTTAGGACCAGCTTCATGAGCATGTAACTTGTGCAGTCATTTAAGATCCCATGTTGAGAAATGCACGGTTCTTGGGAATTCACCGTTCCGAGGTTGACACCTTGAAATTCATAATTTATCTTCAAATGTGTGTTTTACTCTGGGACAAGGGATTTTGCGCTGGGTACTTGGAGCCTCAGCTCTTTCCTCCTACCACCACCCTGTGACAGGTTCTCTGTCAGTCTGTCCCCTACGCCTTGGCACTGCAGGCCTCCAGTTCCTGACGCTGCCCAGTGATCCCAGCCTCCCTGGCCCCAGCCGAGGCCTGGGCGCGGCTGTGGCAGGATTGGGATTGGTTGGAGTCGGGCGCATGCGCTCTGGAGCATCTGAGAGGAGAACGGTCCCGAAAAACCTTGAAGTCCTTGTCTCAAGCCAGTGGTATTACCAAGCATTAGGTGACTTGGTGGTGGGACTAGCCTCTTGCCAGCCTCTGTCCTAGTGCCTAGAGCGTCTGGCCATGGAGGGGACAGTCCTCTCGGAGTGATCCATCACCGGTGGACTAGGGTGTCAGGCTTTGGGAAAGAGAGATGCCTGACTGGACTTCTGGAGGCTTCCGTCCTGTAGCAGGTGAGAGGAAACCCAGCAGCCAGTGCGCAGA
Organism: Lontra canadensis; assembly: GCF_010015895.1. Classification (NCBI taxonomy): domain Eukaryota; kingdom Metazoa; phylum Chordata; class Mammalia; order Carnivora; family Mustelidae; genus Lontra; species Lontra canadensis. The sequence continues at coordinate 459,935 of NW_022631027.1, read as the reverse complement.
ACTGTGGGCAGAGCACCTGCACGCAGATGAGGGTCTGTACTCATAATGCACGTGTTCCCGAGTTCTGGGAGAGCAACGTTAAATAGCAAACAAAAAAGAAAAAAAAAAAAAAAAAAAAAAAGATCCACCCCGACAAGTTGTGGGGAAGACCACGGAAGGAAGGAAAGTTTTTTTACCCCCTGCTTTTTGTACAGGGCTCACGGATTTTCACTTAGGAATAGGCCCCACAAATTCTGTAGCTACCCCAGTGTCCGTTTAATTTAGTTCGAATCTAGGTCTTTGATAAGTGCACCTGATTGGTGAAACCCGTATTGCATCCAACCTTCCGGTTATAAGGGAGTCTGGGAAGCTAGTTTTTAGCTCTCCAGCCTAAGCGGTACGGCAAGGAGGTTGGAATGGATATTAAGGCAGCCTGCTTTGGGGTGCCTGGGTGGCTCAGTGGGTCAAACCTCTGGTTTCCACTCAGTTCATGATCTCAGGGTGCTGGAATCAAGCCCCACATTGGGCTCTCTGCTTAGCGGGGATCCTGCTTACCCCTCTCTCTCTGCCTACTGCTCTGCCTACTTGTGATCTCTCTCTCTGTTAAATAAATAAGTAAAATCTTAAAAAAAAAAAAAAAAAGACAGCCTGCTTTATCTGCCACAATTACCTACAGTGGAGGGTCTGGCAAGAATGGTACCCCGTTTGTACACTAGGCTCCGTGGAGCAGGGCTAGATCTGGCTCATCACTTCTTTATCCCCAGTTCAGGATACAGGACCTGTCACATAGTAAGATCCCAGTATTTGTAGAATTAAATTGTTAATTACCCATTTTGTATACACGTGGTTATTAACCTATACATCTAATGATATGTAATTTCTTGCTATAGTTCTAATTAATTGGAGATATTCACTACTGGTGACAAATTCATATTCAAATGCAGTGGGTTAGTAAAAGAAAAAAAATAGGTATATGGATTATACTTCGTGATTTCTTTTCATGTACTGGGCAGAGCTAATACAATCATGGTACCATATGTCCATAGTGCTTAGTGAGTTAAATCACTTACTGTGCCATTATGAAAACATTAATAATGTTTACCCAGCCACAGAAACCACCAATATGAAATTAAATTCCTACTAGTCTTCATCTTTTGAATTTCACAAACTGGAATTAATTTCAAAGGGAACATGTCTGGCTGAAGTGTATTAAGAGGGGAAAATCACAGAATATTCTATGGAAAAATTAGTTTGATTTAAAACAGGAATGCCCTGAGTAGAATCAAACTTTTCATATCCTTCTCACCATCTCCAAAATGGAAAGTAAGAGTATTTCCACTGAAAGGTTTTAATTAAAAAGGCTTTTGGCATGTGTGTGTATAAAAAGTCTCTTAATTACAAAAATATAAAGTTAAAGCTTTCACCTGATATTGAATTAACAGTGTTAAGTTGTGTAGCTATGGATTCAATGATAAGGAGGACAGCTGAGAACTTGTTGGATGATCAGACCATCAGGAGTAATTTAGGAAGCAAAGCTGCACCTCTCAGAATTTATCTGGCTATCTAAGAAGTGGTGTGGGGCAGAGGGCTTACTCTAAAGATTCTTTAAATTTACAGGATAAAAGAGGTTGTTGGAATCTCTGGCCTTAGATGTTTTTGTTCAGGGGCTGCATCATGGAAATCTGGCCTGACAGTCTGATGGGTCCTGAATTAGACTGAGTTATAACTCAGAGCATATGAGTTACTTAATGGGAATCAATGAGGCAATTGTGCGACTAAATGGTTTTGATAGCCCAAGGGCACAGTCTGGCCCTTGAGCCAAAGTAGGGAATATGGAATTCTGGTTCATTCAGGAAAGTTGGAGCAGAGAATGTTGATTTTTATTATCCTGATATTTTTGTCTTTCACATCAGTTGGACTACAGAATTTATCCTAATCTAATTGTGCCTCTAAATTAAATAGTTACCTTGACAAAGTATAACTATGACACTACTATAAATTATAACTATAATAAATGTTATCTACCTAGGTAATCCAGGGTAATCTTCTCATCTGAAAATCTTTAATTTAATTATATCTGTAAAGTCCTTTTTGGCCCTATAAGGTAACATTCATAGTCTCCAGGGATTAGGACAAGTATATTTGAAGGGGAAAGGGGACGTCATCCAGTCTAACATGAATGCTGTCTGAAAATGTGCCGAAACTCAAACCTATTTACTACCTACAACTGCTGAACAGAATTTCTAAGGATGGTGACTCCAAAGACCTTCCTTTTTGACTACCAGTCATAAACCTAGGTTTCTGATGAAGTTTATTTTAAAAGAGGGTTACTTGGGGGAATGTCTGGCAACATAATTTCTGTTTTTAAATATCCAGACTAATTTAGATATAGTTTTCAAAGATCCTGAGGGTCAGATTTGAATTAAATTTTATTGTGGTCTTTTTTTATATGTTACTGAACTTCCTAAATTACTGTGTGTTTCTGCATGGTTTTGATCAGCCATGTGGAAGCTATAAGACCTTGAATTTGGAATGCTTCCACACTGTTTAACTTTTATCATCCTGGGACTGATAGATTACATTTTGAACTCGATCATGGCTGAATTAACACATTTTTTCAGTGAGTTTACACATAACAGAGCATTTAATGTATCCTAACTGACTTTGAACATAGTTATTGGATTATTATTGCTGAAACTTAAATGAAAGGGCCGGTACCTTGTTTCAGAGCCCAAATTTTAAACACAGGGCTATTCTGTGTTTTTTTTTGCTTCTTGTGACATTCTGAATACCATGTATCTCACTAAACAATTTTCTTTCTTTCTTTATTCTTTCTTTGTCTTTTTGCTATTGTTGAATATTTTGGTGAACTAGAAAAATGTAGCTTTCAGGGCCACCTCATAAATTTCTTGGACTTCAACTGTTTTCTGCTGCTATTTTAAATGTTAGTTATAACACCCATGAGTGTACTTGGAACTTGTAGTTCCATTTCTTTTAGTGGCAACATGCCTGTAATATGGTTAGCACTTATACTGAGCACAGACTGTGCCAACCGCAATGCTAAGTAGAAGGGTGAATATAAAGATACCTGAGACTTGGTCTGCCTTCTCCAGACTGGGATCTCTGGATTGGAACGTGGACTCACTTAACCTTAATCTGTAGCATTTATTTTACTTTCTAGCACATAGTCAACTCACAGTAAATGTCTGTGTGGTTTTTTAAAAGTATTTTTTTATTGAGACACAATTGCCAGATAACATATTAGTTTCAGATGTATAATATAATTATTTTATATTTGTATATATGATCCCCATAATAAGCGTAGTTAGCATCCATTACTATACATAGTTACAAAATTTTTTTTCTTGTGATGGGAACTTTTATGATTTGCCATCTTAGCAACTTTCAAATACGAAATACAGTATTATTAACTATAGTCACCATAGTGTACATTACATCCCCATCATTTGTTATTTTATAACTGGAAGTTTGTACCTTTTGACCCCTTCTCCCATTTTATGCCCACCTCCATCAATATCTGTTGAATGAAGAAATTTTTTTATTAAGTATATGTTGATTGAATAAGCAGTCAAGAAATTGAGCTATTTATGAAATCAGATAACTAAGACGGAATGCTTCTATCTTCAGATCACTTCTAAGTGATGCAATGGTGGTGTGAACGGGTATAATGGCACCCATCAATTCAGCCAAGGAGAATCAGAGAAGACTTTGTAGAAAGTAATCATGTGAGGTCTTAGAGGAAACGAGTCTAATTCACCAGATAACCTCTTCTATGGATTTGCTTTTTTCTCTTCACTACTTTAGTTTTGATGGGCTAGTTTTCATTTTGTCTCCATAATAGCATGCGAAGGAATGTTGGGTTTGCCTCTGCCTCAGCTCCTTGTTGCTGGCACAGAAAGGAGTAGGGATGGAATGACTAGTTGGGAAGAGACAGGAAGCAGTCAGCACACCCCACAGCCCTCCCAGAAGGAAGGGGATTACAGAACTGAGGCAAAACGGGGCAAAATATGTAGGGAACAGAGGAAGAAACTGGGTGCATCTTTTTATTTATAAGAAGAATGGATTTATAAAATTACATTTGAGACTTTTGACTATATAGTCCATGAATGTGTCCTTTTTCTTATGCCGACATCTTGCCTCTGCCTGAGAAACAATGTGTGCTGACCCTCCTTTTCATCTTGCCCCCAGTAGAAATCCCTTTCCTCTGTTTCAGTGCTTTCCAGCTGCAACAGCAGGAATCTGAGTAGAGACAAATTAAACATTCCTTAAAATGCTGTTATGAAAACAAAATGAAAACTGGTCAACTGAGTGTTTACAGAAATGTTTAAAAGCTATTAAAACTGTCCCATCCAATGTGAATTGTTGTAAACTTTATAAATAGTTCAAAGGAACAAGAAAATTTGGCAAATTGGCCTCGTGGAAAGTTAGGCTTTCCGCAGTTGATTTTTGGCAAATTGACCCATAACCAGTCTTAAAGAACTGACACACATTTACTGAGCAAGAATGGGAAAGGGTGTTCCAGGTACAGAGAAAAGAACCAGAGAAATGTTTGGAAGAGCTACATTTATTCATTCACCAAATGCTTTAAAGCACAGCACTTGAACTTGTGAACAGTCCTCCCCCAATGAAACTTACTTTGTTTCTTTTGCATAAATGTTTGTCAAATTATTGGTTTCAAAATACACACACACATACACACACATACACTCACACACACTCGTTCACTCCAGAGAGAAACCTTTTAAATGTTGGATAGAAATTGTGACAGTTAAGGAGACAGTAGAGATAGAACATAGAATGATCATAACTGAAATGAAACAAACTAAGCTTTTGTCTGAAGAGACTAGAAAAGATCCAAGAAATTGAACCAAATTACAATAGGAGGATAGAAAGCAGAAATTAATGAATAAGACAGTAATAAAGCAAAAATTAATAAGTAACATCAAGAGCCAGTTTTACAAGTCAGTAAAATAGGTAAATGTTTGGCATGTACTGACCGAGAAAAAAGATAACAGATACAAATGTAAATATTATGAATGAGAAAGGTTATATAATCATAGAGATAAAAATATAATTAGAATGACCATCTACCACTTTGTCATTAAAAAAAAATCTAGAGTAGAATGGATTATTTAAGCTAACCAAAATCAACTTAAGAAAAGGTCAAAAATCTGAATAAACCAACAACTGTAGAAGAAATTTAAGATGTTTTAAAATTTACTTTCCTAGAGACACTAGAATCAGTGCATTACATCAACAAAGATGGAACAAAAACATCAAACTATGTCACCTGATTTCAGATATGATAATGAAAACATTCAGAATAAACTATTGAAATATATGAATCTGGAAGCATTTATGCAAAATGATAGACTATAAAAATTAACTATGATTTTGGAGGGTTTCCCCCTGTTACAGAAGAATGATTCAAAGTAGTATATTAATTAATAGTAATTATTATTATTATTAAGGTTGAAGGAGAAAAAAATTATTTTTTAAAAACAATTATTTAAAATTATTAGGGTTGAAAAAGGAAAAAAAGTTCTTGTTTCTATAGATATTAAAAGATAAAATTCGATATTCTTCCTGATAAAAACTCATGGCAAACTTGCAATGAAGAAGTCTTGCTAGAAAGAATTGTAATGATATTATGAAAATAGGAATATAAAAAAATAATATAAATATATATGTATGATAAAATTTAAAATATAATAAAAAATTTTTGCACAAATCAGCAGCAACTACAAAAACAAAGATCATGCCTGGTACTAATATTTAGCAGCCTTCTCAAGAAACTGAGGTGTAAAACAAGGACCAGTTAGCAAGTCTGTTCAGAATAGTTCATTTCTTCTCCTTCCAGGCTCTGATTGGATTGCACTATTCTGAACCCCTTTGACAATAATATTTGATGGGGCTTATTTTAGCGATTGGGTTGCAGCCATAGGTTATGTGGCTTCTTCAAGGTCAGACTAATTATTTCCAGCTGGAAACCTTTGCTTCTCCCTGCTGTGGTGACTGTGGAAATGTAGCTGAAATGGAGTCTGGGTCCCTGAGTGACCATGAGGAGCGGAAAGCCCATCAATTTGTGTTGGACATGCAAATGAAGGAGCAATGCACCTGAGTGCCTCCAAGGCACTGAGACGATGAGGTTGTCTGTGTTCCTGCAGCACAACTTAGATTACCCTGACTGCACAGCCCATCCTGACTATTCCTCCTGTGTTCTAAATTCTTTTTAGTACTATTTCTATTTTTTACCTTAATTTTAAAAATTGTGTGAAGCCAGTGGAATACTACTCAGGCATCAGAAAATGAAATTCTGCCATTTGCAACAACATGGGTGGAACTGGAGGGTATTATGCAAAGTGACAGAAGTCAATCAGAGGAAGACAATTATCATATGATCTCACTCATATGTGGAATTTAAGAAACAAAACAGAGGATCATAGGGGAAGAGAGGAAATAATAAAACAAGATGAAATCAGAGAGGGAGACAAACCATAAGAGACTCTTAATCATAGGAAACAAACTGAGGGTTGCTGGAGGGAAGGGGGTAGGGGGATGGGATAACTGGGTGATGGACATTAAGGAGGGCACATGATGTAATGAGCACTGGGTGTTATATGAGACTGATGAATCACAGGCCTGTACCTCTGAAACCAATAATACATTATAGGTTAATTAATTGAATTTAAATTTTAAAAATGTGTGAATCGTATCTTTTTGTTTTGTAAGATATAATAATTTTTTTCATAGTGCATAGCCAGTTGTATAGCAATAATTATTAAATTAATTTGTGTCATCTTTATCATACAGTAAAATCCCATAGATATATTGGTTGTCTTTTTGAGCTCTCCTCTGTTCTGCTCTTCCATTTTTTATGTGCCAGACAGCATTGACTGTGATTATGAAGATGGCTTTGGAATTAGCATGTCTAACCTAGAATTCCGTTTATGTTATTTGCTACCTGTTAATTTTAGGTAAATTTATCTTTGCTCAGCCTCAGTTTCCCTCTCGAAGTATTGGATATTAAAAATACCCTACTTCACAGGGTATGAGAGAGAAGATGAGATAAGGTATGTAAAACACTTTGCACTGTGTCTGGCACACAGTAGGCCTTATGCTTCTCAGAGGATGTTTCAGCACTCTACCCAAAATTGAAACAACTTCTTAACTTAAAACTTTTCCTCTTCACTTGTTTTTAGTTATTGATGAAGATGTGGCAAAGAGGCTTTTATGAGCCAACTCAATCCGATGGCCCTAACAAATCAGTCGGCACAGGAGGACAGGAAGCATTTATGGTTCAGTGCTAATTAAGTCACTCCCTTTAGTATTAACATTGTTTGATACAGATGGAAAAGGAATAGTGCATTGGTTAGAATCAAAAGGCACAGCTCCTGAATGACATAGTATAAGGAAAATAAGTGAATTAGAATAGCTAACTTTTTACTAAAAAGTTTTGATCAATGACATAGTTGTTTAAAAACTGCATTACCTTTATCTTGAGGTTACAAAACATTGGTTAAAAAAAAAAAAAAGATTGTGAGGAACTTCCACTTGTGACCTAGATGGGGTAATAGGGACCATATTCTTCCTACAAGTAACATTCCAAAAGATGGAGAAAATGTAGAAAACAGTGGTTTTCAAGACACTGGACATCAAGCAACAAAGGATAGTGATCTCTGAGAGACAGGAAATAAGAAAGATGAGCTCTATGATTACTCTGCTTACCACCTCTGAGAGTCTCCAAGCCACAGTGCTGGGAGGGGGAGCTCAGAACGAGCAGTGGACTCTGAGGTAGGAGGTAGAGCTGAGAGTCTGGGAAACTAAGATGGCTAGAGTTCACAAAGTACTAGAGAGGAGAGAGCTGCATTGAGAGAGAGGAGGTCAGAGATCTGCAAAGAGTTCTCTTGAATATTCAGCTGAGAACTACTTGCCTGGGAGAAACTGCCTGAAGTTGGGGAAAGAAATGCCTAAACATGTTAGAGGTAGCAGTGCCCACTGCTCACATAGGGCTGAGAATAGTACCCCTTCAACCAGCCAGACTGGAAGGGTCTATGATTTACAGGACTTGGGTTTGGTACATAGAAAGGTCTTGACTCAGTGATAGAATGTGAGTAGCTCTAGACTAACCATTGCTCTGGTCTAGTCCAATAAGACATGAAAGGATAAAACTATTTCCAAGTAACTTAGCTGCATTCTAGGACAAAACTCTAGAATATTTATTTACAGGAGCACAAAACTATCAGCACCCAACAAGATAAAATTTACAGTATCTGCTAGTCATTAAAAATTACAAGTTCTGCAAAGAAACAAGGGCTTTCTGCAAAGGGCAAGGAAAATAAGAACCATACTAGGAAAACAAATCAACAAATTGAAACTGACTCTAAAGATTTAATGTAATCTCAGTCATAATCCCAGCAGGTTCTTATGTAGGAATTGATTAACCAATTCTAAAATTCATATGGAAGTGTCACAACCTACAATAGCCATGACAACTTTGAAAAGAACAAAGTTGAAGGACTGATACTAGTTGATTTCAAGGTTAATAAAAAACATTATCCTATTCAAGTCAGCATGACATTAGTGTAAAGACAGAGAAATAGATCAATGGAACAAAACAGAATCCAGAAGTAGTTTCACAAATTTATGAACAACTGATTTTCAGTAGTCTTTTTAACAATTGGTGAAGGGGAAAAAATAACTTCAATCTACACACCATTCACAAAAATTCACTCAAAATGGATCATAGACCTATACAAAAAACCTGACACCACAGAACTTCTAGAAGGAAAGAGGAAAGAAAAATCTTTGCTGCCTTGGATTAAACAAAGATTTCTTAACATACGTTATCGAGAACAAGATCTACAAGAGAAAAAAATGATGTATTGGACTCTGTCAAAATTAAAAACTTATGTTCCTAAAAGAAATAAAGAAAATGTGAACCTCCCCAAAATACTTGCAAATCATATATATCATATATCTGATTAGATATATCATATCTCTGGTGTATTTAGGTAAACTTGTAGCTAACATAGATCATGAAATTTCGAAATTCAATAATAAGAAAACAAATGACCTAACTAAAAATGGGCAAAAGAGTCAGTCTGACACTTCACCAAAGAAGATAATATGAGTGAAAAATAAGTATATGCAAAGATAATCAACATCATTAGTCACTAGGGACATGCAATTTAAACCACAATGAGCCAGCGATACCTGTTATTAGAATCAGTAATAGTAAAAAGACTGACCTTACCAGTATGAAGGAACTGGGATTCTTATATACTCCTGGTGAGCATGTAAAATGGTACAACTACTTTGAAAATGGCTTCTCAGTTTATTAAAAAGACTTTTACTTTTCACTTAAAAATAGTTATACTTACCATATGACCCATCATTCCAGTCCTAGGTATTTGCTCAAGAGACATAGAAGTGCATATCTGTATGCATTAATTTGTTAGGGCTGCCATAACAAAATACCACAGACTAGGTAGTTTAAACAACAAATCTATTTTCTCACAATTTTGGAGGCTGCACGTCCAAGATTAAGATACGAGCATGGTTGGTTTTCTCAGAGGCCTCTTTGGCCGCCTTCCTGCTATGTCCTCATATGGTATCTTCACTGTGCACATCCTTCCCTGCTGTCTCTCCAAGTATCCTAATCTCTTCTTCTTACAAGGACAGGAGCCACATTGGATTGGGGCCCACCTTAATGGCCTCATTTTAACCTAATCACCTCTGTAACAGTTCTTGTCTCCAAATATGATGCTGTATTCTGAGATAATGGGGATTAGAACTTCAACATATGGATTTTAGGGGGAACCCAACTTAACCCATAACACCAACACTTGTACATAAAAGCTCACATTAGTAATAGCTCAAAAATGAAAACAGCCCAAATGTTTATAAACGAATAGATAAACAGACTGTAGTATAGCTGTAGAGTATGCTACTACTCACTACTTAGCAATAAAAAGGAATGAATTATCGATACATGGCTATAGCATGGATGAATCTCAAAATAATTATGCAGAGTAGGGGGAAAACAGCTCCACCCCCAAAAGAATACATATTGTATTATTACGTTTCCTTAAAATTCTAGTAAATGCAAACTAATCTGTGGTGGCATAAAGGAGATCAGTGGTTTCCCAGGGTTCTGAGTTATAGAGTTACACAGGGGATTGAGAAATTTTGTGGGGGGGGGATGATAGGCATAGTCATTATCTTGTTTGTATGAAGGCTTAATGGATGTGTACATATATCAAAGCTTGCAAGTGTATACTTCAAATATATGTAGTTTATTATATGTCAATTATCCCTCAATAAAACTGTTTTAAAAAGATTGAATCTAAAGTTGTGGTAAAACCACTCTCTTTTGGAGGTCAGATTTATAAGATCCTCAAGTCTCTGGTATACAGATACACACCCAGAAAATTCTTGAAAAGCATGTGGAACAGCTTTAAGAAAGCTGCAGCCCTGTAGCTTACCGAAGTAATTAAATCCATTAATTCTAATGAACTTAGAAACCCTCATTCAGAGCCCCTTGGCTTTACTTAACACACAACTTCAATTAAGCTTGATAAATTATAAAAATTACATCTGAAAAGAGGAGGTGGCATCCACATATCCAGTGAAAAGTGATTGCCAATGCCATAGTAAGAGTGAAAGACGTTTGAAAAGTTGTTAGAATTTTACTCTTCGAAGCAGTAAGTAATGATGAGGATTCATTAAGATAACTGAAGCAAGTATCTTGTTTAATAAGGGAGGTGAGAATAGCGTAGACTATAGGAAGATTTCTGGCAAAACTAAGGTAAAAAATGTTTTAAATACTGAAGCGACAGTTTCCGTTATGTGAAAACATATGAGGGTGCAGACCTTGCTGAGTCACAATGAAGGAGCTTTGAGGAAAGGTGTAAAAATTATAGAAAATGTTGAACTTGAACTAAATAAAACCTTAGAAAGAATGGGGAAGAGTATCCTGGCATTAAAAAGTAAAAGAGACAGTCATTCCAGTCTTTTTTCTTTACAGATGTTCATGTTTCTTTGGTTTCCTAAAGTGCTTTCAGTTTTAAACTGACAGAAAGGAAAGAACAAGTCTTAATGTTTATGGCTCCAAGATCTGGTTTCCAGTCAATTCACATATGGCTCAGAATGTTAATAATTGAAAGTTGATCTATTTTGACTGCTTGCCAGCTTTATGACTTAAACTCATTCTTTGTCCATAAATCGTGTCCTTTCAGGGACGGTTTTGGAATTAGGCTTAGAATTGTGACAGGATGACTCTGTTGCTGAAAATTACATCCACTGCTTAAAGCATTTCATTATGCTAACTTAAAGTGAAAAATTTTGACAGATCACATTTTTAGGAACCATTATAGAAAAAATGGGCCGTTCAGTGATATTGCTGAGAGCAAAGGAAAGCACCAGACACCCCAACAGACTGAAACAAAATCTTCTTTCCAGGAGACATTAATGCCAGAAAGGAGAGCGAGCTAAGTGGATTGATGCATTGCAGCCAGAATCCACCCCTAGCCCAGAGAGGCAGGACCCAGTTGAGTTTTATGTTCCTGTACTCATTTCTCACAGTTCAACAAGTTGGTGTGGCACCCAGGGAAAGGGGTGATATTGGCGGGATGCTCAGTTTAGGGTGGTGGGATTTCCTTTGTAATGGATCTGTTGTGAGTTGGACGTTTTTTCTGGCAACATTGCTCTCAACAGTATGTAATCCAAAATTATTTCCTTGGCCTTCCAAAGAGTTCCATAAGCTATGTAATGAGCTGTAGTAAATCCCTTTCTCCTTAAACTAGGTAGAGGGGATTTTGTTTTCGGCAAAATAGATCCTGCAACTAAGAACCCTACCAGTAAGTGTTGCCATTTTAAAAAAGTGACTCCAAGTGCAGTGGCTTAAATATTTTAGAACTTCTGTCTGTCTCATATAATAGCTCGAGATGAGTAATTGTGCCATGCTCTACAGGGTCATTTAGGGACCCTGGTAGGTGGGATGGCTCTGCCATCTGCTCCATTGCCTTTTCTCTCTGGCCCCAGGCTGTTTGTTCCAGTTGTCTTCACCTGCACTGCACTATACCCATGTTCCAGGCCATAGGAAGGAAAAAGAGAAAACAACTTCATTTTCAAGGACATGAAGCAGAACTTGTTACTAAAACCTAATAACTAGAGCCAAGACTCAAAGCCTCACTAAGAATTAAGGGAACCTGGAAAATACCATTTCTCACTGTAGTGGCCATTAGCCTAGCCAAAATTTGATGGATGTGGAGAGTTCTTTTAGTAAAGAAGAATAGATGTGGGGAAAATTCCAAAACTGTTTTTAAGACCTGCAGAGGGAGAGAGAGAAGCAGGCTCCCCGCTGAGCAAGGAGCTCAATGTGGGAGTCCATCCTAGGACCCCTGGACCATGACCTAAGCTGAAGGAAGCCACTTATCCGACTGAGCCACCCAGGCGCCCTGTTGCTTCTTACTCTTTTCACTTATTATAGTTTGGAGGTCTTTTGGTATAATATATTCATATAAAATACCCTTTTTAAAAAAAGATTTTATTTATTTATTTGATAGACAGAGATCACAAATGGGCAGAGAAGCAGGCAGAGAGAGAGGGGCTCCCCAATGAGCAGAGAGCCCGATGTGGGGCTTGATCCCAGGAACATGAGATCATGACTCGAGCCGAAGGCAGAGGCTTAACCCACTGAGCCACCCAGGCACCCCAAAATATCCTTTTTTTTTAACACAAAGCCATCATATTCCATTTTAAAGGTATATTTTTAATGCATTTTACCAGTTTGTGAGCCTTTAGGCTATTGTCAATATGTTGCTTTAGTGCTTCAATGAGTACTTTTAAAATGTCATTTTATTCTTACGTGTTTGTATCTATAGTATAAATTTCTAGCCCATTTGGGATTTATCTTCAGTTACAATGTTAAGTATAGATCAAGCCATATTTTTTCCTCTACATGGCTTCCTGCTCTTTCCCAGATAGCTCATTGATAGTGCTTCTTTTTGTCAGTGATTTGAGATATCATATTTATTAATACTAAAGTTCCATATGTATTTAGGTCTGTTTCTGACTACATATCCTATTGCATGTGTCTTTTTGCCTGTTTGTGCGTGAGTACTATACTTTGTTAATTACTGAGGCTTTGTCTGACAAACAAATACCCCCTTCAGTACTCTCCTTTTGTGAGATTTTATAAACTTTGTGTTTATATTTTCAAATGAATTTTATGATCAATACTTCTAAACTCCAGTTCTGAAAAAAAAAAACAACTTGGGTTTTATTTTTATTAGAATTACATTAAATTTATAAGTTAACTTAGGGAGGATCAACATCTTTATGATAATGAGTCTTTCTATCCAAAATGCCTTTCCATTTGTTTAAGACTTCCTTTAGTTTCTCAGAGAACATTTTAATTTTTTTTTCCATTGGATTACATGGTCTTGAACATTTCTTTTAATCTTTTCCTCTAGAAATGGGGTCTTTCCTTCCATCATGTTTTCAATTAATATTGATTGTGTATTTGAAACTTTTTATATATTAATTTTGTACCTTCTAATTTGCCGAATTTCTTGTTTGTTGTAATGTTTCAGTTGACTTCCTTGGGTTTTCTAAGTGTTTTATCAGATGAACTGCATATAGTGATAACTTTATCTCCTTTGTAATTTCCCTATCTCTAATTTCTTTCTCTTGTACAATTGCATTGGCTAGTACTTCTGGTATAATGTTGAATCATAGTGGTGATAGGACCATTCTTGCCTTGTTCCTAAGTGGGTATGCTCTTGTGTTTCCCCCTTAAACGTAATACTGATTGGGGGCTGGAATAAAAATATTCTAACATTTAAAGAATTATCCATTGATAATTATGTTCTTTTTTTTTTTTTTTAAGATTTTTATTTATTTATTTGACAGAGATCACAAGTAGGCAGAGAGACAGGCAGAGAGAGAGAGGAGGAAGCAGGCTCCCCACCGAGCAGAGAGCCCTATGCGGGGCTCGATCCCAGGACCCTGAGACCATGACCTGAGCCGAAGGCAGAGGCCTAACCCACTGAGCCACCCAGGCGCCCCAATAAGTATGTTCTTAAGAATTTCATGAAGAATGGATTTTGAATTTTGTCAAATGTCTTTTTAATACATATGAAAATAATTTATGATTTTTTTTTAAGAATTATTTATTTGAGAGAGCAACTGTGAGTGGGGGAAAGATTAGAGGGAGAGAATCTTCAAGCACATTCCCCATTGAGTGGGAGCCTGATGTGGGACTTGATCCTGTGACCCATAAGATCATGACCTGAGCTGAAACCAAGAGTTGGATGCTCTACCAACTGAGCCATCCATGTGCTCCCATGATTCTTTTTCTTATGCCTACTAATTGAGAGATCATATATATAGATTAATAGATTTAATATTAATTATTTAAGATTTAATATCAAACCTCCTTTGCACACTTGTAATAAATTCTACTTGAAAATGATGCATTATTTTTAAATGTGCTGTTGAACTTATTTAAGAACTTTCTTCAATATTAATACAGGAGAAAATACTTTTCTTTTTTATATGCTTTCTTAGATTTTACCATCAATGTCCTGCTTACTTCAAAAAAGAAACTGAAATTCTTTATCTATATTCTAAAACATTTTAAATAGCACTGGAAATATCTGTTTTGTGAAAGTCTTATAGAATTCCCCTGAGAAATTATTTCTACTTGGAGTTTTGGCCAGGGAAAATGGGCAAGAGGCAGCAGTAGCTCTTTGATGAATTTCTCTGTTTCTCTATGAAAATTGTGCTGTTTATGTGCCGTTTATTTTATATCTTTTGTAAGGTCAGTTTTGGTCTTCTTGTTCCTGAGAAAATAGTCCAATTTATAAAGATTAGGTCTTTTTAAAAAAATTTTTTGTGGCTATTTCTCCCTTAGTACTAACTTATTAGCACATTTTTTTCATTTCTTTTCTTGACTAAATTAGCCAGTAGTTTATCTGCTTAGTTGACTTTTTTCAAAACACCAAGCTTCAGTTTTTGTTTTCTGACTTCTTTTTAAATCTTTTTTAAATTCTAAATTTTTGTTATTATTTTTTTGTCGCGGCTGGCACGACAAATCGACCAGGAAACATGAGGGTAAAGGGATGGTGAAAAGAAATTAAGAGACAAAGAGATGGGGGCAGGAGGAGCACTGAGGATGATGTCCAACAGTACCGATTTTATTCCACATCCTACAAGCATTTATAAGGCAGACCACAATAGAAGGAGTAATACATCAGTATTTAGTCAGATGACCTCAAGTTCCTATAACAAGTTTACATTAACTACAAGCAAATCTCGTGATGCCAGGTTGTCATGGCTAATGCCATTAGGAAGACAATCAACCAGGGAGTGGGTTATGGGAGGTACAGGAACAACAAGGACCAACTAAGAATTCATGATCCTGACCACATTGTTCCCTTCTGTAGGGAGAGCGTGTGGGAAGTCACGTAGGCGAGTGCACAACACATAGCAGACGACACAGACCCTTTCTCAGTGTTACTCAACTTTCCTGTCCTTGACTCCTTATTAAGGTGTCCGGACTTTAAAGGAGACACAAGTCAGGGCCTGGTTTGATCCACGATTCCAACCATGCTGTAGCCTCCAACATTTTAAATTATTATTAACATATAATGTATTATTTGTTTCAGGGGTACAGGTCTGTGATTCATCAGTCTTACACAATACACAGTGCTCACCACAGCACATACAGTCCCCAATGTACATCCCCGAGCCACCCTATCCCTGCCACGCCCCTCCCCTCCAGCAACCCTCAGTTTGTTTCCTGAGATTGACTAAGTTATGGTTTGTCTCTCTCTTTCTGGTTTCATTTTGTTTCATTTTTCCTCTGTTTCCTTATGATCCTCTGCCTTGTTTCTCAAATTCCGCATATCAGTGAGATCATATGATAATTGTCTTTCTCTGACTGACTTATTTTGCTTAGCATAACACCCTTTACTTCCATCCATGATGTTGCAAATGGCAAGATTTCATTTTTGATGGCTACGTAGTACTCCATTGCATATCTGTACCACATCTTCTTTATCCATTCATCTGTCAATGGACATCTGGGCTCTTTCTATAGTTTGGCCATTGTGGACATTACTGCTGTAAACATTGGGATGCATGTGCCCCCTTCAGATCACTACATTTGTATCTTTGGGGTAAATACCCAGTAGTGCAGTTGCTGGGTTGTAGGGTAGCTCTGTTTTCAACTTTTTTGAGGAACCTCCATAGTGTTTTCCAGAGTGGCTGCATCAGCTTGCATTCCCACCAACATGTTGGAGAGTTCACCTTTCTCTGCATCCTTGCCAATGTCTATAGTTTCCTGACTTGTTAATTTTAGCAATTCTGACTGGTATGAGGTGGTATCTCACTGTGGTTTTGATTTGTATTTCTGGGATGCTGAGTGATGTTGAGCACTTTTTCATGTGTCTGTTGGCCATTTGGATGTCTTCTTTGCAGAAATGTCTGTTCATGTCTTCTGCCTATTTCTTGATTGGATTATTTGTTCTTTGGGTGTTGAGTTTGATAAGTTCTTTATAGATTTTGGATACTAGCTCTTTATCTGATAAGATATTTGCATATATCTTCTCCCATTCTGTTGGCTGTCTTTTATATTTGTTGACTGTGCAAAAGCTTTTTATCTTGATGAAGTCCCAATAGTTCATTTTTGCCTTTATTTCTCTTGACTCAGGAGACATATCTAGAAAGATGTTGCTATGGCTGATGTCAGAGAAATTACTGCCTGTGCTCTCTTCTAGGATTTTTATGGTTTCAAGTCCACATTTATGTCCTTAATCCATTTTGAGTTTATTTTTGTGTATGGTATAAGAAATTGGTCCAGTTCCATTCTTTTGCGTCCAGTTTTCCCAACACTATAACATCATTTCTTGAAGAGATTGTCTTTTTCACATTGTATTTTCTTACCTCCTTTGTCAAGGATTAATTGACCATATAATCATGGATTTATTTCTGGATTTTCTATTCTGTTCTATTGATTTGTTTTTCTGTTTATTCTGTTTTTGTGCCAGTACTATGTTGTTTTGATTACTGCAGCTCTGTAATATATCTTGAAATCTGAGATTATGATACCGCCAGTTTTGTTCATCTTTTTCAAGATTGCTTTGGCTATTCAGGGCCTTTTGTGGTTCCATACATATTTTAGGATTATTTTTTCTAGTTCCATGAAAAATGAGGTTGGTATTCTGATAAGGATTGCATTAAATCTGTAGATTGCTTTGGGTAATATGGGCATTTTAATAATATTTATTCTTCCATTCCATGAGCATGGAATATCTTTCCATTTGTTTGTGTTGTCTTCAGTTTCTTTCATCAGTGTTTTATAGTTTTCAGAGTCCAGGTCTTTCATCTACTTGGTTAAGTTTATTAGGGATTTTATTAGTTTTGGTGTAATTGTAAATTGAATCATTTTCTCAATTTCTCTTTCTGCTTCTCTATTATTAGTGTATAGGAATGGATGGATTTCTGTATATTATTTTGTATCCTCCAAACTTACTGAATTCATTTATCAGTTCTAGTAGTTTTTTGATAGAATCTTTAGTTTTCTATATATAATATCATGTCATCCGCAAATAGTGAAAGTTACACTTTTTCTTTACCAACTTTAATACTTTTTCTTTTCTTTTTTTTTCTGATTGCTATTGCTACAAATCCTAGTATTGTGTTGAATAAAAAATGGACATCCTCGTCTTGTTCTTGATCTTAGGGGAAAAGCGTCAGTTTTTCCTCATTGAGTATGATGTTATCTGTGGGTTTTTCATATATCGCCTTATTATGTTAAGTTATAGTCCCTGTAAACCTACTTTGTTGAGGGTTTTTTTTTAAATCATGAATGGATATTGTATTTTGTCAGATGGTTTTTCTGTATCTATTAAAATCATCTTAAAAATTTTTATCCTTTTTCTTATTAATGTGATGTATCACGTTGATTGATTTGCAAATATTGAACACCCTTGCAGCCCAGGAACAAATCTCACTTGATAGTGGTGAATTATTATTATTATTTTTTTTACTGTATTGTTGGGTCTGGTTTGCTAATATTTTGTTGAGGATTTTTGCATCTATGTTCATCAGAGATATTGGCCTGTAGTTCTCTTTTGTAATTTCTTTTTCTGGTTTTGGTATCAGAGTGATGCTGGCCTCATAGAATAAATTTGGAAATTTTCTTTCTTCTACTCTTCTTTGGGAATCAGTTGAGAAGAATAGCTATTAATTCTTCTTTAGTAAAAAGTGAAAAATTTACACGATCTGAAGAGAAACCAGATTATTGGTGTTAACTCTTCTTTAAATGTTTGGTAAGATTCACTTGTGAAGCCATCAATCTAGTCCAGGACTTTGGTTTGTTGGGAGTTTTTGATTACTGATTCAGTTTCATTGCTGGTAATCAGTCTGTTCAAATTTTCTGTTTCTTCCTGATTCAGTTTTGGATGGTTATATGTTTCTACGAATTTATCTATTTCTTTTAAGTTGTCCAATTTGTTGGCATGTAATTTTTCATAATATTCTCTTCTAATCCTTTATATTTCTGTGGTATTGGTTGTTATTTCTCCTCTTTTATTTTTTATTTTATTTATTTGAGTTCTCTCTCTCTCTCTTGCTTTCTTTTATATTTTACAAGTCTGGCTAGAGGTTTATCAACTTTGTTGATCTTTTCAAAGAACCAGCTCCTGAATTTATTGATCTGTTCCTTTTTTCCTTTTTCTTTTTCTTTTTTTTAGCTTCTATTTTGTTTATTTGTGGTTTACTCTTCATTATTACTTTCCTTCTAGTGGCTTTGTGTTTTATTTGTTGTTCTTTTAATAGCTCCGTTAGGTGTAAGTTTATGTTGTTTATTTGGGATGTTTCTTGCTTCTTGAACAGCTTTTGCTATATCCCTAAGATTTCAGACTATTGCGTTTTCCTTCTCATTTGTCTCCATGCATTTTTTGGATTTCTTCTTTGATTTCTTGCTTGACTCATTCATTGTTTAACAGCATGTTATTTAACCTCCATGTATTTGTGTTCTTTCCAGATTTTTTTCTTGTTGATTTTTAGTTTCATAGCATTGTGGTTATAAAATATGCATGGTATGACTTCAGTTTTTTTGAATTTGTTGAGATTTGTTTGTGGCCTAATGCGTGATCTGTTCTGGAGAATGTTCCATGTGCACAAGGGAAGAACATATATTCTGCTTTTTAGGATGGAATGTTATGAATAAATCTGTTAAATTCATCTGATCCAATGTGTCATTCAAAGCCATTGTTTCCTTGTTAATTTTCTGTTTGGATGATCTATCCATTGATGTAAGTGAGGTCTTAAAGTCCTATACTATTATTGCATTATTATTGATTAATTTTGTTATGTTTGTTATTAGCTGCTTTATGTATTTGGGTGCTCCCATGTTGGATACATTAATATTTATGATTGTTGTATCTTCTTGTTGGATTGTTCTCTTTATATAGTCCTTGTTTTCCTCCTGTATAGTCTTTGTTTTAAAGTCTATTTTGTCTGATGTAAATATTGCTACCCTGGCTTTCTTTTTACTTCCATTTGTATGATAAATGCTTTTCCATCCCTTCCCTCTCAAGCTGCCTGTTTTCAGATCTGAAATGAATCTCTCGTTGGCAACATATAGGAAGATCTTGCTTTTTTTATCCATTCTATGATCCTGGTTTTGATTAGAGCATTTAGTTCATTTGTATTCAAAGTAATTATTGATAGGTACTTATTGCCATTTTGTTATTTGTTTTATTATTCTTTTTGTAGTTCTTCTCTTCCATTCTTCTCTTGCTCTTTCCTCACACAGTTTTCTGACTTTCTTTAGGATATATTTGGATTCCTTTCTCTTTATTTTTTTAAGCGTATCTAATGCTGGTTATCATTACATTATATATAACATCTTATGCATATAATGGTCTACATTAAGTTGATGGTTGCTTAAGTCTGAATCCATTCTTTACTCTTCTCCCTGCCACATTTTAGGTATATGGTGTCATATTTTACAACTTTTTTTTAGAAGATTTATATTTATCTGAGAGAGAACACACAGTTGTACACAAGTATGTGTGCACAAGAGTGCAGGGGGGAGCAGCAGGAGGAGAAGGAAAGAGAATCCTGGGCAGACCCTGTCTGAGCTGGAACCTGACTCAGGGCTCAATCTCATTACTCTGAGATCACAGCCTGAGACAAAACCAAGATTCACCTGTACCACCTAGGCACCCCGTATTTTATATCTTTTATTTTGTAAATCCTTGGCTTTATTTTATTAAAATAAAATTTTGTGGCTCCCCCGTTCCTCCTCCTCCTCCTCCACTTCCTTCTCCTTCTCCTCCTCCTTTTTCTCTTTCTTCTTTTCCTCCTCCTCCTTCTCTTCCTCTCCCCCTCCTCCTTCTTCTTCCTCTTCCTCCTCTTCTTTCATTTGCCTGGTATACCATTCTTCTATGATTAGCTATTCTGGATTATTTTATTTTAGGTGTTTCTTTTGAAGACACTATAGAGTGGATATAATAATGTAATCTGAAGCCTACTTACATTTAGCAATGTAGCATATATCTTTAATTTCTTTATTTTTTTAAAAAAAGATTTTATTTATTTGAGAGAGAGCAAGAGCGCATAATTGGGTGAGGAGTAGAGGGAGAGGGAAAAGCAGGCTCCCCACTGAGCAGGGAGCCCAATGCTGGGCTCAATCCTGGGACTCCAGGATCATTACCTATGCCAATGTCAGATGTTTAATAAATGTAATAAAGATGTAATAATTTTGTATGTAATAATTTTGTATGGGGGCAGATGGTAACTACATTTACATGATAAGTACTGTGTAATGAATAAAATTGTCAAATCACTATGTTGTGCACTTGAAACTAATATAACATTGTATGTCAACCAAACTTGAACAACAAAAAGGAAAACCTTGCAGTTTTGTTCTCACTGTTACTTTTTTAATTATAACTTTGGTTATTCTTAGTTCTCCAATCTGTACCAGCCAGGGTTCTCCAGAAGAAAGAACCAGTAGGATGGAGATTATATCTCTATTTATTTATATCTATATATCTATATCCCCATCTCTGTCTATCTATAATGAGGAATTGGCTCATGTGATTACGTGGGTTGGCAAGATCCAAGATCTGCATTTGGCAAGCTGGAGACCCAGGAGGGCTAATGGCATGGTTCCAGTCTGAGTCTGCAGGCCTGAGAATAAGAGAATTGATGGTATAAGTTCCAGTCTGAGTTTGAAGGCCTGACAACAAGGAGACTTAATGGTGTAAGTTTCAGTCTGAGGCTTTGTCCAAGAGCATGAAAAGACCAATCTCCTAATTTAAATCTTAATTTCCAGAAATCATTGTTGTGTCTCCTAAAACATTCCCCTCTTTGGAACTAAGACCGTAGGCCAGTAGAGCATAAGATTGTGGAAATAGGAAGATTTTGCTAGTAGGTCACTAAGGTTAACAGTGAGTGGTGCCACTTCCATTCCTGCCCCTTGAATTGTAGATATGGGAGAAAGAGCACCATATATTGGATGCTGATTCAGGGCATATGTAGCCTTGTGGGGAACCTTGTTTCAGTTCTACCATGTATTGCCACGTAGCTCATGCTATAACTGAATCTTTAAAAGGCCGTTCTACCATTCTATCGTGTCAGCTGCTTTAGGAGGGTAGGGAACATGGTAAGACCAGTGAATTCCATGAACATAGGCCATTGCCTAACATCTTTTGCTGTGAAGTGAGTTCTTTGGCCAGAAGCAATTCTGTACGCAATTCCATGCTGGTGGATTAGGCATTCTGGTTTGGCAGAAGTATTGTGTACAGAAAAGGCAAATCCGTATCAAGAGTAAATATCTATTTCAGTAAGAATAAATCAGTGTCCCTTCCATAATGGGTACCATACAGTGTAATCAACCTGTCCCCAGATAGTTAGCTGATCACCCCAGGCAGTGTCATTTGGGGTACTCAATGTTAGTCTCTGCTGTTGGCAGATTGGGTACTCAGCAGTGGTCATGGCCAAGTCAGCCTTGGTGAGTGGAAGTCCATGATATTGAGCTTATGATTAACCTCCATCTTTGCCACCATGGCCACTTTGTCCATGAGCTCATTGGACAGTAACAGGGGTGAATAGAGAAGGAGACTAACTGGCATCCATAGGATAGTCATCTAGTCCACTTAATTATTAAAATCTTCTTCTGCTGAGGTCACCCTTTAATGAGCATTCACACAGGAGACAACTATCTTCATGGAGATTTTGGCCCATTCAGAGAGTTTTATTCACATAACTTCTCCCCCCATTTCCTTGTTACCAATTTTCCAATTATGTTCCTTCCAAATTCCTGACCAAATAGCCAAACCATTGGCCACAGCCTGTCAATTTGTATATAATTACACATCTGCCCAATTTCTCCTTACCAAGTGAACAACCAGGTGCACTTCTCTAAGTTCTGCCTGCCAGGTGGATTTCTCCTCACCACTGTTCTTCAGAGCTGTCTCACAAGGGGGCTGTAGTGCTTCAGCTGTCCACACTTGGTTGGTGCCTGTGTATTGTGCAGAGCTATCTGCAAATCAGGCCTGAGTCTTCTCTTCTTCTATTGCTTGTAAGGAAGTAGAGGTACAGGCTGAGAGAGAAAAGGCAGTGTAGCATAAGGTATGTGTTTTGTTTTCTTCATTTTTCTTTCTCTAAATGATTCTATTGATATTAGGAAAGTTTTGCAGTTTTATTCTATTACTTTTGCAAACATAGTTTCATTTAATATTCTTAGTTCTTTATGAGATGCCTTAAATGAGCAATGATGAAATAAAAATCTTTACTATTTTTCCTCTTTCCCTACCTTTTCTCCATCATTTAGCTTTAGAACTTATGTTTATATTATTAATTCTTTATATGGATATTATGTAACATGTTATCTTTAAATGCAATACATCTACTCTAGATACTACACATAAGTGAATTTGTGTTCTTACTTTCCTACTTTCTTTCCTATTTTTCTTCCTATTTTTATTCATGGTATAATTTCTACCTTGTTAGGGAATAAAGTATTTACATTCTCTTGTGTCACTCTAATCTCCAAATGTGCTTTAGTCTTGGTTCAATAGTTAAATGTATTAAAGTTCATTGCCAGTCACTTGTCTCTAGAAGTTTAGTCAAGAAGGTATGGGAACAATAGTCGCTGAATCATTGCATGTTGTAATCTGGTGTCTGTAGCCTGTAAATTTAAACTCTCCTTTGGTTTGATGTTAAATCTTCAGCTCTTGCTTTCTTTACTTGAGTATTTTCTAGATTATGTTGTTTTCTTGGTGATAAATGATGCTCTGGGAAAACCCAAGTTCACCCTGATTATTTCCTTCATTATAACATATTTATCTTTTTGCCTAATTGCTCACTGGGTTCTTTCTTATCTTTGAAGACAAGTAGATATACTAGATTAGGTCTCCATGTTGACTATTCTGGGTAAATTCATCCTAGCACACTTTGTGACCTTTCTCTGTAGAGTTTACTTGAGTTATATCTTTAAACAGTTGCTCTTTTTCTGTGGTTTAGATTTTCTTCTTAGGGGTTCCAGTTATGTGTATGTTGGATCTTCTATACCTATCATCTATAGCTCTCGTTTTTTTCTGCAATCCCTTTTAGTTCTTTGTTTTTATTTTACTGTATTTGCTGATCTCATTTTGTCTTCTCTATCCCTTTTATGTTTTCCACAATGTTTTGTCCTTAATCTTTTTTCAGTCTTATTTTAATTTCTATTATAGTTTTATTTTATATCTTTGCTTCTTTTCTCTGCTCTCACAGTTTATGCTTCATCTCCTCTGCTTCAACATGTTCTTCTTTAGACCTGGCATTTCTTCTTTGTGAGTTTTCTTGTAGAGAAGATTATTTTTATTATTTTGTGGCAAACCTTGTTATTTATAACTTATGTGGTCTATGCCAGTGTTTTTGTCTATTAATAAAGTTTGCTGCTTTTCTCCTCATTCTTTTTTAAAAAAATATTTTATTTATTTATTTGACAGAGATCACAAGTAGGCAGAGAGGCAGGCAGAGAGAGAAGAGGAAGCAGGCTCCCACGGAGCAGAGAGCCCAATGTGGGGCTCGATCCCAGGACCCTGGGATCATGACCTGAGCTGAAGACAGAGGCTTTAGCCCACTGAGCCACCCAGGCACCCCTTTACTCCTCATTCTTATAGCCTCTTTGTATTGATGCTGTGCTACTTACTGAATTTATTTAATTTTCCTCATTGAATGTATCAAATTTTGATTTATACAAAGAGACATACAAAATCTTTTGTTATACAAAGATACATTCCTCATGGAATGTATTGAATTTTCCTGTATCAGTCCTTTGCAGAATTTTCCTTAGGTGAGAAGAGGTCAGGATGATCTTCCACCATCTAAGAAAACCATCTTAGATGGTTTTCGCAAAAGAAAGATTGTTGTCTCCTTAGATGACACTAAGCCTCCTACAAATATAACTTCTTTTTTCCTTAGCTATCTATGGTTCCTCTGTTTTTCTGAATGAGCAGGTTCAGTGGGGCTTCTTCTGATATTCAGCTCAACTCCATTATTGTACTTTCCCATTCAGAAATGGAATATAGCAAGAAATATAGCTTCTGCCCTTCAGAATGTGTCTCTGAGCTTAGGAAGTGTTTTTGCTTGTTTGTTTGTTTCTTAATTTCTGATAACTGCCACTGCTGGTCTCTCTTTCTGCTGGGCTTCACTCTACTTCCTTCCATGAGGATTCTGTGTTAACTCAGTTGCTTTGGCAGTGTTTACAGATATTTTGGAGTCTGATCTCTTGGTCTAATCAAATATAACTTAAAGTTTTTATTTCCTATTGTCTCTGCAGTGTTGGGATATGTTATAGAAATAGAGTAGGGCTATTGATTGCATGCAACTCTATTCCTAATAGATCCCAGGATTCTTTCTCTATTGTTCAGAAATCTAATAATTCTGACATTGATTGGCCATTTTATATATAAAAGTACATACCTGTCGTGTATTAAGTCATTTATGGATGAGATTATGAAAATAATTTATAGTCATATATATATATATATATATATATATATATATATATATATATACACACACACACACACACACACAAAATATTAAGTAAAAACACCAGGAAGTTAAAAACTCAATAAAAGAAGATTGAGTTCATGAATCCAATGTTTTAAAAAGAAAGATGGACTAAAGATTTTTCTGGCAACAGTTCTTTTCATTTGATCTTTCATGTTCTCATTCCAATAAGCAAAAAACATAAAAAATCAACCAAGAAATCAAAAAGCAGCTACACAGTATCATCAAATCCATGTTAAATCCACATATGGTTTGGAAATATTTGAAATCTAGCCACATATAAGCAAAGGCAGATGCTGGAGGTTTTTTTTGTTTGTTTTTGTTTGTTTTTTTTTTTTTTAGTTGACAGTATCAGAATTTTTAACTCTGATGATATTAGAAATACTCTCAGTTCCATCCATTAGAATATACCATTGTAATTGAACATTATACCCCAGAATGTATATCCCCTCTTCCTTCCAGATTTCAAGAGCCAGCCCATAGTCCACTGGTACTAATTAGAAGAGTGGGCTTCTGGAGCCCATTCCATGCCAAGTCTTGTCTCCTGGCACCTGTGGAGCTAGTCTGGTCACCATGGTGTAAGCCATAGTTTTCCAGGTGTTTGATGTGTCCCAGAGCCGTCTTAGTTTTTGTTGGTGCTCTAATCATTGGGACACTTTAAGAGAAAGTTCTAAGTTTATTGTTTATCTCTGTATTTTTGCATAGGGTTCTTCACCTTTCTTAGCTCTTAAAATATGAATAGTAATGCTTTCCTTCAGAGTTGCATAAACACCATTTCATGTGGATGTGAAGGTTGAATGAGCGTTGCATATGAAAGTACTTTGTAAGCTGTACAGTATTAACAAATAGGAAAGTAATATTATTTAATTTTGTTTGGCAGCAGGTAGAAGGGAGAAGATAGCCCAGAACCACTTATCCTGTAGTCTCGGCAATAGAAACCTGTGGAATGGAGCAAATGGTAAGCTTTTAAAATTGTGCTTAATTTTCTTTATTTAGTTCCATGCTGCCAAGTGCTAAATGTCCAAATGTCTATTAATTATACATCAGACCTGCCATTGTAGCTTGACATTTGATCCACACACCTGGCCTGGAGAGGATATCAATGGCAACCATATTCTTGGACTTGCTTTCCTGAATGACTTTTTATCAACACATTGCCACCAGTTGTAGCTACAAAAACATTTAAAACAGCCATATTTAAAAGCTCTAAAATGTAGTGAATAGGGATTTCACTGGACCTGACAAAACTATTGCCAAATGGAACATATGATAGCAAGGTAAACTTTTTAACAAATTCTTAAACATGATGGTGTGTAAAAGATTATAAGTAGATTATTTGGGGGGGGGGGGCTTGGGAATTTTATGGTTTGACTCTAATTAGTGTATCTTTGAAATCTTGATTCTGATTTTCAAAACTAACTAGATTATAATTCCAGTAGGCCTAAAACTTGGGTGAAGTTTTTCTGTTGCATCACACTTGAACTACACTGATTTGGCTTTGACTGTCCAGGTTTCTGAGAAAATGCCCTCTAGTGGATAACCCTCTGTTCCCCTCTAAATAAAAGTGGGGGCATCACGTTACCTGATTTCAAGCTTTACTACAAAGCTGTGATCACCAAGACAGCATGGTACTGGCATAAAAACAGACACATAGACCAGTGGAACAGAGTAGAGAGCCCAGATATGGACCCTCAACTCTATGGTCAATTAATCTTCGACAAAACAGGAAAAAAGACAGTCTCTTCAATAAATGGTGCTGGGAAAACTGGACAGCTATATGCAGAAGAATGAAACTTGACCATTCTCTTACACTGTACACAAAGATAAACTCAAAATGGATAAAAGATCTCAACGTGAGACAGGAATCCATCAGAATCCTAGAGGAGAACATAGGCAGTAACCTCTTCAATATCAGCCACAGCAACTTCTTTCAAGATATGTCTCCAAAGGCAAAGGAGACAAAAGCGAAGATGAACTTTTAGGACTTCATCAAGATCAAAAGCTTCTGCACAGCAAAGGAAACAGTCAAAAAAACAAAGAGGCAACCCACGGAATGGGAGAAGATATTTGCAAATGACAGTACAGACAAAAGTTTGATATCCAGGATCTATAAAGAACTCCTGAAACTCAAAACACACAAAACAGACAATCATATAAAAAAAAATGGGCAGAAGATATGAACAGACACTTCTCCAATGAAGACATACAAATGGCTATCAGACACATGAAAAAATGTTCATCATCACTAGCCATCAGGGAGATTCAAATTAAAACCACATTGAGATACCACCTTACACCAGTTAGAATGGCCAAAATTAGCAATACAGGAAACAACATGTGTTGGAGAGGATGTGGAGAAAGGGGAACCCTCTTACACTGTTGGTGGGAATGCAAGTTGGTGTAGCCACTTTGGAAAACAGTGTGGAGATTCCTCAAGAAATTAAAAATAGAGCTTCCCTATGACCCTGCCATTGCACTACTGGGTATTTACCCCAAAGATATAGATGTAGTGAAAAGAAGGGCCATCTGTACCCCAATGTTCATAGCAGCAATGGCCACGGTCACCAAACTGTGGAAAGAGCCAAGATGCCCTTCAATGGATGAATGGATAAGGAAGATGTGGTCCATATACACTATGGAGTATTATGCCTCCATCAGAAAGGATGAATACACAACTTTTGTAGCAACATGGACAGGACTGGAAGAGATTATGCTGAGTGAAATAAGTCAAGCAGAGAAAGTCAATTATCATATGGTTTCACTTATTTGTGGAGCATAACAAATAGCATGGAGGACAAGGGGAGATGGAGAGGAGAAGGGAGTTGAAGGAAATTGGAAGGGGAGGTGAACCATGAGAGACTATGGACTCTGAAAAACAATCTGAGAGTTTTGAAGGGGCGGGGGTGGGAGGTTGGGGGATCCAGGTGGTGGGTATTGTAGAGGGCATAGATTGCATGGAACACTGGGTGTGGCACAAAAATAATGAATACTGTTATGCTGAAAAAATAAAAAATTAAATAAATAAATAAATGTACTCCACACCCATATTCACAAGCACTGGATTAGAATTACAAATAGAAACTGAAAGTCCTGCACAGTCGTAGACTTTTAAATATCTCTTCAGATCATCCATGGGGGTAAGGTGAGAGTGGGGCAAGAAGTCTTCTAATTTCTTAGAGTCTCAGAGCCTTTGAACTGCTAGTCTACAGAATCCCCTTAACTACCCATGAAGGTAACAAAAACCACTGAGACACTATTCAGTCATTCATTTTCTATAATTCAAATTGTTGATAAGAATATTTTGATAACTCTACATTTACTACTATGGAGACAGGCAATGTACTAAGTACTTGGAATAGGGTATCTTACTTAATCTCTTAACCCTATGAGACAATTATAATTACCCCACTTTACTAATCTGGTAAGCAGAGACACAGCAAGCTCAAATGACGGTTAGGGTCTATCCACAGAGCTTGTGTTCCTAATCATGATGTCTCCAAATTCTTTCATTTAAGCATGCTGTCTATTTTATTAATTTAGGCTTTGTAATATTATGGCATGGCAGAACATCATCACTTTCCTTTCAAAAATTTAAGAATAATGAAGATTTGAGTAAATACATATGGACAATATGGACATTTGGAGAACAAATGTTGACTTTCAGACCTAGTATTGGTATTTTACTTGAAGAATTCTTCTGATATATACATGTATGTGTGTATGTATATATATGTATATATATTTAACATCGGGCCAGGGTTGAATTCTCCTAGCTCCCAGTGGATGACAACATTTTGCAAACATCCATTTAACATGCAAACATGCTGAACTCAGGATAATATCTAAGGTAAAAAACGTGGAAAAAGGACCAAGCTCAGTTTTTGCTGATCCAAGGCAGTTGTTTATTGTCATTCCATTCAAACAGACACATTCCTTCTGGAAATGCTATCAATTTTTAGGTGAAAAGAATTTCAAAATCCTGTATTTGCACACCGCAGCCTCTCAGAGGATAGGAAATCTCAATTTGCTCACAACTCATTTCAGAATGGGCTTACATGTACATTGATTGGCTTGAGATAAAATTTTCCATAGGTATTAATTTGATTTCATTTACTCTATAGTTTCAGTCCAAAATAGACATCTGTTGAAGTTCCCTAGTTGCATGGGTATATGCAGACATATTGTTGCCTAAAGCTGAGCATATATGAAGGTTAGATATACTGAGTGGCTCAATAAACTATGAGGCATGCTGCCAGATGGTTTCTTCCTTGAAGTGAATATGAGAGGGCATTTCTGTGTTCTATTACCGTGTATATATTAAATATAAGGCTCATAAGACTTCCAGATATGAAGATCACAAGATTTCTCTAACGATTAAAATATGGTTGTATTTCAATAGGTATTTTCTATTTGTGATGAATAACCTTTTTCTTATCCATTTGATAGGCAGGTCCTCTTACCCTCATAACTGACTTTGGAATGTAAGGGATTCTGCAATTTAAAAAAAAAAATAGGAAGAAATGAACTCCTATATATGTAATAAGTTACAGTGTTTTTTTTAAAGATTTATTTATTTATTATTAGAAAGAGAAAGTGTGTGAGTTGGGGGGAGGAACAAAGGGAGAGGAAGAGAGAATCTTAAGCAGACTTCCTACTGAGCATGGAGCCTGTTGCGGGGCTCAATCCTACCATCTCCAGATCATGATCTGAGCTGAAATCAAAAGTTGGATGCTTAGCCTACTGAGCCACCCAGGTGCCCCCCCAAATTATAATATTTTTAAGTCTTGGACAATAGATATATTTCTGACAGTATACAATTATTTAAATATGTCAAAGCAATACATGGAGTTAG
Organism: Lontra canadensis; assembly: GCF_010015895.1. Taxonomy (NCBI): domain Eukaryota; kingdom Metazoa; phylum Chordata; class Mammalia; order Carnivora; family Mustelidae; genus Lontra; species Lontra canadensis. The sequence goes on along the minus strand of NW_022631027.1, from coordinate 429,997 downwards.
GGTTTTTGTTGTTGATAGAATGGTGTTGGTTAAGAGACTTATCCTAATAAACAATTTCTGCAACTTTTCCTTACCATAGGACCAGGAGGTATGGGGAATTAAGAGGTAGAGCCTGTAAGTAAGAAGCTGACTCCTTCCTGGAAATCCCTAGCATTGTAAAGTCTTGATGCCAAGTACTGACACCTTCTGTTGAGATGATCCTGCCAATATTGTTTTCTTCCTGGGCAAGATGAGGATGAACTAAAAGTACAGAAGCCCCATAGATCGGGCTGCATGTTTTGTAGAATTCCAGCTGCGGTCAAGAGATGTTGCTGAGAAAAATCTTTCTGACTGTGAGAAGTATTATAGGAGAAGAGCATGGTCTCTGTTGGCTGGGTTAAAGCAACTAAAGTAAGCTTTCTAAGCCTCAGTTTCTATTCTGGAAAATGAGACTGATAATACATGAGCATCATAGGGCTGTATGAGAGTTGAGTAAAACAAAGCATGAAAATACTTAATACCGTGCTGAACATATATTAAGCCTTCACTACTAAATGATAACTATTCTTTATATTTTCAGTAAATACATACTATGGCTCAGGCATGGGTTGGCATGTGAAATTCTTATTCTTGCCAGAAGCAGTCAAGCTGGGAATAGTAATTTATTTGGTTGGATATGTATCAAATGTGCTGTGGGGAAAAGGTTTCAGAACTCTGTACTGTACATCAACAGCAACAACAAACCCAAAGCAGCAAATGCAAAATTTTTTATTATTATGTCCATAACCACCCTTGAAAAGCTTTTACTCAATGTGGCATTTCTTCACTATTAGTTGAATTAATGAGTCACCTGTGCTGAAAAAAAAAAATCACTTGTTTGCTATCAAACACATTACGTAATTTATTCCACCTATCATTGTCTTTTCTCCAAACAGTATCTTCAGAAAATTGTTTTTTTTTTCCTTTGAAGTACAGTTTCAGTTTACACTTTTATAGTAAACAGAAAAGAAAAGTAGTAAACATCCGCAGGCCTTCTCAATGTATTTGGTTATAAGAAATAATTCAGGGACACCTGGGTGGCTCAGTTGGTTAAGCAACTGCCTTCAGCTCAGGTCATGATCCTGGAGTCCTGGGATCAAGTCCCACATCGGGCTCTCTGCTCAGCGGGGAGTCTGCTTCTCCCTCTCCTACTCCCCTTCTCATGCTCTCTCTGTCTCTCTCATTCTCTCTCTCTCAAATAAATAAAATCTTTAAAAAGAAAAAAAAAAGAAATAATTCAGCACTGGGTAGCTGTGGTGGCAGGGGGAAAGTGAACTGTATTTTTAGTTTGCTAGAAATCCACAGATTGCAGAGAACTTATCAGAAATCTAATTGTATTATTCTCTTTTCTGTTATTTCCTAAATTTTCAAAGAAAGCTTGGTGTATTATGTTTCACCATGTGATCTATAGTCCTTTGATCAACAATGGCTCCTAATTTCAAAGCATTGTTATTTTTATTGGCATGATTAAGAGACATTTTTAATACACTCATGATCTATGAAGCACTGTGCTAGACTCTGCAGTTACTAGGAGAACCTGGGAAGGATACTTGACTTATAAAGATTTATTTAGTTGGAAGTATGGGACATCTATAAGTTGAAGACTGAGTTCTTTGAAGATGAAACTGTTTTCTGTCATAGCCTGGCTGTAGATAAGGATGTCAAATATTATCAAAGTATGGGATCAGCCTCTACCTGCTGCATCATTGTACTCATTGTTGTACTCAGACTTCAGTGTGTTTTCCAGTCCCCCAGAGATCTTGTTAAAAAGCAGATTCTGATTCAGTGGGTCTGGGGTGAGGCCTAAGATTCTCAGTTTCTGATAAGATTTCAAATGATGTGGATGCTGCTGATCCACAGACACACCAAGAAACAAGTCTCTAGACCGTTGGTTCTCAAATGAGAATCACTGGCTCCATATAGGAATCACCTGGAGAGCTTTAATAATTCTTGATGCTTCCATCCTTTACCATGGGGTGGGAAATTCCCTTACCCTACCTCACTCAAGAATTTGGGAATGTTAACCTTCTTCAGCCATCTGAACGTCAATCAGGAGAGGCGAAGAGAGAGCCCTACATGCTCACAGGAAGACTGCTTTTCTCCAAGCTTGGGGATTTTACATGTTGTCTATAAAGATGATGAAAAGTAAAGAATAGGAAAAACAAGAATCCATGTGTCATCAGCATACAGCAGCTACTCTAAAATGTTCCGAGTATCCCTCCAAATCACATTAATAGACCAAGGTTCTGTGGTGTTCCCTAAGTATTTTTGAATTAAGCTTAAAAGAAATAACATTTGTCTGAGTTTTCCATATTGGGTCATTATATCTATTTATAGTGCTTTTTCCTGGTACATTGGTAGGTTTTAATTAATGTTAGGAATAAATATTATGTGGGAACATAGGAAAATGAACGCATTTCAATGGCTTGTATGTTAGCTACTAAGACACAAGATACAAAGGCAGTTAATTTTCTCTTTTCACATTTCTTCTCTTAGATTTTTATTTTGAAAAATTATAATCCTTCAGAAAAGTTGAAAAGAAGCCATATACCCTTTATGCAGAGTCACCATTCTTAAATATTTTGCTATATTCTACCCTTTTGTTGCTGTTTTAAACCACTTAAAAGTAGTAGACTTTATGGTACTTCACCCCAAAATACTTTAGTATGTGTCACCTAAGAAGAAAGACATTCTCCTAAACAACTGTGATAACATTACCACAATCAAGAAATTTAATATACAAGCCATATTCAAATTTGTCCTATTGATATCAAAATATGTTTTAGAATTCTCTTTTCTATAATGACAGATTTTTTTTAAAGATTTTATTTACTTGACAGATGGAGATCACAAGTAGGCAGAGTGGCAGGCAGAGAGAGAGGAGGAAGCAGGCTCCCTGCCGAGCAGAGAGCCCAACATGGGGCTCGATCCTAGGACCCTGGGATCATGACCTGAGCTGAAGGCAGAGGCTTTAACACACTGAGCCACCCAGGCACCCCAATAATGACAGATTTTTAGAGAGACTCTTGTTTCTTAGTTGAAAGGATACGTTTCTTTATTCAAACTAGTTAAGTATCAATAAGCCATGTAAAGTTGACAATTTTTGAAGTGTTGTATTTCTTCCATTTATTTTCTTTGCGGAATTAAAATCTCTGTGCCTTTCCCCCAAATCTATCAAAACTAACTACAGTTAAGGTGTAGTAATGCTGTCTAGGATCAAGTAGTATTTATTTAGGGATTTCTTACCTTGTGGCAACTTAGCAGATCCATGGAAAATAAAAAATTATATATTTAGAGTAGAGAGTAGTTGATAATACTGTGTTGTCTTTTCTTGTATTAGTAACTGCTAACTTAACCTGAAGATGCTAAAATTATGTGAGGGTATAACTGATGAGGTCAGATAAGATGGATGTCTCTCTTTTGTTAAGTGGTGTTTTCTTTAAGATTAATTGATTCTTTATATCTTCCTGACTAGATATGGAATATTTTAATGGTAATCCATCAAGACTTTTCAACAGTTTCTTTTAGTTTGATTAATGACCTTTTAATGATAGTAAAACTAAAGGTAAAAATGTAAACTTTAGAAAGGTTTTTCTTTTTTTACTCTCATTAGGAAATATTTTAAGCTGATAAAATAAGCTTCTGTTTACCAGGACATTCTTTTTGAGAATGCTGACATGAACCACTCTTTCCCCAACCACTGCGCAAGCAAATCTTTTCACTGTGCCTTTGGAACATGCAGTCCATCATGTTTTGTTGAATGATGGGCTTAATAGCTACCTCATAGATTTGTGAGGAGGATTTAATGAGATAATATTCATGCTTAGCACAGTGCTGGGAACGTATTTGTCACTCAATAAATGGCAGCCATTGTTTTAAAAATAACTTTTATTGTGGTTACTACTACTATTATTGCTTTGGTTAAATGTTCTGGACAAAATAAATAACATATACAAATATGGTAGGGATGAGAAGACCAGTGGGGTGGGTTTAGGGAGAGTGTACACAGAATGGTTCTAAATGGGATTCACATCCATATTCAAGTCCTGGCTGTGCCATTTGTTGTGTGACACTGGAAAGTCTGTTTCATCATTTTCAAAATGGGGATAATAGTACCTACCTTATGGGGATATTGAAATTAAATGAGAAAATAATGCAAAAGTGCTTAGCCAATGCCTGACACAATGAAGTTCTGTGTAAGTTTTAGCTAAGATAAAACTAATAGGTCAGGAAACCTTTGTATGAGTTGAACTTGCCCAGTGATAACTGCCATCTTCTGAAGATATGGCTTCTTTGTTTCAGCTTAGAAACACACGCTAGTACTCATGCAGATAATGGTCTCCTGGCTGGACCTAGGTATATCCCACCCAGACACTGTGGAGTGCTCATTCCTAACTTGTCTCAGTACCATGGAGCAATTAGATAGCAGAAATCTTGATATTATTCTTATAGATTTGTTGCAAAGAAAGAGTTCCTATTAATCCTTTTTATAGGTTAAATTTATTTTTCAATAATCATACCTATAGTTTGTATTTATTGGGTTTTAAGAGTACAGTTATGTTAGCTTCCAAAAATGAATCAGGGAGTTTACATACTTTTTCTGTGGCTTGGTATAACACAAATAACCATATGTATGACCTGTTTTTAAGGATTAAATAGAACCCAATTACAAAACTATCTTGTCTTAATACATGCTTCTGTGGCATATCTTTTTTTTTTTTTTCAAATGGGAGCTCTTTATCTTTTCAATCTAGTATACAGTTATTGGTCTGTTCAAGTGGGTGTTTCTTAACTTTACTTGGATCAATTTTGGTACTTTAAATTTTTATAGGAAGTCATATAGTTCTCTTAGACTTTCAAATTGATTATCTTATAATCACACATAATATTCTCTTATAGTTCTTTTAATCTATTCCGTATCTGTGGTATATTTCTCATTGCTAATCTCATCTGTTTTTGTTTTCTTTTCCTTTTAATGAAACTTAGTGGGTCTTTATAGTTTTTAAATTTTTCTATCTTTTTGTTAGTTTTTATTTCATTATTTTTTTAAAGTTTTGTGGGTTTTTTTTTTAAATTTTATTTATTTGACAGAGGGAGATCAGAAGGGCAAGCAGAGAGAGAGGAGGAAGCAGGGTCCCTGCCGAGCAGAGAGCCCGATGCGGGGCTCAATCCCAGGACCCTGGGATCATGACCTGAGCCGAAGGCAGAGGCTTTAACCCACTGAGCCACTCAGGCGCCCCTTTATTTCATTATTTTAATCTTTTATCTTTATTAATTTATATCTCCTGCCTTCTATGGACTTATTTTCATATTATTTTTCTAATATTTAAAATTAGAAATATAAAATTTAATATTAATGTTAAATTTCTTAATTTGAGTTTTTATTTTTAGTAATAAAAGTAATGAAGGAGTAAATTTTCATATATATTTAGCCTTAGTTATATCTCATATATTTTAATATGAAGCTGTATGTTGTAACTTTCTAGTTTGCTTTTACTCTGGTTTAGGATTTAGTGTGTTTCTTAATTTCTAATAGTTAAGCTTTTATTTTTATTAAATTTTTTTTAAATTTTTTATAAACATATAATATATTTTTATCTCCACGGGTACAGGTCTGTGAATCGCCAGGTTTACACACTTCACTGCACTCACGGTAGCACATACCATCCCCAATGTCCATAACTCCACCCCCCTTTTCCAAACCCCCCTCCCCCCAGCAACCCTCAGTTTGTGAGATTAAGAGTCACTTATGGTTTGTCTTCCTCCCAATCCCATCTTGTTTCATTTATTCTTGTCCTTCCCCCTTAACCCCCCATGTTGCATCTCCTCTCCCTCATATCAGGGAGATCATATGATAGTTGTCTTTCTCTGATTGACTTATCTCACTAAGCATGATACCCTCTAGTTCCATCCACGTCGTCGCAAATGGGAAGATTTCATTTCTTTTGATGGCTGCATAGTATTCCATTGAGTATATATACCACATCTTCTTTATCCATTCATCTGTTGATGGACATCCAGGTTCTTTCCATAGTTTGGCTATTGTAGATATTGCTGCTATAAACATTCGGGTGCACGTGCCCCTTCGGATCACTACATTTGTATCTTTAGGGTAAATACCCAGTAGTGGCATTGCTGGGTCATAGGGTAGTTCTATTTTCAATATTTTGAGGAACCTCCACGCTGTTTTCCAGAGCGGTTGCACCAGCTTGCATTCCCACCAACAATGGAGGAGGGTTACCCTTTCTCCGCATCCTCGCCAGCATCTGTCATTTCCGGACTTGTTAATTTTAGCCATTCTCACTGGTGTGAGGTGATATCTCATTGTGGTTTTGATTTGTATTTCCCTGATGCCGAGTGATATGGAGCACTTTTTCATGTGTCTGTTGGCCATCTGGATGTCTTCTTTGCAGAAATGTCTGTTCATGTCTTCTGCCCATTTCTTGATTGGATTATTTGTTCTTTGGATGTTGAGTTTGCTAAGTTCTTTATAGATTTTGGACACTAGCCCTTTATCTGATATGTCATTTGCAAATATCTTCTCCCATTCTGTCAGTTGTCTTTTGGTTTTGTTAACTGTTTCCTTTGCTGTGCAAAAGCTTTTGATCTTGATAAAATCCCAATAGTTCATTTTTGCCCTTGCTTCCCTTGCCTTTGGCAATGTTCCTAGGAAGATGTTGCTGCGGCTGAGGTCGAAGAGGTTGCTGCCTGTGTTCTCCTCAAGGATTTGAATGGATTCCTTTCTCACATTGAGGTCCTTCATCCATTTTGAGTCTATTTTCCTGTGTAGTGTAAAGAAATGGTCTAACTTCATTTTTCTGCATATGGCTGTCCAATTTTCCCAACACATTTATTGAAGAGGCTGTCTTTTTTCCATTGGACATTCTTTCCTGCTTTGTCGAAGATGAGTTGACCATAGAGTTGAGGGTCTATTTCTGGGCTCTCTATTCTGTTCCATTGATCTATGTGTCTGTTTTTGTGCCAGTACCATGCTGTCTTGATGATGACACCTTTGTAATAGAGCTTGAAGTCCGGAATTGTGATGCTACCAACTTTGGCTTTCTTTTTCAATATTCCTTTGGCTACCGAGGTCTTTTCTGGTTCCATATAAATTTTAGGATAATTTGTTCCATTTCTTTGAAAAAAATGGATGGTATTTTGATAGGAATTGCATTAAATGTGTAGATTGCTTTGGGTAGCATAGACATTTTCACAATATTTATTCTTCCAATCCAGGAGCATGGAACATTTTTCCATTTCTTTGTGTCTTCCTCAATTTCTTTCATGAGTACTTTATAGTTTTCTGTGTATAGATTCTTAGCCTCTTTGATTAGGTTTATTCCTAGGTATCTTATAGTTTTGGGTGTAATTGTAAATGGGATTGACTCCTTAATTTCTTTTTCTTCTGTCTTGTTGTTGGTGTAGAGAAATGCAACTGATTTCTGTGCATTGATTTTATATCCTGACATTTTACTGAATTCCTTTACCAGTTCTAGCAGTTTTGGAGTGGAGCCTTTTGGGTTTTCCACATATAGTATCATATCATCTGCGAAGAGTGATAGTTTGACTTCTTCTTTGTCGATTTGGATACCTTTAATTTCCTTTTGTTGTCTGATTGCTGAGGCTAGGACTTCTAGTACTATGTTGAATAGCAGTGGTGATAATGGACATCCCTGCCGTGTTCCTGACCTTAGCGGAAAAGCTTTCAGTTTTTCTCCATTGAGAATGATATTTGCGGTGGGTTTTCCATAGATGGCTTTGATAATATTGAGGTATGTGCCCTCTATCCCTACACTTTGAAGAGTTTTGATCAGGAAGGGATGCTGTACTTTGTCAAATGCTTTGTGGGCATCTATTGAGAGTATCATATGGTTCTTGTTCTTTCTTTTATTAATGTGTTGTATCACATTGATTGATTTGTGGATGTTGAACCAAACTTGCAGCCCTGGAATAAATCCCACTTTGTTGTGGTGAATAATCCTTTTAATGTACTGTTGAATCCTATTGGCTAGTATTTTGGTGAGAATTTTCGCATCTGTGTTCATCAAGGATATTGGTCTGTAGTTCTCTTTTTTGATGGGATCCTTGTCCGGTTTTGGGAAAAGGTGATGCTGGCCTCATAAAATGAATTTGAAAGTTTTCCTTCCATCTCTATTTTTTGGAACAGTTTCAGGAGAATAGGAATTAGTTCTTCTTTAAATGTTTGGTAGAATTCCCCTGGGAAGCCGTCTGGCCCTCGGCTTTTGTTTGTTTGGAGATTTTTGATGACTGTTTCAATCTCCTTACTGGTTATGGGTCTGTTCAGGCTTTCTATTTCTTCCTGGCTCAGTTGTGGTAGTTTATATGTCTCTAGGAATGCATCCATTTCTTCCAGATTGTCAAATTTGTTGGCATAGAGTTGCTCATAGTATGTTCTTATAATTGTTTGTATTTCTTTGGTGTTAGTTGTGATCTCTCCTCTTTCATTCATGATTTTATTTATTTGGGTCCTTTCTCTTTTCTTTTTGATAAGTCTGGCCAGAGGTTTATTGATCTTGTTAATTCTTTCAAAGAACCAGCTCCTAGTTTCGTTGATTTGTTCTATTGTTTTTTTTTGGTTTCTATTTCATTGATTTCTGCTCTGATCTTTATGATTTCTCTTCTCCTGCTGGGTTTAGGGTTTCTTTCTTGTTCTTTCTCCAGCTCCTTTAGGTGTAGGGTTAGGTTGTGTACCTGAGACCTTTCTTGTTTCTTGATAAAAGCTTGTACCGCTATATATTTTCCTCTCAGGACTGCCTTTGTTGTGTCCCACAGATTTTGAACCGTTGTGTTTTCATTATCATTTGTTTCCATGAATTTTTTCAATTCTTCTTTAATTTCCTGGTTGACCCATTCATTCTTTAGAAGGATGCTGTTTAGTCTCCATGTATTTGGGTTCTTTCCAAATTTCCTCTTGTGATTGAGTTCTAGCATCAGAGCATTGTGGTCTGAAAATATGCAGGGAATGATCCCAATCTTTTGATACTGGTTGAGACCTGATTTAGGACCGAGGATGTGATCTATTCTGCAGAATGTTCCATGTGCACTAGAAGAATGTGTATTCGGTTGCTTTGGGATGAAATGTTCTGAATATATCTGTGATGTCCATCTGGTCCAGTGTGTCATTTAAGGCCTTTATTTCCTTGTTGATCTTTTGCTTGGATGATATGTCCATTTCAGTGAGGGGAGTGTTAAAGTCCCCTATGATTATTGTATTATTGTTGATGTGTTTCTTTGATTTTGTTATTAATTGGTTTATATAGTTGGCTGCTCCCATGTTAGGGGCATAGATATTTAAAATTGTTAGATCTTCTTGTTGGACAGATCCTTTGAGTATGATGTAGTGTCCTTCCTCATCTCTTATTATAGTCGTTGGCTTAAAATCTAATTGATCTGATATAAGGATTGCCACTCCTGCTTTCTTCTGATGTCCGTTAGCATAGTAAATTGTTTTCCACCCCCTCACCTTAAATCTAGAGGTGTCTTCGGGTTTAAAATGAGTTTCTTGTAGGCAACATATAGATGGGTTTTGTTTTTTTATCCATTCTGATACCCTGTGTCTTTTGATTGGGGCATTTAGCCCATTAACATTCAGGGTAACTTCTAATAGTTAAGCTTTTTCTTCTCTTTTTATTGTTACTTTCTAGTTTTATTAGATTATAATCAGAAAATAAGGCCTGGAAAAATTTCTGGTGTCTATAATTTATTAAGGTTATTTGTAGTCAAATATACAGTCAAATAACACAATGGAAAGATATGTACTCTTTAACATAAGACACATTTTGCTATGTGTATATCACATGTTTCTAAAATTGTCTTAATTTTCAGTATTGTAATTGGATTCATTAGCACCAAAGAAATCAATAGTTTCTTTGGCACTAAGGTTGCTTAGCACAAAAATATTACATCTTTTTTTGTGAATGGTAATCTTTTGTCATTTCATAGTACCTTTTTTCTTCTTTAATTATTGTTTAGTCTAATATAATATTGTAACTATGGGATTTTTTGGTGTGTATATTATTAATAATCACTTATGTTTGCCTTTTCCTTGTTCTTTCCCATTAGGTATATTTCTTATTAATAACATTTAGTGGTTAGGGAGAAGTTGTGCCTCTCTTGAGCAAGTGGTAGTAACCACTGATACCTAGTATTTGCACTGAGCCATAACAGCCATAGTTACTATCTTATGCTTTAAGGAAAGGCTAGTCTTCCCTGTGGCCTGTTCTTTTGCTCTCACCTGAATCTACAGAGAATAAATTGAACCTCATCAGTCCCTGGAAATATCTGGGAAAAGCAAAGTCTTAGGAACTGTCTCCAGGAATTGTCAGCTGGTTCTGGAGTTTCCTCCAGAAAGAGCAAGATGGGATCGTGAGATATGTGCCAAAGTCAATGTCCTCTCCTAGATTTAATATATGTTCACATTCAGGTATACCTTCTTTTTAATGGTAACTTAAGTATATGACAAAAAATATCTACCAAATCAAATAAAGAACATTTCATCTTGGGAGGTCACATGATTTTTTGTAAGGAGCCAGACTTTACTTAAATTGAGACTCTGGCACTCATTTAACGAGCTGTGTAACTTTGTTCAGGTTAATTAATGTCTCTCATACTAAGATTCCCCATCTGCAAAAGAGATGATGGTAATTCATAAGGTTTCTGTGAGGTTTAGATGAGATAATACATACACCAGTGTCCAGAATATAATAGGCATTCCCTGTTTCCTTTTCACTCCTCAGGAAAATTTGATTAAACAATGGTTGGAACTCTGTTTCTAGGAACAGAAGGTCTTCAGAAGTCTTCTAGATCAGGGAACAGTATACTCCAGAACTGCAGTGGAAGTTCATGGTTTATATAAACATTAGAGTAACAGTATTGGAATGAACTTACACTGCAGTTTCCTCCATCCAGCTGGTGCCTAGATCTCACTATAGAATCTTTGGATATAAATAAAATAAAGTTTTATCTGTAGCTATTTGATTAAAATGAGTATTTAAAAATATTCTATTGTAAAATAAAGGTTCTTTGTTCTCTCAGAACTTTAGTTCATAAAAATCATTCTCAACAATTATTCTATTGAACCTCATTATTTAATGAAATCTAATTTTAAAAACAACAGAAATTTTTTGCTTAGGGATAACTCTGCATTGATGCACATTAGATAAAATAGGATTCTTCCTTAACATGGCCTATGCAGTCCCTTAAATAGAATACAACTTTCTTTCCTTCCTTCCTCCCTCCCTCTCTCTCTCCTTCCCTCCTTTCTTTCCCCCTCCCTTCTTTCCTTTTGGTCTATTATCTTTTGGCTTAAATGTTTAATGATTTGCCATTGAGTTTTGTTTTGTTTTATTTTGTTTTTCTTTCATGAGAGTATTAAGACCTTACATCAAAGATATCATCTCCAATAAAAGTTTTGTTTTATTTTTAACTGAACCACATTGAAAGAACAAAGGTGAATTAGTTAGGCTGCATTAGACTAAATTAAAATACACTGGTTACTGACTTCATTGGAAAATTTTCTAAACTACATGATTTAGTCAAAATTATTAGCTCTCTTTTTTCGAAGTAAATAATCTCTACATATAAATTACACTGAGCAATGCATGTGATTATAAAGTATAAATAGAATTTCAATGGCATATACAGTGGTGCTTGCAAATATCCATATACAAACATAGGGTGGTACTCAATGCCCTTTCATTTAACAGCTGGAAATTGAGACCTAGCAGGCATGATAAATATTGGAATCAGGGTCTTGATAGCAGAGCATGTAGAACACTTAACTCTTCTATTTAGGATCTAAAATGCAGTCAGACTGAGCCACGTTTCACTGTCCAGATTGATGCTCACTCTCTGTTGTATGTTGTGCCACCAAAAGGGAAGTAGCAACAACCTCATGGCCACCTTCAGGAGAAAGGCAACACACTATGGTAATTTCATTCTAGCAAGAGGCAGTTCATCACAGCTATTGGGTTGGCCCTGGAAGGTGCAGGCCTGGTGTGATATCTCACATTCATGGGCGGCACCAAAAAAGTGCTGGATTTTTGCATGAAAATATTGTATATCAAAGTGCCTTCTAAGAACAGCATATTCTAATGAGTGTTTGGCTTCTGATTTCAGTCTCTTCCATTCACTTCAAAGAATCTTTAAAAATGTGTCTAGAGTTTGTGCTTACCATACTACCCAGAAGCAGACAAGCCACAAAGACCAAATCTACAGAAGGCACAAGCCTGGTGCCAGGCACATGGAGGTGATCAATCATAGTAGCCATTATATCATGAGAGAAAAGATCAGCTGTAGAAATGGTCTCTAGAGTAGGTGCCAAGCTAAAATTTTCTATTTCATACGGGACTTAATTTTACTAACTGAATTCTCAAGGGTAGAGGTAAAATTTGCACCCTTGCCTGAATTCCACAATCAAGTCTACCAGAAATATCAGCCATTCACCTCTCTGGGCTTCAGTCTCTCTAGTACTTAGTAATATCTCCCCCATAATTGTTGTCTCTGATCCTTTTACTATCTGCTTTATCACAGCTTCTAGCATTCATTGTTTCCACTCCTCAGTCTAGCCTCTGCTCCACTCCTTGCCCTTCTCCTGTGTCTAAATAGTTGTCAAATCCTTATCTTCCTGGATCTCTTTGCAGCAGTTGACATAGGAGATGCTCCCTTCAACTTGAAACTCTTTCTATCTTGGTTTTCATGATAGCACATGACTCCTTCTCAGACTCCTCTGAAGGTTCTTCCTACTCTTGACCCTTAAAACTCTGTTCTCAGCTCTCTTTCTTTTTTTTTTTTTTTTAAATTTTATTTATTTATTTGACAGACAGAAATCACAAGTAGGCAGAGAAGCAGGCAGAGAGAGCGCACGGGGGAGGCAGGCTCCCTGCTGAGCAGAGAGCCCAATGTGGGGCTCGATCCCAGGACCCTGAGATCATGACCTGAGCTGAAGGCAGAGGCTTAACCCACTGAGCCACCCAGGCGCCCCTCAGCTCTCTTTCTTATTCTGCACTCTCTCTTTCCATTTACATGACTTCATCTACCACACACGTGCTGATAATTCACAAATCTGTTTCTTTGGCAAGGGGAGAACTCCAAACCTTTACATCCAGACTCATATTCAATATCTCCATTTGACACCTCAAGCTTACCTGTTCACTCTTCCACACAAACCCCATAGCACTTTGTATACAACTCTATTAAAACATTTCTTAGAACTATATTGTAATTGTCTTTTTTCTTATCTGTCTTACCCACAAGACTGTCTTTTATCATTGTTTCCCTAAGATTTAGCACAATACTTATCACAGAAGAAATCATTAAATGACCTCAGAATACAGGAATACTATAGAATGTTCCAAACTACCTGGGTTGTATTCAATTTAAATTGAAATACCCCAAATACTCACTTGAAGTGTAAAGTAATGTTTAAGTTCTTGATTGTAACTGTAATGATTGAATTGTCTGATTTAATTCTTCACATGGGTAATGGATTTCTTCATATTTAGTCTCTCTTAGGTAATAAACATTCACTAATGTTTTATCTTAAAAAATTCAACTTTGTTGAAGTATAATTTAAATCCAATAAAATGTACTGATTTTAAATGTGCAGGTATGCACATCCATCACCCAATCAAGATACAGAATATTTTCATCACTCTAAATAGCTCCTTCTCTATAGTCAATTCTCCTCCTTCCCTCCATTGCAGAGTTGATCGTAGGTAACCACTGGTCTGCTTTCTGTCCCTATTAATTAGTTTTGCCTGTTCTGGAGTATATAAATGGAATCAAACAGTATATATTTATTGATATCTGACTTTCTTTTGGCAACATAATTTTTTCAAGATTTGTGCATGTTGACACATCTATCAGTTGATTCATCCCTTTGTATGGCTGAATAGTATTCCACTGTAGAGACATACCACAATCTATCCATTCATTGGTTGACAGACATTTGCATTGTTTCCATTTTGCATATTATGAATAAAGCTGTCATGAATATTAATATACAAATATTTACATGTGTGGATATATATTTTTTCTTTCTTTTTTTTTTCAAGATTTATTTATTTTAAAGAAGCAGGGAGGGGCTGGGGAAGAGGGAAAGATAAACTTTAGCAGACTCCACACTGAGCATGGAGCCCTGCGTGGGACTCAGTGTCACAATCCTGAGATCAGGACCTGAGCCAAAACCAAGAGTCGGAGACTTAATGAACTGCACCACTGAGGTGCCCCACTTTTTCTTTCTTTTCTTTAGGAACCTAGGAGTGGAATTATAGGGCAATGTGGTGAGTGCCTGTTTAGCTTCATAACAAGCTGCCAGACTGTGTTCCAGAGTAGCTGCACCATTTACATTCCCAGCAACAATTGTATGAGAATTTCAGATGCTCTACATCCTCTCCAATATTTAGTATTATTAGTCTTTCTAATTTTATTATTTGGGTGTTCACTTCTGGAATGTAAACTTCAGGGGAGCTAGTACCTACCCTGTCTTGTTCATTGCTATGTCTTTGGTACTCAATGAATTGTTAGTGCTGAGGCCACAGACATAGGTTTTCAGTAAATATCTGATGAATGGATAATCAACCAATTAATGAAAAACAACAGGCACTGAGTTGCTGAGGCTACTCCAGGAACTACAAGTTATTCAGTGTAAGAGCTATGGGCTGAGGGCTATGTGCACTGGTAACAGCTTTCATTTAAGCATCTTCTGTATCTGGCATTAAGACTTTTTTACTTGCCTTATCTCACTGAACCCCTATGACAACCTCGTGAGAGCAGTACTATTATTATCCTCATTTATGGGTGAGGAGGCTGCGGCTCAGAGAGATTAATGGCAAACACCAGTCAGTGACAAAACCCAGATAGATCCCCACGCCATCAAAGGCTCTTGGAAGGAGTTTGAACTCTATTCTGTGGTCAATGACAAGACTTTGGAATTCATTGGCAAGAGATGATTTGTGCTTTAGGAGGATCACTTTGTGCTCAGAATAGAATGGAAGAAGACAAAAAGGGAAGTCAGGGAGCTCAGTGAGGAGGCTGTTAAATACTGCTGGCAAGAGCCATGGCAGTGGTGATTCCAAGGACAGCAAGAGGGTTCAGACTTAAAGAATTTCCTAGGAGGCAGATAAAATTCAGCAACCAATTTTTTGTGGGTATAAAAGAGGGAGGCACTAAGCATGACTCAGGGGATGGATATGTGATTCAGATGTCTCTTATCTTGCATGTTTTGTATATTCCCAACCCCCGTATTTGTCATAGGGTTCCCAAAGCCATATTACTCATGCCTCAGTTCTTTTGTGAGCTGGGAAGACCTGAGAGTCAGCACATGAGGCATTTGGGCTATTGGTAGTTACCAAGATCAGGCTACATCATGGATAGGAAGCAGTAACATAGAAATAAGTCAGGGACAAAGAGCTTCCTTATAGTTCACTGAGTAGACTTAGTCATGTTTTTACTAATGTTGCAGAAGTAGCATTTCAAGCCTTATTCCTCTCCTGTGAAATCTAAACCAAGGCAGAGATTAGGTTTGGGGTGTGTGTGTGTGTGTGTGTGTGTGTGTATGTATGTGTGTGTGTGTATGTGTGTGTGTGTGTTTGTGTGTGTCTTGCCTTATTTTCAAAGAAATTTGTTGGTAGAATTTTTTAAAGCTGCCCTAGATGTTCCACTAGTTCAGTGTTCCTTAGGGACTATTCTACACAGCCCATATTTCATACAGTCAGACCTCTGAGAAGGAACTGAGCCCTTTCAGGGGTCTGTGTTGTGGTATGCTCAACAATGTACTTTTGGCAGTTACGTGCTAGGAGTCAGAGCTCAACTCCTCACAGCTGTGGCCTCCCTTTCACTCCACCTAAAGGAACACTGCCTTGTTGCCCCTGAAGGCATCCTTGAAAGATACTTCTGAGGCTATGCTCAGCCCCAGAGATGTTTCCAGTTCTTAAACACGAATCAAGGCAGACTCCTACCAGCAAACTGAACTATTCCTATGGCAGACAGCTCACAATACAAATTCCGGGCAAGTAGACCTTGAAATTGAACTCTTTGCTCTTTAAGTTGTTTTCATTGTCTGTAGCCAGTTAGATAGTTGAAGGGAAATGCTACCCAACAAATAATGGTTTACAAAGGAAACCTCCCAGTTCAATGAAAGAGTGTGTCTTCCTTATTATGGGAGATGCCATGTCGTAAGTGGGTGTTTTGTGCTCAGTTGAATAAAAAAAAAAAAAAAAAAATAGGTCGGTCTTAAAAACTGTTAATGATAGAACACATGGCATAAATTACACCATAAACTCCAAACAATTCTGAAATTATAAACATTGCTTAGTCAAGGCTTTTCTTTTAACGATGCCCTGATGTCGTTGGCATAGCCCAGTGATTTCAGTCAGGGTTATTTTACTTGAAAGGAGGAATTTCTTTTCCAAAAAAAGTCTCTCTAAGAAAAGCTGTCTTCCTGGCCAACTTAATGAAACATCTTGCTCCAATGGCCTGTGTCATGTCTTCCTTGGGGCCAGGGCCAGGCAATATGAGCTAGAGAAGGTTAGAGAGAAGAGTCATGTGATGAGGAGAAACTGCAGGCTTGGTCCTGACATGGGCAGGAGGCTGATTCAAGTCAGCAGGAACTGTGACTAAATAGAGACTGTCGGGATGCCAAGCCAAGATCCTTGAGACCTGGTGCAGAGGAAGTATTTGATTCAGAAGGTCTTCCTTCACTTGCCTATCCGAACAGCTCTCTAGGGGTGGGCAAGCAGAAAGTGTCTTCTAACGGGTAAGAATAATATTTACATCATTTACAGCTGTCGTTTTAAAGCACTTTTTATAGCGCAGGCACTTGGCCAAATAATATATGTACATTATCTTATTTAACCTTAACAACCGTTGAAAAAGAGAGTGTTATGTGTTCATTACAGATAGTTACTGAGGCTCAGGGAGGTTAAACTTTACCCAAGGTCCTATAGCAAGTAATGGAAGCCAGGATTCTAACCAAAGTCAATCTGACTGTAAAGCCTATACAGTCGATTATTAACAGCTATGTTCTGTTTTCTTTGCGAGGATTAATTAAGAAAACATGTGTTTCATCAAGTGTTTTGGAAGCAGCGAGTGCTATAGAAGTGCTAGTGAAAGGATCTGGAGTCAGAAGAGCCGCCCCATCCCACCTCTTAATATCTCTGAGTATAAGTTTTGTCAGGATGACACTTGCCTACCAGTTTACTCACAATACTGGAGGAAAAAAGACCAAGGGCCAGCTCATCTTTATCACAGTGTGAGAGCCTTTTTGCTCAATACTAATCTGTAACAGGTGTTCCACTTTCCTTGACCCTGATTTAGCTAGGTCTCCCTTCATCTTTGTCTTTTCTTGCATGCTGACCCCAGGTTACACTTTAACCCCAGGCTCATCAACCTGTAAATATGCAGTTGGTTAGCAGGGAAAGGTGAGAGAGTATGCATGTTCTGATCTAGCTCACCCTCACTGTTGGAACAGGGATATGTGCCTGCCCTCTGGTTTATGGAAAGGTAGCACCATATCTATAAACAAAGACCCTCTGTGACATGAAAAACAAATTTTAAATGAACATGAATTACTTTCTAACTCTAGGACAACATTTTCTTTTGACCGGAAATGGGTTAGATAATTGATCTAGCCAGTGCACCTCTGCCATTAGATCCCTGCCAGATAGGGACGCTTTAGTGCAAATGTTCCATGGGTCTCTGAGTTCACTCATCGGGCAAACCTCCTTATGTCCTACTCATTCATTCCATGGGTGTTCATTAAACCTATCCTCTCTGCCCAGTAGTGTGCTATTTAAATGACAAACAGTCCCAGCCTCATAAAGGGTCCCAACATAGGGCGAATTACAGTATAAACAAAAAAATCGTAATATAACATGGAATATGCTGTGAAAAAAAATGCTAAGGGTATGCAGGAAAGGGAGCCCGTGACTGCCTCTAATTCAGGGAAAACAGTGTAGAGTCAGGTTAGCTCCCCTCCCTATTTGCCCAAATGCAAGCCTCAGAGAAGCAGGAGGCAGACAGCTTTGGTTCCTAATTCCTGATTTGCTTCTCATTCTTAATAGCAGACTGGGGCATGTTGAAAGGCCAGAGAGATAGGTTTTTAAGTGAAATCCAGTATTTTCACCCCATTGAATTTTAGTGAACAGTAAGTTTGGCAGTCACAGAGTCCATCCCAGGTGTGGTGGCATTTCACCTTAGAGGGAGTACCAAAAGCAGCACTGAGCAAATTCAAAAGCTTTAGTTCCACATGACACCTCATATTCACATAGCTAACTAGAGGCTTTTTATTTTCTAAAGAATTATTTGTGGGGCACTTTGGTGGCTCAGTCAGTTAAGTGTCCGACTCTTGATCGCAGTGTAGGTCTTGATTTCAGGATCGTGAGTTCTAGCCCTGTTCAAACCCTTCATGCTGGCATGGAGCCTACTTAAAAAGAATTATTTGTGAGAAGCATTGACAGGTCATGAATGTGGCTCATGGTTCTGAGTCAGTTGCATCCCTAAGAGCTTGGTGAGAAACTGAGCAAGGTGCTTCCCAGTCTTCTCATGTGTAACAAAATAGAAGCCACTTAAGAGGTTTAAATGTGGCAGAGGAAGGAAAAACATTTTTTGAACTTTAAAATATTATGCAAACAATAATATTTAATACCTCCTTTTAGCTAGGTATCGTTATTTATGTTCCCAAGAGGCTTTTGTACACAAAATCCCACTAAGGAGACTGATGGTTGGCAGATTGGTCTTTAGAAGATATTTTGGAAAAGTACATCTGATGCTCTGAAATATGAACTCCTTTTCTGTCCAGATCATGTTTTCAGCAGTTTCCAGAATAGCAGTTCCCTGATGACATTCCAGTAGTCAATCTGTGCTGTGTAGAATGATGATCTTTGGGGGAAAAAAAGATGCTGCTGATAATCACCAAAAATAATTGGAGGTGTCAACTTTTTTCTCTTTTACTTAAAACTGGAAAGCTTAAAAAAAAAAAGCCCTTTTGGAGAAAATTTTTTTTCCCCCTTTGAATATGAGAATTGTGGTCCAAAGTTCAATCCAAACCAAATTTCAAATGTGGAATTATAACCCCTACCTCTGAATGGAAACCATGGAGCCCCTTAGCCAGAATGGCAATTGGCAGTTCTACCTTGGTCTCCTAGGACACATGCTGGAGGATACCAACCAAGAAAAAGAACAGGGAAGGAACATGAGGGGAAATGCTAAAACCATCTGTCCAGAGTGGGGTTTTATATGCTGCTGGTACAACAGGGTCCTTCTTGTTATCTTAATTAGAGTCCAGTCTTCCTCCTATGACTACATTGAAAAGAAGAAACAGCAAACCTCTCTTACACTGTTAATTTCAGAGAGTTAGTGTTTTTCGCTGGAGGGAATATCAGACTGGGGGTCAGAAGACAGGGTTCTAGCCTAGCTCCATCTTTAATACACTAAACACTTTATAGAAGACCCATTACCCTCTCTACCACTGGGGCGTCTCTGTAAATGTGGGTATTAACAGTTATACCTGCGCCAGAAGTCATGGTGAGGAAAACCTACCTCAGTGTGTACAGTATTACTTCAGGCTTTCTACACGAGGAGGGACCCAGGACTGGCCTCTCTGCATACTCCGACTCTGGGGTGCTGGTGAGGAGTGAACACAGTTGTCTTGGCGCCCACATTAAGACCTATCCTCTATTCCTCTTTCCCTGAGCCATGTCCAAGTTGAGAATTATCTTGCACTGTGGGCACTAACCTAATTCTTCTTCTGTGGTCTGTGCCCACCATCCTTGCCTTCAGATGTCCCAGACAATGCCAGCATGATAAGTCTGTCACTGTCTCAGTCTTGTCTAACTGAGTCCAGGAGCTGTGTGCTGGGGGCATAGCCCTGTACCTGCAGGCTGAATGCCCCTTGCCATGGCCAACCTGTTGTCTTCGTTATGGACTAACTCCTATTACTCTGGTCCACAGTCCCAGAGATTACTTTTATTTTCTAACAACAGTTGGGCTTGTTCATCTTGAACTTCCTGTTCTCTGAAATAGGGAAATTGGTTTAAACATATAGACAAATATGTGGGTTCAAAAGTTGGTTATAATAAGTTTTAAGTAAACACAGAGAGATGAATGGAAAATCATCTACTAATTAAAGAACTGTCTGATAAATAAAGCAAAATTTAAAAATTTAAATTTAATTAATAAAAGATAAAGCAAAATTTAACAAGTATCTCTTCTGTCTGACTATGGAAGATAAAAGTCTCTGGTTGCAATTGTGCTACAGGAATAACATGTTGATTTATTAGTTTATTGTCCCATTAAGTGGCCATCAATATGCTCTTTTATGGGGCATGGTTCACCACGTGGTGGTTTCAGTTGACGATATGCTTTAGCAACAACCATGCAGTAAAATGGACTAGATTTCTTATTATACCATCCTCTGGTCATGGCTTCTTTCTCATTACCTTTCTTCCAAAATACATTTATGCACAACATATGTGTGTAATCTTCAAAAGAGCCTAACTTATAACCAGTGCAGGCATAGGTACAAATAGAAACTGCCCTAGTATTTATTTGTGGATTATTTTCTACATTTTTTCCATTTCTAAATCCTCCCAATAGACCAATTTTCTTTGGTAGCAGAGAATATATTTCTCTTTAAGTTTGTAAAAGGAGCTACATAAAATTCTCCAGACACATGTTTAAAATGTGTGGTCAAACTGGCATCTGAACTTGGAAATGGCCAGTGGTGGAGAATTTTTAAGTTTGTCTGATGATACCTCAAAGAGATTTTTTTTAAATGGAACATTAGGCTCTCAATTATGAATTGTTCCCACATTTTAGATCTACCCAGTGGACCTTTCAACTTTATGCTCTTTTTTGTTATTAAAGAAAAAAATCCACTAATTCATTTATGAAGCCTGGTTCTTCTTCGAGTTTTGACTTTAGAGAAGGATTTAGTTTAGAAGGTTAAACTGTGGAATCAACTGTGTTTCATGCGAAACCATTTAGAGACAAATGGGTTTTTATAATATGCACTATGTGATCAATTTATATTTCTCCGAAGAGTTGCCAGAGTCAATGGACTCCAAAGGCCTACTGTTAATGCAAAATTTAAGCTATGGAGAACTTGCTTTTCCAAGCACTCAGAATTTCCCTTCATAGCCTGGAGTCCTCTGCTTCGTTGATCCAAGGTGTCAAGCACTATAGCAGTTACCTGATGCATGTGAAGATTAAAACACTACTGGAACACAGATGAAGATTAAAAACCACTGAAGCACAGTAATTGATGGGAAAGTGAATGACCCAGGCAGAAAGGAGGAAAATAAACTCACAGGTCTATAACGATATTAAAGGATGAATCTGTGGGAGGTTAGGTAGTGTCTTTCACATATCAGATGGAGCCAAAATTAATTTGCTTAGAAGTCTGCTGACAGATACTAAGGTGCAGTGATTAAGAGCCTGGACCTGGCTACCACACAAATAATGGGATCAAATCCCTGCTCTTCAGATTACTAGCTCCGTGGCCCTGGAGTTTTGTTTTTCTGTAGCTGTTTCCTCATACATAAAGTGGGAAAATAATTTTGACCTTAGAGAGTGATTATGATAATTAAATATAAACAACCTTCATAAAACTCTTAACAATACCTGACATTTACTTAGTGCTTAATAAATAGGAAGAAGTTTAGAAAATGTCAGGTTTATTATAGCTGGGAACTATAGAACAGTTTACACTTTACTCTTTTTGTAAGCTGTATTGAAACATTATTTGCATATCATAAAATTCACTCACTGTTAAAGTATATAAGTGAATGGTTTTTTGGTAAATCTATAGAGCTGTACAACCATCACTGCAATCTAAATCCAGTTTTAGAACATTTTCATCATCACAAAAAAATTCCCTCCTGTCCATTTGAAGTTGTTCTCTGCCGAGGCAACCACTGATCTGCTTCCTATCTCTGCATATTTGACTTTGATGAACATTTTATGTAAATGCACTCATACAATATGTTGTCATTTGCATCTGGTTCTTTCATTTAGCATAATATTTTTGATATTCATTTATGTTATAGCATTCATCCGTTCCTCATTCCAAAGAATTTTATTATATGACTATATCACATTTTGTGCATTCATTCACCAGTTGTTAGGTTGTTTTCCGTCAGTTTGGATTGTTTCTAGCTTTTGGCTGTTTTGAATAATGCTCTGCATACATTCATATACATGTCTTTGTGTGGATGTGTGGTATCATTTCTCCTGGGTAGATGCTTTTTTAATTTTCTTCTTTTCATGGGTAGATTCTCAGAAGTGGAATTTCTGGGTTGTATGATAAGTTTATATTTAACATTTTAATAAACTGCCAAGCTGTTTTCCAAGTTTCTGCACCATTTTACCTTCCCATCAACCATGTAAGAGGGTTCTAGTTTCTCTACATCTTCACCAATGCTTGGAATTGTCTTGTCTTTTTGATTATAGTCATTCTATTAGGTATGTAGTAGTGTCTCATTGTGGTTTTTAATTGCATTTCTGTAATAAATAATGATGTAGAACATCTTTTCATGTATTTATTAGTAGTCTATGTATCTTTGTTGGTAAAATAGCTTTTTAATTCTTTTGTCTATTTCTTTGCCCATTTCACTGTTTGTATTTCTGAATTGTAAGAATTCTTTATATATGCTGAATATACATCTTTTATCAGATGTGTGATTTGCAAATATTTTCTCCCAGTTTATGGCTTATCTTTTACACTTAAAAAGACACCAGCAGGGGCACCTGGGTGGCTCAGTGGGTTAAAACCTCTGCCTTCGGCTCAGGTCATGATCCCAGGGTCCTGGGATCGAGCCCCACATTGGGCTCTCTGCTCAGCGGGGAGCCTGCTTCCCCCTCTCTCTCTGTCTGCCTCTCTGCCTACTTGTGATCTCTGTCTGTCAAATAAATAAATAAATAAATAAATTAAAAAAAAAGACACCAGCAAGAAAATGAAAAGTTCTAAATTCTGAAATGAAAATTTAAAACTTTCCCAATTTTATCACTTTTTAATGGATTTACTGGATTATGCTTTTGGTGTCATATCTAAGAACTCTGTCTAATCCAAAGCCACAAAATTTTCTCCTATTATTTTTCCTAGAAATTGTTTAGTACTAGCTCTTAAATTTATTCTGTGATCTATCTGGAGTTAATTTTTATATAAGGTGTGAAGTAAGAATCTGAGTTCATGTTTTTGCATGTGACTTTCCAGTTTTTTCCTACACTATTTGTTGAAAGGACTATGTTTTCCTCCACTGAATTACCATGACACCTTTGCTGAAAATCAAATGACCATACATGTAAGCTCATTTACTTTAATTTCTCTCAGCAGTGCTTAATAGTTTTTAGTGTACAAGTCCACCATTCATTTTGTTAAATTTAGTTCTAAGTACTTTATTCTTTTTGATGCTGTTGTGAATGTAATTGTTCCCTTAATTTTATTTTAGATTGTTGATAGTATAGAAATATAACTAACCTTTATGTATTGATCTTGCATTATGTGTGCTTGCTAACCTATTTATTAATTCTAATAGGTTTTTAATGGATTCTTAGTATTTTCTACATATAAGATATGTTTTCTGCAAATAATGACAGTACCATGTCCTCTCCAACATAGAAGCTTCATTTTTTTTCTCCCTTATTTCACTCACTAGAACATCCAGTACAATGCTAAGAAGAGGATGTTGAGAAGAAGTGGTGAAAGGAGACCCTTGTGTTTCCTAGGGAGAAAGTATTTTGTCTTTCAAAATTAAGTATGGTGTTACCTGTGAATTTTTTGCAGGTGCCCTTTATCAGGTTGTGATTATGTCCTTATAGTCTTAGTTTCTTGAGAGTTTTTATTATGAAAGTGTATTGTGTTTTTTCACATGCTTTCTCTACATCTGCTAAGACCTTCATGTGTTCTTCTTCCTTTATTCCATCAATCTGATGCACTACATTAATTGATACGTTAAACCAACCTTATATTGCTGGCCTCAATCCTATATGGTTACGATGTATAATCCTTTTCATGTGTTGCTGATTCCATTTGATACATATAGTATCTCTGTTCACGTGGAACATGTTTTCATTTCATCAGCTGTCTCTTTGTGGCTTTGGCATTAAAGTAATACTGGCCTCCTAGAATGAATTGGGAAGTATTCTCCTCTCCATTTCCTGAGAGTTTATGAATGATTGGTATTATATTTTCTTTAAATATTTGATATATTTCACCAATGAAGCCACAGAGACCAGAGATCTTCTTTGTGGGGGAAATTATTAATTGCTAATTTAATCTATTTTCTTGTTCTAGGTCTACTCATATTTTCTATTTTTCTTGAGTCAGTTTGGTAATTTATGGCTTTGTAGGGGTTTGTCTACTTCATTTAAATTGTCTAATTTGCTGGCACAAAGTGATTATTTTTAATTTCTGTAGTTATTAGTAATGTCACCTCTTTCATCCTTGATTTTGTTAATTTGTCATCTCTTTCTTTTACTTGGTCAGTCCAGCTAAAGGTTTGTAAATTTTGTTGATCTTTCCAAAGAGCCAATTGCTGGTTTCATTGGTTGTCTCTCTTGGCTTTGTGTTTTCTATTTCATTCATTTATACTTAAATCCCTCAGAAACCAACACAATATTACAAAGTCTCATCTTTCCCTTTAGTCTTATAAACTTAATTCGGATTCATTCAGGAGATTTTTTTGAACCAAATTGAACCAGAGAGAATCCTGGAATATGGTGTTGGTTTTGAGGATATAGAGTACCTCAGGCTTTCTCCACAGGGTTTCTTAAGTCTCTGAACCTTCAAATAATTCTCCTGCTATGTACAAACCTTTTAAGCTATTTAACCTCTATACTCAATCCAATTCCTCAGACAACCTCTCCCAAACCCATTTTTCATAAACAGCCCATTCATGTCTCTTCTTACAATTCTGTTTTGAGGAAGTCCTTAACAAGGCAGTATATTAAAACAAAACAAAACAAAACAAAACAATCTGGAAAAGGTAAACATGATATATAGTCTGTGAAACAAAAGATTTTTATCTTCAGCTCCTGTTTCTAGCACCTCATAAATCCACTCAGAACAGAAAAAGAATAAATGAAAGTCTTCTTGTTCCTCAGTTTACAAACTTCTGAAGGAAGCCAGTGTTTTGCTCTTTTTCTGCTGTTTTGAGGGTCTGTTGAGAGCTGCTAATGAAGTCAGTTTCCATCAAGGTTTTCCCTTAAGGTTGGAGAAGGTAGAAAGGGACTGGTACTTTTCAAAGCATAATAACTTGACAACTGGTACCAGAAATGTGGTAAGATAAATAGGGTGATTACATGTCTGCAGGTTATGAGCATAGTTTTTTTAGGAAGCTCTCCAAATGGTCAAATTTTTCCAAGGAAAATACCAAAGAAAGGGAGCAAACCCAAAACTACTTAAGAAAGTTTCAAAATAATAGGTCTTGACTGCCCTCTGGAAAAATGGCTTCTTGTAAACTGAAAAATTTTCATCAAGACACTTAAATGCTTAGTGACCACTTTGACTAATTGTTCCTATCTTGTTTAGTTTCAGAAAGAGTTTCTTTGTCATCTGGATGTATTTTACAATTTGATCAATGATGCAGAAATAATTGTCAAACCCTGCCTTCCCCCATACTATCCTGTGGGGGTCATGAAAGATCTACATGCTATGAACCAAGTGTGGCAGGTCACAAGAGCAATTTCTGGACCTGAAGGAGGGTTCTAGAATTGGTGTATGAGTCCACAGGTGCCTGGGAGCCTGCTGACCTGTCTTTTAATGTTGCCATCGGTTTGTACTCAGCTTCCTGCTTAACATTCCACATCTTCTTACTTACCTCACTTCTTTCAGCCCCCCTGCCCTAGGGGTTGGCTCAAGCTTTGGACATCAACCTGGGCACACTGCTTTATATCCTTCAAGCCTTATATGAAGATGAGCCCCCACCTCAGCATAGAGAGCTCTGGGATATCATTACTAGACTGAATCAGATAGAAGGTGAACTTCCTTATGATCTAAAGACTGCAAGTGTTCCACCTCTCTCCTCTCACTATCAGTGGTTATTCCCATCACCCTAGCAGCCCACAGTGTAGCACGGAACTTCTTGCTGAGGCCACACACAATATGACTACATCCAGAGAGAGTTTTATGAAGCTGTAAAGCAGAGTTTTGCTGACTCTGGGGGGGTGGGATGGATGGAACAATGTGCTAGGTTTGGGGAAAGTCAGTGGGTTCAGCAGTCCTTATTTTTTTCCTGCAGGGTCTAGGAGCAAATCAGAGAGGCCCTTCAGGCTGTAATAGAAAACACGATTTTAGTGGAGAGGCAGTTGTCTTCTTTGCCTAATGAGCCCATAGAATAGAAAGCCAATTCAACATCCAGTATTCTACCGTGCAATATTAGGTTTCAATAGTAGCTACACATGTGTAACCACACTAGGCACTGGCCCAGCAAATGAATCCCAAAATATAACCAGGGACGTAGGATTTGCTTGGAGTAGAAGCTGGAAGGAATTAATGACAACTCATGGTAAAGGGGGTAATGCCAGGAAGACTGGAATGTAGTGTAGGAAAAGGGCATCAGGCGCCAGGATGCCTACCTCCCTGCTGCTCTTCAACCCTGCCCTGCCTAGTGCTTTACTGCAGAAGCCTGACATGTGATGGAGCCCTCAGTAGCTCTCAAATGAAAGAGGCATGGCTACAGTCTGAACTGAAAGGTCCATGACAGCAATCATAAAAGGCGAGCACTTAAGAAAAAATTGTGGTGGATTTTCCAAAGAGGAATTTGTGTGTCTGCCTGTCTCTTAATGAATCTGTCTGCTTCTTTCTTGAGTGCTAACCAAGTGAACATCTGCGTGACAGAAGACCAAAGGAGATGCTCAGTGGAAGCCCTCGAGGGAGTGCTGCTGATCAAAAGTGGTTTTGCCCCTTTAAAAAGTGTCTGGGTTAACAAAGGGTTCGTTTGGTGGTAGTAGAAGATTTGAAGATAGTTTACTTTCTGGTGTCGGATTCCTTAAGCAATTTTCTCCTAGTTTCTCTTGCAGTATTGCCAATATGCCATGATCTGTTTGCCACAGAGCCTCTCCCTCTCCTCATTCCTCCATGAGCTATATTGTGTGTTGGGTCACTGTTTACATCTATGAGCAGGTGTGTGAGACCGTATATTGCCTCTCAGAGTATATCACTTTAAACTACTAATGAAGGTCTCATTTGAAATTAGACAAGTGAATAACAAATTCTACCCCTTTCACAAAGCAAGCATTTGGCAAATGCATGTTATAAATTTTCATCACAGAGCAGAAAATGGGCAGATCTGTGTCATCATAGAAACGTACACCTTTAGAAATTGAAAGGGACTTGGTAGGTCATGTAATCCAGCCTTTGCCTTGGCAACCCCATTCTCCCTGGGCAGAATACCTCCAGCTTAAGTTCATAGTGAAAATGTGCTTTTAGGATTTAGGGTGTTTCGAGTCAGCTCTGTACTTGGTTTAAGGAAGGAAAAATGTATTCTCCCCTTCTTTTCATTGGGAGACTACCAAACTGAAAGTTTCCGTCCTAATGATGAAAGTGCTGTCTCTCTCTCCACTATCTGCCTGATATATTCAGGGTATTAATTCTTACTTGGAACTTATCTTATATGGTCTTGATTATAGGATTTTACAAGTGCATATATGGTCTTCCTAATTAATTTGAAAATATAAGTACATTAACTCTAGCTGTGTTGGTGCCCCTCAACCCCCTTCATTTGGTCAGCTGGTACATGGAAAGTTCTTAAATCTAATTTTTTACTTCTTGAACAGATCATTTTTTTTCCAGATTCTTCTGAAGGAGTAGGCCTTTAGGATACCTCACAAAGAGTTACCCCTATCTAACTGTGACCTCAAATAAACCTTGTAAACCATTTGGCTCCTTATCTGCAAAATCATGATGCATTTAGATTCATTCAGTGCTTCTCAAGCCTCTTCACTTTGGAACCCCTGGTAACAGAGGAAAATGAGTACCTACTCTGTTAACTTGAGCCTATCTGCCACCAGCCCTAATTTTCTTTTAAGTCTCATGTTTTGTCCTTTAAAATACAGATAAATATGCATTGTATTCTGCAAAAATAACTTTTGCACCAATCTTTAAGTCAAATCAAAACTCAAGAAAGCTGCATGATACTTATTTAATGGATTTAGGCAGCCCTGGTGTTGACAGATGTTCTTCAGATTGAGAAGCACAAATCATCACTCTATAGTCTTACACTTTATATAGCTATTTCTTGTAAGCCAGCCAACATAGACTACCTACTATATGCAAGGCATATAGCCAGATTGTAGTCTTGAACTAAGGCATTGTATACCACCTCTACCCAGAGGGTGATTACTGGCCATGTTCAAGACACAACCATCACATGGAGTAGTGTGTCAATAACTGTTTAGTGATGGCCTGGTTCCATGGGTCCCCACAGCCTATAGTGGGATTTTCAGGCCAAGGCTCTGGACCCTCAGAGACAAGTGGCATTGTCCTAGGCTCCACAGGAAAGGAGGGCTGGGGATGGGAGTTTGAACTTTACCTCATCAAAACCACTTGCTCTTGTCTGTTTTATGTAATAGATTTTATTTAACACTTTGGGTTTGTTTTTGTTTTTGTTTTTGTTTTTTGGTAGATGTCCTTTATCAAGTCAAAAAGTACCCTCTGTTCCTAGATTTCTTAGATAGTTTTGGCCAATATTCATGTTGGATTTTGTCTAAAATGCATTTTCTGCAACTGAGATTATCACATAATTTTTACTCTTTGGTTTGCTAATATGGTTACATATATTGATTTTTTTAAATGTTAAACTAATCTTATATTCCCAGGACATGTGTATTATTCTTTTTAAATATTATTGGATTCAGTTTGCTAAGTTTTGTTGTTGTTTGTGTAGTTTTCTTATAATGTCTTTGTCTCCTTTTTGCATCAAGTTGTGACTTCATATAACATGTTGGCATGTATTCTTCCTTTTCAGTTTTCGGGAAGAGTTTGTACACAGTTGGTATTTTTTCTTCCATAAATATTTATCAGTAAAGCTATCTGGGCTTGGAGTTTATTGTGTGGAATGGTTTTTAACTACAAAATCAACTTAGTTAATAAGTATAGGACCAACCAATTTATTTCTCGTTGAGTAAGCGTTGGTAATTTATCTTTGAAAAAATGTATCCATTTCATCTAAGTCCTCAGATTTATTGGCATAAAATTGTCATAACATTCCTTTATCATAGTTTTAATATCTGAGGAATCTGTAATGTCATTTCTCTACTCCTTGATGTTGGTAATTGGTATCCTCTCTATTATTTTCCTGATCAGTCTAGCTAGCAGCTTATATACATTTTATTGCTCTCAAAGAACTAGTGCTTGGTCTAATTGATTTTTCTCTATCATTCACTGTTTTTTATTTCAGTGATTTCTGCACTGATCTGTATTATTTTCTTTCTTCTTCAATTACCTTGGGCTTCATTTGCCCTTCTTTTTCTAGTTTACTTAGGTAGAAGTTGAGGTCATTGATTTGAGACCACTTCTTCTCTAATATAGGCATTTAATACTATAAATTTCCCCCTAAGTACTGCTTTAACAGCATCCTACAAATTTTGATGTTGTGTTCCCAGTTTTATTCAGTTCAAAATATTTTTAAATTTCTTTTTTGAGTTATTCTTTGACCTTAGGTTATTTCAAAGTGTGTTTAGTTTCCAGATATTTGAAGATCTTCCGGGTATCTTTCTGTTACTGATTTCTTTACACACAAGCACTTACCAGTATTCAGCTGAATAGCCAAGGAGACCCATGGTAGATTTCCAGAGTTTTCTCTCTGTGTAGCTGTGTCCTCTCTAGTACTCTGCCCTATTGACTTATTGCCTTCCTCTCTCCAGCTTTTAGCTACATGTCCTTACCTCAGGATGTCCTTTGTGTGCCTCCTCTGTTTCCTCTTCCTGCGCCACACCCAGGAAATTCTCTCAAAGTATAAAGCAGGGAGAATTATAGGGCTCACACCATGTTTTCTTCCATCTTTCAAAGACCACTACACTTCATTGCCTGATGCCTAGTGTCTTAAAAACTGTCATTTTATATATTTTGTCTGTTTTCTGGCTGCTTCAGCAGAAGAGTAATTCTAGTTCCTATGACTTCAACTTGCCTTGAAGTAGAAGTCTGGACTGTCTTTTTAACATTTATTTTCATCCCTTGCTGCATCTAGTACAGTACCATTTGCATGAAGAAAAAGTTCATGTGTACAGATGAAGTATATAGGAGTCAGAGGCAGAAGGCCTGGGTTCTGGTCCTCTGTGTTTGGAATAACAGATTTTATATCCTCAAGCAATCACTTACCATCTCTGAATGTAGTCATCTACCCTGTCCTGTCTAATAATAGTAAGAATTACCATTTAACAAGCATATGCCACATGACAGACACTGTGCTAACAGCTTTACATAATTATCTCACATAATACTTATAAGACAACTTAGCAAAGATTATCTAATATAAGTCTCACAGATTCCTATGACTTAAATTTTGTTAACCCACATTTCACGATGAGGAAACTGAGCCTTCGGCTAAGTTAGGTATCTTGCCTCCAGTAATGCATCTGGTAAGTTTAGTAGCAGGATTCAAGCCAATCTATGACCTATAGCATACTGCAACACACTTGACAAGCTTGCGAAAATTATGAGAGGTAATGGATGCAAACACGCCTTATAGAATGTAAAGCTTAGTAAAAAATAGTAATTATTTGGTGATAATAATTCACTATCAATGAATTAATTTCATTTCTGGCTATTTGTATATATACCTCTGAAATAAAACAAAACAAAACAAACACAGCAGTATTCCCAGTTTTGAGAAGATAGCTTCCAAGACTTAGTGATACTTTATTATTCAGCATATTTATAACTCACGAATTATCAGCAAAACAAATTAGAAGTGCACTTCACAGATTTAGTAAAAAATGAGTAATATTCGCACTTACTGCCTTGAATCAAGATTGAGGCCTTTGATTTTCTACATTCTGCTAGTTAGTGAAGGACTCAAATGAAGATAATGTTTTATCTTGTCATCTGCTTATCAGACACAGCTGGAGCAACAAGCCCACTCTGCCTGCCAAGCAAACTTCAGGCCAAAGGAGGGCCTCTGCTCCACAGGGGGGAAAGGATATGATTTGACATGATCCAGGCGATGTACTTTTGGATTGGCTTGCAGGCCATTCCACATCGTTGTAAACAGTTTAGGAATCAGCAGTCTCATCTGAGGTTACATATGGAAAAAGTGTGTTGTGTTGTGTTGTTGTTGTTGAATGAACTGTGCGGAATAAGAGGAGGGGGTAGCTGGCCCTCTCCTTTGTGTCCATACAAGAATGCTGACTTTCCAGTTTTTCACAAAGGGATCTCAGACATCTCCTTAAGTGGCCCAAGACACAGCTGGGTCACTAGAGGGAGAAAAGATGCTTTATAGCATGTAAACAAATAGAAGTCTTAGAAAATGGTTACTTTTTAGGGACACGTTCCCAGGTCAGATCGCCGATGGCACAAATCAGTGCGGTGCATTCAATGTGTTCATGTGGGAAGCTGCTGAAATTCTGAATTCTCCTCTGAAAAGACTGTAGTGACAAACTGGAATGTTAGTTAGTTAGTTAGTTAGTTAGTTATTTTACTTTGGAAATGAGAACCTGTTTGTTTGCTGGTTGGTTTTCCCTTTAGCTTCTAATCCTATCTGGCAGAACAGCCGATGGATTCCTATCCATCACTCACCTCTGGTTCTACAAGCTGTCTCATGCTAAGAATTCGTCTAAGGACAAAAAAGTCAGGCAAGCTGAATTTTATTTTCAACCAGAAAATGCCAACATGCAGATTAAGAGGTAAATGCTGCCACACTTGGCCAACCAACTAAAAATGTTTCTGATGAAATAATCCAGAGTTGTCATTTATCTTCATTTATTCATTCATTTCATCATTTTAAAAATAATTTTTCTCTTCTGCTAAAATGATACAGTTCTTTAGATAAGTAGTCACTAGAAATTCTGAGCCAGCCATAGTCTTTCCTCAGTGAGAAATAGTTTCAGATTTCTGATTTCTGCTTTGAAAGTTTTGGTAGGCAGTAGTTCAGGGAATGGATGGCTGGAGCAATGTGTCTCTTGGATCATCCATGAATCAATAAAAGTGAGACCTATTTCATTCATCTTTGCATCCCAGGTATTCAGTTCAGTGCCTTGCAAAAAGCAAGTATCTAGTAAAGTTTTGGTGTGTGAATAAATGACATTCCTTCTCTATCTTTGGTGGAAGCTGATAAAAGAATCAGGAAGTTATTTGCATGCTCTTTGAGGGAAACAGATCTTTTTGGGATTCAATGATGATTCAGATTGGATTTCTAAAGATTCTCCCAGACTTAATGATTCCATAATTATTTTCAACATTGAGTGTTCAATATTTCATTGATGTAGTTTGGAACACTTCTAAACCTTTTCACTAAACTGCCTATGAGCTTGACTTGAAAGTTACAGAGAGGTCTTCTCTCATGTTAGGCTTTCCTCAGCTCAACAATAGCAGAGTCCAGCTGTCTGAAACCGAATAAGAAATATTATTTGAGTGTGAAGGGATACCTAGTAAAATCATTTCAATTCTAGAACCTATGAAAAGACAATGTGAAGTCATTATTCATTCTGGATACACCTAGCCTTATCCTCGATGCTTTGTCTCCTAGAACTTTCATCTTGTCAGGTTTTATGAGCTTAGTAAGAATGCCTTAAAAAGGCAGTGCTGTGAAATATAGTATTGATTAATTAAGCTACATATTTCCCTTTTGCATCTTTTCACAGTTCTTTAAAGAAACATCAAAGATGATTGACACAGAATATTGTAAAAAGTCATGAGTAGGATATTGGTAGATAATGTAAGTATAGAGAAATAA
This sequence comes from Lontra canadensis, assembly GCF_010015895.1. NCBI lineage: Eukaryota > Metazoa > Chordata > Mammalia > Carnivora > Mustelidae > Lontra > Lontra canadensis. The sequence continues at coordinate 397,070 of NW_022631027.1, read as the reverse complement.
GGTCTGAGATATCAGCCTAACCTTGCAGAAGGTTCCCAGTTACCTCTAGTCTGTGGGCTGGCTATGCCTTTTTCACGCTAACCAAGGTACCCTTGCCTCTTTGTTGCTAGTCTCTACTTCTGTCTTTTCATTTTTGTATGATTAGGTCAATGGACTATAAGCAACTGCCTGTTACCAATGTTTAGGGCTATGCTTCATGAGCTTTATTGTGTCCATATTATTAAAGTGCAGTTTCTGATTTAATAGCCCAGGGGTCATGGGTTGTGGTGAGAGTCTGCATTTCTAATATGCTCAAAATGATGCCAATTAAATCAGAATCTTTGAGAGTAGACCCTGGCAGTAGCATACTGGTAAATGTTAGCAACTGGCTCTCCCAAGAAAAGACCATGATTTGTAGTGTTTGCCAGTTTCTATGGTATAAATACTTCCATAAATTCACGCAACAAACGTGATGCCACTGGACATGGAGTTGAAAAGATTTGCTAACATTGAGCCCGCACATCAGTCTAAAACTGGCTTCAGCAAACTGCTGGGCCTGAGCATCTGCCTTTTTAAAATAGTTCTCCAAGAGGGTGAGCTATAAATGTGATTCCAACGTGAGGCCAAAATGGAGAACTGCTGCTCTAAAGTGAACACTACCTCTGTTTTTTAAAGATACAAATGCTTCTGTTTCTTCACTCAAGCTTGGTGCCTGGATCATAGACAGTATCTGCCTTCTACTATCCTACCTCATTAGCCAACTTGCATTCTCAAAACCATCTTCAAATCTGCCCAATGTCACACTGCCTCTAGCACAGTATTTTTAAATTTAACCCAACTCATAGAACCTGCTTCTACTTCTGTTCAGTCCCAGGCCACCAGCCTGATTGTCATTCTGCTCAACACTATCTGCTTTTGTGTAAGGCAGTAGAATGACAGCAGCCATGTTGTTTTGAAATCCCAGTTGAAAAATTTTCCAGTTAGAGTCAAGTCATCAGGAAGAATGGCAGCAATGTCCTGCCAAGTCTAACATTCATCAGCTCCATTCACTTCATTCAAGTAACTTGTGGGTCAGGGAATAAATATCCTAAGCAGTCAGGTTCTGGCTCTGCTCTTGATTGTTTGGTGACCCTGGGCAAGTAACTTATCCTTTCTCAGCCTCAGTTTTCTCAGTGGCAAAATGCAGACAATAACTGTATTTACTTCATAGGATTTTTTTAAGAATTACATTAGTTATATAAAGAGATAGATAACTACGGTGCCTGGCACAGAGTGGGCAGTCAATGAGTATTAATTATTACTGTAACTGTTACTACTAGTATAATCCTATGGCTGATGATAACTTCATGTTCTAAGAACTCAGAGAGCACAGACATGTATCAGTCAAGATAGCCATAAGGAAGGAGAGAACCCAGCCAGGGTTAGAGGATGCCTAACAGCTCACCAGCTCAGGGCCATCTGCAGGTCCTGGAAATACCTACACTCTCCAGAGCACAGCACAGCACCATGAATTTTTGTCTTATCTCACCCTTTTATCTAATTATAGCTTCAACTTTACTTTTTAAACTTCCTCACTGCTCTTTTATTGATTGAAACAAAGTAGAATCTAACATACTTCTTTTAGCCCTGCCAATACAGAAGCATTTTATATGATAATTTATTTTTATTTTTTATTTATTTATTTTTTTTTGTGGGAAGTGAATGAGAATGAGGGAGAAAGAACCAGTAGTTCAATTCCTTTGTTAAGATCACAAGGAAGTGTTGGTTTCAGTGTCTACCGGTGGCTCTCAGGATTACTCAGAACAGCATAAGGACTATCTAAAGAACAGACAGAACACTTGTACTTGGGAAGAAGAAGTGAATAATTAAATGAAGAACTGATGTTTTAGCAGGAAGGGAGAGTGGACAAATGGCAACCCCCCACATAGAAACTTTCCTCCTAATTTCTCATTTAAATGAGAAGCCACTGTCTTTGAGTTATAGGCACTTACTTTTCTTTTGAAATACATCCTTGCTTCATGATTTATGACTGTTATGCATGAGACAAGGTTTGTTCCACAGTAAAATACAGCATACTTATCATAAGTGATATAATGCACTGGTCATGGCAGTTCAGTTTTGTGAGATAGGTTTCATATTTCATTTTGCAAAGAAGCAAAATTCAGCTGTTGGCAAATGACACCTGTTTTATCACAGAAATGTTAAAATAAATTTCTTAGGCACAGGGATTTTCTCTTTCAAGGCCTGCTTAAATTTCACCTTGTCCAGACAAACTTCCTGACCCCCATTTCCTACCCAAACAAACAAGCCAAAATCCTCAAACATGCTTTGGGATTCTATTTTGTGCCAGTGATTATTCTGGGTTCTCTCATATAAATTACCTCTAGTTAGAACTAATTGATCTCCTTCATTCTTCTATTAAATTTTCCCCCTTCTTGTTCGGTATGGGGTTAATCTGGGGAAAAGGAGATTGAAAAAAATTCTGCCTCTATCCAGGTGAAATGTGATTGTGCTAAGACTATGGGAATGAGAAGAAGGGACACATTAACAAGGTGGAATTGGTGAAGTTTCAAGTTTGAGTAGATGGGGTGGGAATTCCAGATGAGGCTGGAATCAAGAGTGAGATCTAGCTTTCAGCCTGGATGATTCAAAATTGAGAAGGTAGAGCAGATTGAGGGGTCTATGAAACTAGGGACTTCAGGTAAAAATAAAAGAGGCTGATTATTCACTAAACTTATAAAAATCACTGCTTCATAGAGAGGATTTAAAAACATTGATGTTTGATTTATAATGCCCTTTAGTGCTTTTTTTTAAAAAAAAATTATTTATTTTAGAGAGAGAGAAAGTGTGGGTATGAGATAGAAGGAGGGGTAGAAGGAGGGAAGAGGGAGAGGGTGAACATGGAAACCCACATGGGCTAAATCTCATGACCCCTAAGATCATGGCCTGTGCCAGAATCAAAAGTTGGATGCTTAACTTACTGAGATACCCACACACCCCCTTTACAGCTTTCTAATTAAACCATCAACCATCTGGATTGACTAAAGATAGAGATTTAGGTATAGGAAAGTTTGTCCGGAGGGAACATGAAATACCTTTAATGCCTTAGCCCAAAACTAACAGGTTAGTTCACTGCATATTTCTTGAGCACTTACTCTGTGGCAAGCCCTGTGGTAGGTGCTGAGCTTGCACAGATGAATGGTACTCACTCCCTGTCCTGGTGAAGCTCCTCAGTCTAGAGAGACAGATGTACAAATGATTACCTGTGATAAAATGTGGTAAGTCTATGATAGAAATACATGATAGGTAGGGGCAAGGCACCCTATCCATCCACCCACCAACCTAGACCAGATGGTGCGACACCTACCACTAGACCTATTTTTGATACAAAAGTAGTGATCCTTGATTGTTGCCACCTTCATGCCCCTCTGTAGTCACATAAGGAAGAGAAGCTGAGAGGATTTAAGTTTGAGAGTTAGACAAATCTGGGTTCCAAGCCCGGATTCATACTTATTACCTGTGTGAACTACAGCAAGGTAATTTACTTTTAGCAGCCTAAATTTCCTCATTTGTAAAATGGAGATGACTACTAATTCATCAGATTGTTATGGAAATAGAACTGGTTAAGATATCTTAAGTGGATGTCATATAGTAGGTGCTCAAGAAATGTCAATTCTGAGTCTATATTCCCGTTTCTCATTAATGTTTATATAATATCATCCAAAAGGGATAAAATTCTATAGATGAATATTTAATAATAGTCTGAAAAACTCCCTAATGTAGGGCATCGAAGGTAAGTTGAAGTCAGAACATTCGGTGCTAGTAGTATGTTTGTCTCCAGTAAGTAATTTAACCTTGGGCAAAGCCTCTTAGACTGTCTGCTGAGCTATTATTTATCTCCAAGCTTGGGACTTTTATTTTTCCAGGCCTCAGAAACTCCCCTGTTATAAGGAGATACCTCATGCTTGCCAAAACAGAGTATTTTAGGTAAAATATTTTTATTTTACTTAATTATATTATTGAATACTTTTTTAAAAAGATTTTATTTATTTGACAGACAGATAGAACACAAGTAGGCAGAGAGGCAGGCAGAGGGAGAGGGAGAAAGAGGCTCTCCACTGAGCAGGGAACTCGACGTGGGGCTCCATTCCAGGACCCTGGGATCATGACCTGAGCTGAAGGCAGCCACTTAACTGACTGAGCCACCCAGGTGCCCCAATAATTTTTATTTTTATCTAAGTTGAACATGTAAGTTTAAAAGACTAATAATTTTATGAGTCTTACAGTGGAAAAATTAGCCCCTCTCTATCTCCTACTCCCAATTTCAGTCAACTACTTTCAATACTCCTGTTTCTTTGGGAATTTATTTCCACATATCTAAACAATACTCTTACACTACAATTCTTGATTATTTTTGAAGTTCAAGTTATTATATATTGACTTTTGGTTATTATCTGTTAACTTTTAGTTATTAACTATTGATATGGGAAAGAAGGATTTAATAATCCTGCCATAGACACATACACAAACACACATTTTCTTCTGTCCTTCCTAAATATATTTTCCTATATAGTAGATCATAAATTTTGGTTAGATATTCAAATTTTACATTGTTATTCACAGTTTACTCAGATAATAAATGTGATTATAAACAATAGCATTTCTTTCCTTCCTTATGCAATTTTTTTGGTTTGTTTCCCTGAAGGTAGTCAATTCATTGCTTTCCTGTTTGCTTAGTTTTCTTCCTAGTACCACTAATTTATCCCAAAATCTTTACAAAACTATGAATATTCTTTACATCACTTGAACATGTCTCATAATCTTTCAGTTTGTGGAAGACCTTTCCTCTAGAGTCCTTCATCCTCTTGCTCTAAACTAGGCTGTGTCCTCTACACCTGCTATGTAACCGAATGCCTGGATTCTTATCTCCTGTCACCATCTTGGGATACTTTTTCCTCACTCTAGTAATGGATTCTCTATTTTCTGTATTCCATATCTCCTTTCTGCTTGTTTTACTCCCTCATTTTGGAGAAGCACACTCTCCAGTAGTGTTTTCTGAATAGGGAAAAATGGCTTTTGTTTTTGATACATTGCATATCTGAAAATACATTTGTTCTGCTCTTACAATTGATAATTTGACTTCGTGTATAGAATTACAGGTCAGAAATATTTTCCCCCAGATTTTAAAACATTACTCTGTTGTCTTCCCGTTTCCAGTGTTGCTGTTATAGTGAGGTGTTATTCAGTAATTCCTAGATGAACTGCTTTTTGTTTTACTTGTAATCACTGTAAAATTTAAACATGTTCTTTTTAACTCTAGTGTCTTGAAATTTCACACTTACGTTTTGAAGTAGGTCTAGTTTTATTTGTTGCGCTTGATTGTCAGTGGACCCTTTCAAACTTGAAACTTATCTTTCTATTCTTAAATGGTTAAAGTAATTTTATTTAAATATTATTTTCTAATATGCTCTATAGTCACAAGTTCAAAAGTCACTTTTAGATTTATTTCTTATTAGAATTACTGTTTGACATGATTTTAAGTAGATAAAGAGGCTGAAGTTAGGAGAATTGAAAAGACATTTCTCAATAAATATTGAGATACTGAATTTTCTGTGACAAGTTTCTTTAACCTGTTGTAAAATAATGTCTTTACTAGGTATAATGAATAAAGAAACCAAAATTCCCTGGCTTTGACTGGGTAATGAATAAAGTCTATCCTGTTTCCTAACATAGATACATAGACAGGAAATCCCTTTCAACTAAACAAAATGGAGGACATGCATGAATAGCTTAAATGTTTCCCAAGTGAGAACAGTATGTCCAGCAACAGAGTCATGGGATTTAATTCTTGGTTACTTGGAACAATATTCCATTTTAGCAGTGAATGGGCATCATTCACTCTAAGATAGAAGAATGATTAGAGTTGCGTTTGGAACTGTTGTAAATGTAATTTGGCTGGGGTGTACATTAACATAACCCTTGGAAAAAATGTTGATATTTACTTTGCAAATTATTAATGTCAGTTTTCATCATTGTTTCTGGCTGGAACTGTAGAAGAAAAAAGTCTTTCTAACAGTGAAAAACTGAGTTAAAGATCAGTATAACTAGCATATACTCATAAACACAACCTCATTTATGCACACGCCCTTATTTTCATTTTACCTATTTTTAGTTAAAATCTTCCTTAAAGATATTTATTTGGCTTGCTTAAACCCAGACCACACTTTTAACATGTTCTATTGAATATTTATTTCTTCATTTAATACTTAGCCAATAAGTATTATATAAACTGTTCTTGGTGAGTCAGGATCATTGTTCCCATTATTGATTATATTAGACTTTAAGCCAGTTTTGCCCTCAGGCATCGTGATGCCATGTATTGCAATTGTCCTTAAATTTAATACTTTGAGAAAATTATGCTTTTTGCTTCTGTGACTCAGTTAGAAAAAACAAAACAATCCAATATGGGGGGAACAAAAATGAACAGGCATTTCACAGAAAAGGAATAGCAAATGGCTCATAAACATATGAAAAGATTCTCAAATTCTCAATTCTCAATTCTCAAGAAATGCAAATTAAAACCACAGTGAATTACTACTATACACCACCATTATAAGAAATCTGACAGAACCAAATGTTAGTAAGGATATGGAGCTATAGAATAGAACTCTCTTATACTTATAGTAGAGATAGAAATTTGTATAATCCTATAGAAAACAATTTGGTATTACCCAATAAAGCTGAATATGTCAATCTTTCCAAGCCAGGAATTCCACTTCTGGGTAGGAACCCTAGAGAAAATCTTATACCGTGTAGTACATGTATATGGAATGTTCCTGACAGTAATGTTTATAACAAAAAACTGAAACAACCTAAATATGTTTGTTGTAGAGAATATAGGTGAATTGTGGTATACTATATACTGTAATACTGTCCAGCAATGAAAGTTAGTATAACTATCTGCATTAATATGAATGAATGTTATAAACAGTGTTGAGGGGAGAAAAGGAAGTTTCAGAAGGATACATACAAGTATTATTCAATTTATAAAGTTACAAAGCTGGCTAGACTAAGCGTACGTTTTATAGGGATATATAATATTTGTTGCAGCTATAAAGAAAAGCAAAGGAATTATTTGAAAATTACTCAAAGAGTATTTCCGTGAGAGGAGGGCAGGTAAGAGTGTGATTACAGAGGCACGGTAATGTTCTGTTTCTTCAGTACCATGTCATTCAACCAGTATTTATTAAATGCCTACTATGTACCAGGCACTGCTACAACTACATGGGGTACAAGAGCCTCTTATGGAGAATATAGTCCATAAGGATGGACAAAAATGTTAAAATTAAATTATTAAATTATTTTGTGTTTAAAGGATATTAAGTTCTATGGGAGAAAGAAGAAGGTGTGGGGCTTAAGACAGATCAGAGGGGTATATAGTTTCCAAAATTAAGTGGGATGTTAAGGGTAGGGTTCGTTGAGAAGGTGACATTTCAGCCAAGATTTAAAAGAGGTAAAAGAGTAAGCCACGTGAGTATCTGGGGGAGTAGCCTATTAAGCCAAGGCAATAACCGGTGCAAGGGTCTTAATACAATATGCCTGGTGTCTTTGGGGAGAAGTGACAAGCACGCTGCAGCTGAACCAGAATAAACGATATGGTCAGAGAGGCAGAACTGCTGGTAGGGCTTTACAGGGCATTATGTGTGAGGTCAGGAATTAGCAAACTTTCTATAAAGGTCCAGAGAGTAAATATTTCAGGCTTTATGGGCTGAAGGACCTCCACTGCAAATACTCAGCTCTACTGTTGGAACATGAAAGCTGTCATAGGGAATATGTTGTGAACGGACGTGGCTCTATTCCAATAAAACTTTACAGAACTAGATGGTGAGTAGATTTAACCTCCAGGCTCTGGTTTGCCGACCTCTGTGCTAGGTGACATGGGGAGCCACTGCAGGTTTTTGAGCAGAAGAGCTAGCCTCAGGTTCTGACTTAGTCATATGAAAAGATCATTCTGGCCATTGTGTTTGAAAATAGATTGTGGAGCTTGTTAAGGGTGGAAGCAGGGGAATCTTCTTTTGCAGTAATCAGGCAAGAGATGTTAGTGGCTTGCATCTTGATGATGAAATTGAGGTAGCAAGAAGGGGTCCATTTTTCTGCTTTTGAAAGTAGAAATAACTGGATTTGCTGATTGATTGGATATGGGTATGAGAAAAAAGAATCAAAGATGACTGTAAAATTTTTGGCTTAAGTATCATTTAAGGAGAGGAATACTCTTTATGGCTACACATTATTTTAAAAATTGTGTGGGGTACCTGGGTGGCTCAGTTGGTTACACGTCTGTCTTTGGCTCAGATCATGATCCCAGGGTTCTGGGATCAAGCCCCTTGTAGGGCTCCCTGCTCAGCAGGGAGTCTGCTTCCCCCTCTGCCCTTTCCCCACCGCTTATACTCACTCACTCTCTCTCAAATAAATAACAAAATCTTTTTTAAAAAATTGTATATTGTGTTTTATCTATCTTTTATGTCTGGTATACTTAACAGTCTCTCTCTCTCTCTCTCTCTCTCTCTCTCTCTTTTTAAAAGAGAACATGTTTCATCCAAGGTCTGGTGTTTTATTCAGGAGCCTGACTAACCAAATTTTTCTTTCTTATCCTATTTCACTAAGCAGAAAATTCTGTTTTCCTCCCCTTCTATTGCACCCCACCCCCAGCATGTGAGCTGCCAGAAATAGCACAAAATGACTAGACTGACTTGGGAGAGGAAGAAGCAAAATGTCTAGAATAAATGGAAACCTAAAAGTTAAAAAGAGAGTCTCACCAAAGAATTGTGATTTTTTTTCACCTGCTATTCTCCTGAAACCAACTGAATGTAAGGGGACATCAACAGCCCTACAGAAAAGGAGGAAAGGGAAAGAAAGTGGAAGGAAAAGGAGGCATGGGAAGAGAAGGAAAGAAGGAAAATCCAAAGGACTTCTATCCCTGTGGAGATGGCACCAAAGCAATATCTAGAGTTGATGAGAAGACATTTTCTGTCAGATAAATTTCATTTCTCCCAATGTTACTAAAAGGACAAGAGAAAAGCTCAGGAAAGGGAACAAAAACAAGATCCATTCCTGGGACCCTAAGCTGACATTTCCTGTAGTGCATTCAGTAGTGTTTTGATGACAGTGGTGCATCCATTTACAGTGAAATGATGTCATAGAGAGAGGCAAGGACTGGGGTTCTCAATATCATTCCAAAGAAGCAGAAGAGAACAATATGCTTTATAGAAGTTCAAAAGATGTGTATGGATCTTGGAATTTTGAGGAAAGGAAACTATGGTTAGAAATGAAAATGATTCTTGCTCCCACAGGAATTTGTAATTTAGAGGGAGAAGACCAACGCATACAAAAACAAAGATGTGAAGGAGGTGGGTGGGAATACAGAACTACCAAGGCAGTTCATGCTAATTGGAGCATTGGTGCTCTGGTGTGGGCTGTTTCTAAATTCCAGCACCTCCTAAGGCAGAGGGCAGTTAGAATGTTTATGAACTATTTCTGGTCTAGGCAGGCCTTCCAGCCCCCTCCCACATTTCATCTGATCATTCAACACTATCCAGTCTTAACACCCGTAACATACTGAGTGTCAAGCTCACCCTCAGCTAAGATTCCCGACCAGACCTAGATCTGAGAGGAAATAAAAGTATCTTTCCATGACACATATGAGGCAAAGAGAGATGCCAGAGTGAAAGGTTAAAACTAAGCCACAAGTCATGCTGAGGTACCCAGATGAGAAAGCCTTCAAGGAAAAATCAGTGAGTTCTAATCCGGGGCACAGGGTGCATATAGAGAGACCTGAGAGTTCAGCCCTGGATTGATGAGAATGAGCCAGGATCAGAAGAGAGGTGAGAGTGGGAGCTGAGAGACTGGTGAACATCTGCTAGCATTTGCAGCTGATTTTATGGTTTTGTGTGGGTGTGTTAGCCTGTTAGCCTGGCTTAAAAGTATCAAGGGTGGAGCAGCCACTTGGCACAGACTGGAACCACATGGACCTCCGCTGGTGGAGTTGAGAGGCAAGGCTGGAAAAGGACTTGTAGGACTGCTCACTCCTTGGGACTGTGCACCAGAAGCAGGTGAAGACATTTTAAAACAGGAAATGTGAGGAAAAAAAGAAAAAGAAGAAGTAACTACTCAAATATGGACCCTGATGTTGTGTTCCACTTACTTCCCCACTTACTAGCTGTGTGCCTTTATACAAATAATATAAAATTTCTGAGCCTAAATTTCCTCTTCCTTAAGACTGATATTTATACTACCCAACTCAGTTATTGACATGAATACATATAATAATATTACAGATATATATATATATATGTGTGTGTGTATATATATATATGTATATATATATATACATACACATATATGGACATGCATAGTGCTTGGTATATAACTGGTACTCAATTATTGGTAGTCTTCTCCAAAAAAAATTATTAGTAATTCCCTTCTTCCTTTCTTTCTATTGTCATGACCCTTGACAAATGATTACATTAGTTGGTAATTGATTATTCATCAAGAGGTATTTGTATAGAAATGTAATATGAACAAAGGACTTCAGTTAATGATAATATATTAATATTCATTCATCAATTATAACAAATGCATCCTAATGTAGCATGTTAATAATTGGCGATAGTGTGTGTGGGTGGAGGAAGGTGTATATGGGAACTCTGTACTTTCCACTCAGTTTTTCTGTAAACCTAAAACTACTGTAAAAGATAAGCATTATTAATTTTTTTATTGTATGAGTACAGTATAGCTGAAGATACAGAAGTGAAAGTTATGGTCTATGCTCTCTACAATTTTACAGTGTAGTTGAAAACATATACAAAAGGGGAAAGCTAGTTTGTGGAGGCAAGGCATACCATTTTAAGAGGTTAAACAAGGGTTTCTCAACAGCAGCTCTGTTGACATTTTGGACCAGATAATTCTTTGTTGTCAGGGCTGTCAGTGCCTTAAGGAGGTTAGTCGTCATGTCTCCAGATCTTGCTATGTGTTCCCTAAATACTGCTCCTGGATGTGAATCACTTAGTTAAACAAGAACTCCTCCTCTTTCATTCCCACCTTCCACTGATCTATCAGCAAGTCCTGTATTATCTCATCCTTGCTTCTCTTGTGTCTTACTTTGTACCTTGAGCTCTGCCACTAAAGAGTAGTACATCAAGTCTTGTCTAGACCACAGCAATCGAGTGCAAGATCACCCTACCTGATGTCTTGCTTCTACATTATCTCCTTCATTTTATTCTTATAGGATCCAGTGGTCATTTTAAAACATAAGCTCAAAGCATATCACCCCCTTTTTAAAACCCTCTTATGCAGAGATTCTTGACAGGATGTGCACTGACTTCTTAATGGAAGCCTAGGAACATTATTGATGCCTGTGTTCTATTCCTCAAAATTCTGATATAATTGGGCATCAGGGTGTTTTTCTGAATTTTATTCTTGATATTTTACATTGACCTTTCTTTCAATTCATTAATTCTCTGTTCACCAGTGTCTAATCTGCTATTAAATATATGTATTGAAATTTTAATTTCAGTTACAGTATCTCAGTTCTAGAGTTTCCATTTGATTCTTTTATGTCTTGAACATAGCAATTATAGATTTTAGAGATATTTGATACTTTAAAATAACTGAAGTACCTATAGGTTTATTTTCTTTTAACTTTTAATAATTTGGTTACTTTAAAAAAAAAAAAAAAACAAAGTACCAAACATTCTGCTTTAAAAATTATCATTTCTGAATGGTGTTATCTTTCTCCAAAGAGGGTTAATACATCTTTGGGCCAATATATACAGAGCCAGAAGATCACAGAAATCCTGTTGAGGGCTGGTTTTAGGATTTGTTAGGGCTGGTCTATTTTCATTTGCCTTCACTCCTGAGTATATCCCTTACTCCTAGATAGTAACCCTTGTATGGCTTATGAAACTGCAATTTACTGAAACTGCATTTACCTAGGACTCAGCACCTTGGTGGGGAATTCCAACCTCCATCTTCCCAGCACTGCGTGGCCATTGAAGTCTCTGCTCAGGAGTTTAGCTTTCATTTACTGCTTTTTGCTGAGTTTCTTGGAACCTTGCCCTGTACATGGATAGCTTAGCAGTTCTCCAATACTTTGACGGGAGAATTGCACAAGACTTTAAGGTTTGCTTTTTTAACTATTCTTACCTCTCTGGGATTTTGCCTTTCAAGGAAAAAAGCCAGTATGAATATGAAGTGGTATTTCCCTTCTCTCGGGAGTTAATCCCTCAAGTCCTACCACAGTTGGTTTTTCTGCAGTGATTTCACAGTTGTGTACTTTGTTTAGCTTTTAAAGTTATTTTCAGTAGAAGGTTTACTGTAATTCAAGCTATTCTATCATGTCTGGTACCAGAAGTCCTGGGATGTTTTAACGCTTTCCAGGAGATTCTAAAGGATAGCCAAGATTCAAAAAACACTGATGGTGGTTTAACATTGTGTTTAGAGTTAACAATTTACAACACTTTGCCTTGGCCTATAAATTCCACAAGCACCAGGGACTTCTCTGCCTTATTCGCTGTTCTATCTGTATCATCTAGGATAGTATCTGGCCTATAGTCAGCTGGATTGACTAATAAACAGTATAAACAATAATATAAAAGCTAGCACAAAAAGATTAATACACTGAACTGTACATTGAAAAATGGTTAACCTAATAAATATTGCATATGTATTTTAACGCAATAAAAAAGGAAGAAGATTAAAAAAAATAAAGCTGTATCACAAAGAAATGCTCCATTTAAAGGACAAATGAGGAGCCTACACAATACAAAGCATAATAGTGTGGAGAAATAAAAAGAAGATTGTGACCTATTAAGAAAAATCTCTCCAAATAAAAATATCTCACCTCTCTCTACAAGTCTGAGCTTTGGGCTATTTCTCTAACTGGACTGGCTTTACATGGAAACTGAGGTCAATAGATTATGAAGAATGGCTTTTTGACGATGCCATAAAATGTGTAGGTCAGTGTTAAACATTTCACTTCCGGGGTCAATGATTGCAGAGACCTTGCCCCCGCCCCCCAAAATGACTTTAGCTAATGTGAATTAATAGAAAATAAATATTGGTTTCTACTACCAGTTCTTGGCACAGAGCTCCTGAAACCCTTGTAATTTCCTAACTGATAAGAGCTCTAGGAGCATCTTTTGTTCTAATATTTGGTCTTTGATCCCAGTTCCTGACACAGGTCTCCTGAAACTCATAATTTCCTGGGTGATAATAGTGTCTTTAGTTCTAAGGAGGTGACTTTCTGGGCCCCTGGATCAGACTTGTCACCAAAAGACCAGGCCATGATTAGAAGCTTGGAATTTTCAGATCCACCCTCTTCCTCTTGAGAAGGGAGAAGGGCTGAAAATGGAGTTAATGATGGATATGTCGATGTGATGAAGCCTCCATAATAAGTCCAATGGTTTTGGGGTTTGTAGAGCTTCCAGGTGGGCTAATACATCCATACTGGGAGAGTGATACACCCAAGTCCATGAGGAGGGAAACCCCTGCATTCTAAATCCTTCCAGATCTTGCCTTATTCATGTCTTCATCTGGCTGTTGAGTCTATATCTTTTATCACCTACTTGAATAAAGTGGTAGAAGATGTTAAGTAAGTGTTTCCCTGAGTTCCAAGAACTGCTCTAGAAAATTAATCAATCCTGAGGAGGACAGTCATGAGAACCCCCAATTTGTAGCCAGGTCAGACAGAAGTTATGAATATCCTAAGGACCCACTACTTGTGACTGGCGTCTGACGTGGGGTGGGCAGTCTTGTGGGACAGAGCCTTTAACCTGTGGAATCTGACACTGTCTCTACATAGTGTTAGAATTGAGTGGATGATGAGATCTCCATCTGATGTCATGGAGAATTGTTTGGTGTGGGGAAAAACAAGCACACATTTGGTGACCCAAGGTGTCAGAAGTGAAGTGTTCTATGTGAAAGTAAAAGAGAAAGAAAGAAAGAAAGGAGGCAACTGGATTGATGTTTTTTTCTTTTAGAGCTAATAAGAGTCAGAACACTCCAAAGAACATGGTTGGCAGTTAGAAAAACTGTAGATTAGAGGAATCAGCTGGTTTAGCGTTTGAATTTGCTGAAGTGTGAACTCAAATCAAAAAGCTGAAACGGTAAAATGAAACAAAACTTGCTGTCAGGATCTCAGAGCTTAAAGAGATGAAGGGAAGGCTGGGCAGCACTCTGCTTTCTTACTATATAAAGGTCCTACAACTTGAATTGACATTGACCTAAGAAAAAAAGTGACAGCATATTTTTTTTCCCCAGATATCTGAGGCCTGCTATAGCCTCATATACTTTTATATCCCTTCTTGGGTTCTTGCTGTTTATCAGCTGGAGGGTTGTTCAGTTTGCTCAGAACCTCGGAGTGACTAGTAACAGATGAGGCGGTGAAATGCCTTTGTGTCACTTACTATTCTAGTTAAGGTTGCTTTCATTTCTATAACATAAAGTCCTTCCTAGCTTCTAGTAGTTTGGTAGCACCTTTTGCATTTTCTGCATAATTCCAATATCTGCCTTTATTGTCACCTGACATGCTCCCTGTGTCTCTGTCTTCACATGACCGTCTTCTTATAAGGCCATCAATCATATTGGATTGGGGCCTACTCAACTCAAGTATGACTTCATCTTAACTAATTACATCTTCAATGACCTAGTTTCCAAATTGGGTCACTTTCTGAGGTACTTCAAGGATATGTTAGGACTTCAATTTATCTTTTTTGGAGGTACACAGTTCAGCCCGTAACAACCTTCATGTGGGCCACCAGAGATGAGAAGAAACTTTCCTTAGTGATGGAAGCTAGTTCTATATTAATAATATTCCACTGGGATAAAGACATGTTTGTATGAAACATCTCATTTTCTCAGTAGGGCTCCCTATTCTTTTTCCCACAATAGACCCCTCTCTGCCTAAGGATGTGCAGAGGAGACATACCACCCCATGGTGATAGAGCAAAGCTTTTCTTGACTGAAAAAAAGGCCTGTATTGATATTTATGGGAAGTTATTGACTCAGACTTAATATTTTCTACCAGTTCCAAGGACTCAGGCTTCAGGATGAAAATCTACTATTCTGAGTGAGCCCAATAGTGGAAATGAGATCTCTTTCCAATTTGTTTGCCAAGGTCATGTCTCCCTGTGATAGAAGACATTCACACATCACATACCAGCCAGTTGATGATGACTCTGAGGTTATTAGAAAGAGAGATGGGAGAGAAACTGCCAGATACACATTTTTTTCTGTCTGGAAGAAAAGACCACAAAGACCTTTCTTAGTAAAGAGTGTTTATCCCCAGAACTCCCTCACACAGCCCCTTGTTGGTGAATATTTGAAGTTTGAGGAGATGAAAAACAAACAGCCCTGCTTCCAACCTGGATTTCTTCAAGGGCAACAGCCAGCTGTGTTTGAAATTGTTAGGGAGAGCAGAGAAGGATATTTACATAACAGTAGTGCTTAATTTGCATATGCCTACTCAAATTATATTGGCTGCTCTAAGGCAGCTTTAGAAGTTAAAACTGTCCTTATTTCTACCCTGAAACTTGGCAAGCGGCACAATACAATGGGAAGAGCATAGGTTCAGGAGTCGGGAAGACATGTTTAAATTCAGGTCCCTTGAACTTTGGTCGCCAACTGGGCAGTTCCAATTTCCATTTTTTGTAAAATATGTAAGTCATATTTCTCAGGCTTCAAAGGTGTTGTCAGAAGAAGGTGGTCATGAAGCCCATGTTCCTAATTCAAATCCCCTAGTCATTTTCCTTAAGCTCACTAAGCTTCAGTTCCTTCATCTTTAAAATGAGGGAGGATACTAGGATTTATCTCTAGTGTGGAAGAGGTTGGTAGAGAAGGTGTTTTAGATCCTCTATGAATTATAAAGTAAAAATCAATCTGTTGTTGATATTTTTGCATTGACCAAATGAATTTATTGAAATGATTTTAAGCTGAGTGATACTTATGACTCTAAATATGAATATTGTTACATTTATATGTGTAGAATGCTCGTATGGTGTACTAAATAAAGAATTATCCATAGGCTTTAAAAGTGCTGTGGAATCGTTACATTCTAGGGAGAGCACAGGTGTTTGTTTTCTCTATGCCTCTCTGCTTTGTTCCGTTATTCTGTGTCTCAGAGATTTTGAATATGGGGCATGTCCTTGGCAGGGAGAGCATAATGACATTTGAAGTCTGTTAAAATCTCTGTCCTGAGTAGGACTTTCTGAAGTCTAACCAAATGTCAAACATGTGATAAGTGCTTTATCAGACCTGAACAGTCCTTCCACCTCTCCTTCCCTCACCCCTACTTCACCCCACTCCATGACTAAATCAAGCTCAGTTTGGAAGGGGAACATGAGCAGGATAAAGGCTGATCTGGTACTGGGGGATCCAGAGGACTGTTCCAAGATCACCTTACCTGAAGCACTTCTTGGTCCACTCAAAGGGTACTTAGGGAATAGAATGAAGTTTTCAAACCCCAGAGGGTCTTTGAGTGGTAGAGATGTACTCCTTCAGGAAACTGGACCAAGACAGGCCCACCCTGAATCATTACAATAAGCCATACCACAGAGCCTTCTTGCCTCTGGACTCTACATCCATGCTGACCTTCTAGACTTCCTAACCTGTGTCCTCTTGCAATGCCTGCTCTATATTTTCAGCCCTTATGCTGAGAGGCACAAATGCCTTTTGTATAGTAAGCCGTGGAAAGGCAGCTCAGATGTCACTTGTCATTATTTTTACAAGAATTCTGGCTTTCATAGAAGCTGTGGGTTTGACAGTTTCCCAGCATTCCTGACAATCACTTTTTCTTCCACAGTTTAAAGCTACTCTGCTCTCTTTTCTCCTCACTGTCACATTCATTAGGAACTGTTGTCACAGTTGCTTTCTCTATTTTTCATATCCACTTAAAATATCAGACTTGTTCTGCCATGGAGTTGTCCAAAGTTAGAGAGAAAGGCAACACATTGGTAGGAATAACATCCCAAATGTTCAAAACTCTGCTAAGCTGCCCAATTTAACAATTCTATGGTAGTGAATGAACAGGCTTCCCACTTGTGAATTTGGGAAGAAAGTTAATTTCCACCTCTGGATCTATGATCACATTTCATTTGTTTGGTGTGTTTAATTTAATGAATGGCTACTGAGCACTTATTGTGTGCAGAGTGCTGGGGATACAAGTTGAGCAAGGCATCACCCTTGTCCCCAGGGCTTACTAGCCAGCAGACCTTCAGTTGAGATATGCCAGTTCAACCATGAAAAATTACACTCCCCTTGCTGTATTCACAGTGTTTGATAGACTAAATTCTGAACATACGACGCATGTTCAGTCCTCTGCACTGAGTTGCTATAAGACTTCCAAGGTAGGAGCAAGACCTCCTGAGATCGCCCAGCATCTGGGATCATATGGGGAGTGATAATTCCATTTGACACCTGTGTGGCATTTTAGAGTTATTAAGTATTCTAATTATTAACCTCTGTAATGTGATTAGGATAGATGCTATTACCTTACCCATTCTACTAATAACAATATTGAGGCTCAGATAGGTCACAGTGGGCTCTCCCAAGGTCAGCCAACAAGGGAAGAAGTGACAAAGCTATGATTAGAGCTAAGGTTCTGACACTTTCCTTCCCTGTTTTTCTTGCTACAATTTATTCAAACCCAATAATCTGATAATAATCTAAAACAATAATATTCTCATGTGTGTTTATGGTAGATAGGGAAAATGCTACTTTAATGAATAACTTGCTACTGGACACTGAAAATAACATCTCTACATTAAACTCTCCTTTTAGAACAAGGCAAGAAAAAAAATTAAAAGGAAAAAAAAAGGAAGAAAATGCGGGATGATATAACTTGGTGGTTAAAAATCTACTTTGGGTAAGTTAATGAATTTAGTAAACTCCATTTCTTCACCTATAAAATAGGAAAGTTAGTACCTATTTCATACATAGTAAATACTCAACAGATAGTAGCTATAAGTATTACTATCATCATTATAATTATAATTACACTAAAGAAAATAAAATCTTAAGCAACTCTGGCTACTCTGGTAGGTCCCCTGAGCTTTCTGAGAACACTAAAAGTCAAGCCTGGAGTTTCTCAACCAGGGTCTGTCCTTGATCCTTTTTGCTTTGGAAAGTCATTTGCCCAGAGGGTACTGCTTATGAGGCATTTAGGAAAGATGAGGAGAGGGAAGAAAGGGGAACAAAATGAAAATTAGCAAGTTTTGCTCCATCAGGCTAATTTCCTTTTAAGACACAATCATCTCTAAAGATGTGTCAGTCCAGTGATATGTTTGGATGTTTGGAAATTGAATACCTTCCTACATATGTGAATTCTGATGTAGAGACTGCGAACTGGTTCAACTGGGACCCATGATTGGATGGTGTCAGGAGCTAGGCAGGGAATTCATCCTGGGTCTGCTTCAGGATCTCCCAGAATATATCCTGTGAGTGACTCACTGCCTTAAACACAGACACTGAACAACAGTTCCAGTGATGATGTTGAATACAGCTCATGGACTTCCTGGAACCTACACTTAATAAGCCACATGCATATACCCTAAAGGAAGATAAAGCTAAATGGAAAAGTGTCCAAATTAATTGTCCTCTGTAATTACTTTGAATTGTACAACTGAAATGTCAAAAGGCCACAGGCCTCTTAGGGTCTCCTGGGTGGCTCAGTTGGTTACGCATCTGACTCTTCATCTTAGCTCAAGTTTTGATCTCAGAGTCATGAATTTGAGCCTCACGTTGGGTTCCACACCTGCTTAAAAATTCTCTCCCTCTCTCTGTGCCCCTCCCCACCTCTAAGGGGGTGAAAAATGGCCACAGGCCTTTTAAAAGCAGTTGCTAATTATTTAAGAACAAAGTCTGGATAAGTTATTTTGCATGGTTTTTCCTAATTAAGAGATCCAAACAAAGTGGAAGGACTTTGATTCTTCTGATAGGTGTTTTTGACCTGCACTGTGCAGAAAGGGTAGGGATACGGTGGTTTTGAAAGGGCCTGAGCAAAACCATTCATTTCCATGCCACAAAAATGTGCTGGTTTGCTCTCGACATCCTTCCCCAAGGAGCCACCTACAGTATCAGAGGGTCAGAGTTTATTTTGGATTGAATAAAAATGAGGCATGTGAGAAGCTTACACATAGAACTGTTTTTGTGTGTGCGGGGACCACGGTCTTTTCCATTTCCTCTTTAAAACCCACGACTGGGAAACTCATCAAGAAGACAAATTCATTCATTTTAAACATGTTATATAACTTGGGATTGTGAGATCAGGAAATGAAATGGAAAAGCCATTTCTGCCATCAGGCCTGTGGCAGTCTGTGGTGGGGTTTTACCGTTCACTCTGTGTCTCTGGGGATCTTTCGTCTCGAGTGGCTTTACATTCAAACACCTTTGCGTGACCACTTGCACTTGCTGTATTGTATCTGGATATGCGCAGGGTTTACTTCGTAATCATTTGTAAAGATTCTAAGCCTTTATCAAATTAAAAAATAGTTTAATCACTGGCATACATTATTCAGTGCTTACAAAGCTATAAACTTTTAATTATGTTAAAATATTTTCCAAAGAGATCAAGCCTATCTGTTTTCCAGTTTCCTTTTCACATCCATTACATACAGAATGGAGAAACTTCCAGAAGTATTTTCATTCCCTGCAGGAGATTACTTATGGGTAGAGGCATCCAGTCCAATTAGCTCTAATCCCATTAAATTAGGCAGCTATTTCTTTGGTGCCTTATTATACACACACTATGGTGTAATGACGGATGCCTCATTTGTATAACTCGATGTATTCATTATTTTGGTTTCAATTACACTTTCCCAACCAGAGTCATGCTCTTTCCACTTTTGTTTCTCATGTTTCTTATTGACCCTGCTCCTCCAGCCCCCTTTGTGAGAGATGAAAGTCAAAATGCATACATGTAGAATACAACGTTGTTCCAATTTGTTTGACTTCTTAAGTGAAAACACTCACTCTAGAATTCACCATAAAGTGAAGCAAAATCCTAAAATAAGCTTTGGCAATGTTGTCATCAGGAAATTCCTATGGAAGAAAGTCTAATATCTGTGCCTATGAATGGGACACAGGCCTTTTCAGAAAGGCTGAAGCAGGATTCCTGGAATACAGTAAGTGGTCAGTATATGGTTTTTTAATGTTAGAAAAATTATTTCTGTGGCAAGAACATTTAATGTGAGGTCTACCCTCTTAAATTTTTAAGTGCATGATATAATAATGTTAACCGTGGTCACAGTGTTGTACAGTAGATCGCCAGAACTTATTTATCTGACATAACTGAAACTTGTGGAACTAAACCATTGGTGTCACCTGGGAGATACGACTGGTGGCAACAAAGAGAGCAGGTTTGGGGAATGAGGTGCCTAAAGAAGAAATGTGTTACATGGCAGCATGAGAATGTTGACATCATCCCATGAGCTCACTTTGAATGAAGGAAAAAGACTGGAAGAGAGAGAATTTGAAGAAATCTTTCACTGGATTGTGAATGTGGATGAAACATACTACAGAGATTTGGTTTTAAGTATCTATCATCTTTTCTTTATTTTTTTTTTAAATTTTATTTACTTATTTGAGACAGAGAGTGAGCAAGTGAGAGAACACGAGCAGGGGGAGGGGCAGAGAGAGAGGGAGAAGCAGACTCCCCACTGAGCAGAGACCCTGATGTGGGGCTCAGTGTGGGACTCGATCCCAGGACCCTGAGATCATGACCTGAGCTGCAGGGAGATACTTAACCAACTGAGCCACACAGGTGCCTCTCTATCATCTTTTCTTCAAAATATTACATCCTTTCAGGAGTTGGCACTTACCACTCCACTCTGAAGAAAATAAATAAATACTATCTCAGCTTCAACAAGATGTGTTATTCGCCAGTATCAAACAGGAACAATCAATATATTAAAGCACAAGTTTTACTGCTACATTTCCCTACCTTTCTCCAGGAAATTTGTATTTGGATGGGTCAGTTTTCTAATTTCTCTTGGTCTCTACCTATGTTTCTTTTTTTTATAATTGTGTTCACTTAGCCAGCATATAGTACATCATTAGTTTTTGACATAGTGTTCAATGATTCATTAGTTGTGTATATAATACCCAGTGCTCATCACCACCTGTGCCCTCCTTAATACCCATCACCCGGTTACCCCATCCCAACACCCCCCCCATCAGTTTGGTTCCAGGAGTCCAGAGCCTCTCATGGTTTGTCTTCCTCACTGATTTCATCCCATTCCATTTTCCTCTGTGGTCCTCTGCTCCATTCCTTATGTTCCACATATGAGTGAAATCATATGTGATAATTGTCTTTCTCTGCTTGACTTACTTCACTTAGCATAATCCCCTCCAGTTCCATCCATGTCAATGCAAATGGTAGGTAGGTATTCATCCTTTCTGATGGCTGAGTAATATTCCATTGCATATATGAACCACATCTTCTTTATCTATTCATCTTTTGAAGGACATCTCAGCTCCTTCAACAGTTTGGCTATTGTGGACATTACTGCTATGAACACTGGGATGCATATGTCCCTTCTTTTTGCTACATCTGTATCTTTGGGGTAAATACCTAGTAGTGCAATTCCTGTGTCATAGGGTAGCTATATTTTTAATGTCTTGAGGAAACTCCATACTGTTTTCCAGAGTGGCTGTACCAGCTTGCATTCCCACCAACAGTGTAAGAGGGTTCCCCTTTCTCCATAACCTTGCTATCACTTGTTGTTTCCTGTTTTGTTAATTTTTGCCATTCTAACTGATGTAAGGTGGTATCTCATTGTGGTTATGATTTGTGTTTCCCTGATGGTTAGTGATGTTGAACATTTTTTCATGTGTCTGTTAGCCATTTGTATGTCTTCTTTGGAAAAGTGTCTGTTCATGTCTTCTGCCCATTTACTGACTAGATTACTTGTTTTCCTATTATGTTTCACATATGAGGATTTAGGCAGTGCTAATTAAGAAGAAAAGAACTATACCATCACATCAAAAAATATAAAAATTAAGAAAGTGATGATAGAAATAGTATTAGTATTAATTAACCAGATTCTTTCTGACTCTCACATGGTCCCTCCCCTGACACCAATGAAGAAAAGGTATAGAAGCTTTTACAGTGTGTTCTAGGTTACCGATAGTAAAGTAAGCAAAAGGTGAACATAGAGCTCAGGATGGCCACAAAACAACCACGTAATTAACATTTTATTCAAGAAATAATACCTCCAACTTCCCAGAAACCCATCTTATGCTCTTTCCCAACCGCTAATCTTTCTTTCCTCCTTTAAGGTGGCCACTATCCCAAATACTTACATGATAGTTTTTCCTGGTGTTAAACTTTATGTAAGTGGAAACACAGAGTCTATACTATTTTACGACAAGGTTTTTCATTCAATTTTACAGATTATAAGATTCATCCATGCTGTTTTATGTAGCTGCATTTTGTTCCTTTCCATTGTTATGTCAAATGCCATGTGTGAATGTAACAAATTTATTTACTCTTTCTACTATGATGGACATTTGGATTATTTCTGGTTTTTTGATATTATGAGGAGTGCTGCTAATAAACACTCATAAACATGTTTCATTTTATACATGTGCATGCATTTCTGTTTGGTATACACCAAGAAGAATTGCAGGTCATAGGGTAGGCATTCATTAAACTTCAGTAAATAATGTTACAAGTTTTTTTAAGTGGTTGTACTAATTTATACTTCCACTGGAAGTGGTGAATGTTCCCATTGTTCCACTTCATTGCCTAAACTTTATATTATCAATCTTTTATGCTTATTCTTCTGGATATTTAGAGATATTATAGCTTTAATTTACATTTTCCTGGTGGATAATGAAATTGAATACTTTTTCATTTGTTTATTGACCATTTGGGTGTCCTGTTTTGTAAAGTGCCTCTTCAAGTCTCTTGCCCATTTTTCTATTGACTATTTAGACTTTTTATTGTTGATTTATAGAAATTATATATTCCATGGGGCGCCTGGGTGGCTCAGTGGGTAAAGCCTCTGCCTTCGGCTCAGGTCATGGTCCCAGTGTCCTGGGATCGAGCCCCACATCGGGCTCTCTGCTCAGCAGGGATCCTGCCTCCTCCTCTCTCTCTCTCTGCCTACCTCTCTGCCTACTTGTGATCTCTATCTGTCAAATAAATAAATAAAAAATTTAAAAAAAAAAGAAATTATATATTCCGAGCATGAAACTTTTGACAGTTACATCTGACATACATATCTTTGCCATTATATAGCTTGTCTTTTACTTTCTTATGGTGATTTTTGATGAACTAAAATTCTTATTTTCTTTTTTTTAAGATTTATTTATTTATTTGAGAAGAGGGAGCATAAGCAGGGAGAAGGAAGAGGGAGAAGCAGACCCACTGCTGGGCAGGGAGCCAATATGGGGTTGATCCCAGGACCCTGGGATCATGACCTGAGCTGAAGGCAGACGCTTAACTGCCTGAGCCACC
The DNA here is from genome assembly GCF_010015895.1 of Lontra canadensis. Classification (NCBI taxonomy): domain Eukaryota; kingdom Metazoa; phylum Chordata; class Mammalia; order Carnivora; family Mustelidae; genus Lontra; species Lontra canadensis. The sequence continues at coordinate 373,579 of NW_022631027.1, read as the reverse complement.
TAGTCTCCCCTGAAATCTTATCTTCAGTCAATATATCAGTCTTTTTCTCTGTAGTTATCTTTTTTGCATCATGATTAAGAAATCCTTTCCTCCCCCGAGGTCATGAAGATATCATCCTATATTACCTTCTACAAGTTTTGTTATTTTGCCTTTTGCACTAGATTCACAATCCACTTGAAATTCGTTTTTGTGTAGATGGTGTGAGTCCTTAGGTTTCACTCTTTTTCCATATTAATATCAGTGGACCCAACATCCTCTGTTGAAAAGATCATTCTTCTTTGAACAATCCATTGAAATGGATCACTGTTCCATTAGCGCTGCTTCATCATAATCAAGTGCCCATATATGTGTGAGTCTCCTTTCTCCATTTTCTATCCTGTACATTGGTCAGTTTCTCTATTCCTTCAACTATTATATTATTACATTGTCTCGATTGCTATAGCTTTATAATAACTCTTGCTATCTGGAAGAGTAAGTTTTCTTCACATTTTGTTAAGTCTTACCATTCTTAGTCATTTGCATCTCCATGTATATTTTAGAATTAGCTAGTTTATTTCTACCACACACACACAAAGCCTTAAGATTTTGTAAGAGATTGTATTGATTCCATTAGTTCCATTTGGGAAAAAGAAATATCTTTTAAAATAGTCTCATAGTTCATGAACATGATAAATTCCTCTACTTATTTAGGACTTTTAAAATTTCTTCCAGTAGTGTGTGTGTGTGTGTGTGTGTGTGTGTTGCATGCTTGAATCTGTAGAGGTCATACACAATTTTTCTTAGATTTGTTTCTAGGTAATTGATTTTTTAATGTTTGCTATTTATGCATAGAAATTTTAAAATTTCCATTTTCCATTTGTTGCCAGAATATAAAAGTTAATTTTTTAAATTTTACTTTGCATCCAATAAACTTTCTGATCTTTGTTATTATTTCTAATAATTTATCTGTAGATTTTTTTAACGTTCTACATAAATAATTATGTTATCTATGAATAATTAGTTTTCTCCTTTTTAATTATTTTTAATTTTTGCTCCTTTAGTGAACTGGTTAGGAATGCCATATAACATTTAGTAGTAGCAGAGAGTATATTTATCTCCCTCTTAATCTTAGAGAAAACAATTTCAACATTTCACCACTAAAGGTGATGTTTACAATAGGTTTTTTGTAGATAGCATTTTTTTTTAAATATATATATTTTTTTATTTGACAGAGAGAGAGAGATCACAAGTAAGCAGAGAGGTAGGCAGAGGGAGAGGGGGAAGCAGGCTCCCTACTGAGCAGAGAGCCCGATGCGGGGCTCAATCCCAGGATCCTGAGATCATGACCTGAGCTGAAGGCAGAGGCTTAAACCACTGAGCCACCCAGGCTCCCCTGTAGATAACATTTTATCAAATTAAGACAGCTTTTTTTTTTTCTATTTCCAGCTTGCTAAGAGTATATATATATTGAATAAGTGTTAAATATTATCAAAGATTTTCTATGCATTATAGAGATAATCATATGGGGTTTTGTGCTTCTTATTCTGTTAATGTGGTAAATTACATCAATAGATTTATGAATGTTAAATCAGTTTTACAATTCTATAAATCTAATTTGGCGATGACATATTATCCTTTTTATATACTGTTAGATTCTGCTTACTAGCATTTCATTTAGGATTTTTATCCCTAAGTTATGAGTGGGATTGACCTATAATTTTTCTTTCTTGTAATACACTAAATTTCTTGTAATACAATAAGTTGGTGGCAATCTATATTAACCTCCTAGAAGACTGTTCTCATGCTTTCCCTGACTTGAAGAAGTAAGTGATCTAATATCAAGGGATGACAGGAAGCCTCTAGGAACTGCAGTTGGTCACAAGCAAGAAACTGAGGTATAACGAAATGAATTCTTCCAACAACCTGTGGAGCTTGTGAGTGGATCTTTCCCCAGTTAAACATCTAGATGAAAACACAGACCAGATGATGCCTTGATTGCAGCCTTCTTAAGGCCCTGAGCAGAGAACTCAGATAAATGGTGCCTAGACACCTATTCCATAGAAACTATGAGCTGAGAAACATGTATTGTTTTAAGCTTTTAAGTTTATGGTAATTTCTTATGTAGCAATAGAAAACTAATACACTTTCTTGTGTTTTGACATGTCCCTTCATTATTTGAGTACTTCTTTACTTTATGGCCCAGGCGTAGCTTGTACTTTCTCTAAATAAACCAGGAATTAATGATTTTTTTTTCCATGCAACTCTAGTTTCTTTTAGTGGAGAATGGAATTTAGAAAACAAGACCTGGGTGCTGGGTGTACTCATTACCAATGGGGTGTCTTGTTCCTAGGCTTTCTCATTGGACAGAACTAGGGAATGTGTGTAGATGTGTGTAGGCTTACATTTATATCTATATTTATTCCTAGGTCAGTCTATACATATTGAAAAACATGAGTTCATACCAAAACCCCACTTCTAATCCAGCAGCAGAGGATTTATTCTAGTTTTCCTTCCATATTTATAATTCCCTTGTCTAACAGGAGAAACCTGGTTGCTATCTTCTTCAGTATGTTTACTTATTGGATAAACTCCCAATATCTTAACCATCCTTCTCTATTTCACAGATGCCTTCATCACCCTGCTCAGTCCCCACCACCCAATTGCTGAACTAGTGCCCTGTCACCCTCAAAAACACCCATTTTACTAAGGGGTTATGAGTTGAATTATCTAAGAAGAAATGGTCTAGCTATTTTTGATTGAGCACGAGACATTGTGTATGAAAAATTCTAGAAAGAAGTGAACCCCAAGTGATTCTCTATCCCCAGAGAGTATTTACATAGTTGTAAGCATCTAGGGACCACATAAATGCCAGTTCACCTTAATAAAAACTTGCAATTGAGATGATTTGAAACTAGACTTTTATCTGTACCAGACCTGTTTCAAGTTGACCCTTACTTTGGTGTCTAACCCAAAGTCTCTCCCTTTGGAAGTCCTTGAACCAAGGACTTGTCATCGTAACTCCCTGAGACCAATAAAAGCTCTACTTGGCTTCTCAGATTTTCAGCTATGTTTTCCATGATTAGAAGAAATTCCAAGGGAGAAAAGAGCTCTGAAAGCCAATCTCTCTAAAACTGTTTCTTCTAGATATTACTCCCAAAATTCTTCACTCCCTTGACATATTCAGGCAATGTTTTAAAGTATATTTTGTCTATTCAGTTAGTTGTTATCATTAGGAGGGTTTTTCCAAATTACCTGGTCTGCCATTACTGGGAGAAATGTCCTTTGTTGGTGGCTGTGTGTATGTGTGTGTGTGTGTATGTGGTTTCTTATTTTTAAGCTAACATATAGTCAATATTTACTGTTCTTAGCACCACTTAAGCAGTTTGTATACTTTCATTTCATTTTACAACCACCTGTGAGATAGATGCTATTATTATCCCATTTTACAGTTGAGGATCCCGAGCTTAGTGGAATTCAGTGGCTGGCCCAAGCTCATACAGTAATAAGCAGAGGTCAACTCAGGTCTATCTGACTCCAAAGCCTAAAATTTAAAACACTGAACTTAGCTATTTCCCACCATTAATCTTCATAGCCTAGAAACAAAACACCCTGTAGAGGAAGTCTTAGTTATTAGCCCATTAAGACAATTTTGAAAGGAAGACAAGAACAGAAATACTTTCTTATTTGCTTAACTGACTCTGGAAGGGCTAAAAATAGCATTCAAGTTTGGACCCAAGGTGCTTATTTATCTTTGTTATCCAAACAAGAACCGTGATGGATATATAAAGTTAAATTAAAAGACTTAACTGGAGAAAAAATACCATCCTCAGCTACTTTTGTATACTCTGTGGCATAAATTAACTCACAATTCAGAAGCTTGAGTTCCTTTCTCCTCTGGTAGGAATCTGTCAGTTCACATAAAATTGTGCACCGTGACCGGATGTTAGGATGTTATAGAGGCAGACAAGCAAGATGTGTCTCATTGATACATCTGGACAGGAAAACTTAAGTACGGTTTTCTTTTCTTAAAAAAAGAAATCCCAGCCACATATGTTTTTATTTTTCTTCTCAGCATTTGGTGTATGAAAACACAGGGCATGTTATTTTAGGTAACACTTCTCAGGAGAGTGGTAGCACTTTTTAAAGATTTGAGGGGCCCTAAAATTCTTTCAGAGATGAAGATTCAGATATTTTTATCCCAGACACTTTTCTAAAATATATTTATTTGTACTCCTTTTTGTAGAAACTAGAAGTTGGCTAAATTTTCTTGAAAATTTAGGAAAATTATTCTTCTTTCAGAAATAGTTCATATTTTTCTATCAGCAGAATTTTATTAGCAATGCCATGAAACTCCTCATCTGGATTCCCAGTTTCTCTGTGGGCAATTACTTTCACTGTACCACCTTGAAATTTTAAGTATAACACCTATATAGTCTTTCTTCAAAAAAAGTTCAGAACTGTTTTTAAGATGATAACTATCCTTCCTTATGAGATGCTTGTGAAATTCGCAAAGGATAAAGGGCTGATGAACATCAATTGATTATTCCTCATAGACTGAGGCATTAAATGCTGACCCAATTATACAACCAAATGTGGAGAAATGAAAATTGTCTCGTGGTATTATAGACTTTCTTTGGATTGCTCTTTTATCTATTTGGTTTTTTTTTTTTATTGGCTCTAACCAGCTGTTAATAACTTTTGAAAGTAAATTTATACTTGGTTGGTATTTTTGATCATATTCAAGTCATGTTCTATGTAGACTTCAGCACTAGTAAATAAGTGGGTACAGAGGCACTTACCCCCAGAGTTGGGATCTCTTTTCTTTCTCTCCCTTAGCTTTTTCTGGGAGAAGCAGCTTATGAGGTCATCAGTCTCATGTAGGCCTGCTTTTATTGAATTGAACATTGGTGTAATCAGGTCTGGACTGAGACAGGTGGGAGCCCTAGTTAAGACAGTATTGGGACACCTCATCAAATGAATATATATACATATATGTATATTAAGTAGGTTCCATGCATGAGGCCCCGAGGCAGGACTTGAACTTAGACCCTAAGATCAAGACCCAAGCTCAAATTAAGAGTCAGATGTCCAACCAACTAAGCCACCCAGGCATTCCCAATCCATTATTTTTTTAAAGTATTTTTTCAATAGGTACTTAGTGGAGATGGTGAACAAATTGGCTTCTGGTAATGGAAATAGAGTACAAGTGACTTTATTTTTAAAATAAGGAATTTATTATAGGCAGTTATTATTTGCAATATTTGGAATTAGACGACTTCTTGGGAGACACGTTAAATTCTTTAAAATGTAAATAAAATAAATCATTCCTCCCCAGTAGATGTGTCAACCCCATGAGTTATTCATATTCAGAATTTCAGCTTCAGGTGCCGGAGACATGGCTGATTTTGGCTGTAACTGCATGAAAAAACTTACTCATATGAACCACAAAGACTAAACTGAGTTAGGGATACAGTGCCCATTTTGATCCAAGGACACAATTTTCTTCAGCAGAATCCCATGTGGTAGGTTCGATTTATGGTTTACCAGATACGTGTAAAGTCTTGTAAAAATATTTGAGTCAACTGGCACAGGGTTTCCAATACATCAAGGACAATGTTGAACTAGCAACCCTGGAAAATGCCTAGCAGGCTGGCCCCTCACTTGAGTTCTGAGTGTGATATTATCAGCTCTACTGAGGCCTGAATACACTTATCTTTGTGAGGATATTTTTTAAAATAATATTAGATTGTGTCGTCTTTATAGGGACATAGAGCAATTCTATTTTAGCCTTAATTCTAAGAATTCTGTCTCTTTTTACCTTTTGAATACTATGAACTGGGCAACTGATCAGATTTCTGTTTTCAAGCTTGTTACTTAAACATTCAGTTAAACTAATAATCTATTCATAGAAAACTCATAGGCCTTTATGGATAGAAAGAAACCATTTTTAAATTAACCTTATCCCTGACTTCATTTTATGTTCCTACCATTATTTTTCTTTCCTACTTTTACTTAAGATATCTTGCTTTATTTTAGGTATCCTCATAAGCTGCCCTTAATTCTTTCTGGAACTTGAAAGGGTATATATAAGTCACCGCTGTTGCTAACTTAGTGAAGACCTTGTTCATTAGATTTGCAGAGAGAAAAAAGAGTTCTGAGGGAATGGAACATTATTTCGTGAGAGTTGGCGGGACGCTTCCAGGGGAATGGGGACAGAATTTGGGCTTCTGCTCAGTAGGGAGAAAGGGGGCTAACTGAACAGCAGGATGGGGACTCTGAAATTACAGCTGGAACAGCACAAATGACAAATTTGACCTGTTTCATGGTTATGCAGAGGGTGGGCCCTTGGAAACACAGAGCCGTCAGATCAGTTATTGCTGGAAATGCTTGTGGAAAATTGTTGTATGCCTCCATTCTAGTTAGCATCTACTCTGCTATTCATCTCTCCTTCTCTCCAAGACATACATATGAGGTTAATGATATTGAATCACCTCACGTAACTGGCTCATGAGCCTCCTTCTCCAATATTTCCCTTCGCTCTGACAGAGTTGTCATTACCTGTTCTGTCTCCCTGTTAAACACAAACTGAACCCACTGTGGGTCCCAGAGCCAGATTCTCTCTCCTCTGAGGCTGAAGATGGTCCTCAGAGATGCTCGTGGACTCTGTTCATTGCCTGAACAGAAATATGTGAGCCAAAAGTCTGACTCTGTCAGCTCTGCTGGTCCAGAGTAGGGAAACGATTGGAATAGGGCAGGGCACGCAGGGGAATTCCAGAGCTGGGGCTTCCTGATTCCTGTGCCTCAGGAGGTCCAGCTGTGGCCCCTGACTCTTTCTCACCAGGAGTCTCCTCTTTTCCTGGTTGAGGTAGCTATCTACCACTCAGAGGTGAATGATCCCTCATGGAAACTTTATACCTGAAAAAAAATGTATGCAGTGGGAACAACCAAGGGTATTCTTAGAATATAGCGCTCATCCATTGCGCAGGTGTTCGTTGAGGGCTACTATGTTTATCCTTACTCAGAATAAGCCCTCCAACCAGTATCAAGTTGCTTACTGTCTGGTAGAGGATAAATCCATGAAGTAGGCTAAATGGAAATGTGGAAAAGTGTTTATTGGTACAGAACTATGTTTATAATAACTGTTAAGTGAATTAGGGAATTTGTAAGACAGCATGTGTAATACATTTGTAAGACCTATATGTGTGTATATTTTCAAATATGTGTACATGTACATATATATAAATATGTATTTTCTCTCTCAATCTGTACATAAATATTTGGTATAAAGGCCACTCATATCACACATATATCATGTATGCATACAGACTGAGAAAAAAATGAAAATAATGTGAGGTATTGACGGATACCAAAATGTTAAAAGCAGTGATTACCAATGACTATTGGTGATTTTTATTGCCCGACTTTTTCCTATCTGCATGTATTATTTTGAATAAAAATTATAGATACTCTTGAATATATTTTAAGAAGTTCTTTAAAAATATAAATATGTATTTTGCAAAATCTATCTGCATTATAAATCACAGTAAAAATAAAATCAATAGTTAACATTCAAATATATATCCAATAAGAGATGGGTATTAGGAAACTCTAGAAAAACAGTAATGTAACAATGTCTTTCAATATAATATTTTTCAGGGGAGCCTGGGTGTCTCAGTGGGTTAAAGCCTCTGCGTTTGGCTCAGGTCGTGATCCCAGGGTCCTGGGATAGAGCCCCACATCGGGCTCTCTGCTCAGCAGGGAGCCTGCTTCCCTTCCTCTCTCTCTGCCTGCCTCTCTGCCTACCTGTGATCTCTGTCTGTCAAATAAATAAATAAAAATCTGTTTTAAGAATGTAATATTTTTCAAATTAAAGGATATCACTAATAAGGATAGACGTTTTGTTTTTTTGTGTCATTCAACAAATATATGAGGAGTTTTTCCAAGGTACCATGTGCTTTTCCAGGCTCTAGAAGTGCATCAGTGAATATACCTGACAAACGTCCTGGCTCTCATGAAACTGACATTCTTCTAGTGACAATCTTTTTAAGAAAATAGAAACTAACTCCTGGAGTGTGCAAGACCTCAACTTTAAGTGTCAGGTCTCCTCTATCCCATATAGATTCCTATTTTCTAAGCCACAGTGCTCAGCCCACAGGACACAAGGCTATCATGACAACATTCTAGCACTCAAGCAGCATTCTGTCCCAGGGAACATGCAAGTAAGTAAAAAGATAGGGGTTCGGATAGGGGGAAGCATGGTAACGGGAGTGCATCAGAGGCAGACCTAGTCTGGGCTTTATGTTGCTGGTGGATGACAGCAAGAAAGATGTCACTGGTTGGAGACACTATCTGAGCAGAGATCTGAAAGGTAAGAGGGAGTTATCTAGGAGAGAAGGCTGGAAGAAGGGCATTTCAGCAAGGGGAAACAGCACTTGTGTCAGGGAAAGCAAGTGGCTTAGTATAGCCAGAGCTTAGTTTGCAGACTTACAAATGGCAAGGAATGAGATAGAAGAGGTAAGCCGGGACCGATTTGTTATTTAAGAGGCAATGTTGTGTAGTAGTCAAGGGTGTGGTTGGACTCTGCCACTTTGAGCTGCATGACTCACAGAGATACCTTATTGCTCTGTGGGTCAATTTTCTCAGCTGTAAAATCAGTCAATGCATGTAACTCATGGGGCTATTATAAAGATCCAATATATGACCTATATAAAGTGCTTAGAATAATAAGAGTTCAATAAATGTTAACTATGGATTAGGTTATGGGGCCTTAGTTTGTCATGATAGGCAACTTAGTGTTCCTCTGCCATCTGTAGTTTTTCATTCAAATTGGTACTAAGTGTCCAAACAGAAGCAACTCCGGAGCTAGCAAAGCCCTAAGAAACAGTTATATATGTAACCATCCTGTTTGCCCAAAGTCATCTGAATTTGTGTTTTTATGTTAATAGAGTTAAATGTTCTGGTCTTTCTCTTCACTGGAGATAATTTCATAATGGTCATACCATTTTCATTAATTGATAATGAGCCAGGGCACACCTGGGTGGCTCAGTTGGTTAAGTGTCTGTCTTCCGCTCAGATCACGGTACCAGGGTCCTGGGATCAAGCCCTGCATCAGGCTCTCTGCTCCATGGGAAACCTTCTTCTCCCTTTCCCTCTTCCTGCAGCTCCCCCTGCTTGTGCTTTCTCTCTCTCTCTCTCTCTTTCTGTCAAATAAATAAATAAAATCTTTTTAAAAATTGATAATGAGCTAATTCATTGTATCAGTGAATGTATATGTGGCTCATATAAAATACTACAATACTTATTACTATGGCTTTGTTCTGAGAGATGAACTCTTTGTGACTGAGATCTGATTGGTGGAAATTACTCGTGGTCCAGTGGATCTAGGAATTAATCAAATCATGCTCTTTAATAAGAATGCAAGTTGCAATAATTCTGTTTGTAATGAAGTAATATTGTGCATTTTAGATTTCCTGTGACTAAAATAGCTTTTCTGTTGTTCTAAATAAATATCTGGCAATGGTCAATTCAATATATTTTGCTGAAGAAACATTCTCAAAACATAAGTAACTCTTCATTTGATAAAAGCTGAAAATACCCTATTACATACCCTATCACATGGTTTATGCAAATAGCACATGTATGAATGATGTATGGTTTAGTGAGGCTCCTATATCTCTGAGGGCCTAACTGGTTGGCTAGTGTCCTTCACAGGAAAGCCACCTCTCTGTTTGCAGAAGGTACCAAGAGTGGACCTTCAATATCTACTTTCTCTTCGAGTTTTAGCTGGGCATGTGGTTTCCCAGTGAGAGACTACCTTTCCCAAGCCCCCTTGCAGCTAAGTGTGATTGAGTTCTGGTTCCTGGGATAGGAATGGAAGGCATGTGTGCAATTCCCAAGTCTTGCCCTAAAAGTCATGCTTGTCCTCCACTTTCTCTGGAAGTGGATGTGGTTTTAAGAGACAGCTTTCACTAACAGATGAAGACTACAGCCTATGGGAATATGGAAACAGTAAGTTAGAGGAAACCTTGATCCCTAGACAATGCAAGTAGCAGACTTATGACCTCATTCCCCCGCCCCCTGCCCCAAACCACCTAATAGCTTAGAGTTCCACATGAGAGGGTAAAAAATCTTCTGTTTTTCTTAAGCTATTGTCATTTTGATTTTGGTAAAGCAGTCCTAATCAGGACCTCAAATAATAGCATCCAAAATACCTTTTTTGTACTGAAATGTGGACATGAAGTAGATGTCACACCTGTCATGTTAAAAGCAGAATGTTGTCAGAGCAGAGTGATGAGAGAGCCTCCCTCAGTGAGCCTGAAAGAAGATTCTAAAGCAAAGAGCTGTGTCTGCTTTACTTTTCACATCGCCATTGTTTGGAGTAGTGCCAGGCACATAATGGCCCTTGTAAATGAATGACAGATCCAAAACAAGGTAGGCAAAACATGCCTGGAAGGGGTGGAGACTAGATACCTAATATAAAAGAAATATTGTGTGGAAATTAAGTAATATAAGTAAGAGAAAGAGCATGTAAATAATAACCACATTAATGAGAATCACTGTCTGTCACCATACTAAAAGCTTTCTGTGCACTTTAGATTTAATCTCCACAAAATATTTACCTCCATGAGGTAAATATTATTACTCTCATTTTACAAAAGAGGAAACTGAGACTCAGAGAGGTTGTAGCTACTATAAAGTTTAGCCAGGATTTGAACTCAAGTCATCAAATTATGCTGCATGTGAATACCCTAAAGCATTTTGGACCCAGTAGGTATGAGCAACAAAACATCTTCCTTAGGGCATTTAAGGATGAGATGGTTTGTTCGGGGCAAAAGGGAGCCTATAACCAATAAATATATGTTTAAGAGTTGAGAGGAAAGATATTGCCCTTAGAAATGTGGTGCTTTAATAGAAAACTATTTTTTTATATAAACCTTTTAGTTTTCTTTTATTTGTTTGTTTTGTAAAGCTATTGAGACGGTATTGTGTATAGAAAGCCTAATATAAGATTTAGGACTTCGGTGTGACTTTGAGTAGTTTCTATATGTTCTTTCAGATTTGACTTTCTCATCATCTTCTAAAAGGACGGGACCAGCTGGCAGCTTAGGCTGCAGGCAGTCCTAATTCCCTGTGGTGACATGATCCCTGATCGCTTGGGGAGGGAGAACACAATGGGTCCTTAGAGGAGAGTGGGCTCCTTCAGGCTTTTACTAATCATGTGCCCACTACTCTGACTGGTGACTAGAAATTTAAGGGCATAGACATATGGTAAGGAAGGTCACAGCTAGGAAAAATCTGAGAAGTCGAGCAAAGCTGATCTAGGTGTCTCTCAATATTCAGTTTTCATCCTTTCTAGTGTCACCTCCTTCCTAGTCACCTCCAGACTCCTAATACCTTTGTCCCACTTATGTACACTGCAGAATTTTCCCATTAGAATTTCTCAAAACATTTTTCTACAATGTCTTCTTGCCCAGACAATGCCTGAACTTTCAGGCATTTTCAAATCTATTCCCCAAGCATCTTAATTTCCCTTTCACCATCCCCAGCTGCTGGCTAACTAATTAGTTAAGGAACTGAATCTGGGTCATAGGGATAATGGTTCGTAATAGTCTAATCCTTTTCCTATAATAGGGACCCTTCAGGGACTTTGCCACAAGAACTTGTTGGGGCCAGGGGTAAAGGAGTTTTTGGGGTCTGTGTAAGTGTTATATTAAGACCAGATCTGGATTAAACTTACAATATGTCAGGGAGTTTTCTTCAGTCCAAGTAAGTGTAGCAAGTGTTAATAAAATGTAACTGTGTGGTAGACTTGGAGGTTTTTTTCATTCTCCTGTAAATGCCAGTTCAGTCCTCATGACTGTTCAAATGAAGGTCGGATTCATTTCTGGGAAGGGTTTCTGCACTCAACTGCTGCTGCTTTTCCAAGACTGGTAACCTGGGGAATATGGTCTAAATAGAAACTCGGGGTCCTCATTACTTCTGTCTGCCTTAAACCCAGAGCATATCCCAAGACTTCAGTTTCCTGCTTCCCTTCCTCCAGACTCCCACAAGACCTCTCTTGGACCTCCAGATTCATAAGTACTTTCTAAAGGAAAGTGACCCTGATGTCAAACAATAGAGAAAGGGAAAAAACACAGAGATGAGAAAGTATACAGTTGCTCATACCAGTGTGTGTAATAAAGACACATATTAGTTTGGAAGTGGGATGCTGTAATATTATCATAAGTGCCACACTATTTACATATTAATTGCCATGAGCACAAAGTTTGGAAGTTTTCACTGAGATGACTATTTGGAGCTGGGTTTTGAAGGACGAAGAGGAGTTTGCCATTTTAAGCAGTAGGAAAATTCCAAGCCCAAGGAAGTGCATGAGCAAAAGTCCACAGGTATGATCATGCATGGAGTGTTCAGAAAATAGGGAATAGGGTGGGGCTAAAGCATAGAGTACATGGGACTAGAATTGGGAGGTGGAGTACAAAGGTAGGATGACAGAGACTAGAACCTATGTAGTTGGCCTGAAGAAATTGAATAAATGGGAATAAACGAGAATAAATAAATGACATCTTCTGGGACCTGGGAAGCACTAATACTCTATGGGAGCCTGGTGGGAGTATCTTGGAGTACTTGGGAAATACAGACACTATTCTTATTTTTGTCCAAACTAAGATTATTTGGTGGCAGATTGCTCATGAGAGATGTAAGAACTGGACTAGGTGAGGGGTGCCTCGGTGGCTCAGTTGGTTAAGTGTCTGCCTTCAGTTCTGGTCATAATCCCAGAATCCTGGTATCAAGCCCTGCATTGGGGGGGGGGTACCTGCTCAGTGGGGAGCCTACTTCTTCTTCTCCCTGTCACTCTCCCTTTGCTTGTGCTTGCTCTATCTCTGTCAAAGAAATACATAAAATCTTAAAAAAAAAAAAAAAGAATTGGCCCAGGTGACCCCAAGTTCTTTTCTACCTTTCTCTGGTTTAGGAATGTCAGATGCAAGCTAACATCATATTATAATGGTGCTACTCCTGGCCCCAGGATATGGTGAAGGGAACTGTTATGGCATTATTAGTCTCTGCCTGAAGCACCTTTGTAGTGACTTATTTTCTTCTCTAACATTGGCCAAGTCAGATTCCTTTTCCTCTTTACTAGGGAGCACTGGCTGTTTTATTGAAATATATGATCTTAGTCCAAAAGCTTTGAGGGAGGGGTGTGTGTGTGTGTGCGCACATGTGTGTGTAAAACCGTTAAGTTTCGGAGTCACTCAGATTTGAATTGAGTGTTCTTTAGTCTGGCAACAATTGTGCAACCATGTTGGGTAGGGAGTATGGGAGACAGGTGCAATCTGTGTTGCCATTAACAGACAGAAGGCAACTAGAGGCAGGCATGGGCTGTTTATACAGATGACTCTCCTACTCTGTTAAAGCCTCATCTCTGGGCTTGTGAGCAAATCCGTCTCTGATTAGGAAACGTTGTAGAGCAGTCACTGCCCTGTAGGGAAAGACTGTGGCTGTCAGGCTGACTTGGAAGAAAATCCCAGTTCTGTCCTTATTAGCTCTGTGATGTAAGTTGCTTAACTTTTGAGAGCCTCATTTTCCTCAGCCATAAGATGCCTCTTCATAGGGTTACTCTTAAAATGGCAGTCACGAATGTGAAAATGCCTGGCTTGTTGCAAAAGCACTTAGTCAACTGTAGAATGATTTCCCTACTGAGTCATAAGTAGCTCCAATACATCTTTCTCAGCTTCTCTTCTTTAGAATAACTCATCCCCCCAACCAAATACTAACCAGGCCCAAAACCTTTTGACTGAGTCTTGTTTCCCAGACTCTTATTACAACTGTGGTTGTTTACAGATCTTGCCTCCGGTTCACCTTTGGTGACACTTGAGAAGAGCCCAGCCTTTTGGGAGCTGACAGCCCCAGCTACATGCCAGTTTTTCTCATTTTCACCCATTACACTCCTTCAGCTTCCAGCATCCTCCCTCCTCCTGGGATGTGGGCCAAGCTGAGAGAATCTTAGCCACCACCCCCACCACTTCCCAAGTGGGGGTGATGACTAGTCCTCATAGCAGCTACTCCTGAGACAGGCTCTTGGCAAGGCTTTAGCTGCTACTAAGTTGCAGATCCTGCCCCAGCAATTCCCTCCTTTCTGTCATAAAAAGAGAGGGAGGGTCTCTCTCTTGCAAATCATCTGTAGCATTTTCAATTCAACCATGAATAGAGCGTTTCTATATAAATTACTTGAGGGTCCACAGTTGACGGTGTTGCCAAACAAACCCACGTTAACATGTAGCTAATGCAAAACCACTGTATGACTGAACCTCCAATACTGGACAGTTGCTTCGACTAGAACTGAACTGAAATACCAATTTTTGTGCTGTGTGCACCAACAACTGCTAAATAATGCAAGAATCTGAGAAAGTTTTCTCCATTACATAAAAACAACCACATGCCTGTTTAATATTTTTTTAGCAAACATTCAAGTGCCTATCATATGCCAATATGCTATCGTCAGTATGTCAAGATGCTATTCTTAGGGACTTAATATATGTTATTCCATTAAGTAAGAAAATTTCCGATATTTATATGTAACCAAGTCTGCTTCATTTTTTTTTAATCTCTCACATATTATTTACTTTCCACAAATGTGAAAATTGTAACAACATTATGTCTTTGTTTGGAGTAGATTGAGATCCCACGAATGGAGTATTGAGATAAGACTATTATTTACATGTAACACCATAACCTTCATGGTAACTGAATTTCATGTTAGGGTAATGATCTAGTGCTCCTATCAAAAACATTTTAGAATTCCCAACACCATCCATATTTCATTAATTCTTACTTATTCTTTCAATTTAACAAAATGTTTGAGTGCTAAGAAAGTGCTCAACACCTTATTTTGCTAGCTCCTTGTGACTTTCCAGAATGTTATGCCATTAAAATTGTGGTAGAGTGGTGGTAAGGTTAAGATGAGACTTAGATATGGAACTTTGCACAATAGAAACCAGACAAATTCCTGGTTTTTGTGTAGATTCTGACTCTTGCGATCATATGCCACTAAAATTTGTCATGAAGACTGGCAGGGGAACTACAAAGTTGGTTGCCTGGCAAATTTTGATCTTTAAGAAAAAAGTCGAATCAAATTTCACTTGAAAACTTAAGACAAACTGAATTTTTATGGTTTTTTTGAGATAGTGTTATTAATGTGTTTAAATCCCACCCCCAAATTTTCATTTCTCCATTGTTATACTATTATGGTATTCTTGAACTTTGTGATTTTCCAATTTAGTTCAGTTGATAATTGGATGACATTTCAAGTAATGAATTCCATAATTATTTTAATGCACACTCTAAGTGCAAGGAACCGTTAGGAAGCTAAAAAATCTAAGTCATACAGTATTAGACTCTTAACTTGAAGTTTTTTAAGTCAGTTGTTTAATTTAAAACTGACATGTCTCTACTCAAAACTTTAGATCTTTTAAAACAATTCCTGTGCTTTTCTTCCTTACCTCTGTCCCGAAAATGAAGAGAAAAAAGAAATCTCTTAGTATTTGACAAATGAACAAAGAAGTGAGTCTTCTGAGCTCATTGCAGGCACTATGGGGTAAGCATGAGTCACAGCATCATTTTGGGGGATCATTAGTTCTGCTAAATTTTTTCTTGAGTAAAGAGCACATGCTTGGGGATGCTCTTTCAGGATAAATAGGATGCAACATCTCAGGACGGGGAACTGTTATAAAAAGAGACTTCGTTGCATTTGCAAAAATGTTGATGATCCCTGAACTAATCCAGATAATCTCTGGACGGAAATTTGATTCAAGAATGCCCCCTTCAGCCATCAAAGACATCTTACCCAGTACAAAAGGACCCTGCTGGTAGCTGATCCCCTGAACTACAAAGTATGAACTAAGAATCCAAAAATTTGACTGTCCTGGTGCCATGCTCACTACCAAAAATCCTACCAATAAGCCCATCATGAGGATCAGGGTTCACCTTTATAAAAAACAATTGTCATGGGAAAAAAGAATGTCTCTTCAAATCACTAGGTACTTAGACACTACAAATGGGTTCTTCTGTTTGCTATAAATGCTAATTTGACCCTTTTATTCTACTGGTTTTCAACACCAGAAATTAAATTAAATGCACCAACAAGAAGATATTTCTCACTGCCTTTTTGCTTCTACAGCTTCTCTTTGTTTAAAAAATAAAACAAAAAAAAAAAAAAGAAAAGAAAGAAAGAAAAAGAAACAACCCAGAAAAGTTACTAAGACAGACAAAATGGGATTTAGTTCTTGACTTCTTTCCATCTGTGTGTTGAACTAGTCAATTTTTTTTTAATCCAAAGGAGAAATTAATTACAAATCTTTGCTAAAGCTGTCAGGCCAATTAATTTACTGATAACCAAACTGGTTTTCTCCTGACATATTTTGTTTTTTTTCTCTTCTCTCATAACCAAAAATTCTGACCAAGTATATTTCTAACTGCTAAAAAGTATGGTTCTTATCACAAATGCCACATGACTTCATACATTGAATATGAAAAACATGATCTTTGGTTTTCATATCTTGTGATTTAGCTGAATGTAGGGATATTTAAATTGAAGAGTCTGAAACTCCAAGATAGACCCATCTGTGGTTTGGCCATCAAGTATTCAAGTAGACCCAAGTGAAGGAATTTGCAGATGTATCAGTCAAGATTCACAAAAGAGAACAAATGGGAGGTAGATGTGTGTGTGTGTGTGTGTGTGTGTGTGTGTCTATATATATATAGAGAGAGAGAGAGAAAGAGAGAGAGTTGATATTATATACATAATATAGAATATATATAAATAAAGATATAGACACACATAGGTATTTTTAATGGAAATGACTCATACAATTACTGGGGCTAGCAAGCCTGACATTTGTAGGGTAGGCTAACAGGTTGGAAACTCAGGTAGGAGTTAATGTAGTCTTAAGAAAAAATTTCTTTTTCTCCAGGAAACCTCAGTTTTTGCTCTTAAGGCCCTCAACTTATTAGGTGAGGCCCACCTATATTATCAAAGGTAATCTCCTTTACTTAAATTCAACCAATGTACAAAATACCTTCACAGCAATATATTCTTTACCATATGGCAGGTATGGTAAAAAACATGGACTGAGATCATACTGCTTTATGTATGTGCTCTTGTTCAAGCTGTAACGAGCCTCTCTCTGGAAGGCACCCCTTTGTGCTGTCCACTTATTCCTTGAATATACTTCCTTCTCTTTTGGAATTTACCTTCTTACTAAAGTTTGGGTCATGGTGAAGAAAAGAGGTTGGAAGATTCAAGAGCTATTCAGGAGGAAGATCAAGAGGACTTTGTGACTGATGAGTTTTGAAGATGAGAAAAGGAAGCAAATGGGGAGTAACAGCCAGGTGCCTGCCTTGAGCAGGGTGTCTGGTGGAGTTATTCATGATACAGAAAATGGGGGAGAAAAATAAATCTGGCAGAGAAGATGATCATTTCAGTTTGGACACATTGAGTTTGAGTTGCCTATGAATGATGGTGAAAATGTGTAGAGGAAAGATAGTGTTCAGGACAGATATCTGAACTAAGCCTCCAGATCTGAAAGGTGTCTTATGTAAATGAGAGTTGAAGAAGTCACACAGGAAATTACATGGAGAAGACCAAGAGCAGAATGCTGGAAAAACATGATTTGAAGAAACAGGCAGAGGGAAGTGCCTCTGAAAGAGACTACGAACAAATTATCAAAGAAGTAGGAAGAAAACCAGGAAAATATGTTACAAAATAAAAGCAACCAGTCAGTGTCAGAGCGAGCAGATCAGTCAAATAAGATGAGGTTCAAAGTGCTATCTGTTAACATTAACAATAAGATTGTTGGGGTCACCTGGGTGGCTCAGTCAGTTACGTGGCCAACACTTGATTACAGCTCAGGTCATAATCTCAGGCTCCTGGGATTAAACCCCAAGTCGGGCTTCACGCTCAGTGGAGAGTCTACTTAAGGATTCTCTCTCTCTCCCTCTCCCTCTGCCCCTCCCCTGGCTTGTGTGTGCTCTCTCTCTCTCTCAAATGAATCGATCTTTAAAAAAAAAAAAAAAAAAGACAAGATGGTAATCTTGGAGGAAATATTTTCAGCAAGTGGGGTGGAAGCCAGAGTGCAGTAGGATGAAGATTAGATAGGATGTCGAGTGGAAGCAGCAGGTGTAGACAAATTTTTCACTGACTACTTCCATCCTCTCTGGGTAAATAGATGGCTTCTTAGATTCTAGCAGTCTGGATCCAATCAGGAGATTGAGACCACACAGTGATTTAAACAGGGGAAGTTTAAAAAAAAATGGTAAGTTTAATATAAAGAATTATTAAACTATAATAATAGAGTAACTTCAGGATGTAAGATTACTCTTTCCAGTATCTTAGGGCAGGAGATGGACAAACTTGGAAAGGGGCCCTTTCTTCAAGGACGTGGTTTTAATCTCATTGGAGAAATGTGTCTTTGAACTTCCTAGATGGCAGAGAAGTTTGCTGATTTGCTGGCCAGAGCTGGACTGGAACCCTTTGGCAAGCAGCTGGTGGCCAGTGCATGGGCGTGCCATAGCAGTGGAGGCCTGGTGTCCAGGTGGGGAACAATGTGAGGCTGGGAGATCACAACGTGGAGAGGACGATGGGAGCCACACCTGAGGAGGGAGTTACTGCAAACAATCAGGGAGCCAGTGCCAAAAGGAGGCCTGGAGTGCAGGATATCTGTATAGAGAAGACAACAGGAAGATGATCACCAGGCTATGCCAGGGCTGCAGTGTCCCTGAGGGACAGTGCCTGCTGGGTGGGTGCCTAGGGCCAAGTACCACCAGATGTCCTCACACCCACACTGCTGATCTGTCACACGGGCAGCCAGAAACCTCCAGAGAGCCCCCTCCTCCTGCAGTGTCCCTCCAGCGCTCTCGACTGAGAAAGCTTCACATCATGCTAACAGAGAAATGCTTCAAGCAATTCCATCCATTATCACAGAGTCTATATTTGAAGGGTGAATTGGAACAGAGAGACAATTGATAGTGGCACAGACTCCATGCAACTTCCTACCCTGTTTACCAAAGACCTTTCTTTATGTCTCTGGTAAAGATGAAAGAGATAGGATTGAGGAAGCAACACTGGGAAACTGCAAATTTGTAGTAGTTCTACTTTGCAGGGTTGTTTGCTTTTCAGCAATTTGTAGGCACCCCAATACAAGAATAGAGATTGCAGATATAGTATTGATCCAGACTTGGGTTTTGCTGGTGGGAGTAAAGAGGGAGATGTTGAGCCACATGCCAAAGTCTTCGGTGAAAGACAGGAAGTCGCCAGGAGACCATAAACAACATTACCAAGGAAGGATAGAAGTGGGACAAGGAAGTAACATGAGCCTCAAGAAGGATAAGATTTTACCAGAGTGGGGAGGATCAGCAGTTTGGGGTGCAACTGAGGGAAACGAGGAAGCCAAATTTTTCTCTTGACTCAAGTGTTCGAAGAGGTTGAAGACATGAGGAAGTGAGTTAGCAATGGAATAAAGGATCTAGAGACCATGGTACAAAGGAGGAGATGGTCAGTAGGGGATTGAACCTGAGGTGAGGCACTCTGTAGCAGTAACAATGTGACAAGGAAGGGGACCTGGTCTTTCCCTGGGAGAGCTGAGAAAAATGCATGAGTGACAGCAACTCACCTCAAGGGCCCTCACTTTGCCACAAGTCTTTTGGTGTTTGAAATGGTATTTCTGGTCTAAGAGATGTGATGAGTTCTGCCTTGAGCCTTGCACAGGTGCAGCTAGGGTCTTACTCAGGGTGAGGACCTTCTCAGTGCTCGGCAGAGTGGCCAGGGTCCTCATTAGGGATCCAGGTTGCTTTTGAATTTATTATTTGTTTTTAGCTTAGATATTCCTTCAGTGTAAGAAAAATGTAACCATTATAGAAACTTTGGGAAGTTAGAAAAAAGGACAAACTAGTAGTTCCCTAAGGTAACAATTCAGAAGTATCTGCTCGGGCTTTTTTTTCTATGTGTATTTAAAAACATTGTTATACTATTAATGATACGCAGTTTTATGTTTTTTTACCCTCACAAATCTTAAGCTTTCCTCATGTGGCTGCATGGTCTTCGTAACTATAATTTTAAAGGTTTGCATAATAGTTTGTATGATGCATTCTTGTGTATTTCTCTGTCATTGGATTGATTTTCTCTGTATTGTTAACAAGTTGATCAGTGAACTATGATTTGTGATCATGACTGTGTATCCATTTTTGTGCCAGAGTTCATATTTTTTAAGTTCTGGTTTCCAAATGATAGTCATTCATGAAGGGTTTCCTAGGCTACATTTTGAAATCAGTTTATCTTTGCTGACATCATAGTGGAATGTCTTTTGTTCAAGAGGGAGGTACATGACTCTGATGTTTCTTTGACTCAGCATCAAAGGCTTTTATGCATTTTTGGTCTTTTATAAGTCAGAAGTGAGAGAAGATAAAGGAGCTCAATGTCTTTAGAAATAACACATTTCTATAGTAGCTATAGATCTGGAAGTTTATTCATTATGAGCATTTCTCACACCACTCTGATGCCTGTTTTCCACAATTCAGCCGTAGCTGCTTCTCTTAGTGTTTCAGTTCTCACCTACACAACTGAATAAAAGATTAGAGTAAAATAAACTCATGAGTGTGTCTTGGGGTGGATTTTAGTTACCATCTATGGAAACCCAAGTCTTAAGGTGAGTAGGTTCTCTGGTAGCTAGCCAGTCCCTGAGGAGATTGGATTTCCTCACAGTAGAACCAAAGAATGAGGCAGGGAACAGGTGTGTGAGGAAGCCTGAAAAAGTCAGTGCTCAATGAATTACTGCCTTAGGGGGACTTATGTTGCCTGAGTTGAGGGACAGCATTAGTCTTAGAATCTGAAACTGTGCCATGTCCTCAGGTTGGGGTTAAGTGATCCTATAAAAGAGAAAAATGCAGAGCAATAGAACCAACCAAGTGGCCCTTTCATTATCACTATCAAATCAGAACATTGTGGAGATGTGCTGGAGCTGACAGATACCAGATCCCAAGAGCTGATTGTTAAATTTTAAGGAATTTTGCAGCTGGTTGACTCATGATGGTAGTTTGAAATCAACTCTCATGGGAGTATTGATACCATAGCAATCAGCACCAGAAGTACACTACAGAAAAGCTATAGAACTTTTTTCTTTCCCACCCCCGAGATCTTGCTGTTAAGCCTTTACCAGCATATCTCTGATGGGACCTCCACCTTTCTCGATTCTCAACTTCACATTTTCTCTTTTCCTTGAAGATTCAACTTCTCCAAGTCTCAGTTTTCTCATCTATAAATGTGAAATCCGGAATGTAGGCCTGAAAGAGATTTTAAGAAATTGTGTAGCCCAAACTTTTTTATTTTCATTGGCACTCTTAGCTCTTGACTAGAAGTATATTTCTTCCTCAGAGACAGAAAACATGGTGACATCTGTCACTTGGAAGGATAATCAGCATGCCCTCAGTCTGGAGCAGGATTCTTGGCACCAGAAGCCTGAGGTGTTCCAGAGCTTGTCAGGCAGAAATAGGAAACCCAAGGCCCAGAAGGAAGATCTAGACTGGGAGCCCAGGTAGGCCCATGGGGTCAGAGGAGGGTCAGTCATTCTGTGAAGAAACAGATGGGTTCTTGTGGTTTGATGGTATCTGATACATTGAAGTGGGAAAACATAAAATCCAAATCCAGGCCAAGGCCAGGGTTTTATGCAAACAAATGTTTGCATAAACATGCAAGTCATCTAACATAGTCCAGGGGGTAGGATAGTAGATGTCAGAAAAAAAAAAAATTTAGCTTTTTGAAGTCGATGTTTATGTTGATACACTGCATACAGAGTATCATACATAGTATCAAAGCTGGGCATTTGCCATTAAAATCTAGGATGGAAAGGCCACTATGCCCTTTGCCTTAATGATATAGAGCTTTTGTAACAAAGAAATGGTCTTGATTGTTAGTCCAGAAAGATCCTTGAAAGACATCTTAAGAAAACAGAGTGGGGAGATGTAGTTCCCCCCCAACAGTTTCTTCTATTCTTTTTATGATATGTTAATTTCTACTTCCATGCTTTTTCTTCATTCCATTCGATGTTGCAGTTAATTTTGATTGCAGAAACTTATCTCAGAATTGGCTTGCTGATGGAAGTTCAGACCATAAACTCACTAGCTTTTTTATACATGCTATAAGTCAGAGGAACAATAAAATCAGGTTTGGATTGAGCAACTGAAAACAATAAACATTTTAAGTACAGGTGTGCAGGTAAGGGAAAAGGACTCTTAGGAACCATGATGAGATTAGGACTGGCAGCAAGATGGAAATCTGGTATGGCACTGATAGAGACTGTTTACATGAACTTGATTAGGTGATAGAGCTATTTAGGGACAAAAATCAGAGCCCAGTTGGTGGGAACTGGAGTTTTTAATTCAGAGGAAGATTCTCAGATTACCTTGATCAACAATAGCATTACCCCAGGAAAACAGGGTGAAAGTAAATCTTCAGGTATTGAGAATTTGGGGAAATACCATACACTACATGATTACAGAGGAATTGGTTTAAAATCATTTTATTTTTCTAGTAACTTAGTAATGGAAGAAAGGTGTCCTGTTTGCAAATATCACTAATAGTAACTAATGAATATTATTCTCCTGTTAAAAAAGGGTCATTAGCCATAACTGAGTCTTTTTAAGCTCTCCAGTACCAATATCAGAATTTTCCACCTTACAAGTCTGACACAAGGAGGCACCCTTAAGTTTATTTGATATATAGCTTGTATGTGATTTCTTCAGTGGTGGAAGATTGCTTTATCTCAGTTGTTTCTCCTTGTGCTTTAATTTATGCTAACTTTGTCAGTTTCACCTTTATTCTTCCCCACTTTACCAAGTCTATAGATCATATTTTATTTGGAATTTCATTAATTTCTGTTATAGGATAAAATTATTCATACCATGCCATATTAACTGGTATTAGGAAAACTAATAGTTAAAATAGTTTCTTTTTCTTGAGTTTAGTTTGAATTAAAGGGAATTTGACTCACTATAACTTAAATTGCATCTGATAAATATTTATCAGGTGTACACGAACTGCAATGTTTGGGTGTTTTTTGTTTTTGTTGTTATTGTTTTAGAAAACCAATTAGAGTTTCTCACAATGTTTTATCTTTTACATTATGAGATCCATTTTGCACATTGATGCATTTTTGCATGTTGATATATAAAATGCATTATGAGACTATTGATATCATAGATTTGTATAGTCAACTTCCCACCTCCCCCCAGTATATTTGCTCACATAAATACATGATGGAAAATGTTTTCAGCTTGTTTGATGACAGAAACATCAGGTTTTGATGAGTGAGGGTCCTGGAGTGGAGGGCAGAGAGGAGAGAGGACCTGGGCCATTGGACACATATTCTACCCTCCCTACCACTGAACAATACTAAATCTGTATGACCAATGTGCTAATTATAAAAGATGCCATCTGTGATGGTCAGTCAAGGAAACAGGATTTGGATAAACTAATAAAGTTGAGATGAGGACAACACGCAGCCTGAAATTAGGCACAGGGTATTATTAGTCATGGGTGCTAAAGGCAAAGGAAAAAAATATATTAGTGGGGAAGAGGAACAAAGTATATGGCCAGTGCAAAATACTTCTGGCTACAGAGTCAAAACCATGTTGTCTTAAGGAAGCATATCTTATCTGGCCCTGTGGTTGTTGAAAAATTGGGGAATTGATTGATTGCTCTTCACAATCAATGGACTATGTGGAATGTACCAAATGTGCATTGATATAAAACAGCTGTTTGTGTGTTCTAACGCCAGCATCAAGAAGGCCAAATAAAATTAAGATACTCAGGCATAAAACAAAGACATCATTGTAATCATCAGCATACTTTTTACACATTGTCCTAAGACCATTGTGTAATTGTCTGACCCTCTTGATAAATTCTTCTCTGCCACTGAGCCAGTTCTTTTGAGAAATTAAACATCCATGATTTAATCTTGAAAGACTGAATAAGTTTTACAAATTAATAGCTATGCAAGGCAGGCACTGGGGGGTGGGAGAAGTGGTGCTTTCCTCTCAGTCCTGTCCAGTAACTTCTCAGTGCCTTCCTCCTTCACCCAGTGGTATAATAGCTGTGCCCTAACACTAGAGTTTGATTCCTGAGCATGTTAGATAAATTCTAAACTGTTCATTGCTGTCATTGTTTATCTTTCTAAAATGTTTCTAGGACATCTAAACAATAATAAGCCAATTTACATATAGTAAGTCTCATCGATTATTGTTCATAGCCAATTAGATAGAAGTCCTTTTTAGGAAGAGGGATTCTGGAATAAATTAGGAAGGAAAAGTCTTGGTCAGATCAACTTTTCCTTGCCTTCTGAAGTTTGAATTCTTCATTAATTACAATTAGGATGGGAATTTAATCTCCACACCAGATGAATTTGCATAAATACCATATTCTGTAACAAACAAAGCATATAGAAACCTTTTATCCTTAATTCAGTTCTCTACAGCACCTTGATGTGGTTCTGATTGTTTACTTGAATGTTATAAGAAATTTTCTAAGATGTTATTTACAAAACTACACATGATACTAGTTCAACACCAGTCCCTAATAATTAAGTCATTAATACTGTGGTAACTATGTGATGACAGATGGTAACTAGACTTAGGGGAACATTTTGTAATGTCTAAAAATATTGAATCACTATTATATACACCCAAAACTAATAGAAAATTGTTTGTCAATTATACTTTAATTAAAAAAAAAAAGACTTCTGCAGGTCACCTCTCAATCATCTACCATAATAAATAGGAATATTGAAAATCAGGTGATTCCTACCTGCTTTCTGGATGTCACTGAAATGAATAGATGAAGCCAGGAGCCAAGAAATAGAAGGTCAGTACTTGGAGAATGAGGATAAAAAGTTATATCTGGTTGAAAGAAGAGAAGTAAAGGGAAATGAAGGTTGAACTGTATACCTTTACCTTCAAAGTTTAAGATTTAGAGTTTAGTGTTGATTCAAGAGAAAGTTGCATGGTTTTGTTCTGCAACTTTGGGTCAATTGCAATGATAGACAGGCCTATGGACATTTTACCAGCAATTCCAAGGCTGTCACCAGGAAATACGGAATTGTGAAAATACTGGTCAGATGGTCTGACTTACTTCCCGAGTAGAGAAGTACTCTTCAAGTGTAGGAATAATCTCTCTACCTATTCAGGTTTTTTTTTTAATTTTTATTAAAAATTTTATTTATTTATTTGACAGAGAGAGAGCACAAGCAGGCAGAGTAGCAGGCAAAGGGAAAGGGAGAAGTAGGCTCCCTGCTGAGTAAGGAGCCGACACAGGGCTCTATCCCAGGACCCTGGGATCATGACCCTAGCAGAAGGCAGTCGCTCAACCAACTGAGCCACCCACACACCCCTCTACTCAGGTTTTTAATAAAAATAAGTTATTTAATACTATCCATATGTCGTATACTCTTACCTATGCAATACTATGGTTAGAGGACATTTCTTTTCAAAAATCTTACTTGTACCCTTACTAACTTAGCAGTTCAGTTTCCTAAAATATATGTATATTCACCTTATTTGCATCTACAACTGCCTCAGACCATTTTCTTTGCCTTCAACTCCATCTGCTTCAATTTGAACTGAGCTACTATTTTTAACCCTAGTGTTCATTGCCTCGTTAACACTATGAGGCTTCTCCCACAGCAGTCCCTTACTCCCTAGCAGCAGTTCTTTTATCCTGGCCTAAGTGATTCCTCTGGCCCCTTGCACTCTCCAGTGCACCTTTTAAAGGAAAGCTTGTGCCTAGCCCAGCTGCTTTTAATTCTTTCACACATGGCTGTTCCCCCTGATCGAGGGCTGCAGTTCAGTTTAAAGGACCCAGATTCTTAAGAAACTTTTTTTTTTTAGGAAACCATTTTTTAAGGACTAAGTAAAGACATTACTTTATAAGGTCTCATTACATAGTTCAAAAAATGGGGGGTAAGAGTGGTAGAAGACAAAGCTGTTAACATTTAAGGAATCCTCACATACATCAGAATTTTGGAAAGCACTTTCCTATGCTCTCAGTTTTAATATTCACAATACTGTATGAGTCAATGATCTCATTTTAGAAAAGAGGAACTAGAGGGCCAGGCTTACAAATTCTAAGGAAAAAACCCAGGAACCTAAAGGATACCTGCCCAGCTCTTAAGACATTGCGCTGTTAGAAGGTAGAAGAAAAGCGTGGTGTTAATTTGCTGAGCGGCAGCAAGATGACAGTCAACAGGATGGACAAGAGGGTGGAGCTGACTGATACTGCGTTCACGTCATGAGTTAGTGTCTGTACTTCATCATTTGTGTGCCCAGTTCAAGTTCAAAGATTATTAGAAGACAAAGTTCTACAAGCCAAATGGCCCTGTAAGAAAACTTATTTTCTGTGACCTTTCTGGATAGCCTCAGACTCAGACAAACAACTCAGGGTAAAAATTTAAACTTGACCGCAGAGATTCCTTCATATGATATGACGGATTTTTTTTTTTTTTAAAGGACCTTTCATCTACTTTTTTTTTTAAAGGACCTTTTTTTTTAAAGGACCTTTCATCTACTTCCCACTTCGGAAAAGACTTTTAGGCTCCACAAAGGACTGCTGGAAAGAACAGATTTGTCTAAATCTGCCCTATTAATTTTGTCATTAGTCCTAATGAGTCATCCCCATAAAAATGCAATTTGGCCTCTTTGCTTTTGATATTTATTAGAGATAACAAGATTTGTGATCAAATATTTTAAACTAGAGTAAGTGGCTATATTGCTGTCATAAACATACAATGAATACACTTTATGATCGTATGCACTAATTAAAAAGCTTGAAGAACCTGGAAAGGGGAAATGTGGTTCTGAGAACAGAGCCCTCTGAAGGTGCCTTTTCCCTTAATAATAACAGTGGTAATAGCTAACACTTACTGATGGCTTTCTGTATGCCAGGGACTTTTCTAAATGCTTCAAGTGTATAATTCCCTTTAATCCTCATAATAGCCCTATGCGATGAGTACTATTACTATCCCCATTTAACATATAAGAAGTGAAATAACTTATGCAAAGCTTGGGTTCAAACTCAAGAGGTCTCTTAATAACTATGCTGTGGAAAGATATCATTATATTTCCGTGGATTCAGTTAAGTAAGTCTTCAGGCTCACAGAGAATATGTTTTCTAATATTGGGAAGATATCTAGGCCTCCTAACAGAAAATACATTTTAAACAAATTGTCAGAGCCCTTAAACTCCTTAAGAAGAATACCACATGACAGTCTACAGCAGGTCTGTTAACTTTTCTATAAAAAGCCAAATAATAAATATTTTAGGCTTTGTGGACTATACAGTCTCTGTTGTAAGCACTCAACTTTGTTTTTATAATGGGAAAGTAAAAATGGACAATATGTAAACCAATGGACATATATGTGTTCCAATAAAACTTTATTCACAAAAGCAAATAGTGGGCCAAATAGAACCCTGTGCTGTACTTTGCTAATTCCTAATGGAGAGTATTGATTTTCAACACATGATCAGTGGCGGGGGTCGGGGGACCATCACCTAGGCACTCACTAGAAATACAAATCTTGGGGCTCCAACCCCAGATGAATCAGAAATTCTGGGGGCTTCACCTCTGTGTTTTTACAAGCCTTCCAGGTGACTCTGATTTGTGCTGTAGTTTAATAGTTTAAGAAATACTCATCCAGTAAAAGGGAGCTAATGTTTATTGAGTATTTGCTTTGTGCCAGGTGCTTCCAATATTTTTCTTATTGAATCCTTACAAGAGCCCTTTCTTTTCTTTTTTTAAAAAGATTTTATTTATTTGCCAGAAAGAGAGAAAGAGAGTGAGGGCACAAACAGGGGAGTAGCAGGCAGAGGGAGAAACAGGCTCCCTGCTGAGCAAACAGCCCAATGTGGGACTTGATCCCAGAACTCTGGGATCATGACTTGAGCTAAAGGCAGCTGCTTAACCAACTGAGCCACCCAGGTGTCCTTACAACAATCCTTTCAATTATGTATTATTGGCTATTTTTCAGTAGGTGCAGCTAGGGCTCCGAGAGGTTAAATGACTTGGCAAAAATTGAACAATTAAGTAGTGGAGTCAAGATTCAAACCAATGGCCCTCTGATTCCAAAATATGCTTTAGCTAATGTATCTCCAAAATAATTTTGGAGATCAATCTATTTCCACTGGTTGAATTTACAGTTGAAGGAATCAGTGACAAAATAGATTAGAGCTATACCCCAAACTATTTCTCATTGCTCCCAATTCAATATTCTTTTCTTTGTACCAAGCTGAAATTGCAAAGTGAGCAGAAATTTCCTTCAAGCTCTGGGACAGAATGTGATTACACCTGGACAGGCAATTCCAGACATTGCCCAGTATGATGGAAAACCTTTATGCTTTCTAGGGGAAATCTAACAGGTCCCATGCTGCTAAAGAAGACACTGGAATTTTCTAGTCATTGCAGTATAACTTGGGTCTATGAACATAGTACTGACATTTCATCCAACCTCTCTCCAGTCCCCATATATAAAGACAGAGAGATCATCTCAAATGTAAAACGTTCAGTGGAGAAGAAGGAGAAAATATATTTATTGAGCTTCTGCGAGTACTAGAAATTATTCCATCGACTTTGTTTGTTTTAGCTCAAATAATCCATCAAGAACCATGAGGTGTAAGAAACCACCTGGGTGACTCAGTCGGTTAAGTGTCTGCCTGTAGCTCAGGTCATGATCCCAGGGCCCTGGGATCAAGCCCCAGGCAAGCTCTCTGCTCAGCAGGGAGCATATTTCTTCCTCTCTCTTCTGCCTGCTGTTCCCACTGTTTGTGTGCTCTCCCAATAATGGAAGCACATGACACAAAACAAATACTCAAAATAAATAAAAAATAAAATCGTTAAAAAAATTATTTCATTATATAGGTGTGAAAAACTAAAGGTAAAATACATGCAACTGAATTCACCATTGTCCTCCAAGTATCTGGACTCGATGTAACTTCAAAGCTCTTTCTTCTTGCCCGTGCTGCCGGCTGCCCAAATCCTGGATACCCTCTACTACATAATGGCCTGCATTGTTTGTTCATAATTTAGAGAGCTCTGTCATGTTCTCTTCTCTAACTAGAACTGTGGTATCTGAAAAAGCATTGTGTGCTTTTGGTTGAAAGACTTAGTGCTTAATTTTTTATTTTACTTTCAAAGGTTTTTTTTTTTTTTTTTTTTAACACAAGTAAAATCAGCTCCAGAAATATGAACAAAAGCAATCGAATAAGAATGAATTTGAAGAGTGCTTATTAACACTCCTCAGAATTTGGTGTTTTGAAACATAATAAAGATCACTTTGTTATAATATCTTTCTCTTCCCCCCAGTTTCAATGTTTTCTCATACGTAACACTTAAAAGTCCCAGCCAGAGACCCATAAAGCAATATTTTCCCCCCATGTAATGGTTTCCTGCACATAGAGTTCAAAACCCTGTCTCCTGGAAAACATTATAAAGAACTTCCACATTATTAGAATGTAACTCACACTCTTTAAAGATCAGCCACATTACTTAAACATAGCCCCATGTTTAAAACACCTCTCCCTGCAGTTGTCTTTCCATAGTTTATATCAGTCCCCTCCAAAAAAATTTAAAAAGGAAAAAGAAGTGTGAAGTTCCTGCATACAAACCATATGTTTTAAACAAAATCCAACTCAAGATGTTTTTTAAAGCTTTGTTTCACAATGAAATTTTAAAATGGAGGGAAAAAAAGCCCCCCCACTTTTTCTGTAAGTTATTATATTAGCTTCCTAAGGCTGCCATAACAAAGTACCAAAAACTTTGTGACGTTAAACAACAGAAATTTATTCTCTCACACTTCTGCATCCTTGAAGTCCAAAGTCAAATTGTCAACAGGACCATGCTCCCTGTGAAGGATTAGGGAAGAATTCTTCCGTGCCCCTTCCTAGCATCTGGGGGTTGCCAGTGTCCTTGGCTTGTGTATGCGTCATTTGGGTCCCTGTCCACATCTTCATGCCCTTCTTCACTGTGTATCTGTGTCCCTGTGTCTGATATTCCTCTCCTTTCTCAAATATAAGCATCAGTCACTGGATTTAGGACCCACTCTAATATGCCTGTTGTAACTTGATTATATCTGCAAAGACCATATTTCCAAATAAGATCACATTCACAGGTACTGAGAATTAGGACTTCAACGTAACTTTCAGAGTGATGCAATTCAGACAACTATAGTTATCGAGTAAATAATATACTTTACTTCAGGCATGAGAATGGGCTACAAGTATTAAAAGTCTTTGCTTTTACAAGAACTAATTTATTGTTTTCCACTGATCTGAAGCCAAATTTTTGGTTAACAACCAAATTTTGTGTATTTATTGCTTCTGGTTAGCATTTATAAAGCTACTAGTTGTAGCTTTTATGGCATTTATAAACATCATTCTTTTCAATTTATCTCCTTAAAAATTATTCAATTACAATCATAAAAATAACCATATATTAAGATCTTATTATGACCAATACATGTATAATGCCATTCGTTTTTTAATCTTTACAAGAACCCAAAAAACAAAATCTTTACAAAAATCCTATGAAGTCAGTACAATTATTACCTACATTTTACAGATGAGAAAACTGAGGCCCAGAGATGTCAAGTAGCTTGCCCATTGCCATACAGCTAAGAAGTAATTAATGAGACCAGCATTTAAATGTCAATGTTGGTTAACATCTTTTTTTTTTTTTTTGGTGTAACAATTCATTCATTCCACTATGTCAGGAAAGCACACAAGGGCGGGTGGGACTAAAGATGATGGAATGCCAACATATTACCTTTCTTTAGAGTGTCCTATGCCAAAGTAACTGGAACAGGTATCTTTTTTCCTGGTGTTCATTCAACAGCAAAGATTTGTTGAGCACACTTTCCATGGGTTAGGCACCAAGTTTGGCACCAAGAATTTAAACAAGGTAAATAAAAATAGAGACTTAAAGCAGTCTTTCATCTAATAGTCACCAATCTAGCTAAACAATATTAAGCCTATGAATTATTTTGACTTCTGCCATAACATTCAAAGCAAACCATAGCACTTTCTGCTCATCTTTATGCAACCAAGATTAGTTCAATTAATATGCATCCATACAGCACAAAGAGCAGAACCTGAGATAGTGAGAAACAGGTCCTAGTGGGAGGAAGGGAACAAGGAGGACAGAGGAGGGAGATGGAAATTAAAATTGGTAAATTTGCAGCACCAAAATGTTCTCACTGATGAGGCCCAACATTTAACATGTTTAGAAGAGAAAGCAGAGGATACAAATCCTACCAATCCCTGTGGACCTTCGGTTCAAGATTGCAGCCCCCTTAGCTGCCAGCCAGATATGGGGAATGTCATAGACTGGAGGCAGGTGGGAAGCTGACCTGCACAGTTATGCAGAAATGGACATGGTATAATTTCTCCTTGACAGTGACTTCGCCTGAATGACTGCCAAGAGAATTTTACAGTCTAATCCCCACCTTCCCTTCATGCTACCACCAGTAAAATTGAAATGTCTCATGGAATAGTGATGACTCAGAGTCGTACAAGAGTGTTTTTTTGTTGTTTTGTTTGCTTGTTTGTTTTTTACTTTCATTCCTGTCTTAGTGCACAGGAACACCCAAATATATTTGTCGTTATTGCTCATGTTCTTCCAGTTGTGTCAGCATCTTTGTTTCATATTTGTGGTTGATACACTGGAGGAGTTTGGCTTCAGTGAGAACACGTGTGTGGCACAGAGTTATATCTGGTCTACAGTAGCTGAATGGTAACACTCATGCAGTGTGGAAGAAAAAGAAATAGTTTTATCACAAGATTAAACAGATGCTCTTTCCCCCTCACTTGGGAAACAATTTCCCTTACTACAACTTTGTTTCGAGTTCTAAAATAACTCAAGGAAGAGTCCAAATCAATGCTATTTGCATTTCTTAAAATTTAAAGAGGATATTTATTTTATTTTATTTTTAAGTAAGCTCCATGCCCAGTACGGAGCCCAGCACGGAGCTTGAACTCATGACCCTGAGATCAAGACCTGAGCTGAAATCAAGAGTCAGACACTTAGCCAATTGAGCCACTCAGGTGAACCTAAAGAGGATCTTTAATATAATAGGAAAGAATAGTTTGTGTATGCATAAATGGTGATCAATTTTCAGTGTAAGTATTAATGAATGAGTAACACTATCGCTATCTCTACCAGCCTCTCTCATGCCTCCAGTGCAACATGAACAAAACCCAAGTCATCACTCTTCAACCTAAACTTGCTCCTGATCCCAGATTTCCTATGGCAGTTAATGGAGCCATCAGTACCTAGTCATTCAAGCCAGAAAGCAAAGTCATTTTATACCTGGGAAGGACTTCCGTTTCTGGATAAGACTGAGTAACTGGCATGGGACTTCCTCCTGACATAAAGAATTATAAAACTAAGCAGGAAGTATAAGACAACTGTTTGCAGGCACTTGACCACAGGAAGCACAAAATTAATCTCTGAGAGATGGAAAGCTCACAGGTTGAGCCTCACCCTTGACCTCTGTCTGGGGATAATTTTGACCCTGGCACAGTGAGCTGATCGACCAAGCAATGCCGGAAAACATTAGAGCCCCAGCCCAATCAGAATAGAGGAATTGAGTTAATATTTCATCAATATCCTACCCATTTAGCTGAAATACCAGTACGGCCATACCCTACAAATAAGAAGCACACTCTAGAATACAATCTACTTTAGATCCTCTATAACAAAACCTAAACTTCCAAACTCTCTCCCTGCCTAGAGATATATATGGCCCGGTAATAGGAATGTGGAAAACACTGTGGATTTTCCACAGAACCATGATAGCAAAGTGTTAAGACAATGGCTACCCAAGTTTAAGTTGCTCAGCAGCTAAATTACTTCTAGAACAAAATCAACACTCTTAGGAGCACTGGGGTGGCTCATTCGGTTAAGTCTCTGCCTTTCGCTCAGGTCATGATCCCCAGGTCCTGGGATTGAGCTCCGTGTCAGGCTCGCTGAGCTGCTGGGAGCCTGCTTCACCTTTCCCTGCCATTCCCCACTGCTTGTGCTGGCTCTCTCTCTATATATCTCAAATAAATAAATAAAATCTTAAAAAAAAATTAACAGTCTTCAAAATAAGGTAACAAAATCCAGTGTCTCTGCCAGAAATCATCTACCAGGTTTATAAGCAAACAAAAATTATTAGACATGCAAAGAAATCTCATAGTCAAGAAAAAAAGCAGTTAATATGAACCAACTTCCAGAATTCCCACATACTAGTTTTAGCACATAAAGACGTTAAAGTAGCCATTATAAATATGTTAAAAAGAATGAAAGAAAAATGTATTCAAGTAAATAAAAGAATGTATGATTTTGATGAGGAAATATGGTATTTCAGCAGAAATATGATTTCAAAGACTTGTTTTCTTTTATTGCAATTGCTTTGGATATCCTTAAGCAAATATTTGCAACATGCTATTTAGATATTTAAAAGTTGATTTTATTACATCACTCTTCTCCTAATCATATTGGGCTGATGATTTCATATTTGATTTGGAAAATTTCCTGGCTTGTTCAAGTTCAAGTAATAATGTCTAGGCATTCAATATCAGTCTGTTTTCCTATCACTCACTTACTCAGCAGACTTTAATAGTTTAAAATTCATATACACATAATCACATCTCAACGGTTGAAAGATATTTCACGGTAGCATTGTGACAATTTTGTTGTTTGGGAAACTTTTTTATTTAAAAGACACATATTAAGCTATGTTTGGAAAAATATCAAAATTTAATATGAAAAATAAAACCTATTTTGAAATATTTCTTTTCTTTTTATTTCTTAAAATGCTGGATTAGGAAAAAGATTTGTTGAGGAATAGCTAGAGTGGGATATGAGGAGGAACAGGTGAATAATCTCTAAAATACATTTGAATACTTTAAAAAAAATCCTTGAGAGAGGATAAGCTAGGAAGCACAGAGAAAACAAGACATGTGACAGAGGAAGGGATGCTCTAAGAACACCACATTTAAATTCTTCCTTGTAAGTTCTGAAAAAGACTCGTGAGAACACCTGTCATATTGGGGGAAGGTATCAGGTTTGACATAAGGAAGAATCATATTTCTACTTTTTGATGAATTCCAAGCGCCAAATGTTATTTCCTTAGAAGTCCAATGCCATTTTCATTTCCTCTGGTGGCCCCATCCCTTGGTGAGCTCTCCATCTTTTGAACTCCTTAGTACTACTATACTCTCTATAACACTCATATAACACAGAATGTGCTAGTTTTTACTGTATTTGTGATAATCTTGACAACCTTTGGAAGGTAGCAGTGTGCCTTTGTGCATTTGTATCCCGAGTCTTAGACAGTGTTGACACAAAGTAAGTCCTCAGTGCTGAGGAGATGTTCTCAGCAGACTACAACATGACCTTCTGGCATCTTTCCACTCAACAGTAGAGCACTGAATATTTTACCATTAGATTATAATGGTACATCTACTTCATATAATTCTCCTCTAGATTGTAAGATTTTGAGGGCTAAGACTATGTTGTATTCACCTTCTTACTCAATAGTTTGCACATCAGAGGAATCTAAGACACTGTTGTTGGATGGAAGTATGAATGAGGGAACTGAGCCAGGAAGGGTGGGTTTTAGTCCTTTACTACTAACTGGTTAAAAAATATTGAGCAGGGCACCTGGGTAGCTCAAGCAGTTAAGCTTCTGCCTTCAGCTCAGGTCATGATCCCAGGGTCCTGGAATCAAACCCGGTGTCAGGCACCCTGCCCAGGTGGGAGCCTGCTTCTCCCTCACCCCTTGCTTGTGCTCTTTCTCACTCTGTCTCTCCCTCAAGTAAATAAATACATTCTTTTTAAAAAATTGAGCAAATGACTTAGAATCTCTCTCTCTCTCTATATATATATATCTATGAAGAAATTAGATTTGATAATAATAAAAGGTCTCTTTCAGTTCTAAAATTCTAGAATTTGATGGTGATGGTGATAACTTAAAATAGAAAGGCACTTTAGTTTGAAAATTGAATCAGTGAGCCAGATGATATCAGCTCTTAGCAATTGGTTTTCTCCTGCCTCCAAACCTCCTATCACTTGGAACTCTAAAGATGCAAAACAGGTCAGCATGCTGAAGATTTGGGGGATGGCATTATTTTATAAATAGCTCCTCATCAGGAAAAGATTGGAGACCCTCGACCCTGGATAATAAGTATGAAAAGGTGATTTACACCAATAGCTCAACAAGTGAAGCAATCTGTTTCAATTTTGAACCAAAGTCTAGTTTTCTAAGCATGCTTGGTCTTCTTCCCTTACCCATTCAGGAACAACATCACTTGATTTGATGAGGTCTGTAAACTGATGGGTACAGGATCCCTACATATCCTGCATACATTGTTAAGTCCTATGTATCTGCACTATTGCAAGCTCTGTATGTATTATAACCAATTCGACAGATAAGGACACGAAGGCAAAGATTGCTGAGTATACACAGCTAATACATGGCAGGGCAAAATTCAAATCATCACTGTCTGACCCTGAAAGGATATTAGAATGGTGCAGGTTCTCTAGAAATCTCACTTCCTTGGAGGTGAGGATGGGGGAAGGACTGACGAAAAATGAATAATTCAGGCTTTTAGACAAAAAGAAAAGATTTCCTGCCTTCATTCCCAAATAGCTTTGCCTATGTGTAGACTATAGAGATGATTCCCAGACTGTTCATATTTATTTGGAAAGCCAGTGACCATTCCTCAGAGACCAGCAAGGAGATTGCCTTAACTGGCGATCTGAACAGCATCCAGGTCTGGTGGGTCCTAGAAGCAGACCTCTCCTGATGGAGCACAGCTGTGCTGAAGCAGGTGGGCTTTGTTATGAGTTACAGAACCACAGAAAGGTCTCAAAGGCAAAGGTTGCTCTTTCCTTTCACCCAGGAGATGGAATATATATCAAATGGCTCTTTGGAGAAATTTTATTCTGTTGCTTTCCATTTCCCCAGGATTTTGTAAACCTCATGATTTGGGACAGAGAAGAAGAATAATTCTGCTGTATGTTCTTATTCATATTTCCTCTATTCATCATGTTTCCATATTCATAATTAATAACTGGAAATAAAACCGAACACACACACAACAGGGGGAGTTGTCTTCCGAAGAGCTGGCAAGTTCTTTTACTTGTCTTACTGAAACCAAGATCTTTTGGCCAGTATGTCTGAGTCTTTCAGCAAGCATTATTTATTAGAGAATCACAGTTATTATTTTGGCTTATATTCCGAAAATATTTGCAGCAGTTTCTGAGTAGGATATGCCTAGCCCTTGATTTGGAAGACTAAAAAAAAACCTCATGTATTTCTTCTTTTTCAATCAGTCCTAGGAACTTCAAGTATTAAACAAGTAAATATCTCCCAGGGTTTTGTTAATTCACATTGTTTTCTGATGAAACAGTAGGTTTTTTAAGTCATTAAAAAGTATATTTTTTGGGCATCTGGGTGGCTCAGTTGGTTAAGCGTCTGCCTTCAGCTCAGGTCGTGATCCCTGGGTCCTGGGATGGAGCCATGCATTGGGATCCTCAGCAGGGAGCCTGCTTGTCCTTTTTCCTCTCCCCGAATTCGTGCATGCATTCTCTCTCTTCTCTCAGATAAATAAATTAAATCCTTTTTAAAAAGTATATTCTTAAATAGAAGCCAACTCCTTCCCAGGGAATGAATCCCTCCTGTGACATCCAGGTAAGTTATTGTGCTTCTGACAATAGTCCCACGGGCTGGGAACTACTTTCAGCAAAAGGATTTCCCCCCCATTTTCCAGGTAACTCTTATTTTTAGAACATTCGTCTTATATTGACCTGAAATTGTATCTCTATAATTTCATCTTCATAGATACTCTTTCTTGCTCTTCTTTGTGGGCTTCTCTTGCTCTGCCCAGCCCATAAATTTGGGTGTATCTCAGAAATCAAAATGCTTTTCTTTTTTTTTTTTTAAGATTTTATTTATTTATTTGACAGACAGAGATTACAAGTAGGAAGAGAGACAGCAGAGAGAGAGAGGGGGAAGCAGGCTCCCCGCTGAGCAGAGAGCCCAATGTGGGGCTTGATCCCAGAACCCTGGGATCGTGACCTGAGCTGAAGGCAGAAGCTTTAACCCACTGAGCCACCCAGGCACCCCTCAAAATGCTTTTCTTATTTCACCCACTGTCCTCGGGCAGTCTATGATTTCAGGGTTCACCTACATGGTGATAAGTCTATCTATCCCAAGCCCTGATTTTGTGCTTACCTTTAGGTTAATATATTTAGCCACCAACTAGGCATATCCACCTGGCTGCCTCACAGGTACCTCATATTCAACTTAAATAAAAATGGTTTTACCTTTCCCTTGACTCCTGAATATGGCGAGTGATCTTACCATCCACCCAGTCTCTTAAGAAACTGGGAAATCATCTTGGATTTCTCCCACTCACAGCCCATCAGTCATCCAGCCCTTTTGATACTGGCCTGTTAAAAATCTCATGTGTATCTCTTCTTCCTCAACTCTACTACCAAAGGTCTTCATTGTTTCTTGACTGATAATGGTAAGGGCCTCTGTATTGTTACCCTTCCTCAGGCTTTACCCCCTTCAATCTTTGTTCTTCTCCAGAGTGAGCCACCTAAGTTTAAATCTCTTGATCCTATCTGCTCAACATTCTTAAATAATTTCATCTTTTAAAAAAAAAATAATTGCATCTTGTGAAAGGATAATCCTAAATGCATTTGATGGCATTAAGATCTTGTGGACAGACCCATTAGGATGGCTATTTATAACATATTAAGAACTATAACTCAACAAACTAACAACCCAGTTTTTAAAATGGACAAAGACTTGAATGGACATTTCTCCAAAGAAGATATACAAATGGCAAATACGCATGTGAAAAGATTATCAACATCACTAATCATTAGGGAAATAGAAAATCACAATAAGGTAACTTTTCACATGCATTAAGATGGCTGCTATATATTTTTTTAAATGTAAGTTTTGGGGACAGCTAGGTGGCTCAGTGGGTTAGGCCTCTGCCTTCGGCTCAGGTCATGATCTCAGGGTCCTGGGATCAAGCCCTGCATCGGTCTCTCTGCTCAGCAGGAAGTCTACTTCCTCCTCTCTTTCTGCCTGCCTCTCCACCTACTTGTGATCTCTGTCTGTCAAACAAATAAATAAAATCTTTATATAAAAAATAAAAAGTAAGTTTTGGCAGTGGAGAAATTAGAATTCTTGTACACTCCTGGTGGAAATGTAAAATGGTGTCACTGCTATGGAAAATAGTATGAAGTTTCCTTTAAAAATTAAAAATGTAATTACCATATGATCCAGCAATCCCTTTTCTAGGTATGTACCTAAAACAATTGAAATTGAGACTCAAACAGTTATTTGTATACCCATGTTTATAGGGACATTATTGACAATAGTCAAAAAGTGGAAGCAACCCACGTGTTCCTCAATGAATGAATGGGATAAATAGGTAAACAAAATGTGATGTATCTCTATATCTAAGTTGACTTAAAAAAGGAAGGAAATTCTAACCATGCTGCAGCATGGATGAACCTTGACAACATTATGCTAAATGAAATAAGCCAGTCACAAAAAGACAAATACTGTAAAATTCCATTTATATGAGGTACTTAAAAGTGGACAAATTCATACAGAAAGTAGAGTGGTGGTTGCCAGAGGCTGGAAGTAAGGAAAATATGGAGTTATTATTTAAATTCAGCTCGGGAAGATGAAAAAAGTTCTGGATTGGCTGTGGTCATGGTTGCACAAGAAGCTGAATGTACCTAACGCCACTATACACTTAAAAATGGTTAAAATGGTCAATTTTATGTTGGGTATATTTCACAATTAAAAAAAATCCTACAGAACCTAATTCTTAGTTACCTGTGCTTGTGTACCACTATTTGCTCCAGCAAACCTGAACCACTTGTAGTCCTTAAACATACTCGGGCTCTCTCTTGAATCGGTGCTTTCCTGTTTGCTGCCTGGTCATTTCTAACTCTTGGTCACTGCTCAAATCTAGGCTAACTCACCATCACACTGGTTTACCTGGGATCGAGGGATTTCCCGGGATTTGGGACATTGAGTGCTCAAAGTGGGAAAGTCTGAGGCAAATTGGGAAAATCTGGTCACCCCACTCAAATCCCCATGATAACAGCATTTCCAAATTTAATCAACATCCCCAAATGTCCTTGATGTCCTCATTTAAGAACTTGAAAACTTCAACTTGGAAATCGCTAACATCAGGACTTATGATGTACTGTAAGAAATTTATGCTGGTTCATATCTATTTATTAATGAATATCCCTTGAGTTATTATACACTATTTGGCTTGTTATCATCTAAAACACATTTCTTTCTGGTTTCCTAAGAGTATCATAAAAATCTAGTCAAATGCCTTGCCAAGACCCAGATACACCATTTGATATTCACTCCTTTGATCCAAGTTTTGCCAATCTGCCCCAAAAGGAAATTAGATTAATCTGTCAGATCTTGTGATTTGTAAAGTCTACTGGCTTCACATGGTCGCAGCTTGCATGTGTGCAATGCACACACACACACACACACACATACACACACAGACATCTGAGCAGTTCTTTAACTGAGTAGAATTAACCCCTCTGGAACCTTATCTTGGAACTACATTGATTCACTTATAAAGAAATATATTCTACCCTGTACCCGCATGGCCACAGATTTTGCAGGTTTTCAAGAATACTGAAATCAATAAATGGAGCAAAGGATTTTCTTCTCCTGACTCTGCTAGATTCAGTAGTCAATATTAAGCTATGTGACTGAAATAAAACTTTCAGAGCACAGACATGGGCTCTGGCCTGGTAATACTTGGTGAACTAACTGGCTAAGAGTCTAAAGCAAACACTCTAGGATTCATACGAATGTTTATTTCACATGTAACGTAGCTCTGTGAATACGCGTTCATTTATACAGATATAAATATAGGTCGTGAGTAGTGAAGTCATCAACATTAAAACCAGTAATTTTTACCTTTTGGAGAGGTTAGGAGGGAGATGCATCTCCTTTTGAACTGATCCTTAAGTAATTTCGGATTTGTTTTGTTTTGTTTCCAAGCAAAAACAGGGCTGTTTCTGGTTGTCTGGGGCTTGTACCATGCAGCCAGGGAAGAGAAGCTTTTCTCTCTGTGAGAGGATACTTTGTTTCCTGCCTGCAATGAAAGCATTGTAGGAGTTGCAAATAAGAAGCAAACTGCAGTAAAATGTCAATCAACCAGAATGAAAGTCATTACTAACAATAGTAAAAATAATGTTACTACTGTTATCATTATCTTCAGAAATAGTATTACTACTATTATTATCATTATCATTATCATCAGCAGGACCTGTATTCCTACTGTGTCTCTGCTATTCATTAGCTCTGGGACCTCAGCTTTGTCTTCAAGTCCGTTTCATGATTTGTAAAATTGGGATAAACAATACTTGGGCTGCAGACCATAAAGTGTGGTTGGGAGGCCATAACATTTATTGAACATGGGCTACGTGCCAGAAACTGGCACCCTACATGGGATGATTTCATTTATTATTTTTTAAAGATTTTTTTTATTTATTTGAGAGAGAGAAAGTGAGGAGAGGGGCAGAGGGAGAGGGAGAGGCTAGTAAGCAGGCTCCCCACTGAGTGTGGAGCTGGTGAGGGGCTCAATCTGACGACTCTCAGATCATAACCTGAGCCGAAATCAAGAGATGCTTAACCAACGGAGCCACCCAGATGCCCCAGGGATTATTTCGCTTAATCTTCACAGAACCCTTGTGAAATGAATAGCAGTATATTACCCTTACTTTGCAAACAGGGAAGCTGAAGGTGAGAGAAATTCCATAATCCACCTTAGAGCCCACGCTTCGAAGTGGCAAAGCTAGGATTTGATCCCACACTGGGTTAAGCCTACTCTACCATATCGCATTCAAATATATGTGGACTTGTTCCAGCTGTAAGCTATAGACCTGCCTATAGAAATTTAAGTACATAAGAGGGTACATTGATTTTCCCTTCCAGAGTGGGAGGGGAATTTTATACATTCCTGGGGACTTCCTTAAAAACCTATATGATTTCACTGATTTCTTAAGTCAAAAGTAACAGGGTCCATGGAGTCTTTCAGAGGTATCACGTAACAAAAGTGATGTTTATGTAATATTCAAACTATCACCCATTATTTACATAAATGTGCTTAATATCACAATGTATTTAAAAGAAGCATTCCACACAAAGCAGATATTCATGACATTCAAAAGCTACATAACTTTCATATAATGGAAATAATCCTTTATGCAATCTGGTCCATAAATTTAAAAATCCTTCCTTTCATATTCCTTCTTTTATAAAATGCTGATCTTGGGGGAAAATCATCTATGCTACTGTAGTCCAATACTATTTCTCTTGCATTTTATTTAAACCAAAGATTTTTAGGAAGAACATCCATCTCTACTAGAATTAGTCTGGTTAACCTTGAAGGCACTCTCTAATTCTTTCCATTTCTTATAATTCCTAAATATTTTCTATCCACATTTAGTATTTTTTTGACCAAAGTAATGCTCCATACTTTTGGGCTGGCACTAATGGAATTCTAAATACTTTCCCCTTGAATATATATT
Organism: Lontra canadensis; assembly: GCF_010015895.1. NCBI lineage: Eukaryota > Metazoa > Chordata > Mammalia > Carnivora > Mustelidae > Lontra > Lontra canadensis. Next base: position 331,923 of record NW_022631027.1, on the reverse strand, counting down.
CCAAAATATATTGTTCTTGTCCTAGGCTATAGATATTTTGTTAAAACACACATTGGCTATAGCGGTTATGAGGGTGGATAAATGAAGAAAAACTAAATGCTCTCTGAGAAGAAAATGATGAGTGATTATAGTGGGCAGATATTATCCTAAATCCCTAATTTTGAGACAATTTAAGCATCAACATGGTTTTGCAACCCTTTTAGTTTTATTCAATATTAATACACTTATTAATTTTATTAAGATTTTATTTATTTATTTGACAGAGATCACAAGTAGGCAGAGAGGCAGGCAGAGAGAGAGGAGGAAGCAGGCTCCCCGCTCGAGCAGAGAGCCCGATGCGGGGCTCAATCCCAGTACTCCGGGATCATGACCTGAGCTGAAGGCAGAGGCTTTAACCCACTGAGCCACCCAGGTGCCCCCTGTTATAGAATCTTTAAACATGACTGAAATTTCCTGAGGAGAGAAATTATTTGTATGTTGTTCTAATAAAGCCTTCTAGTCAATGTATTTCCTAAATTGAAATGTGGAAATGTGAGCTAAATAAATAGACTTAAAGAGAAAGAAATTGGGAGGGGGGGTAGGAGGGATGGGGTGGCTGGGTGATGGACGCTGAGGAGGGGGTGGGCTCTGGTGAGTGCTGTGAATTGTGTAAGACTGATGAATCACAGACCTGTAACCCCGAAACAAAAAATACATTTTATGTTAATTTAAAGAAAAGAGAGAGAGAGAGAAAGAAACTGGGTCTTGAGTCTTGTCTTTCTCCGTCTCTCTCTACTCTCTCTATCTTTCTCAACAGGTACACAGGAAAGAATTTTGATTTAACATTTGTGCGCAAACACAAAACAAAACAGAAGGAAAATTACATGATTAGTTCATATTGTCTGTAGAAGCTCTAGTGTTTGCTTGAACAAAATGGGAGACCTGCTCTATATCACAGTAAATGTTAAAGCCTAAGAATTTTATGTCAGGAAAACCAATTTTAAAACGTACCATTCAAAGAGAAATTTAGAAAATTTCATCTTAGAATTCTTGTCAATCTGAAACCTTTGAGACCTTGGTATAAATAAAAGTGTGACTATGTTGGAAATCTTATTTTTTTTTAATATTTTATTTATTTATTTGACAGACAGCTAGAGAGAGAGCACAAGTAAGCAGAGCGGCAGACAGAGGGAGAGAGAGAAGCAGGCTCTCCACTGAGCGGGGAGCCCGATGCGGGGCTCGATCCCAGGACCCCGGAACCACGACCCGAGCCGAAGGCAGCCGCCCAACCAACTGAGCCACCGAGGCGCCCCTGGAAATCCTATTTTAGAGCATAAGAGGGTCACATGTAATCATTGGATTCATTTTCTCTATTGGGTGAGAGCCAAATGAATCAAGAATAGTTATATCAAATCCTGCTATTAATCATACACTCTTCTTTAAGGACTGCCGGGAAACAACTGTGGCAGACAGAGCTGGCACAGAGAGATCAGAAATGGGAGAGCCCTTTCCAACCAAAGATCTAGACGAGTCCCATAGATGGAGTCATGGACAGACTGACTGGACAAATGTAGAAGTGTCTGAAGCAAAAAACCAAAGGATTTATTTTCAGTGGGGAAAGAAATATTATCACACCTACCATAATCTTTCACAAAAGCCACTCAGTAAACAGTAATTCTTTATAGACTTGAAAACAAAATAGTTTCAGCCTAAACCTTCTTTCAAAATATTTCCTAAAATGTTACAAGATGTGACTGGGATAGATACAGGGGAATGAAGCACACAAAAGCTTAAAGGTAGTAATATTATCACATTTCTTATTTGGCACTGTGTTTTATTCTTCTCTAAATTTTATATTCACATGTGTTATATTTCTTTTCTTCTTCTTATTTTTTTAATAGTAGGCTCCACACACAACATGGGGCTTGAACTCACAACCCTGAGTTCAAGAATCACATGCTCTACCAAGTGAGCCAACCAGGCAACCCCAATGATATATTTCTTGGTAGAAAAATTGTAATATTTGGATTTGTCATTTAGTGTGATTCTATGTACCATAATTACCTGTTAATATAACTTTAAATTGTTAGTTAGAAATTATTTATGTACATCTAGAATATCACACTCTAAAAGCTGTAACATTAAACTCTTTTCACCAACTTTTAGACTAGAATTTCGTACTATGAAAAATGAGGAAAATTGCCAGAGGAAATTCAGGAAAAGTAAATCTGAGTAAAAATTCCTTTCACTACTGAAATACCTACTATTCCCATAAAATAACTCCATTATAACAGTTCTATAAAGGAATTTGGGTGGAGATACACTAAAAAGTTTAGAAAATCTATATTCCTATAGAGAATTCTCCCTAAATGAGTCTGCCTCCTGTCTCTACCATGCTGCATCTGATATCAGGAGCACATTGTTGGTAGCAATTAATTTTTAATGGGAAGAGAGAATCAGGGGAGAAATCTTTAAGGTTTCAAAGACACACTCCAAAGTACCAGGTTGTTTTTTGTTTTTTTGTTTTTCCTTTTAAGATTTTTTATTTATTTGACAGAGAGAGACACAGCGAGAGAGGGAACACAAGCAGGGAGAGTGGGAGAGGAGAAGCAGGCTTCCTGCCGAGGAGGGAGCCCCATGCAGTGCTTGATCCCAGAATCCTGGGATCATGACCTGAGCCGAAGGCAGATGCTTAACGACTGAACCACCCAGGCAACCCCCCCAAAGTACCAGTTTCAATTTAACTTTAAATACACATTTGAAAATTAATGGACCTCCTGGTAATACTGTAGCTTTTGGAATTCATCCAGAAGGAGTTTAAAATGGAAATGCTGACAGATTGTGCACTTCAGTGATATGAACGGTGTCACTATAACACTTTGCTTCTTGGCATGATGCCCATTGTAATGAACATCCCCATGGCCATATTTTAATTTCACACAACACACAGACAGACACTTCTTCGAATGGCAGACCAAAATAAAATATCAGAGCACTTAGTAGGACATACCGGACATATGTGTCCCTTTTATTTTACCTTGTCTGATATTTGGACTCAGATTATTCTAGTCCATTGATTAGGACATTAAAACGGATTAAGTTTCCTTGCCAGAGAAAAATGAGTTGCCTTCAGATCAATCAGTAGCCTCCACCTAGCTCGCTTCACAAACGAATAACACAGAATCTGTGCTAACTGGCGAGAGCAATAAGACATTACACAGAAGGAATGAGAAACAAAGAACTGGGATGGCAGAAGCAAGTAATTAATGGACGGTAGACTGAACCTTAGTTCTTGGTACTTCCTGGTTTTATTTGAACCAGTTAAGTTAGACTCTAGGGTGTGTGAAGTGATCAAACTGATCCTGCTTAAAGGGAAAGTGGTTGGGTGGGAGTGGAATGGTGGACTCTTAGTACTATGCAAAATGTGTCAAGACTGCCTGGTGTATTTCTGTCTGGTTTTCAGGCCTAGTCCCAATAAACATGTTATGTTTCCCAGTAAAGTCAGACTAAAACACCCTTCCAGCACTACATGGCCCAAAGCATCTCAGAGAACATGGGCACCCACATGGAAGAGAAACACACTGTGGAGAGCTCACTAGCTCCTGAACCATCAAACCAAGAAAGGAACGTCATTCTGTCAACAGTTTTAGATGCACATTTGATTAGTTCATGACAATGAGAATAAAGTAACAAGAAAAGCAAGATCCTAGCAGAAACAGACTTGGGAAGGTAATAGTGGCAGTAAAAAGATCAAAAAAGTTTGCACAATAAAAGACAGGAAATTCACATTGGAGCAGAACTGCAAAAATTTCCTTGCCATCCAAGCTAAGAATTTTCATTGGTTTATCTAGTGAGGAGGGACAGAAATATTTTATCATGTGCAATACATTGTATACAAACATGTCTCAGCTAGCTATTTGACAAGTGTATATAATTCACATCCCAAAGTGAATATTACGTCATTCTTATGAATTTTTTGGTCATCTTCTCAAAAGCCCCAGTAAAAGACCCTTCCAGCTATTGGCCTGGGGTCCCCACCTAATTACTGTAGCCACAGTAAGTATCCCTTATATTTTAACAAACTCTATGTCTCTAACTTAGGTACATTATGTACTAAACACAAAATGAAATCTTAATTTCCAGGACCCATATTTTAAAGTAAGTAAAGTTTAAATAGGTATCTCTAATGTGCCAGTGAAGGCGCTCCATGATCCTTCCATCCTCGTCTCTGTATTATAGTCATCCCAACTGCAGGTCCCTAATCATGGTGCTAGAACCTTTCATACCGCCATGCTGCTGTCTGTGCTTGTCTGTGCTGCCACCTCCACCCAGACTGGTTTGAATCTTCCTGTCTACTTGGCAAACACCTCTTCATTTTTAAAGACCCAAGCTTCACATGCTCCTTCCCACTTACTCTCGACAGAATAATGTATTCTCTCCTGCCCTGTGTCACCAGTTGCTTTTTCTTACTTTTTTCTATCATCTATACCAGTTCATTTTTCTTATTAGATTCTGTTCCTGGCAGGTAATAAACTCCTTAAGAGGAGTAATTATGCCACTTATCTTCATAACTGCAGGTCTGAGGACATTATCTGATACACAGTAGGCATGACACTCTTTTTTAGTTATTCATTCATTCCATAAATATTTAAGCATGGAATTTTGATTAAGCCATGATGATTCTGCTCAGGTACATAAGAACAAGAGTACTTACTCATTAAGAGATTTCACAGGCTGTCAATAAGCATTGTGTTTAATAAATAAGTCAAGAATGGGTTGACATGTTAATATATCACCAGTCTATCTGTATCAGAATTACTTGTAGTCTTTTAAGAATTACTTGTTAAAAATGCAGTTTCCTGAGTCCTGCCTCAGACATGCTCAATCAGAATCTCTAGGCATAAGACTCGGGAATCCATAATTGTAAAAAAAAAAAAAAAAAAAGCAACTCATTTACCATGTTCTTACAATAAAGTAAGCTAGAGAAAAGAAAATGTTAAGAAAATCCAAAAAAGACAAAATACATTTACAGTACTGTATTATATTGAATAAAACCCACATATAAGAAGACCCACACAGTTCAAACCCAAGTTATTCCAAGGTGAGTTGTAGTTAAATTGAGATCACAAAACTGGTAATCAAGATTTGGACCCATGCAGACTGACTCTGGATAAAGTTGATGCTGTTGGGGTACCTGGGCGGCTCAGTCCTTAAGCATCAGCTTAGGCTCCGGGCATGATCCCAGCGTCTCAGGATCAAGCCCCACGTGGGACTTCCATTTCAGCGTGGAGCCTGCTTCTCCCTTTCCTCTCCCCCTGCTTGTGTTCCCTCTCTCTCTGTCAAATAGATGAATAAAATCTTGAAAAAAAAAAAAAAACTGATGCTGTCAATATTTCCACTGCTCCTTCCCTCCCTTCCTCCCTTCTTTCCTTTCTAACTCACTCTAATCCCCTGAGTTGTTCAAGGTTCCACTGTAATCTTTTTCTGTCTTAGTGTCCTCCTCTGAAAGAGGATGATTAACGGTACCTACTTAATAAGATTTATTAAGAGGATAAAATGAGTTAATATATAAAAAATATTTCAAACACTACTCATGCATAGTAAATATTATGATGTATTTACTATATTATTATTTTTTGAACTCTTATACTATTATTTAATAATGCAGAGTTTTGGTTCTATTTCTTTTAATTCTGCATTGCTTCTCCCCATTTCCTATAACCTAAGTTTATATCCTTGGCTCTCTGTTGTCCATTTCAATATTCACTTCTTTGAAAATAGATTTGACTGTTAAAGCCTCAAATACCACTTTGTGCAGAAAATGAAGAAATGTAAAACTCTAGCTCTCGCCTTTCCCCTGAACTCTAGCTTTCAACTCCAACAGATCTTTGGATGGTTCCAATAGAATTTCCTACCAAGATATCAAGCTAAATATGTCTAAAACTGAATTAGTTGTCTTCCCTTTGACATTGGTCAATGGCATAATTTTTCAGTCATTTGGACTTGAAATTTCATTCTCCCTTCCCGATGTGACCAGTTATCAGAACTTCCTAATTTCTTTTAATAATGACCTCCTTATTTAGCTTTTCTGTCATTTCTCCCATCTTTGAAAATACTAGCATATTTCAATACATACATCTAACTTATCCTCTAACCTTCTGTCTTTTCAATCTTGGCATCTGGTACTGATCAGTCTTCTTAAAATGAGAATTTGAAACATAATCATTTATCAGTTTGAAATTCTTTAATTTGTTTCCTATTGCCCATAGATCAAATCTTAAATGGTAGAATGTAAACTCCATGAAGGGAATTTTCATGCATTTTGTTCACCAGTGTAACTCAGTGCCTAGAAGACTCCCGGGCATATACTAGGTAACACACTAAATGTTTATTGAATGACTGAATGAACCTTATCCTGGCATTCAGAGACTTCCATATTTTGCTCTAGACCGCTCTTCCATTGCACAAACTTCTAAGACAAACTGATGAATCTGTTTCTTTCCCTCTGAATCTAATTAAGATATCCTCCTTTTCCCCATTGTTTTCAATCTCCTATTCTCCATTTCCAAGCACGTTGTCTGTTTCTGCTCCACCTATGTAAATCCTCTTTACTTTTCAAGGCCCAGCTAAGTCCCAAGGTCTCTGTCTTGATTAATTTGATCTATGTGAATCTCCACCATCCTAAAAGTCTATAGCATTTAAACCTTACACTGTTTATTTTTAACTGGGCAAATGCCTCTGCTCCTATAAACACAAGTACTCTCTTTGAGGCTGTGTATATACTTTGAAATCTTCTGCATGATAAGAGCTCTATTAACTATAATGAGCAACTATTCTCTTCTTATAGTCAAAGAACCTGAGATATATTTTAATGATAATTCAATTTCATACAGCATTCAAATACTCACACTCAAAAGAAAAAAAATGTTTTTAATCCTTAATGATTTGATGGGAAACTGGAGAGAGAGATTAGGTGAGTTACTGCTTAATTCTTACCTATTCTTTCTACTCACCAAATTACCTGTCTTTCTTTAGTTGACTGCTAATCCAAAAATAGAAAAACTGTAGTTTAAGACTGTTAAAGAATGGCTATCTCCCCTCAGCCCCGGATTTCTAGAAGAATTCCAAAAAGCTGTGGCTGTTTGTTACAAAAATCAAGGGGTGGGAAGGGTTTTACAGTAGTTAGATCTGGCAGGTAGCACCTTGATTAAGTGATCAAAGATAACAGTACTAGTAATAAGATATTTCAACATTATATATACCCAATATGATGCCCTGAGAAAGAGACATCACTTCAGTAGTATTTATGTCAAAAATACATAACCTGAACCTAATCATGAGAACACATCACACAAACCCAGATTGAGAGACCTTCTACCAAATGATGAATGAGAGCTCTTCAAAAGGTTTCAAGTCATGAAAGACAAAAGACAGGAACTTCCACAGATGGGAGGAAACTCAGGAGATCTAACAGTTGAATCTCTCTGTTAATTAATTAACTAAACACAGTATAAGATCCTGAATTAAATACTAGACAAAGGATATTTTGGAAAACTGACAAAATTTGAGTAAGAGCTATTGATTAGTTAATGGTATTGTATCAGTGTTAATTTCCTGGTTTTGATCATCATATTGCTGTTATTTAAGATATCAGTATTAGAGGAAGTAAGTGAAGGGTAGAAAGGAACTCTTTACTATTTTTGGAACTTATATGTACATTTATTTCAAAATTATTTCAAAATAAATAGTTGAAAAATTGAGGGAAAGGAAGAGGAATTAAATTCTATATTCCTGGAGAAGGAAAAATCCCTCAGTTTTTTGGGAAATGATTCCTAAAATTCCAAAGTTTGCATCAATCATTTCTCTTCATCAATACCATTTCTTTAACTTTTATAATATGTGCATACTCTGGGATGCTTTTCAGCATGTAGAGGGATCATTAGCTAGAGATAGCTCACAGAAAAGGCCAGGAAAACTTGTTAGAGAAATGATATTCAATGGTGTACAACAGTCACTGGTTAAACAAACATGCTAAGTAGTATTTTAGGTGCTGAAGATATAGCAGTGAGCAAGATAACAGATCCCTAGCCTCCTGGAATTTCCAGTCTTATTAATAAAAAGGTAAAATCAGAAGGTTAACTTTTTTTTAAGTCCCCAAAACTTGGAAGGTGGACAGGCTGTGAAAAGGCTGTGCGGGTATGGAGGCTTATGTTAAAAAAAAAAAAAAAAAAAAAAAGTTAACAAAAATTGGAGAAGGTATTCAAATCGGAAAGACCATGGTCTGTTAGCATGTTCTAGATGCATAAATGCAGATCATGAATCCGTGTTTATAAGCTAGGAAAGGGCAGAAAGCAGATAAGTGGATTACATGATAGAAAAATCAGCAGAAAAGTAGTACATGGGGCAGACTGAAAGGCAAGAGTGAAGGGAAGGAAAGGTAGCAATGAGAACCGTCGCAGTCTGTTTATAATATGACTTAGCCCACGAGCATTACTGCAAAGAATGCACGAAGGTGGAGAATGAAGGGCTGCGCCGAATAGGATTTCAGAGGGGCATGCGTGAGGAGGACAGAGAAGAAGACGGGATAGGGGACATGTAAGAGGAAAACATCACACTGGGGACTGCTGAAAAAGGGACGGAGGAAAGATACTGGTCACCTACGAGCTTCGGGGACAGCGAGGAGGGTGGCGTGGGAAGCGAGAGTGTGCGGGCGTCGCCGGGGCGGCTGCAGGCGCTCCCCAGGCGCGGCGGGCCCGGGGCTTCACCGACCCGAGCACGGGAGTCCCGCGCGGGTTGGGGGTAGGTTGCGGGGCGGAGGGGGAGGTGTGCACTGTGTTTGGTGATGTCATTGCAAGTCAGTGAGCGGTGAAATTTAACACCGGCCGGATTTGCTGGGCTCTTCTTCCAGGGGAAGCAGCCGGCGGCAGTCAACGCTGAACGCCTGAAGTTGCCACCGGCCCCCTCTCACCGACCAGATTTCCGAAGTGGGTGTGTGTGCTTGTCTGACAAATGTTCAGGCGCGGGGTGTTTCCAAGGACTTCCCCCCCAACACACACACCCCCTTCATCTCCTTCCCTCCCCCAGCCCTCTCTCCTCCCAGCCCCAAAGCAGAGGACTCCACTGAAGTCACAGAGTCGCCTTTGAACCGCAAGTGAACTCGAGGGCTGCGCTCGCGGCGGAGTTCCAGCTGCTGCCGGCGCCCCGCCGCCTGCCAGTGAGGTCTTGCTCCTCGCCCGCCCTCCCAGGGGAGCGCTCCCCCCGGGCTCGTCCGTTACCGAGCTAGGGAGCTAAGCCTAGCTGATTGATCTATCCTTTGGGTGCTATTTCTTTCCCCTTCCTATTTCTCTCCTCCCTTTTTGTTGTTGTTGTTGTTGTTGTTGCGATTTTGGAGCATCGTTTTCATGTTTTTTTTTTTTTTTTTTTTTCTTCTTCTTCCTTTTTCATGGCCAGTACCTGCACCCTTAGCAGTTCGGAGTTGCCTTCTGTTTTCCGTTAGCGCTTCGCTGCAGGGACAAATGCATACAAATGCATTTAGGAGCCCACAGGACAAGGCGTGGAAAGGTCTCCCACACGGCAAAAACGTAAGTAGCCCACTCGCCCGGAGGCTAAGGTTAGACCCACCCCTCTCCCCATCCTCCAGACCCTCTGGGCGGGTTGGAGATCTGTGCTCCCCCGCTCCTTGGCACTTTTCGAAGTTGGGAGCCGGCGAGCAGCCGTGACATCCTCCTCTTGTCTCCTCAATTTGTAAAATACCGTGTTTGAAAGGAAGCCTCCTGCCAGCGGATCTCTCAGAAAGTTCATGCTAAAGAGGTCCTGCGGCTGGGGAGGGAAAGCTCGCTGGCTCGCGTCCCGGTGCCGGCGGCCGCGGTTCCCGCGACTCCCGGAGCTCAGATCGGACGCGGCTGGAGCTCCGGCTCCCGCCGCCCTCGCGCCTTCCTTTCCTTCTCCTTTCTCAGGGCCCTGGCTGAGGTTCTGCTATCCCGCGGTTCTTCTCCGGGCGTCCAGCTTGGGGACTGCCCGGGCGCCGGCGGTCCTCTGGGCTGTGTGCGCGGAGCCTGGACCGCGGGGCACAGATGTGGGCCGCGGTTGCTGGACTGGAGGAGAGGGTACCCGCAAAAGCTCGGGCATCGGGGCGCGGCTAGCCTCGGAGGCAATCGGCTCTTGTCGTTAGGAGGCCAACACACGTGCTGCCCATCTGGGGCCGAGGCAGCGTCCTGCTTCCTTGGCCTGTCACTGGGGAAGGGGCTGGACGCGGGGGCGGGGCTGCTCCTCCTGCAGTGTGTTCGCGCAGGCCCGGACTGGCACCCCACCTCCTCTTTGGGCGCTGTACCAGCTCCTGCTCCCTCCCTCACTGGGAAAACAGCGTGGAGGGGAGTGCGTGCCTTGGCTGGCTGCCCTGCTCCCCGTGGAAGAGGTCAGTGGGTTTTGGAAGTTTGCTTCTGGCCCCTGGAGCCGGAGGAACCAAAAGAGGCTCGGGTCATTTTCTGCCCCGAAGCTGTCCCTTGGGAGAATTGGTGAGGGTAAGGGGTAGACCTGCCGGTGCCCGCTGAGGGCAGGCGGAGGGAGGCGGGGCGCGGGAGAGACCGCCTTGTGGCACTGTTTGTGTGCACATGTGCTTCCCAGCAGCATGCAGGCTGGGGCTCGCGCGCTGTCTGCTCTGACCCCTGTGAGTTCCGACAGCTGGGCTTCCCGGCTGAGGAGGACGCTCCTCCCCACGCGCCCGAAGCCGGATTAGTCAGTGCGGAGGAAAGCTAGCGATCCCGTGCTTGGGGCCAGGGGCCGGCGACCGGGGAGACCCGGATCCCGGAAGAGCTCACCCAATGCCGGTTAATTTCCCCAGCGCGACTCCCGCGGGTCGCACCGGCTTCCCAGGCAGGTTTCCCGCCACATTTCTCAATAAAAGCCCCTCAGCGTGGACCCGGTCGGAAAGCCGGGCTCCCTGCGCAGCCGATCCTTGGGGACCCCGCTCATGTTTCCGCTGATCCGAGTCGGTGGAATGGTGGCATGAGCGTCGGGCCCCCGGAGGTCCAGCCAAGAGGAGAAGCTGGGTGAGGTCGGCCAACTCTTGGCCGGCCCGCAACCTCCGCGTTCATTCCTGTGTGCCTGTTGCCTTCCCGGCCAGCACCTACCCAGAGGGCTTTCCCTTGGCCACCCAGCAAGGCCTGCGCCGTTGCCCAGACATCCGCGGGGTTGGTAGTGGTAACCAACTTCTCGGATTAAAGCAGATCTTCTCTGCTCCTGGCCTCTGTCTTGTTTTGCTTACACTTCCCTTCCAGACGCTCCCAGAAAAGGCCCTGCGTAAATTTTTGGGCAGTTTGGGGTTTGTAAATTGGGTCCAGATGATTGGGGGGAGGGAGGCTGAGAAACCAAACAGAATGGATTACACGAAGGAACTGAGGAAAAATAAGACTACGTGGAACGGGAAAGGAACCTTTGCTGAGAGAATTGGGGTTGAAGGCACTGGTCTAGAAGGTCTCTCCGTGAGGAAACCTGCAGCCTCCTTTGACGTGAAGTCGTCGAGTTTGCTCCACTACAGTTGGCAGTGGGGATGGGCTGCAGAGAATTAAGGGTAATTCAAGGTTACATCAGATTGCACCCCCTCATAGCTCCAACCGTACACATGCCAAGTAGGGGAAAGAGTAGTTACTGACTAATTTGACAAAATTGTTTCTCAAAAAAATCCAATTTCCATAAAGAATTATCGGGTGCCTTGGGTGGCTCAGTTGGTTAAGCCTCTGCCTTTGGCTCAGGTCGTGATCTCAGGGTCTTGGGATCCAGCTGGGCACTGGGCTCCCTGCTCCACTGGGAGTCTGCTTATCTTTCTGCCTTTACCTTTGCTCCCCGCCCCCCCCCACCCCTTCTTGTGTTCTGTCAAATAAATAAATAAAATCTTAAAAAAAAAAAACTTAAAAAAATAAAAAAAACCACTACCAACCCTATAGCGAGGGGACTTGGTAGAAGCAGCTGATGAGCTGATGATAATGTCAGCCATTGAATTACACCTTAGAGTTTCTAATGAAATCCTTGAGGTTTTAATTTCCCGCCATCCTTTTGTGGTGACGTTTTTTGTAAAAACAGGAGCAGTTTTTTTTAAAATCACAATTCTGATTACTCACCCAAAAACATTTGCAGTTTTAAAACTGGATCCTTAAAAACATTTTATTTCATGGGGCTAGCTTTTAAGTGAATTACCTAATGTGAATTTGTGGTAGTAATAAAAGGAAATTAAAACCAGAAGTCAGTGTTAGATACAATGATTTCACAGTATCAGAAAGTCCCCCAGGAAGGCTATTATTGTAATTAAAGGGTTTCTATAACCAAGGTGTGTTGGGGTTGGGGGGTAGTTTTGGATATAAACATCTATTTCCTAGTTGGCATAAAACTCCATTCTTTAAAGTTGCTTAGTTATGTTTGTTTTTAAGTAGTTGTATAAAATAAGCTGATGTCTCAAGGAGAGGGATTGTAACTTATGAAAGTAGCTTTGAGTGTTGCTTAGACATTCTGCTTGGTAATCTGTGAAGTGGCAGGAGAAAAATATAAATTTTATTATGGAAATTAAAATAGCTAGTTTCCATGCCATGTGTTGCAACTATGAGTTATTTTAGAATTTGTAACTCTGAGCAAGAAGTGAGGTAAAGACCATTTCATTTTCATCCTCCTAAAAGGCTAACGTTATTCTGACAGTCATTCACTCAGTCATTCACTCATTTATTCAACAAATGTTTTCTGAGCCCCAACTATGTGCCCAGCATGGCTCTAAGCAGAGAGGATACAGTGGTGGAGCAAGACAGAAACACAACTGCTGCCTTCCCAATGTGCTCAGGTTAGTATAGGAAACAGAAAATGAACAACCAGGTATACAAAAATGAGAGAGGAGGACACCTAGAAGTTCTGGGTAGGTGGGGTAGATACGGAAGAGTAATCCTGGAAAGCAAGGCTGACCAGAGGAAATGAAATCCTCACTGAGACCTAATTGGAAAAGGCATGGAACTTTCCATACAGAGCAGTAAAAGGCTGAGAGGCGAGATAGCACAGTTCATTTGAGGGCCTGGAAGAAGTGAAAAGTTGGTTGTAGACCACGCTTTCTAGATGAGGAGTGACTGGAGCTGGATCTGGAGACCAGAGACCGGATTCTGAAAGGTCTTTAAACCGGATTACTTTCTCAGCTAAATAAAAGGAGGTTAGGATGACCTGACTTCTTGATCTTGGGATCAGTGAGCATGTCGAAGATGCTAGAAAAGTTATATGTTTATTGAAACTCAAGACCACCTGATAGTCTTGCTAACTGAATATTGACTCATTCATTTAAAAAACTTTAGTTAACATGAGTGTGGGCAAGGAAGTTTGTGAGGGTAGGCAGCAATCATTTTAACACTCTCTGGGGTATTATGAGGATGGACTAGCTGAGTTATTTTTCTTCCCTGTTACTGACTGGATTCTAGGCATTTTGATTACTTGACGTTTCTAAGCATTTATTTCCCTTGTACTTCATGAATTGCCTGTTTGCTTGAAATTTAACCAAAAATTCTAGTATCTTTCACACTGTGTTACTTATACAAGTACCTACTGAGCTGAATTGGTAATCTCAGAAATTCATTGTATACAAGTTAGTGACAACACTTCACTCCCTGAATCATTCAACTTTAACCCCACTGCTGGGATGAGAACTGATCTTCAATTATTTGGTCAACAAAGGACAAAAATCTTACTATTTCTGGATCTTTGCATCTAGTAAAGAGCAAAATCTGTAAAGTTGTCATAACTTAAAGGAGTTTTTGGCTTGTAAATGTAGTATAATGGTAATTGTTGAAATTATTGATAGATATCACATGTATGGTTTTCAGATCATTTTGCCTTTCCCAAATGGTTTAAATTAAAATAAGCAACTCATACACACAAAAAATTCCCTAGTCACAAGATTTCACAAGTCCTTCTTAAAATTGTAACTTGAGTCTATGTTGGAACGAGCTTCGGTAGCCTACAGACACAAGACGTGAGAGTCTCCGGGGGGCCCTAAACAAAAAGATGCCTGGGATTCTCTTAAAGTAACTTAAACCCTTCAGATAAAGAGAAAGTTGAATAGCTCTGAGAATTATTTAGGGAAGATGCCTGGGATGGATATTAGTTCCTTAAATATTTTGTCTTTGGATATCCATTTCCTGTCTGATCCCCTCCAGGCCTTCACCTCTCACATGTCTGGTTATGTTTTGATTGTGGCTTCTGTCATACTGAAAATGTGGCTAGCAGACCAGACACACAGAAATATTTCATATTTTCCTAGAGTTCTTCACATATTAATATCATGGGTTATGTTTTTGAACTTTTATTGACTGTTACCATATTGTTGATTTCTTTTAGATCTGGTCTGATTTTGTGAAATGTCTGAATCTATGTACTTCTGTTAGATTCTGTTAGTGACATATAGTTCAGACATACAGAAAAGTGACCAAAAGCAGACATGCTTTGAATATTTGAAAAATAGTCATATTTAAATACCAATTAGACTTTTTGTGAAAGTAAATATGTGAACAAATGAGCAAACTTAGTAGACAATTTTACATGACGTAATTAAAAGAGTATTGGCCAGAACTTCAGGAAGACCTTTCCAGATTTGTGGTTAAACATCGTGTCTATTATATATAGTGATTTATGGAACATCTTGCTAAATAATTTGATCTTTGTCTTTTAATGCTAGTATACTAACAGAATTCTAGGGTTTTATATTTAGAATGCAAAATATGAAATTTATAGTATCTTATCCCATGATAGATGAGTCAGCCGAGACTCAGAACATTGAAGTGAATTGCCCAACGTCACACAGTAAGTGAGAAATAGAACCAGGTTTAGTCTTTTGACTCTCAGTCTAGTTTTACTTTCTTGTTTACAACACTGTTTTCTCTCCGACCTAATGTAGTTTTTATTTTAATTTATTCAACGACTCCTGCCTGTCTTAACATTAAATGCATTCCTGGTTCAGCGGATGCCCTTGAGAACTCCGTCTACTGCTAATGTGGAAATGGGACATTTTTTCTTCATTAAGTGAATGCATAGTAAATGTGATATCATGGGAGGGGGGCAAAACCAAAGAAATAAACAGGTCCAGCCCAACTAGACATTTTCCAGAAAGCTTGGATTCATTAGACATCCATTTCATACAGTGATGGAGTTTGGCTCTTTAACTGAGTATGTCAATTAAGCATGATGTCTTCTCTGTGTTCCCACTTCAGAAATGAGAAAAACAGTCACAATGAAAAAAAAAAAAAAAGAAGAAGAAGCCTTTCCACTTAGCCTATTGTAGCAGATATTTTTAAATATTCTTCTTTCTCTCTTTGGACAGCCAAATGAAAGTACTCTTATTTATTTTACTTTACTTTTCCCAAGTGTTAAAAGAATTAGATCCATACGGGAAAATTGAATTCCTCAGTCATCGGGCGATGTTACCTTTACTCCTTTTAGCAGACACTCAACCGACTGTTTAATAAACATTTTTTTTAAATGGAAAGGAGTAACAGTACTCCTTTTCCTAGCTTGGGTCCTGGAATCGAGTTGTACATGAGGCTCCTTGCTAAGTGGGGAGCCTACTCCCTGCCCCCCAGTTGTGTTCTCTCTCTCTGACAAATAAAATCTTTTTTTTTTTTTTAAAGGGATGCCTGGGTGGTTCCCTTGGTTTAAAATGTTTATTAATTGTCAATTTCATGTAAGCAATAGATAAAAGGTGAAGACCTATTTCTTGTTCAGCTATTTACTTACTAATTAATCCTAAAAGGTACAACATATATGGGATATAATAAAGTTACAATTAAAGCATTAGAGTACAGAGAGGAGGGAAAGATCCAGGCATCTTTAGAGATGATGGAAACTTCATGGAGCAGATGTTATTCAAATTAGGCTTTGGTAATATTTAAGATTCTGACAGGTGGAGATGAGAATGGCCTTTAAGACACTTATAAGCTCTCTCCAGGAAATACAGTATAATGCGATACGGCTGTAGCTTCAGGGGAGGGGAGGTAGGTGTAATGGAATCCATATTGCTATGGATATGGATATCCATATGCTCTTCCTTAGGTGGCTGTTAGTTTGGGATGTAATTAGAAAAAGAGGAAAAAGTCTTTGTCTAGTCATCAGTCTCTACTTCTCTATTAGTCATCGGTTTTAATACTTAGGTACACTTACATAAGGTATGGCTCAACTGATTTGTCATAATCCCCTAAGATCACCTGGCTAAGGGGTGATGTTTGATGTGTTCAGGTTTTCCTGCCTTACACCAGGAATGGACTTGTTAACATGTCTAGAAAGAACTTTATTTTTTATTTTTCTCCCCTGGGGTCATTGGGGGAAGTCTATGAGTTGGCTGAATTGCTAAATGAATACTGCTGGTTTTTGTACTCTTGATTAGTTAGCTTCCTCTGAATAGAGGAGTGCCTGTTGGGTTATTTCTAAACTCTGAGTGAGCCAGGTTACCTTGGGCAGATGAGACATGATTCCTTTCACATCCCATTTACTGCTAAAACAGCATAATCTGCTGTACTCTCCTTCAGTGATTGCAATCCTGAGCTATTTTTTAGTCTCACTAGTGTATGTATCCTGCCAGTTATTTGTTGAAAATATAAAGTTGAAAGGAAGAGAGCCTCTTTTTACTCAAACTCTAGATCACTTTGGGATCCATCTTGGAGAACCTTGAGTTATCATTTTAATCTCACACAGAGGTCCTCAACTTGCACAGTAGAATCACCGGGGGGAGTGTTTAAGAATCCCTGTACCACAGACAAATTAAAATCAGAATCTCTGGGGGAACGGGTGGAGAGGGAAAGTCCAAGTATTAGTAGTTTCTAAGACTCCCCAGGTGATTCCACTGTGCAGTGGAAGGTAAAAACCAGATTCAAAACATGTAGGCCCTTCATCATCCCTTGAGCATCATCTGTTCCTGTAGTCCTCATAGCGTCAACCCCAGATTCACTGCATCAGCATTGCCTGGGGACTTGCTGTCCATGCAAGTCCTCAAACCTCACCCCAGACCTGGTGAGTCAGAGCCTCTCAGGGTGGAGCCCAATGATCTTTAAGGAGGCCTCCAGGTAATTCTGCTGCATGGTGAAGTTTGAAACCACTGATCTAGAGCAAGAGAAAAAGATAAAAACAAAAACAAACAAAAAACAGCAATCCCCTCCAAGGGTCAAATAATCTTATCTCATGTAATTAGATGTCTGTGATTTGAGCAAAATAATATTCGTGTATTTTAAGTACAATGTAACTATAATTAGTAAATGTTCTAAATTGCTGTTTCTCAGAGTTTGATATATGCACAATCCTTGTTAGAATCACCTAGTTAAAGACGTGTACAAACTGAGGATTCACTCCAAATTTATGGATAATAATCTCTGAGGCAAGCCCAGAATCTACATTTTTCACAAGCATCTCAGGTGATTCTTTTAGCAAATTAACATTTAAGAACTATTGTTTTAAATGGATGACACCACACATAGGAATCTTTTATATGCTTTATTAACACATATGGGTCAGCTATTCGCTTGCCCAGATCAGTTGAAATTTCTGTAATTGTTCAGTTGGTTAAATTATAGAATTGATAACATTTTTAAGTATTCTAGCAAATCTTTGTCTTATAAAAGTTGTGCTCTGTACTGAGTATGACCATATACATTTTTCACCCACTAAAATATGGCTAAGGCCATTTTAATATAAGTGATAGTTCCATTGTACCAAGAAGAGTATAATTACATATTGTTGGCTCATTTTGTAAAAGATTATCATTGTTATATTAACATGCTACTTATACTAGTTGAAAAGATAAAAACATATTTATCGTTGGTAATAAACAGGGAATGTACCAATTACTGTCAGCACACCAGGAACTTAATAAAAAGAAAAATTATTTGTCAGAGGGCTTTGTAATCACTCCTTACAGAACTGCATTTTACAGAAATGTCATTTAGGAAGTCCCTGAGTTAGAATAAAAAACAAATAAAAAACAGAATTAGGTGATCAGCTATTGTTTTCAGCAAGCTTAGCATTACTTTTTGAAATTATCTCTATGGTTTTTACTTGAGAGGTAGATATAACCAATTATGAAGGCTACTCAATAAAATCTATCAAAAGTTTGGCTATACTAAAACAAAATCATGAAATATTTGTAATCAGCTAATCAGTATGAATGAACATTTTGATATGCAATGATTGAGTATCATGCTCACAATTATTGCAAATCAAAATGTTCGATGTTGATATATACAGGCCATTGTTATTTTCAGAACCCAAACATCATGAATCTAGTACAAGTGATATTCAAATGGCTTTCATATGATAATCAAATGGCTTTCCCATATAAACATTCATTTAAAAAAATCACTGGTTCCACGATTTATAACCGCTATAGTTAAGTGACTATAAGTTCTGTTACTTTGTGTAAACTTATATTACTTTGTATAAAATTGCATGTATGATGCTTTGATGTAATATGTAGTCATCATCATCATAATATCATTTATATGAGTCATGTTTGTTGAGTGCTTCCTTTGTGCCAGGTACTGGTTTGTGTGCCTTACATGAAATTTTTCAGTTAATCTTTGAAAAAGTTTATGAGATAGGTTGAACAGATGAGGAAACACAGTGGTGATAAAAAGTGTTCTCAAGTCATACACTAAGTGACAAAGCTGGAACTTAAATTCAGAGCCCTTGCTTTTAACCATTATGAGTATTAAAATACTGTGTAAATTAAAATGATAGCTTATTTCTTGGGATGCCTGAGCAGCTCAGTTGGTTAAGTGTCTGCGTTTGGCTCAGATCATGATCCCAGGGTCTTGGGGTGGAGCTGCTTCTCCTGACCTACCAACTCATGTTCTCTCTCTCAGATAAATAAAAAAAATCTTTTGAAAAATGATACCTCATTTCTTAATCTTGTACTGGAGTTCATTTGGGATTTTATATGATTTATAGGTTGTAAATATCCACTAAAATTTTCCTTTTTTTTTTTTTTAGGAAACTGCTTCTCCATTTTATTGTGCTATGTGTGGCAGCGGGTGCTGTTCATGCACAAGAACAAGGTAAGAAAGTTACCTTGTTACTTCTTTGCTTATATAAAAATTCTCCTTCCAAACAGCAAAAGTATATGTTTTCAAAATCATCAGAAGCTTAAATTCAACATTAAACAATAAAAACTTCTACCCAGTACAATGAGAATGTAAGGGTGAAGAAACCAATTTTGGGGGGAAATATGACCTTTAAGAAATTACTTACATTTTTAAGCGAACTCTCTATAAAAGGGAAGTTTTGTATAGTGAAAAGGCTTTGCTTGTGACTTCATTTGAAGTGGGAGTTCTTGGGGGTGGCAAACTGTGACTGAGTTACCTTTGCACTTCTTGAAACAACACAAGCATATTCCATCTAGATTTATGTCATTAAGAAACAAAATGCAGTTTGCCTACCAGTGGGTTTGGGATTTTATTTAATTCAAATGGAGAGGTTTAGAGAATAGTTCAGTGTTTTGTTTTTGCCTGCTGGCCAGTTGCTCTAGTAGTATGGTGATAGCGTTTCAGGAATCTATGTACGTTCAGATTAATATAATTATTAAACAGCATTTTAAAAGGTATCTTCTATTTGCCATATAATGTCCTAGTTGCCAGAAATGGAAATAAAAATAAGACAATGTTTCTGGCCTCAAAGTGTAAAAACAAGTGCCTTTGTCAAAGGTTAAAAATAAAAAGCCAAAGTCAAAGAGAAAAACCTGGGAACTCTGCTGGATCTACAGAGAGTATCACCATGGCCCTATTTTATTTATTATTATTATTATTATTATTATTACTATTACTCCTCTGTTTCACATCACCAGGGCTGCCAAATTATTCATTCTGACAAAACCATCATTTCAGTTCAGTGATCAGTTCCACAAGCCACTTGTCAATTTGGCCAATCAACTAAACAACAGTAAGAAAGAGTGAAGTAAATGAAATATACATAGGTAGAGGGAGGGTGTGCAAAGGAAGGGGTGGTGCTCTATCTGACTGACCAAACTGACAAGTAGACAGAGAAGTATACTGTCAAGTAGCACGTAGGTGAATTAAAAGATATCTTGGAAGGCATTTTCTGTTTTATGGGGAAATGGTTACATTAGGTCACATGTCACGTATAACTTCATGAAATTCTATTCTTGACCAAGTCATTTCTGCTACTTTATTTTGCTTTGATTACCCATGAAGAGGAGAGAAACTATCTTTTGGTTCACTGTTAGTACACTGTTATTACTTATACCTTCTGAGAACTTAATGTGTGCCAGCCCCATGTGTACAGAATATATATTTACCACTACTTCATCACAGGATTTTTATGACTATGCCCATGATAGAATTGGTGACACCAAGATTAAGAAGAATAAGTAACTACCCCAGGGTTACAGGCAAATAAATGGAAGAACCAAGATTTGAACGCAGGTATATTGATTGCAAAGTCTACAAATTCTTTAAAATTGAGCCTCTTGGACCACAGAGAAGAGCAAAAAGAAGAGAACCCATCATTATTAATTACACATATATTTTGTGGATTGACCTTGCCTAGCCCTTTACATCTATTATTCTAATATTCATAATGAGCCTGCAGGATAGGGATTATAGGTGAAGAAACTGAGGCTCACAGAAGGGGGTTTGCTCAGGCTTGTACAGCTGGGACTTGAATCCAGGCCTGCCCATCTCTCACAACAAACCTCTTTCCACTACACATCTTCTGGCTTCACAGTTGTCATCTGCTGGTGTCATGAGTTTAATAATTTCAAAAGGTAGCATTATCAAGATATTAAAAACCCAGGCAAAGAAAGATATAAGGAAAACTGAGTATTTTTGAATAGATTTTTTTGTAAATTCAGAACCAATGAAGGAAATAATATCTTTCAGTCTTAAGATTTCATTTATAGAATACAAAATATGCTCCTTTATTTCAGAGTGAACATCACAATCTTTAGTTTTCCTGTAACTGTAACATTTTCTTGTGAGTTCTTAACAAAAAGAAAACTCTTTTTAAAAGCTCTTTGATTTCCGGGATGCCTGGGTGGCTCGGTCATTGGGTGTCTGCCTTCGGCTCAGGTCATTATCCCGGGGTCCTGGAATCAAGTCCCACCTGGAGCTCCCTGCTCAGTGGGGAGTCTGCTTCTCCCTCTTCCTCTGCCCCTCTCCAGACTCATGTGCACAAGCTTGCTCTCTCAGATAAATAAATAAAAACTTCTAAGTTTTCCATTTGTTTTACAACCAAGTATAACCTATTGAATACATGATTCTGTTTCAAGGAAAAATTTATTTAAGGCTGACTTTTCTGAGGACTTGACCAAGATAGATCCCTTTTCCTATCTGATAAAGTCTGCTTTCCTTATTGCTCAGTCTGGGTGGGTGGGCTGCCTCCAGAGATGGACCAAGCTGCACTCCCTCTTCAGGCTAATGTACACCATGCCAGCTGTGTAGCGAATCCTCAACATGCACAACATTCTCAGGTTCATGGTCCCTGCGTGTGAAAGCCACATTTATAGCAATCGCTGTGTGTAGAGTGCTATTTCCAAAAAGAGTATTTCCTATGGACATGAATCCAAAATGTGTTTATTGTTAACAAAGAATCAGCTCATTCTACCTGTAGTTACTCTAAGGATTTTCTGCCAAAACCCCTTATGGACACTTAACCCAAATCTTTACACATAGGTTAAAACTTCATTTCTCATTTTAAGCACAAGTTTGTTTTTATCTATTTATCCATAATAGATGTGTTATTCACAGTAGGATACTTTAAAATCACACATACCCAGTATGACAGCGGTGCTAAATAAAGCACAGGTGTTCTAGAGCCCAAAGCCAGGTGCCGGTGCTTACTAGCTGTGTGATCTGGGGCAAGGCCCTTAAATACTCTGAGCTTCATTTTCAGCAACTCTAAAGTGAAGATAACAATAGTTCTTACTACATAGGGTTGTTGTGTGGGTAAAATGAGGTAATACATGTCAAGTGTTTAGTGCTTCCCTGTTATATGATGAAGACAAAAATAATTTTTTTAAAAAGAACACTCAGGATCCTTCTCTTTTCCCATGTACTCATAATGTTGAAAAACTGAAATAGTTGAATTTAAGCAACTTCCTTTAGTTCCTTAACTGTGTGAGCTGGAAGCAAGTCAGCTTGTATTCGAGTATTGATTCTAGCACTGTTTGGCTGAGGCTGTATAGAACAGTAGAGAGTAGATATTGGACAATTTATCTGGTTCATTTAGTCAATTTGGGTAAATGGGCAAAGTAAAGTATATTAAGGCTTATACAGTTTTTCTTATTTATAACTTTGTGATTTTATTTACTTACTTATTTAAAAGAGATTTTATTTACTTATCTGAGAGAGAGTGAGAGAGAGCACAAGAAGTGGGGGGAGTCAGAGGGAGAAGCAGACTCTCTGCTGAGTGGAGAGCCTGATACAAGACTCCTTCCCAGGACTCCAGGATCATGACCTGAGCTGAAGGCAGATGCTTAACCGACTGAGCCACCCAGGCACCCCTTTGTGATTTTATTTTAAAAAATGATTTAATTTTTTCATTTCTACAAACTAGAAAGAATATAGCTTGGATATTTGGCTGACTCAGATATATGAAAATTTTAAACAGTGAGAATTTATTAAATTAAGTGCTATATTATATTAGTTATTTAATGAGTTAGCATTCTAATTTATTATACTTGTTAAGTGATATTACTCTTTACCTTTTATCTAAAAGTTGATAACTTTTAATTCTTTTAAACTGCCACTTACTAAGAAATGTAAGAATCCTTACATTTTTGAGGGCACACACAGTATTTCTATTGTTCCTCTAATTTATGATAGAATATTGTTGAATATTGACAATATTTTGTTTTCTTTGGCTCTCTTGTGAAAAGAAGTGCTTACAAAACTTATAAAGCAAGTATAATCATTAGCTCTCCCATCTCTATTTCTTTAGGTATATAGTACATTTCACCATAGAGTTAATTATCTAGTCACTGGATTTAAAGTCAAATACTAGGGTATGAGTCATAATTTTATCATCTACTGAGACTCAGTTTCTCCTTTTTCCTCCCCCCTTTCCTATTCTTTCTACCTCTTCCTACTTTCTATCTCTTTCCATTTTCCTCTCTTCTTCCCTCTTGCCCTCTTTATTTTCTTCTAACTAATGATGATAGAATCAATGGTGCTTATTATACAAGTTTCACATGAAAGGCAATCAAGGTTGGAGTGTCTGTGCCTACACCTCAGCATCAGCCCTGTAGCCTTCAAAGACTGATTTATTAGCAAATGGAGTATGATCTGTTTGTCTTCAGTGCATAGCAAAACAACAACAAACAAAAATTACACTGAAGGCTTACAGAGAGAGGAGGTAACACTCAAACTGAGTCTTACAAGATGAGTAAATTTGGCATGAAGGGGTATACTTAGCAGGGCTCTGAAAGAATGGGATTTTTTTTAAATAGATACATTTTGATATGGCAAGAAATTTAAGAAAAGTGGAAGAAAAAAAATGAGAGTGGAGAATGCCATGGAGTGAGTAGATACAGTGAAGGAAAAATGTGTAAGAGCTAGTGTAAACTAGGGGGCAGTCAGCAAGACCAAGCTTACTTCTTGTAACACAACTGCAAGTTTGAGGGTCTCCAAGACAGCCTTCAGTCTCAACGATGTGTTAGAAGGATTTATGGAACCCAGTGAAATCTGTTATACTCACAGTTATAGTTTATTACAGCAAAAGAATATGGATTAAAATCAACCCACAGAAGAGACACATGGGTTAGGGTCTAGGAAAGTCCCACATACAGAACTTGTGGTTGTCCTCTCCAGTGGAGTCAGTGCCAACTCTCCCAGCAATGATATGTGATGGTGTGCACAGACTATTGCCAACCAGTGAAACCTAGGCCTGTGCAGAGTCTTTAGTGGGGCTCTGTCATGTAGACAGGATGGACTGCCCATGTAGCTGACCTCCGTCTCCAGTCCTTCTTGAGGTTGAAGAGTTACCACAGGACCCTTATCATAAATCACATTGTTGGACTACCTGGTGTTGTCTACAACCCTGGGATAAACAAAGATATTTTTATCAGGCAAGATACTCAAGGGCTTAGAAAGTGCCTCCTAGGAGCTGAGGACAAATGTATGACTGCTCTTTGGACAGGGTTTAATTTTTTACTACACAAGTAGCATGAGGACTTTGGGTGCCATAGTGGAAAGGGTAGAAAAGAAGGGCTGCGGAAAGTGAGATCAAGATGGGGGGGTTCCGATGATTTACTTGCATAATTTGACAGTTTGCAATAAGGCCACCACACCACTCACAATTACAAGGATAATCTTAAATATGCACATCTGCTCAATCTCATCAGCTGTGTCCTGGACGTACACAGTTCCATGGAATATCTTAACATAAAAATTACTTTAAAATGAAGTCATAATCCTTTAAAGAAAGAGAGGGGATGGAAAATGGTAAAAAGATTTTTTTAAAACAGGATACCCATAAGGCTGAAAGAACATGGGTATTTCATTCCTTGTTTGATGGTTCTCTTTTATTTCTGGTATATTATTTTGCTGAGAGTAGTCATTTTTTCCTACATTCTAAATCTTCCTGTTCTGATCTTTTGGGCTTGATCACCTTTGATGTTTAGCATAAATTAAAAAGGGGGAAAGCTCATTAGGAAGGCATGAGATAAGAGACTGGGAATGCAGGCAGGAGTTAGATCACTAAGGGCCTGAGGGCTGAAATAAGAAGTTTCAATTTTGCACTGAAAGCTTTGAGAAACACTGATGTATTATAGGAAGCGGTGTCATGAACTAAAGGTTCATTTTGTTCTATACAAAGAAAGAAAGGTTTCTCCAGCAGCAGTGTGGATGACAGATTGGATGAGGGTGTCCGAAAAGAGGCAGAGAAATCTATTAGGAGACTAAGAAAATAATCTAAGGATAAAGGGAGATTAACTAAGATTTGTGTGAGACTTGGTGACTGAATATCTATGGAGAATGGGTGGAAAGGAAGTATTAAAGGTGATTATCAGGTTTTTGGGTTAGATGGCTGGATTGATTAATTCATTCATTCAAGCAATACTTTGGACCTACTTCGTATTAGTCGTTATTCTAAATGTTGGAATATAACAGTAAAACATGAAGTGCTACCCTCATGGACTTACATTTCAACTGGGGGGCAAGGCAATAGGCAAGTGTGTGTGTATATACACACACATATATATGATGTGATATGTATGTTATAAAATATATTTATACATAACTCCCCCTACATTTTCTGCGCTGTGAGGAAAAAGAAATAAAGTATAGTAAGATGTTGGAGAGTCACTGGGGCACGGAGGAGGACAATTTTATATTTTAGGTATTGTTGTCAGGGAAGGCCTCTCTGAAAAGGTCACATTTGAGCCTTGATCTGAATGAACTAAAGGTTTAGAGCATTCTAAGCAAAAAGAACAATAAATGTAAATGCCACGAATTCAGAATGAGTTTAGTGGTTTTAAGGAATAAGGAAAGACCAGTGTGGCTGGTACAGAGTAAGGTGGGAAGAAATGAAAAGAGATGAGACAAGAGAGATAAGAAGGGAGCTGATGACATAGATTCATACACCATATAAAAAGTTTGGATTGCATTTTTCTGTAACAGGAATCCATGGGAGGATTTTGTTCAGGACATTGGCATGATATAATTGACACTATAAAAATATTACTCTGGCTGGTGGTTTGGTAGTGGGGTTCTTCACTAAGAGAGGCATTAAAGTAAGAGGAACAAATGTGTGGGAAAATATATTGAGTTAGAAGTGTTTGCAGGACATCTAATCTCTACTGCATAAATTCAGTAGGCAATTGGATATACAAGTCCTGAAGAGAGGTTTGTGAGTCAGCATATGTGGTTATTGAAATCATGTTTTGGGTGAAGTCATTAGGCTTGGTGTTTACAGTAAAAAGTGCAAAGCCCGGTTGCCTTGGTGACACAGTGATTTATTCTCTGTTTAAGAAGCAAATGGGTAAAAGAGATAAAATCAGTTCTGCTGTTAGGTGATATATGCATTCTTAAAAAGTTGCCATGCTGAGAGATTGAGTCTGCCTGCTTTCAGATTCTGCCTCTACATTTCCTCCTTGGGTGACCTTGGGAAAGTTGTCTGTCTATGACTTAGTTTTTATGACTGTCAGATAGAGTTAGCTGTAGTACTTACCTCATAGGGTTATTGTGAGCATTATGTGGCTTAATAAAGTTGTGAGACTAGTGCTTGGTACATAGAATTAATGAATGCTGCTATTATTTTTAATTCTTTTAAAAAATACAAAGGACAGGTGAAATAAATCAGACTGAGAAAGACAAATACCATATGATTTCACTCACATGTGAATCTGAAAAACAAAACAAATGAATAAACAATCAAAAAGCAGAATCAGAGTTATAAATACAGAGAACAAACTGATGGTTGCCAGAGGGAAGGAGCGTGGGGGGATCGGCAAAATGGATGAAAGGGAGAGGGAGGTATAGGCTTCCAGTTATGGAATGAAGTCATGGGGATAAAAGGTACAGCACAGGGAACATAGTCAATGATATTGTAATAGCATCCTATGGAGACAGATGCGAGCTACACTTATGGTGAGCATAGCATAACATTATTGAATAACTGGGTTGTACACTTGAAATTCATGTAACATTGTGTGCCAAATATACTAAAAAAATTATAGAAAAAAATTTCTAAAGGAAAAAAATTTCTTAATGAAAAAGAATTCAAAGCCCTCAAGTGCCTATTTGATAATCAGTATTCTTTAAATAGTAACTGATTTCCAAAGTGACACAAACTAGATTGATTTTGTGGTTAGGGTCCCTCATGAAACAAGTAACTTACTATAAACAACTTAGTTTTTTCTTGCTGTATTCATTGGTACCAATTGATGTAAGAAAAGATATAAGGGTTCAAGGCTGACAACCAAGAAAGAACTCTTAAGACATCTTTTTGATGCAAAAAGGTGGTTTTATGAATGCGTGGGGACAGGACTCTTGGGCAGATAGAGCTGCCCTGGAATCATAAGGAGTGGCCCACTATATACTTTCAAGTTGTGAGGGGGTTAGAGATAGCATAAGTCTGTAAGGAATTTTGGGAGCAAGGTTTCCAGGACCTTGAGGCTAGCTATTGTTGGGAAAAAGTAATTTATTACCATCTAATACAACCTTAGTCATGAGACCTTTCAGGTGTATATCAGTGGGCCATATGCTTGGGCGATGATAGTCAACACATATCTTGAGGGGTTTAGAGATAAATGAAATTTCTAAAGGAATTTTTATATGTTAAAGTAGACTTACAGGATCCTGGGGACTGGGCTAAGGTTGCCTTTTAGCCTTAACAAAGTATTAACATTGAGGCAGTTGAGTCCCTAGAGGAAAGTCACTCTGCCTGTTACAAGGACTGGTCGATGGGCTGTAGGTAGTAAGGAAATTTAACAATTTCTCCTTTGCCTTTGTTTCCTACATCACCAATTATCTAAATTTAACCTCTAAATTGCAGTTTGGTGATATCCAGTGTCAGACTTAAATTAACAATAAAGAGTGTGTCCTCTGATAGAAGACTTTCTTTCTTCTGTTCTTCCCACTCCCTCTCATCTGTGCCTTTAATTCTTTAGAGTTCACTGTTCTATCAATATCTGCTCAAAGCACTTGCTAAACATATTCACACTAAGATTTGAAAGTTTAGATATTTAGATATCCACTCAGATACCAACTCTGGTGGCTACCTAGACAGTATTTCCCAATTACAAGATTCTGTGGGAAGAAATAACTGCTATGATTAATTAACGAGGCTTGCCAAGGGATATGTGAGGTGATGTAGAGAAGAGAATGGCTGTGAGGCAGTGTGGGGGGCAAAGATTATAAACTTTGAAACTATATGATTGGAGTCATATCCATTTCTACTATTAGCTGTATGACCTTGACCGGGTTATGTAATCTCTCTGGATCTCAGATTCTTCATCTGTGAAATAGGTGTAGACATTAAGTATAAACATGAAACCATTAGATATTATCTTCCCACTTCTATTTCTGGATATCACATGAAAAAAGAGATGAATGAAATAATAAATAACCTTGAAAACTGCATTTTCAGCAAAAGTAGGGGACTGATGAAACCTGCAAACTCTTAAAATATCCTGAGAAAAGCATATACATGCCAGCATAACCACACACTTCTTAAAGATGAGGCGCATACCCTGAAGTCCTTTATCTTGAATGCTTGTACAAAACATGTGCTACAGGATCTGGGGACGACAGAAGCTGACTGGGAGCAAGTACAAGAAGGAAGCACAGATAATAGCTAAATGACTCAGTGGGGACAGGTTTCAGAACATGCACAAATCTGCTTCATAAGGTGAAGGATTCATTCTGAAGCATATACCAATGAGAATGGATACCGGGGAAGGAGAGTAACGTGTGGCTAGCTGGGCTGGCTATAGAAGGTCTCCTAGATTAGAGTGGAGTTAGAGAAGGTGAGGCTGTATCAAAAAGCCATTTGAGAAGGAACACTGGTAATGCTGAAAAAGCCTTTGGGTTTTGAAATTTGGAAGGCATGGCTTCTCTCTTCTCCCTCAGCATCCTTCTATAAATTGTTGGGCCATGAAATTGTGAGTAACTAAAAGCAACTGGCACAGCATAAATAGAAAGGTACAGTAAGGAAAATATAGGGGAAAGCAGCAAAATGAAAATGCACACATAAAAAAAAACACCTCTATGAAGGAAGATCATAAAACAGAAATATAACAACTCAAGAGAAGGAAGATATGGCACGATGTTAAAAGGATATGAATTGCAAGCTTGTAGAACTCAGAAAACATATCATAGGAAAAAACCCTTTTTATAAATCAAGATGAGATTGGAAGGAGCACAAAGAGAGATTAGACATTACAGAAAACATGGTAAAATTAGAAATGAGAAAATCAAACAGAACTGAAGATAACATATTTTGAATGATTGCAGAGAAATGATAGATGTAGAAGATAGCAGTGGAGAGTAAACATGCTTATAATAGGAATTTTTGAAGAAGAAAACCAAAAGTATAAAATAGAACAAATATTCAAGGATATAATTCTTGAAAACTTTGCTGAAGTAACAATAACAACACAACTTGGATCTGTACAACAAATGGACATCCTATATGCCTAGAAACATTTACCCACAATGGTCAATATAAAGACAAATTCTTTTTTTTTTTTAAGATATTATTTATTTGTTTGACAGAAAGAGAGATATCACAAGTAGCAGAGCAGCAGGCAGAGAGATAGGGGGAAGCAAGATCCCTGCTGAGCAGGGAGCTCAATGCGGCGCTCGATCCCAGGACCCTGAGATCATGACCTGGGCTGAAGACAGAGGCTTAACCCATAAAGAGATATTCTAATAAAATCTGCACTTCACTTCAAAGATAAAGAACATCTCTTAGGGGCATGTTGGAAATAAAAAATTGAGTCACTTTTGAGGGAGAACTAAAATTGGCTGTCTTCAGAATTTTCTATCCTAACATTCCACACCTATACATAGTAGAATTGTATCTATAAGATATTCAAGGAAAGAAAGTAACAGCAAAGAATTTTATATCCAATGAAATTTAAGATACAAGGCTACCAATAAACAATTCTAAAAAGTCAAACATCCAGGAAATTTTTCTATGAATGCTTCTTAAGGAGACTAATAGAGGACAAACTTCATCAAAAAAGAAATAACTGAGAAAATGACTGCAAAAGACTGCCTCTACTTACCAGAAGAAAATGTGGGAACAGAATGTAAGTTACCATATGATATAAGTTACCAGACAATACAAGTTACCATACGAATTAATGTAGGAATGGCACAATCATTGACAAAGGGAGGGGAAGAAGGAAAAAAGACAGGAAGTGCATTAAGTTTGCTGATTGGCTTATTTGTTGAAGCTGGGAATTAATATTATCCAAAGGTGATAAAGCAAATAAAAATGCTACCAGGATATTTAATAATAAAAAGGCAAATGCTAAAAAAGCTAATTCTATTGGCTAGTATTAGATGGTAAGGGAAAGGGGAGAAGAGAGAAAAAGAAAAAGGAAGCAGTATTCATAGGAAAGAAATAATAGATATGTCTAAATGAAGAGGACTAGGGACATTGTGTACATTTATAATATTAAAGGTAACAGAATAAAAATATAAATCTTTCTAAAAGGTAATTCTAAAGCCTTCTCGCATAGATTTTGGTCTGCAGTATTTTCATTTTTGCTGCTTTCTAAAAACCATGTAATTTTTATTGGTGTTTTCCCATTGACCCGAATGATTTAGGAGAAAACCTTTACATTTTCCAGTTAAAGGGTTTTGTTTGTTTGTTTTCTGATCTTGTTATTAAAATCTAACTTGTTAGCATTGTGATTAGAGAATGGTGTCTAATTTGTACTTTATGTTTTTAAAACTTAACCTAATAACTTCTATCTAAATTAGGGAATAGAAAATAATGAATCCATATTATAATCTGAAAAAGACAGTACAATAAGAGAAAAAACATAGACCAGTCTTAACTTATAAATATTTATGTGATCGTTTTACATATGTTATTCTTCAAGAACCCAGAAAGATATCAAAAGAATAATATATAACCATCAAGTAGATTTTATTTGAGGAATGCAAGGATGGTTCAATTATAAGACACTTACTGAAGAGCAAATTTTTAAAGATTTTTTTTAACTTAGCTATTTGTTATAAAAACTCAAATAAAATAGAATTAAAGGAAAATATATATGAAATATTAAACACACCCACACACATATATAAAATGAAGTTTAAAAATAATACTCTTTCCAGTAATATCTCTGTTAATAGTGTGAGAAATTTGTGGTACAAGAGAGCAGGGGTTATTGTTAAATGCAAGGAGAAGTTTTTGCTGGGCAAGGAGCAGCCCTTGTTATCATACCACATAAATGTGGCACTTCCTTTGTGTAAAGATAACCTATCTGGAATCTTAGAATGATAATTTTTCATGCAATATGTGTTTATATGCACAGTAAGCATTGTGATTTTCATAGGAGCAGTGTTTCTAACATAGTTTACTTCTCAGATTGAGATACATACACCCCCAGAGGCAGATATTATAGAGCAAGAGTACCCAAAGTTACAGACTAAGCAGATATATGTTTCAGGGGTATAAATTTTCAGCGAAGATTGGGAATGGGATAGTTAACTGATTAAGCTGGTAATTTATATTTTATATTAAAATATAGCCATATTACAGATTTAAATTAAATTATAATTATAAAAATGAGAAGTCAAGATATTTTTTTGTGTTTTTATGGGGCCTTTTTAAAATACTCCCCCAAATCCCTGGAGACATATGTAATTCTAAACCACTGTTAGTAATGTTTTGGTGGAAAAGAATGAGAGACGCTGTCATACTGTGTCTTAGATATAAACATTTATAACATTTAAAACTATTATAAAACTACAACTACTTTATAAATAAAATCGGTGGCTCAGTGGGTTAAGCCTCTGCCTTCGGCCCAGGTCATGGTCTCAGGGTCCTGGGATCAAACCCTGCATCATGCTCTCTGCTCAGCAGGGAGCCTGCTTCCCCCCCTCTCTCTGCCCACCTCTCTGCCTACTTGTGATCTCTCTCTCTCTCTGTCAAATAAATAAATAAAATCTAAAAAAAAAAAAAAGAGACAGTTGTTCTAAATTTAAAATAAAAACACTTGAGTATTTTGTAGAGCTCTCTGCTGAGAAAATATTTTAATTGTATTGCTAGATTATGCATGAGTTATATTTGTCATTATGTTTGCTATTTGTAATAAACATGACTTATCAATTATCTATTAATTTCTTATACAAGAAAAACCAAGATGTTTCACAATTTTCTTGGTTAATGTTCAAAACTTTTATTTTTTTCTTGCCTATCACAGTTATGAATTAATATTATTTGGCATTTCCTGTTGGAGATGGTTATATACGTTCAAAGATACAGGTGGGAGGTTTATTGCCCCCCAAATCATAGCAATCATATGGCTGACTAAACTGTTCTTTATCTCTAAGAAGTGATTCATCATTCTTTACAAATTATATTTAATTTTATAAGACTCTAGAGATAAATGTGGCATCTGATAAAATCCTGGTGGGGAAAATTCATTAATTTAGAAATTATAGAACTATTTGCATGGCAAGAATAGTAGATATTCAATAATGAATCAGACACAGAATCTGTCTTCCAAGAGTTTATAATTGGATAAGGGAGATAAGCAGTATGCTATTAGTAACATTGCAATAAAAATAAACTTGGAAAGACAATAATCATATAAAATTTATATTACATAAAATCTATATAATATATAACAAATACTGAAAAAGAGTCAAAAATTGTTTGGACAAAAATTATTGTGGAGGCCTGAGAAAATAATGGAAGCAAAAGAAACTTGTTTCTAGAAAGAAGCAGTATGTGATCATCAATAGGAATTAAAGTTCTCCTGTCTAGGAGATATCAAGATGACTGTATAGTCTTTTTTTTTAAATTTAATTTTATTTTTTCAGTGTTTCGAGATTCATTGTTTATGCACCATACGCAGTGCTCCATGCAATATGTGCCCTCCTTAATACCCACCACCAGGGTCATCCATCCCCGCACCCCACTCCCTTCCAAAACCCTAAGTTTGTTTCTCAGAATCCACAGTCTCTCATGCTTCTTCTCCCCCTCCGATTTCCCCCAACTCACTTTTCCTTTCCTTCTTCTAATGTCCTCCATGTTATTCCTTATGCTCCAAAAGTAAGTGAAACCATATAATTGACTCTCTCCACTTGACTTATTTCACTCATCATAATCTCTTCCAGTCCTGTCCATGTTGATACAAAAGTTGGGTATTCATCCTTTCTGAAAGAAGTGTAATATTCCATTGTATATATGGACCATATCTTCTTTATCCATTCGTCTGTTGAAGGGCATCTTAGTTCTTTCCACAGTTTGACAACTGTGGTCATTGCTGCTATGAACACTGGGACACATATGGCTCTTCTTTTCACTACATCTGTATCTTTGGGGTAAATACCCAGTAGTGCAATTGCAGGATCATAGGGTAGCTTTATTTTTATTTTCTTAAGGAATCTCCACACGATTTTCCAAAGTGGCTGCACTACCTTGCATTCCCACCAACAGTGTAAGAGGGTTCCCCTTTCTCCACATCCTCTCCAACACTTGTTTCCTGTCTTATTAATTTTGGCCTTTCTAACTGGTGTAAGGTGGTATCTCTGAGTGGATTTGATTTGAATCTTCCTGATGGCTAATGATAGTGAACATTTTTTCACATGTCTGTTAGCCATTTGTATGTCTTCTTTGGAGAAGTGTCTGCTCATGTCTTCTCTCCATTTTTTGACGTGATTATCTGTTTTTTGAGTGTTGAGCTTGAGGAGTTCTTTATAGATCTTGGATATCAGCCCTTGGTAGTGTCATTTGCGAATATCTTCTCCCATTCCGTGGGTTGCCTCTTTGCTTTTTTGACTGTTTCCTTTGCTGTGCAGAAACTTTTTATCTTGATGAAGTCCCAAAAGTTCATTTTCACTTTTGTTTCCTTTGCTTTTGGAGACATGTCTTGAAAGAAGTTGCTGTGGCCGATGTTGAAGGGGTTACTGCCAAGTTCTCCTCTAGGATTTTGATAGATTCCTGCCTCACGTTGAGGTCTTTTATCCATTTCAAGTTTATCTTTGTGTATGGTATAAGAGAATGGTCGAGTTTCATTCTTCTATACATAGCTGTCCAATTTTCCCAGCACCACTTATTGAAGAGACTCTCTTTTTTCCACTAGGTGTTTTTTCCTGCTTTGTTGAAGATTATTTGACCATAGAGTTATGGGTCCATATCTGGACTCTCTACTCTGTTCCACTGGTCTATGTGTCTGTTTTTGTGCCAGTACCATGCTGTCTTAGAGATCACAGCTTTGTAATAAACCTTGAAATCAGGCAACTTGATGCCCCTAGTTTTGTTTTTCTTTTTCAACATTTCCTTAGCAATTTGGGGTCTTTTATAGTTCTATACAACTTTAAAGATTGTTTGTTCCAGCTCTTTGAAAAATGCCGGTGGAATTTTGATTGGGATGGCACTGAAAGTGTCCAGATTGCTCTGGACAGTATAGGCATTTTAACAATGTTTCTTCTTCTGGTTCATGAGCATGGAAAGCTTTTCCATCTTTTTGTGTCTTCTTCAATTTCTTTCATGAGTGTTCTGTGTTCTGTCACTCGTGTGAACATGAGTGTTCTTTCCTTGAGTAGAGATCCTTCATCTCTTTGGTTAGGTTTATTCCCAGGTATCTTATGGTTCTTGGTGCTATAGTAAATGGAATTGATTCTCTAGTTTCCCTCTTTCTATATTTTCATTGTTCATGTGTAAGAAAACTGATTTCTGTGCATTGATATCATATCCTGCCACATTACTGAACTGCTGTATGAATTCTAGTAGTTTGGGGGTAGAGTCTTTTGGGTTTTCCATATAAAATATCCTGTCATCTGTGAAGAGAAAGAGTTTGATTTCTTCTTTGCCAATTTGAATACATTTTATTTCTTTTTGTTTTCTGATTGCTGTTGCTAGGACTTCTAGTACTATGTTGAACAACAGTGGCAAGAGTGGACATTCTTGTCATGTTCCTGATCTCAGAGGGAAAGCTGTCAGCTTTTCCCTATTGAGGATGATATTTGCTGTGGGTTTTTCATAGACAAATTTTATGAAGTTGAGGAATGTTCCCTCTATCCCTATTCTTTGAAGAGTTTTAATCAGAAACAGATGCTGTATTTTGTCAAATGCTTTTTCTGCATCAATTGAGAGGACCATGTGGCTCTTCTCTCTTCTCTTACTGATGTGTCCTATCACATTGATTGACTTGCGAATGTTGAACCACCCCTGCTTCCCAGGGATAAATCCCACCTAGTTATGGTGGATAGTCTTTTTAATGTACTGTTGGATCCTATTAGCTAGGATCTTGTTGAGAATATTGGCATCCATATTCATCAACAATATTGGTCTGAAATTCTCCTTTTTTTTTTTTTAAGATTTTATTTATTTATTTGACAGGTAGAGAACAAAAAGTAGGCAGAGAGGCGGGCAGACAGAGAGAGGACAGAGAGAGAGGAGGAAGCAGGCTCCCTGCTGAGCAGAGAGCCTGATGTGGGGCTTGATCCCAGGACCCTGGGATCATGACCCAAGCCAAAGGCAAAGGCTTTAACCCACTGAGCCGCCCAGGTGTCCCTGAAATTCTCCTTTTTGATGGGGTCTTTGCCTGGTTGGGGATCAGAGTAATGCTGGCTTCATAGAAAGATTCTGGAAGTTTTCCTTCTGTTTCTATTTTTTGAAACAGCTTCAGAAGAATAGGTATTATTTCTTCTTTGAATGTTTGGTAGAATTCCCCAGGGAATCCATCAAATCCTGGGCTCTTGTTTTTTGGGAGGTTTTTGATCAATGCTTCAATCTCATTAATAGATATTTGTCCACTCAGGTTGTCAGTTTCTTCCTGTTACAGTCTTGGAAGTTTATAGGTTTCCAGGAATGCATCCATTTCTTCTAGATTGCTTAACTTACTGACATATAACTGTTGATAATAATTTCTGATAATTGTTTCCATTTCCTTGGGGTTATTTGTGATCTCTCCCCTTTCATTCATAATTTTATTAATTTGGGTCCTTTCTCTTTCCTTTTGGATTAGTTTGGCCAGTGCTTTATCTATCTTATTGATTATTTCAAAGAACCAGCTTCTAGTTTTGTTGATGTGTTCTACTGTATCTCTACTTTCCAACTCATTGATCTCTGCTCTAATCTTGATTAATTCCCTTCTTGTGCGTGGGGTTCGCTTAATTTGCTGTTGATTTTCCAGTTCTTTAAGGTATAAAGAGAGTTGGTATATTTGAGATTTTTCAGATTTTTTGAGTGAGGCTTGGATGGCTATGTATTTCCTCCTTTGGACCAATGTGTCTTCATTCTCAATGATTTCCATGAATAGTTTAAGTTCTTTGATTTCCAAGTTGATCCAAACATTCTTGAGTAGGATGGTCTTTAGCTTCCAGGTATTTGAATTCCTTCCAAACTTTTTCTTGTGGTTGAGTTCCAGTTTCAAAGCAATGTGGTCTGAGAATATGCAGGGAATAATCTCAGTCTTTTGGTATCAGTTGAGCCCTGATTTGTAACCCAGTATGTGGTCTGTTCTGGAGAAAGTTCTATGTGCACTTGAGAAGAATGAATATTCTGTTGTTTTAGGGTGGAATGTTCTGTATATATCTATAAGGTCCATTTGGTCCAATGTGTAACTCAAATTTCTTGTTTCTTTATTGATTTTCTGCTTGGATGATCTGGCTATTACTAAGAGTGACATGTTGCGATTCCCTACAATTAATGTATTCATATCAATATGACTCTTTATTTTGATTAACAGTTGGCTTTCTTAGTTGGCTGCTCCCATATGGCATAAATATTTACAATTGTTAGATCTTCTTGGTGGACAGACCCTTTAAGAATGATGTAGTATGTAGTATTTCTGACTATAGTCTTTAGCTTAAAACTAATTTATCTGATATGAGAATCACTACCCCAGATTTCTTTTGAGGCCCATTGACATGAAAGATAGTTCTCCATCCCTTCACTTTCAGTCTGGATGTATCTTTAGGTTCCAAGTGTGTCTCTTATAGATATCATATGGACGGGTCCTGTCATTTTATCCAGTCAGCAATGCCATGCCATTTTATGGGAGCATTTAGGCCATTTACGTTGAGAGTGATTATTGAAAGATAAGTTTTTATTGACATCATCTTGCCTGTGAAGTCCTTTGTTTCTATAGATTGTCTCTGTAAATTTCTGTTCTGTGTCACTCTTGGGTTCTTTCTTCTTTTATAGAACCCCCCCCCCTTAATATTTCTTGTAGTGCTGGCTTGGTAGTCTCATACCCTTTTAAACCTTGCTGGTCTTGGAAGCTCTTTATCTCACCATCCATTTTGAATGTCAGGCTTGCTGGATAAAGAATTCTTGGCTGCATGTTCTTCTCATTTAGTGCCTGGAATATGTCTTGCCAGCCCTTTCTGGCTTGCCAGGTTTCCTTGGACAGGTCTGACCTTATTCTGATCGTCCTGCTCTGTATGTAAGGAATCTCTTCCCCCAGCTGTCCTCAGGAGCTCTTGTATGAAATTTTGATTTGTGATTTTCACAATTAAGTGTCTGGATGTCTTTTTAGACTTGTTGATCTTGTGGCGTATCCTTTCTGCCTCTAGGACACAAACACTTGTTCCATTCCTCAGATTAAGGAAATTTTCATCCAGAATTTGTTCAACTATATCTTCTAGTCTTCTCTCTTTCTCCACCCTCAGGGATCCCAATAATTCTGATATTGGAATGTTTCATGGTGTCATTCATTTCCCTAATTCTGTTTTCATGGCTTCTAAGCTGTTTGTTTCAGGCCTCCTCCTGATGCTTCTTTTCTATCATTTTGTCTTCTAGATCACTAGTTCTATCTTCTGCCTTGGTCACTCACCCTAGCTATTAGAGTATTTAGATTAGATTGGATCTCATTGATAGCATTTTTAACTTCTGCCAGATTGGCTCATTTCTGCCCTTAGAGATTCTATGTTGTCACTAATGGTCTTCTCCAACCTAGCCATTGCCTAGATAATTATTACCTGAATACCCTTTCTGACATACTGTTTATGTCCATATTCAATAGTTCTGTGGCAGAGGGCACAGTCTCTGAATTTTTCCTCTGTTGGGTGTTCCTCCTCTTAGTCATTTTGTGGAGAGGTGGTTGAAGGGATGTATAACTGAATGTATCAACCACGATCCAGACAAGATGCACTCGTTCTGGAGGCCAGAAGTCCAAGATTGAGTGCTAGCATGGTCTGTTTCTGGTGAGAGCCTCTTACAGTTTGCAGAACGCCAACTTCTTGCTATGCCCTCACATGGTATAATCCAAGGTGACTGAATATTCTATGTGTAGCAAACTTACTGTATTAGGCATAGGGAAAACTTTTATGTGACTTGTAAATTCCCAAAAGACTGTAAGGGAATGTAGCCTGAAAAAATATAGTTTAAAAGATTATGTGAACTTAATTTATAAAATGATTTCCAAGTTATAAATTTTTTTGTTTGTATAAATTTGTTTCTATTTAACATAGAAGTCATTCAGTTTTAAGTTCCAAGTTAAATAATATTCATTGGAGTAAAAAATAAGATTCCTAATTGATCAGGAAAAATGAGAGAACATTTATTAAATTTGGGGTTTAGGAATATTGATGTGTGTGCATGTGCCTATACACACACACACCCATGGCTGCATGTGTATGTATGTGTGTGTGTCAAATTACTGAGTATAACATTTTACTCTTCCTCTCCATATCTTATTACCTGGAAATTGATAGAGCTTGCTTATTTTAGGGGTTACTATTGATACAGACAAGGAATATGCTCTCATATTCAAACATTTATATAAACACATGAATGCCTAAGAGTAAGATTCTTTCTCTTTCTCTCTCTCTCTTTTTAATTCCCAGGCATAGACATTCTTCATCAACTAGGCCTTGGAGGCAAAGATGTAAGACACCTATCATCGGTGACTGCTGTACCATCATCATCTACACCATTACCTCAGGGGGTCCATTTAACAGAATCAGGTGTCATTTTCACTAATGATACTTACATTGAGTCACCTCTTTTGAAAGTTCTACCAGTCAACTTAGAACAGCCATTTACAATATTAATTGGGTTGCAGTCCCATAGAGTAAACAATGCATTTCTCTTCAGCATTAGACATAAAAATAGACTGCAATTAGGAGTGCAATTATTACCTAAAAAATTAGTAGTATACCTTGGAGGAAAGCAGTCTGTATTTTTCAACTACAGTGTTCACAATGAGCGATGGCACTCATTTGCCATTACTGTTAGAAACCAAGTTGTCTCAATGTATGTTGAGTGTGGAAAGAAATATTTTAGCAGAGAGACTCTTTTGGAAGTTCAGACTTTTGATCCTAACAGTGTATTTACCTTAGGAAGTATGAATAATAATTCTGTCCATTTTGAAGGAGTAGTATGTCAGTTGGACATTATTCCTTCGGCAGAAGCATTTGCAGATTATTGCAGATATGTGAGCCAGCGTTGTCGCCCTGAGATAAACCTTCTTCATTCAACCATTGTATCAGCTGAGATACTGGAAAACTCTCCTTTGCCCAGACAATTTGGTGAAAAAGTGGTGTCAGAACACACATTTACCAGAGGCAAAAGCATCCCAAATATCATAAATAATGAACCTGCAATAGTCCGTAAACAACAAGGACACCAGATATCAAAGGCTCAGTCAAAGTCTCTTCATTCAAGCAATGTCTCTGCTGTGGATCATGTAAACCATGGAATTCAGGCCAAAGAAATGATCACTGAGGAACATACTCAGACAAATGTAAGCCTGTCAGTGACCCGTCATCTCAATAAGGCAAGAACAAATAGCAAGGAGAAATTTAGTTTTCTCCCAAATGTGTTTGACAATGTCACACAACATAATGATAGAGTAACTGGTTTGTCACCATTTAAGAAGATATCATCTGTTCTTCCACATATGAAACAAGAAACAATTACTGATCTCAAGAAGGCTATCACAGCAAATCTACACACTAATGAACTCATGGAATTACAACAGATTTTAAACACAACCTTATACAGAGTGACAGAGGAACCAGCTGTGGACAATCACCTTGACCTTAGGAAAGAAGGTGAATTTGATCCTGATGCTACCTACTCCATCGCAAGTAGCTATGAGACTGACCTTTATGATTATTACTATTATTATGAGGATCTTAATGCAATGCTCGAAATGGAGACACTAAGAGGGCCAAAAGGGGACACTGGACCTCCTGTAAGTTGTTGTTTTTTTAAATCTGTCATAATGTATTAGCTTATCAAAAAGAAATCTCTAGACTGAGCAGTACAGAACAGATCAGTTTCAGAAATGTATCCTGGCTATAGTGAGTGAATTTGTTGTTAACTATAATGCATCCAACCAGAATGCAAAACTGGTTCAAATGTATTTTTGTTGTCGTTGTTTTTATTGGCAGACTGAAAGGTTACTTAATTCTGGTAAAGTGATGAGTAGGCTATATGTTTTTCTTGTCCAGCTGAAATTCAATTGGGAATTCAACTGCTAAATATAGGTCAGCATTCTTTATAGAAAAACCATAGACTTAATACATAGTCATGTTAAGAGAATATGAAGAAGTTGTAGTATACCAAAGAAAGATACATTAAACATATCAATTAAATTAATTCATAATCATTAAACACATCTTTCAACAAAATAATATCAAGTGGATTAAAAGAGATTATAAAAATTTATTTTAGATAGAGATAATTTTGTAGTGATTCACTGACTGGAAAAAAGGAAACCCTTGCACTATCATTCTAAATGAAATAGTATCTATTAAGAATAATGTATTTCATTAAATCTTTAATGATATGGTTCATTTATGTTTATGAATTAATAAAATATCCAGCTACCTAGTACAAAAAAAAGGCTAACAGTCCATCTGTCTATTTGATGGAAAAAAAACTCAGCCAAATCACTTATTTAATGATATATAAACAAAACTATGGGATAATAGACAGATGTTTTCAGCTCTGAAATTCTTTTGTTGTGTAGGTACAATTACAGAGGAACATTTGAAAAATTTCTAAGTCATTTAAAACCTATTTAAATCTATTTAAAATCACATTAGAAACATGTTTTTGCTTTTTATATTTGTATATCTTAAGTAAGGAACCTATATGTGTTTAGAAAATAATTTTCTAATTACAAGCTGACTGAAATATATCTTAAAATATTTCTTTCTTTGATGAAAATAAAATTTGAGTCATTGGTTTGATTCCAGAAGCCACTGAATGGGAGAAGATTATGTCACTTGCTTAGCTTATGTTTCCTTTGTGGATCTTGCTTGAAGTGTATTGATAGGTATTAAACAATTTTTTTAAAAGATTTTATTTATTTATTTGTCAGAGAGAGATTGAGCAGAAGCATGGGGAATGGCAGGCAGAGCAGGCAGAGGGAGAAGCTGGCTCCCCACTGAGCAAGGGGCCCAATGTGGGACTCGATCCCAGAACCCTGGGATCATGATCTAAGCTGAAGGCAGCAGTTTAACTGACTGTGCCACCCAGACATCCCGGAAAAATTCTTATTAGATTGACTGTTTAACGGTTTTAAAGTAAAATCTGAAGAATACATTATTATAGAGAAATAAACTCTTTTCAGCTATAGCAATGTTATTAACATCTTAGTAATAAAACTGAGCTATTGGGTGGGTCATATTAAACAAATAGGTATGGAAACCATTTACTTTCTTCAGAAAAAGTCAGTATAATGAGATGAGCATTAAGCTCTTCTATAAATCCCCAAATAATCATTTCAGCATTGGTAGATGAAGCAATAATATTTAACAGATATTTATGTAGTTTCTCCTAAGCAAAGCAGGAACACAGAGTATGTATAACAGAATCACTCTTCAGACAGAGCTTACAAACTAAGTTAGAGGGTACAAATGTTTATAAGGGAAATATTTTCTGAGGGGATTCCTATGAAAGATCACTTGAGGCTGAGCTGTTCAGAACAGGTTCTTGTGGACAAAGTTAGTTATAACTTAGGCCTCAAAGAACGGATAGATTTTGACAGGGGAAAGGAACTGGTCTATTTTTTATATAGGAAAAGTGGCATAACAGCAATTGTTTATTGAGTTTTTACTTTGTGGCAGATGCTCTACCATGCCCTTTACATTCATTATCTTATCTTAAAATACCTTGGTGAGGTTGGTATTATTATCCTCATTTTTTATTTGAAGAAACTGAAGCCCAGAAAAGTTAGTTTACTTACTCATAACCACATTGCTAATAAATGGCAGAGCCAGAGTTTGGGTTCAGATTTTTTACTTCTAAAGCTCAAACTCTTTCATGATGTTAGAGCAAATAATGTTGGACACATATAAGACCCAAGCTAGATGTTGTCAGGTTATGGGGAATTTTAACTGTCAAACTGATGTTTCTAACTTGATCTTGTCCTCATGAGGAATTTTGTAGGTTTCTAAACAGTGATGCTAATAGGGAAGTCAGTATGTTTGTAGCGCCCAACACAGACAAGAAGTTCCGGCTGTCATCTTGATGTTACAAGACTAGGATGGTATCTAGGATGACAGCAGTGAAAATGAAATGGAAAGGTAGGATTTAAGAAATATTTTGAAGAAAAAAAAAGAAATATTTTGAAGAAAGGTTTGGTAGAACTAGGAAATTAATTGGAGCTGGGGCGAAACAGAAAGGAAGAGAATAAAAGATGTCTGAAGTTTTAAGTCTGTGGATTGAGAGAATGGTAATACCATCACTAAAATCAGTAATTAGGAGAGGAAGTCTATTTTAGGAGAGGAAACTAAGTTAGAACATTGAAGATACTGTTGAAAATTCATGGGGCACCTGGGTGGTTCAGTGGTTTAAGCCTCTGCCTTCGGCTCAGGTCATGATCTCAGGGTCCTGGGATCGAGCCCCGCATTGGGCTCCCTGCACAGCAGGGAGCCTGCTTCCCCATCTCTCTCTCCCTCTGCCTGCCTCTTTGCCTACTTGTGATCTCTCTGTCAAATAAATAAATAAAAATCTTTAAAGAAAATTCAGTCAGCTGTTGGAAAAGTTAAGAAACTAAAGTGGAAAAGAGAGATTAAGATAGGGATATAAATTTGGGGGTCTTCCTATCAATATAGTTGAAGTATAGGAAAGGAGTTTGGCATAGTGTTAGGAGCCAAATCATGGGGATCATGGGAAATGTTTGCTTTGGGATTATGGCAGAAAAAAAGCAGAAATGTGAATGAACAGTCAGATGGGAGAGAAGAATGTAGTGTACTATGTATAGGGTATAGTGTACCGTGGCAAAAGCCCAAGAAGAGAGTTTTGAGAAGAAATTGATCAGAAGTGCCAAAAGCTACAACAAGAAAAAAGTATGAGGACTGAACAACAGAGGAGGAAATGCATTAGTTCTTCTGATGAGAAAGTCACTGCTGAACTTCATGAGTCCGACTTAAGTGTAGGGTAGAAGACTAAAGGTAGGTTTTTAAAAAGCTGAAGAAAGTGTGAATAGTAATTAAATGATGAACTTTTGTGGGGGTTGTGGCCCCACTTCTTGAAGTAGATGTTACTACTACTCTACTATTACGCTGAGGCCAGCCTGATTTTTCCCATCTGTAGGTGATGATTTTTTCTGCCATTCACCTGTGTAGTTCTTTCATCATCTCTGAGGTTCATTAAACCTATTTAGGTCTGTTTCAGGTTTTTCTGCTATTCCTCTGATATGAAGATTATTTTTATTTCATTATACAAACATCTTCCCTTCTATCCTCAAATATTTTTTCTTTCCCATTTTTCCATGTTCTTCTTCAGGCACCCCAATATACATATATGTTAGATGTCCTTTGTGGTGATAGATATTATTATCTTTTTTACGAACATGTCTATGTGATTGCTTTTCTCTATTTCATTTTGTGTGATTTTGATTATCCTGCACTCACATTCCTCTGTTGATTTTTCAATTGTATTTAATCAGATTTTATTGTATCTGACATGGTTTTCATCTATAATTTTTTTTTCTCTTTTCATGTCTTTCTTAAACTCTTCTGGTTCGCATTTCATTGCCTTCATTGTTACTTGTATTTCTTATAACTCTTCTTTGAGCTTTTTCTAGAAAAATGGCATCTTGAAATTCTTTGCATCTTTATGTCTGAACTTTTTCTCTGTTGTGTAGAATAATTCCTCCTCTGATAAATAATTTTCATCTACATTCAATTTATGTTTCTGTCCTCATACTTCTCCCTCTCCTTATATGTATGTATAGGTCGCCTGCTGGTTTCTTTCTGGTTATTAGCCATTTTTAAAATAAAGAGAGCTCTAATTGGGCCATTATATATTTTAGAATAGTGCAGGAAAAGGCAAAGGGGAGTAAGGTGGAGTGGTACACAGTGTCAGATTTAAGTTGCTGCCTTTAAACACCATCTGATCATATTTATTTTGTCCTCTATCCAGAAACATATGTCCTCTTATTTTCATGTACAATTTGTTATGAAGCCCTTTATTTCACAGGCCCTCTAAGAACCAATATGATGATTTATGCGCCTGTGTTTTATCCCTTCTCATCACCAACAATCTCCTGGGGTTAGGAGGTTTGGTCGCAGAT
Organism: Lontra canadensis; assembly: GCF_010015895.1. Lineage (NCBI taxonomy): Eukaryota > Metazoa > Chordata > Mammalia > Carnivora > Mustelidae > Lontra > Lontra canadensis. The sequence continues at coordinate 287,762 of NW_022631027.1, read as the reverse complement.
CATAAAAATGGTGGGTTTTTCCTCTTCAAATCTACCTTCCTTCTCTTGGGTGTTTGGAGCTGGGTCTTCACTGGGTCATTAATCACATCTATTGCAGCTTTCTCATTCCCTTTCAACCTCTCCACTGTTAATCAAAGGACTTCTGGAATGAACTTTCAGGATTGACATGCATTTAGATATCTGCAGCCTGTCCAAGATTTGAGGTCTGAGGAGGTTTTCTGGTTTTGGTCATCTCTCAACATCTTTCCTTACCACAGACTTTCTCAGTATTTGGAAGATAATCATCATATTTTGTGGTTTGTGGTTGTGGTCCTTTCGTTGTTTCGTTGGAGATGGTGTTTTTTCTTCTGGTGTTTTTTTGTTGTTTTCAGTGGGTTTTAAGAGAGGGAGGATAGTTTTAAAAATGTTCTCATTCTGCCATATTTTATGGACATTCTCTAGTGATCTTTTTAAAAACACGAATCACATCACATCATTTAGTTGCTTAAGTTCTTCAGTGGCAGAAGAATAAAGCACTTACAATAAATGAAAGACATCTTATTGTAACCTATACAGCTATATGTGATCTGGCTTGTTCTTACCTCTGCAGCCTCATTTTGTCCCCCTTTTCCTTACACTCACTGAGTTTTCTTTTAATTCCTCAATAAGACTGTGCTTTTTGTTCCATTTGCTTTGTTCATTTTCTTCCAATTTTCTGGAATTTTACTTCCTCCTCTTTTCTCTTTATCGTCTTTTCAGTCTAACTTAGCACCTCCTCAGGAAAGTCTTCTCTGATACAACAAATACATTAGGTGCACCCTGTTAATCTCTCTGTTGCTTGCTTGTTCTTTTCCTTCATATCACTAAGTAAAATGTATAATTATATGCTTATCTGTTAACGTGTGTCTTTTTATCCAGTCTTAAGCTGATGCTTGCTAATGTCTATAAAATGAGTGAATGAATGAGTGACTGAAGCAATTAAAAAAGGAAATTTAGATACAGGATTTCCAAGATTAATTGACCAGGCATTACTATGTTTTAAAAGTTTTGTTCTAGTGAATATATTTGCCTTAGTGTATATATTTATATACTAGTAATATAATAATTATCCTAGTAATTATAACTAACATGAATTGAGTGCTTGTTGTGCCCATATACACCTTTAAAAACTTCATTACCTTAGAGTTTACTGGTTAAATACTATATATCAGCAATGGTTATAAGTATTTTATACCTATATCATCTTTAATGTTCGCAGGAACTTTGAAAGGTAGATTTTTATCATCAGTATTTTAAAGATGAGAAAACTAAGGCTTAGAAAGAGTAACTGACTTGTCCAAGGTAGTTCAGCCAGTAAATCCTAAGGCATGATTTGAATCTAGACAGGACAATTGCAAAACCACTGTTCTTGTCATTGAATTGTCATTGAATTTCTCTTAATAACTAATAATCTCAAGGTTAAAGTGCCATTTTTAGTATTTAACTTTATTTATAGAAAATAACTTATTCTCCTCAATCAGCCATGACGTGTCAAATCAGTTTGTTTTCCTGTTTTCTAGAAATCCCTCTTAATAATCTGCTCTCAAAGATTTGAAAATGCAAAATTGTGAAGAAAGCTAAAATTGATTTTTATTTAGTGCTTATTACACAATGTAAATATTTCAATCATGACATAAAATATACTTTCTTTCTTCCCCAGTAGCTAATGTTGTTTCCTTTTCAGTGTGAATGGAATCGTGTTTTCTTTTGTTGTAATGTCGTTTGATAAGGCAATAAACCAAACTAGACATTCTGTTTTAATTTTCCATTTAAGTTTTCATTTTTCTTATTTTTGGGGGGACTTTAAATAAGTAGCCTTTAATTTCTGATTATAACAACAGAACCAGAACTGTGAAAAGAATTCCAATTAAAAAAAAATACGTACAAGTCAATTTTTGATGAATGCTAGTAATATAATAATAGGTCTTAAAATATTTGAACAGGTTAGGAAGGAGTATGCCCTCAGTCTGAGGTTGAATAGAAATAGGACTTATCTCTCAATATTAGGAAATACATGAAAGGTTTTTATCAAGTTAGGGGATAAGAGAGGAAAAAATATAATTAAAGGAAAATGGACAGTTCGAAATATATAAAGAACATTATAAAACTTCAAAATGACTGTAATATAAATAAAAGAAGAAAATTTCAAAGAGTAGTTAATATCAAGAATGAGAAATAAGAAAAAATGCCTGATAAAAATAAGGCTCATTAGGTCATGCTACTTGTTAATGAGAAGGCTAGTACTTTAACTTTGGTATGTTTAATTTCAATGTTCATACTATTTTGAAGGCTATGTTGAATGAATATTTGTAAAATGGAAGATGTATATGGCCTAAAGACATGAAGAATAATTCCATGTCAGCAGAGTGCTCAGTAACAAGTGAATGAAAGATGAATGAATGAATGAATGTGTTAACCATATCCCAAATGAACATTCATTCTGCCCCAGTTGATTGTTAAAGTAAAAAAGATGATAGAAAGCATTACATGAGGAAGTAAAGTAGTAATTTCCTATTTCTTATTTGATATATTTAATAAGTAACATTTAAAGAACTCACAACACTTTAAAATGGATCAATTTTTGCTTTCCTACTTTGTTTTGCAAACTATTTAAGTCTATTACTGACCTCTGGGTATGCTATATTTGGTGTAAGGCAGATTTATTACTGAATATATTAGAAGGATCTCATTATAATAATTTAACACATTACACAGATTCTTGCTATAAGTTTTTTAAAAGAACATAATATGGTCAGTGCTTTAATTTTTCAGGGCAAGTCTTTTGAAATGTGTTTGGAAAAACCTGTATTTGTCGGTCTCCAAACCCTAAATTGAATTCCGCCTTCAGTAGTAAAAGTAAAGTTAGGTAAAAATTACCCACAAAACTACTAGTTATGGTCCCTGTAAAAACCAGATACAGTGGCTGTAACCATAAGTCACAGACTTCCTGCTGCCATTTCTGGCCAGATTAAAGAGGACACTTGAGTTTCAACTCTCACCCCTGCTGATTAGGGTGAGGGGATTCATGTTACTTTAAAATCATCATCAGCTGGGAACTGGGGACTGAAAAAAAAAGCCCTAGTATGGGAATCTTAATGAGACTTTTGAGAAAAGATGTGTCTATTACAGTGTCTAACATCTCGGCAATTGTTTTCCAAGGGTCCACCGGGTCCAGCAGGTATCCCAGGTCCCTCAGGAAAGAGAGGTCCACGGGTAAGTGAATGGGCTCCATGTCCCACTTGCTGTTAGAATTAGTAACTTTGCAGTATGTTCTTCCTAGTATTGTACAGTATGTACTTCCTTTGGAAACCTGCCTGGATCTTCAAACATAGCCCTCCCTACCTTTGCCAATTCAAGAGAAACTCGGGAACATGTGCAGCTTGTTTATTTGAGAGTAAACACCCAGCCAAAGCGTTCTCTGTGAACATGCCCAAGAAGGATTATCAAATTTGTAGATTAGTGGCTCGTCTAGTGCTACTTGTAACATTATTCTTCGTTATAAAGTGATCTCATCAGTAGTTGATAGTTCAAGGTGGGGTTCATTTGCTTTGGGAAATGAAGAGGAGTGAGCTGCCTTAAAATAGTACGTTCCTGGATTACATAGTGGAAAATGCTGGAACTATGGACTAGAAAAATAATTGTCCTGAGGAAAAAGCTGCCTTAAGGATCAGCAGTAGTTTCTCACATTACACAGGTCCAAAAAAGATTTACTGCTGTGTTAAAATTCATTTCTTTTGAAACTGAAAAAAATCAACCTGGACTTTTACTAACAGGAATTCTTCTAAGAGCCAGGAAAGGAATTACGACTGTTACAAAGACAAATGCGTATGCCATGGACAATCCACTTTCTTTCTATTCTGATTTTTATCTGTCATATAAACAATATAATGAAAAATCATCCTGAACTAATACTGTGAGTCGTCCATATTCACAACAAACTCTTGTCTGTATGAGGCCTTAAATGAACACTACTGGTGGTAGTTTTGTTTGGCATTTGGTTTATTTCTACTTGATGACCTATCATGTTCCCCTCAGAGTCTCTCATGAACGCGCCCACTCCCCCTCCCATAGCTGGTGCACCACTTCTATCCTCCTCACTCTGTTTGGGTCCTACTCTTCTGAGGAACTGGATCTCTTTCTGCTCTGATTCCATTCCCTTTCCACCATGGAGGCTGTCCCCACAGCATGACCTTCAACGTCTGAGGCTCCAACTATTCTCATGATGCAGCAGTTTCCTTCTTTAATTTTTATCTTTTTTAAAAATTTTTCTAATCCTTTCTTTAAGGAAGGAACAGTATTCCTCTTCTCAAGACCAATTATCCCATTTGTGTGCCTAATTTTATCCTCATTCCATTACTTATCTTAAAACTTGCAACTTTTAATATTTTTTCTCCTAGATTTTGTCTCATTTGGCAACAACTAACAAATTATTCTTAAAGAAAAACCCTCAAACTTTCATTGACATTAATTTTTCCTAAAGTTATGCTCCTAGCTCACCATTGCGCTATTGAGCTTTGTAAAATAATAGTTTATGCCATTGCCCTACATGTCCACCAAAAACTCACTTGTAAATCTCCATAATCTTTCCACCTATTTTATTGAAATTTACTTTTTGAAGGTTACAAATGGCATGTGTCATAACATCTCGTGTTTTTTCCTTAGTTTTGATTTTGCTAGATATGCCTCCAGTATTGCCATTGCTGATGTCTCTCTCCTTTCTGAAACACAATGCTCTATCAATTCAGAATTGAAAAGGCCGAAAAATAAGTAATTATTAACTATATGTGATATGTTAACCTAGAAGTATGGCTGAAGAGCCCAGGAGTGGCTACCAAACCCAGATGAATATAGGGTCACCTGAAAGGCTTTCTGGAAGTGAATCTTAGTTCCTCTGCTTGCTGGTCCCATGAGCTTAAGTTTCTTCATCTGTAAATAGGTAATAGGAAATATAAAGCATTAGCACAGTTATCTATGCATAGTTGGTAAATAGAAGCAATTATTGACAAATATTTATTGAGTATCTAATATGTTCCAAGTGCTATACTGGTAATATGAAAAACAGTCCCTTTTCAAAAAAATCCTAGAACTAAATGGCACATGTCATAAGATAATTAAAATAGCAATAAAATATTTAAAGAACAGATTAAACAGTGTAAGAAATATCTTAAAGCATATACAATTAATTGCAAATGAATTTTCCAGGCAGCAATTTCTATGGAAGTTAGTAGGAAAGAGAAATCACTTTATGACAGTGTAGCTAGGACTTAAAAATGAGGTGGGATCTTAGCTGACACTTGAAGAATGATTCGGGCAGCTGTAGGGGGGCAAAATGAAATGAACTAAGTCTTATAGGCATACATAATGGCATAAACAAAAACCCAAGTGCAGAAAGGGTTAACACATGTTAGCAGAAGATTAAACATTTGCACTTTCTTATTTTTAGGCTTCTTACTCTACACAGCTTTTAGAATAGCACTATGCAATATGGCTGGAGATAGGGGTGAAAAATTAGGGAGGTAAGCATCTCAAGGCAGGATTTTGAATCAAAAGATGGAAAATACAGTCCTCCTCTGTAATTAGTGTAGCTCTCTTGTCCAAGAGTGAAATATCCAACATCTAGGAAAACATAAAGAACTTTGTGGGGGGGGAAAAAAAAGGTCCCATTCATTTTAATGAAATTATGCTGTGGAATATTTGAATGTTGCAATAAACATTGTTTATTGCCTATTATTTGTATCTGGATCTGTTCTAAGAGCGATCTGACCTCTTTACTATTTGCAGGGCATACCAGGGCCACATGGAAATCCTGGGTTACCTGGATTACCAGGTCCAAAGGTGAGTGAAGACTAGTGAGTATCACATTATTTTCCTGACATTATTAAAGAAGGTCCTTAATTTTTTTTAATCAAGATATAGTTGACATAAATATTAGACTAGTTTCAAGTATATAACATAATGATTTGACACTTGTACATACTGCAAATGATCACCACTGTAAGTCCAGCTACCATCCATCACCGTTAAAAGTTACAAAAAAATTTTTTTCATTGTGATGAAAATGTTCATGATCCATTCTTCTGACAACCAAATATGTATGCAGTACCATTGACTGTGATCACCATGCCAGACATCATATCCCTATTTATTTCACAACTAGAAGTGTGTACTCCCCCTCTGCCCCTGCAACCACTATTCTGTTCTCTGAATACATAAATTTTGTTTTATTTGTTCATCTGTTTTGTTTTTTAGATTCCACATATAAGTGAGATCATGCAATATTTGTATTTCTCTGTCTGGCTTATTTTACTTAGCCTAATACCCTCAAGGTCCATCCATGTTATCACAAATGGCAAGATTTCATTTTTTTATGGCTGAGTAGTAGTCCATTATGTGTGCATTGTGTGTGTGTGTGTGTGTGTGCGTGCGTGTGTTTACACCACATCTTCTTTGTCCTTTCAATCATTGATGGACACTTAGGTTCTTTTCATATCTTGGCTGTTGTAAATAATGATGCAGTAAACACAAGGGTGCATATTTCTTGATAAATTAGTGTTTTGTCTTTTTGTGGTAAAATACTCAGAATTGTTAGATCATTAGTTCTATTCACTTTCTATTTTACATGATTGGCTATATTCCCTATGCTGTATTTTTCATCTCCTTAACTTATTTATCTTATAACTAAAAGTTATTTTTAATTTTTTGATGAAACTCCATACTGTTTTCCATTTGTGGTTGTACCAATTTACATTTCTTCCAGCAGTACATGTGGGTTCCCTGTTCTCCACACCTTTACCAGTCTTCACCAACACTAGTTATTTCTTGTCTTTTTGATAATAACCATTCCAGCAGGTGTGAAGTGAAAAGTCATTGTGGTCTTGATTTGCATTTCTCTGATGACTCGTGATATTGAGCACTTTTTCATGTTTGCCATTTGTATTTCTTGGAAAAAGTGCCTATTCAGACCCTCTGCCTATTTCTTAATCAGTTGTTTTGTTTTGATGTTGACTTGTATGAGTTTGGATACATAGTTTGCAAATATTTTCTCCAATTCAGTAATGCCTTTTCACTTTTATGATAATTTTCTTTTCTGAAGCTTTTCAATTTGCTGTATTACCACTTGTTTATTTTTGCTTTTGTTGCCTTTACTCTTAGAGTCAGATCTAAAAAAAATCATTGCCAAGAATGATGTCAAGAAGCTTACTGGCTATGTTTTGTAGTAGAAGTTTTATGGTTTCAGGTCGTAAAGTCTTGAACTCATTTTCAGCTTATTTTTATGTATAGTATAATAGTCTAATTTCATTCTTTTGCATATAACATCCAGTTTTCCCAACACCATTTATTAAAGAAACTGTCCTTTCCCTGTTGTATATTCTTGCCTCTTTTGTTGTAAGTTAATTGGCCATATATATGGGTTTATTTCTGGGCTCTTTATTCTGTTCCATTGATCTGTGTGAGTCTTTTTATGTCAGTACCATATTGTTTTCATTTTTATAGCTTTGTAATATAGTTTGAAATCCGGGAGCATGAAGCCTCCAGCTTTGTTGTTCTTCTCAAGATTGCTTTGGCTATTCATGGTCTTTTGTGGTTCCATACACATTTGAGGATTATTTTTTCTATCTTTGTGAAATGTGCCATTGGAATTTTGATAGAGATTGCATTGAGTCTATAGATTGCTTTGGGTAATATGGATATTTTAATACTAATTCTTCTACTCCATTAGCATAGAATATCTTACAATTATTTGTGTCTTCAGTTTCTTTTGTTAATGTCTTACAGTTTTCAGCATACAAGTTTTTTACCTTCTTGGTTAAATTTATTCCTAGATTTCATTCTTTTTGATGCAATTATAAATGGGATTTTTAAAATTTCTCTGATAGTTGTTAGTTTATAGAAATGCAATAGATTTTTGTATGTTGATTTTTTACCCTGTAACTTTACTGAATTTATTAATTCTATCATGTCATCTTCAAATAGTGACAGTTTTACTTCTTCCCTTCCAATTTGGATGTGTTTTCTTTCTTTTTCTTGCCTAATTACAATGGCTAGGACTTCTAATACTCTGTTGAATAAAAGTAGTAGGAGTGAGCATCCTTACCTTTTCTTAAAGAAAAGGCTTTTAGCTTTTTACCATTTAATATGATGTTAGCTGTGGGCTTGTCTTATATGGCCTCTATATAAGGTACATCCCCTCTATATCCACTTTGTTGAGAGGTTTTATCATAAATGGATGTTGAATCCATTTATCAAATGCTTTCTCTGTATCTATTGAGATAATTTTTATCCTTCATTTTGTTAATGTGGTGTATCATTTTGATTGATTTGTAGATGTTGAACCATCCTTGTATCCTTGGAATAAATACCACTTGATGATCCTCTTAATCTATTGTTGAATTTAGTTCACTACTATTTTGTTGAGGATTTTGCATCTGTGTTTATCAGGGATATCAGTCTGTAGTTTTCTTTTTTTGTGGTATCCTTGTAAAATGAGGTAGGAAGCATTCTCTCATCTTCTGTTTTTTTTTGGAAGAGTTTGAGAAGCATTGGCATTAGCTCTTCTTTAAATATTTGGTAGAATTCACCGAGGAAGGTGTAAGACCTAGAATCTTGTTTGTTGGGAGGTTTTTGATTACTGCTTTAATCTCCTTACTAGTAATCAGTCTACTCAAATTTTTATTTCTTCATTATTCTGTCTTAAAAAATTGTATGTTTCTAGGAATTTATCCATTTCTTCTTGGCTGGCCAACTTCTTTGTATATAATTGTTCATAGTAGTCTTTATCTATATTTGTATTTCTGTGGTATCCGTTGTAAATCTTTTTATTTTATTTATTTGAATCCTCTGTTGTTTGAGTCTATCTAAAGTATTGTCAATTTTGTTTATCTTTTCAAAGAACCAGCTCTTAGTTCATTGGTCTTTTTTTTTTTTTTTTTTTCCCTAGTTCCTTGAAGTATATAGTTAGATTGTTTGAGATTTTTCTTGCTTTTTGGGGTAAGCTTTTATCACTATAAACTTTCTTCTTAGAACTGATTTTGCTACATCCCAAAGATTTTGGTAAGTTGTATTTCCATTTTCATGGTATTTTTTTAATTTCTCCTTTGATTTCTTCATTGACACATTGGTTATTCAGTAGCACATTGTTTAATCTCCATATACTTGTTTTTGTTTTTTTTTTTTCAGTTTTCATCTTCTAATTGATTTTTAGTTTCAGATCACTGTGATCAGAAAAGATACTTGGTATTATTTCAGTCTTAAACTTATTGAGACCTGATTAGTGACCTAACATATATGATCTATGCTAGAGACTTTTCCATGTGCACTGAGAAAAATATTTGTCCTGCTGCTTTTGGATAGACTGTTTTGTATATATCTGTTTAGTCTATCTGGTCTAACGTGTCACTGAAGGCAAGGCCAGTGTTTCCATATTGATTTTTCATATGGATGATCTATCCATTGATGTAAATGGATATATATGAGTGCTCCTATGTTGGGTACATAAAGATTTACAAATATATATCCTTTTGTTGGATTGACCCCTTAATCGTTATGTAATGCCCATCTTTGTTTTTTATTATAACTTTTGTTTTAGTCTATTTTGTCTGACGTAAGTACAGCTCCCCCAGTCTTCTTCTGGTTTCCATCTGCATGGAACAATTTTTTCCATCCCTTTGCCTCTAGATTTTGGGTTTTTTATATCTGAAGTGAGTTTCTTTTAGGCAGCATATAGATAGGTCTTGTTTATTTGTCCATTTAGCTACTCTGTGTCTTTTGATTAGAGTATTTAGTCCATTTACATTTAAAGTAATAACTAATAGGTATATAAGTGTTGCCTGTTGTTAATTGTTTTCTGACTGTTTTTGTAGCTCCTCTCTGTTCCTTTCTTCTTCTCTTGTTCTCTTCCCTTGTGTTTTTATGACTTTATTTAGTATTGTGCTTAGATTCCATTCTTACTGTCTTTTGTATATCTATATCAGATTTTGCTTTTTGCTTAACATAAGGCTCACATGTAATATCATATACATGTTCATATATAAAACAGTCTATTTGAAGTTGATAGCAACTGAAATTTGGTCAAATTCTAAAAGTCTACATTTTTACTCCCTCCTACATCTTATTTTTGATATCACATTTTATATCATGTGTCCCTGAACTCACTATTATATTTTTATTACTTTTGTCTTTTAACCTGCATAGAAGTTTTATAATAATCCACTACCTTTCTATATATTTACCAGTGAGATTTATACTTTCATTTGTTTTCTTGTTATCAATTAATGCTCTTTCTTTTCAGCTTAAAGAAATCCTTTTAACATTTTTTATAAGGACAGTTTAGTAGTGATGAACTCCTTTAGCTTTTGTTTGTCTGTAAAACTATCTCTCCTTCAATCCTGAATGATAATCTTACCAGCAGAGTATTCTTGGTTGTTTTTTTCCCCCTTTGAGAAGTTTGGATATATTATGCCTCTTTCTTCTGGTCTGCAAAGCTTCTGCTGAAATATTTGCTATTAGTCTTATGGCAGTTTCCTTGTACAGAACAAATTGTTTTTTCTTGCTGTTGTTGTAATTCTGCCAACTAGATGTGTAACAATGAGAGAAAAGACAGAGAACTTATTTTTCTTTAAAGATTTTATTTATTTGAGAGAGAGAGAGAGAGAGCAAGAGAATAATTAGAGAGGGAGAGGGAGAAGCATACTCCCTTCTGAGCAGAGAGCCCACTCTGGAGCTTGATCCTTAGATCCCTAGGTCATGACCTGAGCCAAAGGCAGACACTTAACTGACTGAGCTACCCAGGCTCTAAGACAGACAACTTCTAAATAAATTAGAAGTTTGTTTTTAAATTTGTGATTTCCTAGCCCTTTAAGCTTTATTTGGGGACTTTGAAGATATTTAGACTAGTAAAAGTTAAAAGTTTCAAGTAGCTATAAGGGCCCAGCTCACATTCCTTCATGGGGCTGAAGTTCCAGGGAGCTTGTAGTCCTACTCAGCACCTCATCCATACAAATATGAAGGAAGAGAGAGAGAACTTGCAAGGGGAATTTCCACATGGCTTTCTTCTCCACTCCCCCCACCTTTCCCTATCTCAGTCAGTAATAATTAGGTACTCAAACAAATGAGTAATATGGAGAATAAGGGAAGGAAATAAAGATAGAGATAGTGAAAAGTATTTGATTTGATTAAAGTTTTAAACTGTGTATATTTAGAGGTGCCTGAGTGGCTCAATCAGTTAAGCATCTGCCTTCAGCTCGGGTCATGATCTCAGGGTCATTGGATCAAGCCTTGCATCAGGCTCCCTGCTCTGTGGGGAGTCTGCTCCTACCTCTCCCTCTGCCCCTCTGCTTATGATCTTACTTTTTCTTTCTCGAAAAAAATAAATAAAATCCTAAAAAATAAAAAAATAAAATGTGTGTATTTAGAGAAGAAACATATTTGAGAAAATGAAAAACTGTGCATTAAAAAATTATTATTTTCTCAAGATTAAAAACAGTGTATTTTTTAGTATTGACTGGTATGAATGTGTTTTTGGTAAAATGATCTAGGATAGATAAAAATTTGAGTCTCAAGTTTTGTTGCCTTTTTTTTTAAGATTTTATTTATTTATTTATTTGAGAAAGAGAGAAGAGAGAGAGATCACAAGTAGGCATAGTGGCAGGCAGAGGGAGAGGGAGAAGTAGGCTCTCTGATGAGCAGAGAGCCTGATCTGGGACTTGATCCCAGGACTCTGGGATGATGACCTGAGCTGAAGGCAGATGTTTAACTGACTAAGTCACCCAGGCTCTCCTGGATCTCAAGTTTTAATATTATATTTAGTAGTGTGGATATATTTTGACTATTTATAAATATTCACCAATAAAATATTTTTATGTGATCTTGTATGAGGGAATTTAAAAGCCCTACTTTTAATTTGTAAGCAACTAATTAGACTTCTTAAGGACTTAATTTTATAAGCTGGATTTAGTCTTTAATTTATGTTTAACTTAATAATTTGATGATTATGTCCAAAATAGCCAAAACTGACCATGATTTATTTTAATTGCACATATTTGCAGAGGACATTAGATTTATGACAGGTGTTAAAAATCACCACTGTGTCTTAAATGCATCCAATAAAGCTTGTCAGGTGTGGTTTTATTAAAAAACTTCCTATTTATGTTTACCATGAATTTTAAATTAACCAAGATCGATAGAACATTCAAACTTTATAATCTTCCTATAATTGTTTTCAAGATAATGCAAAAAATGAAGAGTGCAAGGTCTTTATGATAGATTTTGACATGCAATCATAGAATTTATTTTCCTTTAGGGAATAAAGATTTCTTCTAATTTAAGAAATTTTGAAGTATGAAAGCAATGCCAAATATTTTTCTTTTCTCAGTTATTATTTAGCAGGAATAGCAGAGATAGAGTTGTTGGCCTCTATGAAAAGTGTATTAAAAAGTCGTCTTGTTTCTTGCACAAGAGATAATCTGTCCATTTCAAAGGGAGGTTACTTGAATCTATGGAAAGAGCAAATTAAGGCAATTGCAGTTTAGAAAGGTTTAACTGAAATAGGAAATGCAACACATAATGGAATTTCTATAGAAACATATTTGGATTAATGGGCTTTATAAAAGTCATTAGAACCAAAAGGTACCTTATATAAGTTAAATGATTTAAAGCACATAAAACATCTGGTATAATATGGTTGACACTTAAGAAAATGTTATTTTTCTTTTCTTGAAGGAGCTACTTATGAAGCAACTAGGCAAATTAGAAATGTGATTAGCTAAAAATACCACACTTCTTATTTGGTAAATAAAACAAAAAGAGTCTTGTGATTCTTATGAATGAAAATACTTTAAGACAGTATATAAATAGGTTTTATTTATAAGGCTATTTTAAAATTCATGGGAATAAAGGTTATTTTGCTAAAATATTCTAGACTGATGCAAAAACTAATCATTTTATTTTGTTTTGCTTTTACAGTAAAATTGGTATTTATCATAAAGGACAGGAAATGTAAACTGATCTTGGTAGTTCTCATCTCTTTTCAGACAAAATGAGTTCTCACTATGTGTTGGTCTTAATAAAACCTTCATTGTTTAAATGCAGGGTCCAGAACTTACTCATTTTTGCATTTGTGTCTAGCCCAGTGCCCAGCATGTGCTGGGGACTCAATAAATGTAAAACTGAACCAAAAAGCTGAATTCACATTAGTAACAAGGCTCAGGTAATATAAGAGAAGGAGAACTAGTACTTCTTAACCTTCTAATCGCTGACGATTATTTTATGTCTGGCATCTCATTCAGGTTCATTTCAATTAAAAGTACTATTCAAATTAGTACTTTACTTTGCACAGAAGAAAATATCCATAGCGAGCTTAGTACTTAACCAAGGTAACACAATTTATAACTGGTAGAGTTATATTCAGAAGTGAATCTATCTTACTCTCTTCCTAACACCATGTTGTCTCGCATAATAGCGAATAATTAATCTATAAAACACTACCTAAAGGAGGAAGGGTGGGGTTGGGGTAACCTAACAGAATTTAAAGACTTAAGGAATTCATTTAACAATAGTAACAAAACATGTCTATTCCAACATTCCAGCTTATTCTGTGGATACTGATAATAACATATAAAGATTAACTGCATTAAGAGTGAAACTGATCTCTAGCAGTTGGGAACTATGTTGTTAAATTGTTAAATAACAGAATGAAGTGCCACACAAAATTTTAGTGGCTACATAGCAATTTTTTCAACATTAGTAACACTAACATGATTCAAAATAAAAACTATTGGGCTCATTAACTGAAATCAGGAGACTAATGGTAGAAATAATGAACTTCTAAGAAAAATTACAAGAAATGAATTCCAAAATGGCCAATAAACTGCTTGACATTATTAGTCACAAGGGAAATGCAAATACGGTCACAATTAATTACCACTTCACACCCACCAGAATGGCTAAAATTAAAAAGACTATAAACACTAAATGTTGGCAAGGAGTTAGAGCGTCTGAAACCCGTACACACTGCTAGAGGGAGTATAAAGTGGTACAAGGACCGAGGATATAGTTTGGCAGTTTCTTATAAAGTTGAACATAACCTACCCTATGACTCAGAAATTATATTCCTAAGTATTTACCCAAGAAAAAGGAAATAGTATCTGAAGAGACTTAACTGGAATTTCATAGCAGCGTTATTTACAAATAAAGTCAAAAACTATAATGAACCTGTTTCTAACAATAGGTTTTTAGTTTATCCATACAATGTTACTCAGCAGTAAAAAGGAGCTAAATACTGACATGTAGCAACATGAATGAGTCTCAGAAACATTGGGCTGAAGGAAAGAAGCAAACAAAATGCATGAGAATACATTGTATATGAACATCCAGAACATGGAAAACAAACCTATAGTGGAAAAGATCACAATAGTATTTTCTTGTGGGCATGGAGGCTGACAGAGGAGGGCCCTTTAGAAACTTATTAGGGTGATGTCAATATTTTATATATTGATAAGAGTATGATGTATGGTATATTCATTTGTCAAAACTCATCAAACGATAACACTTAAAATCAGAGCATTTCACTGTGTATAAAATACACTTGACTAAAATAAAGGAATAAAAAAAATAAAAGCAAGTACACTAGGGATTTTATAAAAACTTTGGGAATAGGCTGTTTTGAGATTGATTAAGTTTCATATTCTCTCCCTTCAAATCATTTGTTGGAGAGTGTTTTTGTGTAAATAAGTTGTTACAAAAGAAGAAGGAGAGGGAGAAAGAGAAGAAAGTTTAATTCCATTTCTTATATACCAGAGAGAATAGCTTTTTTTTTCTTGCTGGCAAAATGCCATCTGGGTTCACAGTTTATCATATTTATCTATTTAATGAACTTTATTTGCAGGGTGATGAATATTTTTATTACTATTAATTAAACACATGATTAGATATGCAGTAGATCTTTAAACCTGAGTAATGAATGCAGAGTCTATATCTTTAGCCTACCATATACTTATAATTCTAGGCCAGGCAATCTATTTGTAGTCAAGAGAGTTCCTTTCCCAAAAACACTTCCTTTTTTTTTTTTTTTTAAAGATTTTATTTATTTATTTGACAGAGAGAGAGAAAGAGAGAGATCACAAGTAGGTAGAGAGGCAGGCAGAGAGAGAGGGGGAAGCAGGCCCCCCGCTGAGCAGGGAGCCCGATGTGGGGCCTGATCTCAGGACCCCAAGACCATGACCTGAGCTGAAGGCAGAGGCTTAAACCACTGAGCCACCCAGGCACCCCCCCCAAAAAAAAACACTTCTTAAAGGAAACTTAAAACCTTGCCATAAACATTCACAGTTTATATTACTTTAGTCAAGTCCAATAGTTCCTTCAAATTTAATCCAGTTATTGAGAAAGACAAATATCATATGATTTCACCCACATGTGGAGCCTAAAAGAAATAAAAAACAAAAAATGAATAAACAAAAAGCAGAATCAGACAAGTAAATACAGAGAACAAACTGATGGTTGCCACGGGGAAGAGGAATGGGCAAAATCCGTGCAGGGGAACCAGAGATACAGGCTTCCTGTAATGGAATGAATAGGTCATGTGAACAAAAGGCACAGCATAAGGAATATAGTCAGTGATGTTATAATAACATTGTATGGTGACAGATGGTAGTTACAATTGTGGTAAGTGTGGCATGATGTAAAAAGATGTTGAATCATTATACTGTACATCTGAAACTAATGTAACATTGTGTGTCAACTATACTCAAAAAACGTTTTAAAAATTAAATTAGATTAGGGGCGCCTGGGTGGCTTAGTGGGTTAAAGCGTCTGCCTTGGGCTCAGGTCATGGTCCCAGGGTCCTGGGATCTAGCCGCATAGGGATCTCTGCTCAGCAGGGAGCCTGCTTCCCCCTCTCTCTCTGCCTGCCTCTCTGCCTATTTGTGATCTCTGTCAAAAAAAAACACAAAAAACAAAAAAAACTTTAAAATTAAATTAGATTTAAAAAAAAGTTTGCCAATAAAACAAAAAATCCAAGTTTAATCCAGTTATATGAATCATCTAACCTTAATAAACTGTAATAACAATGTCCCATTAGTAATATTAAGTTAAATATTATTAATAATAGTTAATATTGAATCTCAAAGAATAATCTTAGTGCTGTTTCTATTCCTGATTTTGACCCAGTGTCCCCATGTCTTCTAAACTAGAAGTCCCATTTTCTTTACATGTGAATAAATAAATGTATTGAGCATAGATATTGACCCATTCTAAGAATTTTTGCTGAATCAAATTGCTATGAGAAATGTTCAATCCAGCATTTTGAAAGTGTTAAAGTGTATGTTAAAATGTTGAAGACTGCGGTGCTTCTGTTATTCTGATCAACAAAGGGGCCATCTTATAAAGGACCAGACAAAAGAATATGATCCTTTCCTTTGATTCTATGCCTGTGATTTCAGTTAAAATATGACTTAACTCTACTAAAAGTGCTACTTTCTGGGTACCAAAGATTATTAGGGTCACGTCAGAAGGATTCTGGAGCTGATCTGAAAGACTTCTAGCCAAAGAGTGATGTGATATGGACTTCATTAAGGATAATAACGGCAGTGGATTGAATCCCATCAAATATGTCTAAATCCATGAGTTATCATGATGCTCAATACAGACAAATCTTCTCTGGTCACCTTTAGAGGATGCTAAGGAATTACATCTCTGAAATGGTCAAATCCTCTCACACCAACTGGATATTCAACACTGAGTTAGTGTCAGACTCCACTGCGTATACTTGAGACAACAGCCACAGAGGAGTTGTCCAGGCTGCTCATGTTTCTGTCTGACTGACTACAAATTCAGGGGTTCTCACAACCCCCCACTCCCCCAGGCTTAATACTGCACTAGAACAGCTCATAAACTCAGGAAAACAGATTTCTCAGTCTATTATAAAGAATACAACTCAGGAATAGCTATGTGGAAAAGAGCATATAGGGCAGGATATGGAAGGTGGGGGCTTAGAACTTAGGCGCCCTCTTCAGGTGTGCCACCTTCCGGGCATATTAATGTGTTCACCAACCTGGAAGCTCTTGGAATCACTTTGTTCAAAAGTTTGTGTATTTCAGTCTCTCACCCTCCCCTCCCCCCACTCCGCCTAAATTCCCACCCTCTAGCCCCTTGTTTGCCTTTCTGGTGACTAGCCCTCATCCTGAAGCTATCTATGGGTACCACACTGAGTCACCTCATTAGCATAAACTCAGATGTGGCCAGAGGGGATTGTTATGAATAACAAAAGACACTTGTGGAACTCAGGAAATTCCAAGGGTTTTAGGAGCTCTGTGCCAGAAGCCAGAACAAAGACAAAATATATATTTTTATTATACTACAATATCATTATTTTGAAAAATGATAAATAGAAGAAAAATAAGGGGAAGGAAAAAAGTTTTCTTATAAAATTATCTTGCTTTTTTTTTAATAGAACTTAAGCTCAGGACAACCAAATAGCTGATGAAGGGTATTTTCTCTCTATAGAAAAAGCTAGGAAATGAGGAAAGCATGTTAGAATTTAAAATTACCATTTTTGCAATCCTGATGAGGAAAGGGTTGAAGAACAGCAAAAATAACCCAGTCAATCCAAAAGCCTTGAGGCAGGCGGCTGCTTGAGAGTCTTTGAGGATAAGCTGATGGAGATAAATCCTGGAAGATAGGTCCGAGAGATAGCCAGAGCCGGATGATGTAGGCCCTTGTGTTGGCAGGATTTCTCTGCCTTAAGTGCTCATGGTTCTTGGTCATCTCACTTCAAAGAATGAAGAGGTAGACCAGACTAAGATTGATGAGCAGCAAAGAGAAGTTTATTGAGCATTAGTACAAAGCTCCCAGAGAAAGAGGGGACCTCAGAGGGTTGCCCTCATAGTTTCTAAGTTTAGAGGTTTTTATGAACTCTTTTGCAGAACTATCTTAAGCAATCAAGGTGTGCTGAGTCATGCCAATCAGAACTTTGGTCATATATCTGTCTGCCTGTTAGGTTAATATCAACATGCTGATGGTCTTTTTTGCTGACATTAATGAAGGATTGTCAGAAGAAAGGCAGGCAGGGACAAGGGGCAGTATACTTAACAAACAGGGTTGTTAATTTCAGCATACAATATAATGGTTCAACAATTCTATATATTACTCAGTGCTCATCATGAGAAGTGTACTCTTTAATCCCCATCACCTATTTTATCCATTCCCCCACCCACCTCCCACCAGTAACCACCAGTTTGTTCTCTATAGTTGAGATTCTGATGTTCGTTTTTTCTTTTCTTTTTTTTTATTCTTTTCTGTTGCTCTTTTTTTTGGATTCTTAAATTGCACATGAGTGGGGTCATATGGTATTTGTCTTTCTCTGACTGACTTATTTTGCTTAGCATTATATTCTACCTTCATCCATATTGTCGCAAGTGGCAAGATTTCATTCTTTTTTATGACTGAGTAATATTCCATTACAAATAGTATATATACATCCACATACATACCCCCACCCTCCACATCTTCTTTGTCTGTTCATCTATCAGTGGACTTGGGCTGCTTCCATAATTTGAGTTTTGTAAATAATGCTGCAATAAACACCAGGGTGCCTGTATCTTTTTGAATTACTGTTTATGTATTTTGGGTGTAAACACCTTATAGTGCAATTACTGGATCATAGAGTAGTTTCATTTTTAACTTTTTGAATAGTCTCCATATGGTTTTCTAGAGTGGCTGCACCAGTTTACATTCCCAACCAGTTTCTAGTTCCACCAATTCGCACGAGGGTTCTTTTTTCTCCACATCCTCACTAACACTTAATTTCTTGTGTTTTCAATTTTAGCTGTTTTGACAGGCAAGAGGTAATTATAGTTTTGATTTTTGTTTTCCTGATCGTCAGTGATATTGAACATCTTTTCATGTGTCTGTCGGCCATCTGTATGTCTTCTTTGGAGAAATGTCTGTCCGTGTCTTCTGCCCATTTTTTAGTTGGATGATTTGGTTTCTGAGTGTTGAGTTTTTAAGTTCTTTATATATTTTGGATACTAACCCTTTTTCAGTTATGTCATTTGTAAATATCTTCTCCCATTCAATATGTTGTTGGTAGTTTTACTAATTGTTTCCTTTGCTGTACAGAGGTTTTTCTTTTGATGTAGCCTCAATAGTGTATTTTTGCTTTTGTTTCCCTTGCCTTGGGAAACATATCTAGAAAAATGCTGCTATGGTCGATGTCAGAGAAATGATTGCATGTGCTCTTTTCTAGGATTTTTCTCGTTTCAGGTCTCATATCTAGCTCTTTAATCCATTATGAATTTATTTTTGTGTATAGTGTAAGAAAGTGGTCCAGTTTCATTCTTTTGCACGTAGCTGTCCAGTTTTCCCAGCACCATTTGATGAAGAGACTATCTTTTTCCCACTGGATATTCTTTCCTAATTTGTTGAAGATCATTTGACCAAATAATTGTGAGTTTATTTCTGGAATTTCTTTTCTGTTCCATTGATCCATCTGTCTGTTTTTGTGTCAGTACCATACTATTTTGACTACTACAGATTTGTAATATAACTTGAGGTCTGGAATTGTGGTAACTCCAGCTTTGTTTTTCTTTTTCAAGATTGCTTTGGTTTTTCAGGGTCTTTGTGTTTTCATACAAATTTTAGGATTGTTTGTTTTAGTTCTGAGAAAAATAGTGTTGGTGTTTTGATAGCAATTGCGTTAAATCTGTAGATTGCTTTGGGTAATATAGACATTTTTAACAATATTTGTTCTTCCAATCCATGAGCATGGAATGTCTTTCCATTTGTTTGTGTCATCTTCAATTTCTTTCATCAGTGTTTTATAGTTTTCAGATTATAGGTCTTTCACTTCTTTGGTTAAGTTTATTCCTAAGTATTTTATTATTATTGTTACAATTGTAAATTGGACTGATTCCTTAATTTATCTTTCTGCTGCTTCAGTATTAGTGTCTAGAAATGCAACATACTTCTGTGCATCAATTTTGTGTCCAGCAACTTTACTGAACTGTTGGTTCTAGTAGTTTTTTGGTGGAGTCTTCAGAGTTTCTATGCATAGCATCCTGTCATCTGTAAATAGTGGAAGTTTTACTTCTTCCTTACCAATTGATATCTTTTCTTTATTTTTATTGTTTGTTCACTCTGGCTAAGACTTCCAATACTATGTTGAATAAAAGTGAAGAGAGCGGACGTCCTTGTCTTGTTCCTGATCTTAGGGGAAAAACTCTCAGTTTTTCCCCATTGGGTATGATGTTTGCTGTGGGTTTTTCATACATACCTTTATTATGTTAAGGTATGTTCCCTCACAACCTACTTTGTTGAGAGCTTTTATCATGAAAGGATGTTATGTTTTATCAAATGCTTTTTCTCATCTATTGAAATGATCATAGCCTCTTCTTTCTCTTGTTAATGTGATACATCATGTTGATTGGTTTGCAAATATTAAACTACCATACATCTTGGGGATAAATCCCACTTCATTGTGGTAATTTTTAAAATGTATTGTTGGAAGGCAGCTATACTCACCACTATACCACCAACGCTGCATTTGCAAATATTTTGTTGAGGATTTTGGCATCTATGTTCATCAGAGATACTGGCATGTAGTTCTCTCTCCCTCTCTCTTTTGGTGGTATCTTTACCTAGTTTTGGTATCAGAGCAATGTTGGGCTCATAGAATGAATTTGGAAGTTTCTCTTACCCTTCTATTTTTTGGAATAGTTTGAGAATGATAGATATTAATTCTTCTTTAAATGCTTGGTAGAAGTCACCTGTGAAACCATCTGTCCTGGACTTCTGTTTGTTGGGATTTTTTTGATTACTGATTCAATTTCATTACTGGTAATCGGTCTGTTCAAATTTTCTATTTCTGCTTTGGGAAGTTTTGGTTGGTTATATGTTCCCAGGAACTTATCCATTTCTTTTAGGTTGTCCAATCGTCCACCTATAATTTTTCATAATATTCTCTTACAATTGTTTGTATTTCTGTGATGTTTGTTATGCACAAGTTTTCACGTCCAAGAGATCACCAAGGAGCCAACACCGATGCAATCACACGAGGGTTTATTTAACAAGCTTAAACTTGGGCCCAAGTATACCCGACACAGCAGTGTAGGGACTTGGACCCGGAACCAGATTACAGTCAGAGTTTTTAAAGGCAGAGTAGGGGTGGGCTCAGCGGTGGGTGAGGACAAAGGGGATTATGGATGATGTAAGTCTCTAAGGAATTTTGGAAGCAAGGTTTCTAGGACCTTGAGGGGCTAACTATTGTCTGGGGAAAAGGTTATTCATTACCAGTAATAAAACCTTCTCCTGAGACGTATATCAGTGGGCCATATGCTTGGGAATGATTGTCAACACTATCTTGGCCATTTAGAGATAAAGTTTCCTAAAGGAATTGTTAAAGTAGACTTTCAGGATCCTGGTTGGACCTGTTGGAGTAGGGGATCAGTCAGGCTAGGATTGTCCTTAGCAAAACCTCAAGGTGAGGGCAGTTGAGTCCCCAGGGGAGAGCCACTCTGTTTCAAGGGCTTGTCAGTAGGTAAGGAATTTTAATGATTTTCTTCTGTCTCTGTTTCCCACATCAATGTTGGCTGTTATTTCTCTCTCATTTGTGATTTTGAGCCCTTCTTTCCTTCCTTCCTTCCTTCCTTCCTTTAAGTCTGGCTAGAGGCTTATCAGTTTTGTTGATCTTTTCAAAGAACAAGCTCCTGGTTTTATTGATCTGTTCTATTATTATTATTATTATTATTATTATTATTATTTAGTTTCTATATCATTTATATCTGCTCTAATCTTTATTTCCTTCCTTTTGCTGTTTTTTTTTTTTTTTTTTTTTTTTTCTCCTAGCTCTGTGAGGTGTAAGTTTAGCTTGTTAATTTAGATTTTCCTTGCTTCTTGAGGTAGGTCTATATTGCTATAAACTTTCCTCTTAGAACCACTTTTGCTACATCTCAAATATTTTGGACCTGTATATTTTCATTTTCATTTACTTTCACATAAGTTTATTTTTTCCTTTAATTTCTTGGTTAACCTATTAATTGTTTAGTAGCATGTTATTTAATCTCCATGTATTTGTGTTCTTTCCATATTTTTTCTTAGAGTGATTTCTGGTTTCATAACATTGTAGTCAGAAAATATGTATGACTGATCTTTCTGAATTTGTTGAGACTTCTTTTGTGATCTAGTATGTGATCTATTCTGGAGAGTGTTCCTTGTGCACTTGAAAAGAATGTGTGTTCTACAATTTTAGGGTAGAATTGTCTGGATATATCTGTTAAATCCACGTGATTTTGTGTGTCATTCAAAGTTACTCTTTCCTTGTTGATTTTATCTTTGGATGATCTGTCCATTGATGTAAGTGTTACAGTGCCCTACTATTATTGTATTACTATTGATTAGTTTCTTCATGTTATTGTTAACTGTTTTACGTATTTGGGTGCTCCCATGTTGGGTGTATAAATATTTACAATTGTTATATCTTCTTGATGGATTGATTCCTTTGTGATTAGTGTCCTTCTTTGTCTCTTGTTACAATCTTTGTTTTAAAGTCTGTTTTGTCTGATGTAAGTAGTGCTACTCCAGCTTCTTTTTATCACATGCATTTGCATGATAAATTGACTATCATCCTCTCACTTTCAGTTTGCTGGTGTCTTTAGGGCTGAAGGAGTCTCTTGTAGATAGTACATAGATGGTCTTTTTTTATCCACTCTGTTACTCTGCTGTCTTTTGGTTGGAGCATTTAGTCCATTCCCAGTAGTTATTGATAGATTTGTATCAAATATATCAAATACTGCTGTTTTGTTACCTTTTTAGTGGTTGTTTTTGTGATTTTTCTTTGATCCTTTCTTATCTTGCTCTCTTTCATGGTTTGCTCATTTTCTTTTGGGATATATTTGGTTTCCTTTCACCTTATTCTTTGCATATCTATTACTGGTTTTTGATTTGTGGTTATCATTAGGTTTTTGTATAACATTTTATGCATATAGCAGTCTATATTAAGTTAATGGTCACTTTTGTTTGAATTCATTCTTTACTCCTCTCCATATATTTTAGATATATGGTGTCATACATCACATCTTTTTATTTTTTTAATCCCTTGACTGATTTTTACAGATATACTTATTTTCATACTCTTATTTATGGTCTTTCCTTTCCACCAAAAGAATCCCCTTCGACATTTCTTGTAGGGCTGGTTTAGTGGTCATGAACTCCTTTAGGTCTTGTTCATCTATGAAGCTCTTTATATCTCCTTCTATTCTGAATGATATCTGTGCTGGATGGAGTATTCTTGGCTGCAGATTTTTTTTTTTTTTTTTTTAGCACTTTGAATATATCATGCCACTCTTTTCCTTGCTGCAAAGTTTAAAATATTGTGTATTTTATAGTTTTTGGTTATAGTGTCCAATAAATACCAATAGACTAAGGTGGTTGATGATGGTCAAATTTTCTCTATCCTTACTGGTTGGGTTTTTTTTTTTTTTTTTTAATATAGTTATTCCATTAATTACTGAGAGAGGTGTGTTAAAACAGCCAACTATTATTTGGATTTGTCTGTTTCTCTGTTTAGCGTTTAGGAAATATTTAGTCAGTGTTAGGTTCATTTACTTTGCAGCTCTGTGTTGTGCATGCATGTTTAAGGATTGTTGTGTCTTTTTAATGAACTGATCCTTTCTATCATTATCAAGTGTCTCTCCTTATCTCTGGTACAACTCCTTTACACCAGCTTTTTTATGATTATTGTTTGACTGGTATATATTTTTCTTTTCCTTTACCTTTCTATATTTAAAATATATTTTTTATAGACAATACATATTAGATCTTGCTTGTTTATCTGGTCTGATAATCTCTGATTTTAATTGGAATGTTAAGTCCATTTATATTTATGTAATTATTCATATGATTTGGTCTCACCTACATTGTCATTTCTTTTCCATTTATCTCAGATGTTTTATGGTCTTCATTCCTCATTTTTTGCCTTCTTTTGGGTTAATAAAATATTCCATAGTATTCCATATAATTTCTCTATTGACATTTCAGCTGTATCTCTGATTGATTGATTTTAATAGTTGCTTTAGAAATTACAATATCCATCCTTAGTGCATTCTAGTTTACTAGAGTTAATATGGTAACAGTTCATTTAAAATATAAGACCCTTATGACATTATGATTATATTTATATAATCTTTTGTGTTTTATTGTCATTTATTTTACATCTATATCATTATAAACCCTAAAGTACAATGTAGTAATTTTTGTATTAAGTGATCAGTCTTTAAAGAAATTAAGAGAAGAAACGAACAAGGGAGTCATTTAATATTTCTTCATTTATTTTCATTTCCAGGGCTTTTCATTTCTTCCTATGGATCCAATTTCTAGTTGGTATCATTTCCCTTTAGCTAAAAGAAGTTCCTTCAATATTTCTTGGGGAACAATCGTGCTGGTGTTGAATTATCTTGGTTTTTATTTACCTGAAATTTGTTTTATCTATGTTCTTTGAAGTATATTTTTATAGAATATAGAAATCTTGGTTGAGAGTGTCTTTGTTCCTGTTCTTTAAAGATACTTTTGGGGCGCCTGGGTGGCTCAGTGGGTTGAGCCTCTGCTTTCAGCTCAGGTCATGATCTCGGGGTCCTGGGATCGAATTCCGTGTTGGGATCTCTGCTTGGCAGGGAGCCTGCTTCTTCCTCTGTCTGTCTCTGCCTGCCTCTCTGCCTACTTGTGATCTCTTTCTGTCAAATAAATAAAATCTTTAAAAAAAAATAAAGATACTTGTGGTTCTTGTCTTGTAATCTGCACTGTTTCTGATAAAAAGTTAATCATTAGTCACCTTGTTATTCCCTTTTGTGTAATGTGTCATTATTCATTGGCTGCTCTTGAGGTATTTCTCTTTGTCTGGCTTTTAGCAGTTTGATGACAATGTACATAGGGGTAGTTTCCCTTAGATATCTCTTGTTTGGAATTCACTGAATGTCTTGGATCTGTAAGTTTTTGGTCTTTCTGTAATGAATCTGGGATATTTTTGGCTATTACTTTTTCAAGTAATCTTTCTGTCCCATTCTTTCTCTCTTTTCCTTCTGGGACTCCATGTATGTTAGACTACTTCATGTTGTCTCACAGGTCACTAGAACTTTGTTCATTTTTTCATTTTTTTCCTCTTTACTTCAGATTAGTTAATTTCTATAGATCTCTCCTTAAGTTTACTAAACTTAATTTCTGCCTTCTATAATATATTGTTAATCTCATCCAGAAAATTTTTCATTTCAGATACTATATTATCAGTTCTAGGATTCTACTGTTCTTTTTTGTGTAGTTTTCACTTGTCTGCTGATATTTCTGTGTTCACTAATTATGATGATCATTTACCTTACATCTTTAAATATATTTATTATAGTCAATTTAGAATCCTCTGCTGTTAATTCCAATATATGGATCCTTTTGAGGTCTCTTTGTATTGACCACTTTTCTCTTTAATGCAGGTCAGATCTTGCTTTTCTTTGTATGCCTAGAAACATTTGATTATGTACTGCGTATTATGTTTAATATGTGGAAGAACTTTAGATTCTGTTAACTTTCTCTGAAATCCTTTGATAATGGCTGATTTTTTTTGTTCTACAATTAAATAACTTAAATTATTTATTTTAGTTAATAATTTAAACAATTATTATAAATAATTGTTTATAATAATTGCTTAAATTATTATAAATAATTGTTTGTAATAATTTATAAATAATAATTTATAACAATTATTTAAATTATTAATTAAATAACAAATAACTGGTTCACCATCTTAAACTTGTATAGGTTTTGGCAACTTTTTTAAGGGACAGATTTGTTTTAGTTTTGCTTATAGTGTTAGTGTTAGTCCAAGCATATAATGCTTGCTTCTAAAGTATAGCCCTTCCTGAATTTCGATGGAAAGGTGATTACCAAGGCATTTACCATGTCCCTTAAAGTGATGTGACTCAAATCCCAAATTATTTCCCCTGTGGCCTGCAGCTAAAATTTATATTCAATTATTTTAGCCTTCTGGTTGTTGCTTTTTGGTGAACTCCAGAATCCATCTCATGCAACCACATTTAGGATCAGCCAAGAATTGAAGAGAGTCTTTATCTAGATTTTGGGGGGAAGCTGTCCTCTTTCTTTTTTCATTTCTTTTCATCTGTTCTTTTCTTTTTTCTCTAGGATTTCCCATCTCAACTTACAGTTATTCAGGTAGTCTCACACTCTCTCCTCTGACACTACTAGCCAAAACATCTATGGTTTTCTGCTTGAATTCTAGTCATTCCATGCAGACTGTGGAGGGTCCTTAGAAGAAAAGTTGTAAGGTAGCTCAGTTGGTTGAGTGACTGCCTTCAGCTCAGGTCATGATCCTGGAGTCCTGGGATCCTGGAGTCCCAGGATCAAGTCCCACATCAGACTCCCTCCTTAGCAAGGGGTCTCCTTCTCCATCTGATCTTCCCCTTCTCATGCTCACTTGTTCTCATTCTCTCTCTCTCAAATAAGTAAATAAATAAAATCTCCAGAAGAAGAAGAAGAAGAGGAAGAAAAGTTGTTTAAATGGGTACTGTACCAAGTGCGGTTCTTTTCTTGAATCCCCTCCAGTGTGTCCTGCTTTTTGATTGTTCTCCTATGCATTCAAATAATTGTTTTATGTATTTTGACCTATGGATGTATATAGACAGAGAATTTTCCAAGGACCCAATCTTTGAGTATCCCAGAGTTTAGTATATTAGGACGAAGAAGAGGAACTAGCAAAGGAGACTGAGAAAGAATGACAATGAGGTAGGGTAAGGACAATAACCTGAGTGGGTCAAGTCCAAGAGAGAATGGAAGAAGTCTCCTCATTAGTACAGGAGTTTTGCTCTCAAAATAGTGTAATGGAGCAGAGAAGGGAGATGTAGCTCAAAGAAAGTTGTTTTTTAAGATTGGAGGAATTACAGTGTGTTTACTTGGTGATATCAATTATCCTGGGAAGAAATAAAAATTAAAATAATGTAGGGAAGACAATGGACCAATTATGAGAGAAAATAATTGAGAGAGAATAGTGGGTTTGGTAATGAAGGCAGAGTATTTTGGAACAGATTTATGTGGGTAGTGGATTTGGTTGAGACAATTTGTAAATGTTAAAAACAAGATCACCCACTTAGAGTGGAGAGCAAGAGTTATGAAATAATTATCTATGAAAATGGAAAAGTGAATTGACTAAGATAATTATTAGACATATCAAAAACAAAAGAAAACAAAACCAATTAATGTAAAAAGTCATGAATTTAAAGTGAGGTTTGTCAGCATGATTATTTTCTCTTAGTCACATTTAGCTACTAGGGGATGGGACAGAAGAGGTGGTGAGTTTAGATTTAAGAATTTCTAGATAAGCTTGTAAGACAGAGGGAGAAAGAAAAAGTGGTGCCACTTATGTATGCAAGGAAGTGATTATAATGTCAGACCTTGGTATTTAGACTGCTTAAGGATTGGAAGTTAGGCCACATGGGGATGAGACACTGAAAATATGGTGGGATCACATATTAGCAGTTGCAGTAGGTCAAATAATTGTTGTGGCTGCTTAGAGAGTGAGCTAAAAAGATAGGAAGTATTGCTTAGAGAATGTAATGCTTCAAATTTTATGCTTCAAGTATTATGGAGGTCATATAGTTATTTGTAATGTTAAAGTGAGGAATATTCAAGTGATGTTACCTCAAGATCATGTCACTTAGTGTTTCTTTTATGGGACTCTCCTAATTTAGCTCATCCATATTTGAATTCTTAATTCCAAATTCTTTTTATTTAAATTTTGCTGTTTCATCAACGATTCATTCACAAATTGTATTCTCTGCTTTTTAAGATGGAAATAATTGTAAAATAGATTTTAATGATTGTCTCTGGTCTTGATATTTTTAATACTTACATATATATACTCTATAGAGAATTTTACCTATATCTTACAAGCTAAACTAGGCAGATATTATTCTTATTTCCATTTTATAGAGGAGGAATCTCGAATTCAGAGAGCTTAAATGATTCAGTGTTAAATGGTTAAACTTTTAACCATTGAACCATTTAACCATTAAACCATTGAACTTAAATGGTTCAGTGTTTTCACTCTAAGTCCCAGTGTTCTTTCCATTATATTGAATGGTCTCTAATCTGATAAATCTGTTCTAACATGTTAATGGGTCTAGTACTTAAGAAGTTTTCCTCACTAGACAGAGGGCCCTCAGAGACCCAATAAATAGTCTGAAAGAGCTGTGCCGAAAAATTATTTATAAAATCATCCATGTCTGCTATATAGACTATATAGCAGGATAGTAGAATAGGTGGGACTTTGAGAATTCTTTGAGTAATAAAGAATAGGCAATTTCCTTTTCCTCTTACACTCAAAAGGATATATAGCTCCTTTAACAAAAGTCATGTAGAAGTCTGTATTGAAAGTCAAAGTAATTATATTTATTTTTTGATTTGAAAGGGGATTTGAAAAGCCAATCAAGTATGACTAAAAGTGTGTTGGGAGTCATAGAATTAAAACAAAATGAGGAAGAAAGCAAGAAATTTTGGAGTCTTTTTTAATGCAGAGAAATATACCCTACTTCTTTGACATTAGGTAAAATTGGTATGTTCAATAATCTCTGCTCATGCATTTTATACTAAGGAGGATCCCAACCCACTACTGGCCAAGTTAAGAGCATTCCCTTCATGAAGACTAGAATTGGTTGTAGAACAAGTTGATCAATAAACTCAAGCACATTTGTGTGGGAATAAAAGAGATTTAGCATGTATTTCTTTAAATATGTTGCCTAGATACGTAAGCCTTATGAATAAGAAAACACTTTCTTTAAATATGATTTTTATTGATCAGTTGATTACTTTTATCCATGTTCTCAGAGTTTTTTTCTAATGAGGATGAAATGTTAAATTAGTTGATAAAAGAAAGTAGACAGATAATAGGAAATTTGGAAAGAACCTAAAAATAAGAATTTTTAATGTGATTTATAAGTAAAAATTTTATTATATTTAAAGTTTAAATGTAAGAATTTTATTATATTTAAAATTCTCAAGGGCTATCATTTCTTAAGTTCTTCAAAAATTCTTTGTACATATTGCCTCAAATCAGTTGGCCAGGTTTTATAATAAAAGACTGTAATACATTAAAACCAATAAGTATGATTTTTATTTAATAGACATTGTGATATGAGAAAAAAAAATTAACCCAGTTTGCCAGTACTTTTCTAAGCAACTTTAATCAAGTCATTTAACATTTCTGAACTTCATTGCTCCTCTGTCTATAAAATGTGTTTTACTAGATAAGCTATAATATCTCTTATAAATTCTAACTATATTAACTTTTTTTCTGGAGAATGGATTGAGTTCTTAAATATTGAGATATCATTAAAGCTCTTTCTCAGGTTCCATAATTTTGTAATCAATGGCCTAAAATTGTAGGCTTAATAATAGAAGTTGAGATAGCTATGGAAAGGGAGAGGTCAACCTGGAAAACAACCTTTCCTTAAAAATTTTCTTTGATTCAAGAATATAGGCCATTTAGCCAGTGAGGATTTATTTCTAATTTGTGAAATGGGAAGACTCATAAAATGGAGAACAGGAAAGACTTTCCTTTCTGTCTTCCTTCTTCTCTTCAGTTTGAGTGGTATTTGAAAGCATCCCTGAATTTGTGGAAGAACTCATGACTATTTCTCATAGAATGAAAATAGCATTTAGAACTCTCTAGGAATGGAAATTATTACTAGTTGAGAATGGTAATGAAATCATAATTAGAATTATAGAGAATCTGAATTGTGGCCTCTTGATTTTATGAGATGGGAATAGAAAAAGAGATCCTTTGCCAGTAAGCATAGTAAGAAAGATTAATATTGTGCAAAAAAATTTCGTTGAAACCTAATGTCATATTTCTCTTGAAATGTAAAATATAAGATTCCCAAAGTAGGAAAAGTATCTATTTTTATATATATTTTGGCAATTAGAGGTATTTCTGATTTATTTTTTATTACAAAAGTAATGTATATACATTGTAAGATTTTGGAAAATATTTAAACTTGGAATGGTATCATAAAATTTTAAGAATTATAAGCAGATTTTTTTACTAAAAGTGACTAGTTTTCCAATGCTAAAGTAGGAGTTATAACTGAATATGTCACAAAAGTGGATGTTAATGGAGCCTTTATATAGGTCCCTTAAGGAAAGATGTTTCAATGGTAGCATAACTATTAGATTTTTAAAATCATCCATGTCTGACAGTCTTCTCAGGATTTAAAAATGAGGCTAATAAAAATGTACAATAAAAAAGCAAATAATGCATGCCCATCTCAATTTAAAATAATTTTAATACCATATAATATATATATATCATTTTATAATTCATTCAATTGAAGAAGTGTGTTATACTGTGTATAATTTATGCTTTACAAAGTGTTTTATAATTATTTTACCTAGGGCCCCAAAGGAGATCCAGGATTTTCCCCTGGTCAAGCTGTACCCGGAGAAAAGGTAATTAGTTGCCCAAGGAATAAAATCATGGTAATATATTTCATGCACTAAAAATTCATTTTTACCTTTTTAAAATGTAGATTTTGCTTGATATCAGATGGAGGAGATAGAAAACTAGAGAAGGTATCAGACAGAGAAGGTAGAGAACTTGAATGAAGGAAGAAATATTTGAAAAATAAATTATATCATCAGCTTAATATATTAATTAAAATATTCACATTATTTTATTGGGTGTCTACTGTGGCCTACCATTGTGCTACCTGCCCTTTAGGGATGGGTGGGGTGAAACATTAGAGCAGTATGTGACCCTAATCTCAAAAATTTGCTGTTAAAAGGCATACACACATTAATACATAAATTTTAATGCCGTTTGTGCCTTTTTTAGACTAGTTCCATGTACGTTATCCTTTTCAAGTCCTGAATAATTGAGAGAAGCACTCATTATTATCTTGTTTTCCAGTTAGGAAAACATAATTCTTAGAATTTAAATGACTCATTGATAGTAAGTGGTTAAGTTAATGATATATTTGTTTGACTTTTAGTCTAGTATGCATTTCACTTTATTGTAATTCTGTAAAACATACACATTCACATTTAGGTAAAAAGAAACTAATATTTTGAATAAAGCTAGCAACAAAATCTTTGTTAAGATGAGGATACTGTTTTCTAGTGAGTCTGAATAAAATTGGAGTCTTTAGGAATACATCTGGGAATCTCTATTTGGACAAGTGTGATACAATTATAGGATGTTTTTCTTTGTATGGTATACATTCACAAACTTTTGGAATCCCTGAGTAATTTTGGTGGTTCCTGGGTTGAAATCTGATCTTTTTTTTTTTTTTAATATTTTTATTTATTTATTTGACAGAGAGAGAGATCACAAGTGAGCAAAGAAGCAGGTAGAGAGAGAGGGGGAAGCAAGCTCCCGGCTGAGCAGAGAGCCCTATGTGGGGCTCAATCCCAGAACCCTGAGATCATGACCTGAGCTGAAGGCAGAGGCTTTAACCCACTGAGCCACCCAGGTGCCCCTGAAATCTGATCTTTTAATTGGCTTACAGAAACTCTTGTAAACTTAAAAAAAAAAAAAAAATCTTAATGAACTTTGCAGGTATTACATCAAAAAGTAAGTCCTCAAAAAATTTTTAATCTAGAATCTTGAGAATTTTATTCCTGTGATGGAACTGAGTTCACTGAATATAAATAATTTAGAAAGAGAATGGAAATTTATTAGAAATTTATTTTCATTGGTCCCTTAGTTATTGTGGGGAAAAATATCCTGCAATCTGAGAAACAAAATGCCATCTTTTAAAAATCTAAATATAGAACATTTGATTTCTTACTTAAAATTTAAAAATTAAAGCCCATTCTGTTTTGGTGACTTCTTTAAACCCCCAAATTAAGCCTTCACATTTATATCAAATGCTTGGTTTTATCTTCACTTGTGACTTTCCTGTACAAGATACAGGGTGGTTTGGTATGTGTACAGTATCTGTATAAAATATAGGATGGTTCAGCATTGGAATTGAGGCTTGGAAGTATGTCAGTCTTTTTTCCCTTTTTGTTAGTCATATACTAATTATGGTTCATACTATATAGGAGTAAGGTAGTAAGATACAGGATTTAATAATATATTGCCATTGAGCTTTAAGTGAAATCCAACTCTTAAAATTGAGAGATGTATTTTTAGAATAGTAAAATTTAAAAACATTTCTTGGACATTGTATTTACATTTAAGATTAGGTTCAAACTAAGGAGGCAAGATATCAGTTATACACATACATTATGAATACAAATAAAATATGAACATCATATTGGTG
This sequence comes from Lontra canadensis, assembly GCF_010015895.1. Lineage (NCBI taxonomy): Eukaryota > Metazoa > Chordata > Mammalia > Carnivora > Mustelidae > Lontra > Lontra canadensis. Next base: position 255,441 of record NW_022631027.1, on the reverse strand, counting down.
AGAGTTGAGGGGTTTGGGAAACACTTATGTTTTATTTTTAATCACTTAGCCATTTTTACAATAAATATACTGTCAGTGATAACATAAAAGAAGTGCAGGGTCTAGTCCTTCAGCATTGAACATGTATTAAAGAATGTCTCTCATAGAGCATGTTTACGTGTTAACCCATTTTGGGATCTCAGTGGCACACAAAAATAACCACTAAATGGTGCTTTTCTTTTTTTCCTTTCCTATAAGTCAAGTGAGATATTATTCTCATTTTCCTGGTGGAGGATCTTTAAAAGGAAATCTAAGTGATCCACCCATGATTAGACCTAGTGGAAGGAGATAAGCCTCTAATAACCTGTTTCCTAGTGCAGCTTTCTTTCCCCACATCAGAGTAATGAATGTAAAAAAAAAAAAAAAAAAAAAAAAAAAAATCTGTATAAAATGGTCATCCCATCACAAATGGAAGCCATCTTAGTAAAATGTCAAGAAGTATTAAAATGAAGTTAGTACAAATGGAAAGGTATTAGATTGTTCATCATCAGAAACATTCTTTTCTGTTCTGATTATTTAATTTGATGGCATATTAAAGTACATAGTGCAGTAAACGTTAAACACAATACAATCACTTAAGGAGTTTATTTAGGATTATTACCTAAGTACCCTTTTTTTCTTTCACAACATTGTTTTTTTTTCAATACACAATATATTTGTTGCAGCAGAAAGACGGAGGGGAAGGGAAGTAAAGAAAAACCACTTGCAGCAAAGTGCCTCAAGATTATCTTCCCATTCCTTTGTGGTGTTTTCTCTTTGTCAGTTTACACAGCCTCCTCTGTATTTCCCACCGTCACTTCTACCCGCCAGACACTCCTTCCCCCTCACATGAGTACACTTTCTCCCTCCTATCCTAAGATGGGCTCAGAGGACCTCATCAAATCTGCAGGATCAGGAGGATGGACCGCCCTAATAGGTGAAGTCCCATCTGCTGGAGCCAAACATGCGTCCTCCCCCAAAATTTTCACAGCATTTACTCCCAGACGTGCAGCAGCCAATACCAGTGTAGCCGGAAGCGGAAGTGTCCCTTCCTCTGGTGTGCCTCGTGAGGCGAACCCTCGCTCCCCGCAACCCAGTTCCTAGTGGGAGTCCTGCTACGAGGCAGCCAGCCCTCCGCAGCTGCCACACAAAGTGCTTGCAGGATTTTTAGTAAACTTTTTTTTTTTTTAAACACAGTAAACCTTGGAACTATAGGAATTTGGGGAGTTTTTTTCATTCCTAGAGAAAAGAGCATCAGGGAAAAAGGAGCAGGAGTATGGAGGCGGGGAAGTACAGTGGCACTCAGCGTGGGAAGAGAGAAATACCAGGAGCCTCAGAAAAAGTCTCAAAAGGACTCAGAAAAGAGGTGGAACTTGAGGCGGACTGCGAAGATCAGAAAGGAATGCAGTAAAGTTTTGATGTCCAAGATGAAATCCTGTAGCAAGGGAATTCTAATTTTCACTTCCTTTTCATAACATTAAACTTCCTTTTGTGTTTTGTTCTTAGGGGAATCAAGGCCTTTCTGGATTAATGGGGCCCCCTGGAAGGCAAGGTGATAAGGTAAGACCCCTAACACATAGTTTTACTTTGACATAATTGGATGTCATCTGGGTCTAGAAGCTCTTAAACTGTTTAAAATCTCATTTTGAAGTTGTGCCCAAAGTCATTGTTTTAAATTACTTTTTTCAGCGAAAGAAATTAAGATGCTGTCCTCATCCATGAAAGTGGAGCCCACAAAACCCTTGAAAAACAAAACCCTTCAGTTAATGATGGGGACAAAATTCATGTGGGGAAAGAAGTTAAAGTCACTGATAGAATGTTGAAGCTTTTCTCTTCTTCTTCCTTTTCTAATATTAGGGCATAACCCACTTCTGAAACTCTGAAGTCACTCTTCAACTTTTATATGTGAAGTGAGATATACCTGGTTATAGGTATACCCTTTTTTAATTTACCCTAAAATAATTTACCCTAAAATATACCCTTAGTTTATTTTCTTAGGAAATAATCCTCTCTGTCTTGATATACATGAGAATGTGCAACCTGAAGAGTAGGAAAGAAGTGAGAATTGGGGATGACTGGTAAAAAACAGTAGTGGTATGTATATGACTAAGCTTTTTCTGAGGTAAAAAATATTAACACAATTGCTAAAATTATTTCGAAGAAAATATGTTGTGCAATTTCCTATTTCTCCTCTATATATTCAGCTTGTTTTGTTTTTCCCAAATACTGAGTTGTTCATTTTCTACAGGGGAAAAGGAAGATCAAAAATATCTTTCAAAGTATTAAGGGCCCCAAAATATTGCAGGGCAATATCTGACTTGGTATGGCTATCGAAATAACAAATAATAATGAGGTGTGTTGATGTCTTAGTGTGTCATATTCCTTTCCTCTTGGGAGATTTAGGTTGGAAGTGTTATTTAGGCTCTGGTTACTTGGTTCAAATCCCATCTGCCATTTTTTAGGTCCCATTGATTTGGGTAGGGTGCTTAATCTCTCTACCCTTCAATCGCCTCATTTGTAAAATGTGGAGATAATACTACCCGTTTCATAGGGAGGTTTTGGGAACAAGAAATGAGATAATCCATGCAATACAGTGTCAGACAAAGAGTGTCAGACAAAAAGTGTTAAACAAAGCCCTAATAACTGTTAGCCATCAGCTCTTTATCTGGTTTTAGAAATCTGACCTTATCTGTTTTCCTTCATAACTCCTGCTGAAGCGCTGAATGTTAAAATGTTGAGAAAGATTTTGATCTCATGTTGTATTTTTTCTTCCACTATCATTATTTTTATGGCCTTCAGATTAATCTTCATCATAGACAGTGCTTAGAACCTGATAACTTCTTTGAGGTTGTTGGTTGCTCCTGTGGAGTCAGAAAACTGGAGAGTGATCATTTCTAACAAAAGTGGTCTTGATATAGATAGTCATGAATCTGTTTGATTAATGCTACTTAGTATATATACTAAGTATACTTACCACTAAGTATACCTCTAAAGAAACTGTTTGGATGAATAGCATCAAATAGAGACAATCTCATGGAAATTATCTTAACTATTTTATTTGCTTTTAAATATACAGTTATTTCATCCTGAAGAATGATACTGCAGATGACAGAAAAACTAATCATTACTTTCCAAAGCTAAATGATGCCAGTGGTTCATGAAATTAGTAATTCAGAAAAAGGAACTCTAAGTAAAGGTTGAATGGTTATTGTGTAGAAAAATATATAAAGAAGTGTCTATAGAGAAAAACTGGAAAAGTCTAATTTTAGCCATTAAAGCAGATTATCTTAAGACTAATATATGCTTTTTGGTCTGTGTAAGTTTAGTAAAGTGAAATACAGCATTATTTTAAACAAACCGGGTTATAAATTATCTTTCACAGACTTCTTTTCCTCTTAATGATTTCTTAAACTTAAAATCTGCCTTTTTGTTGTTGTTGTTAAAATTGATTGTATAGGAACCAGTGATCAAATAGCAGCTGTAGCTTAGTTTTCTCTAGAGATAAAATTGAAAATATTTATTTGAAGATTTTATTTATTTACTTGAGATAGAGCAAGAGTAAGAGAGTGAGAATGAGAGTGAAAGAGAGAGCAGAGAAGGAGAGGGAGAAGCAGACTCCTCACTGAGCAGAGAGCCCAGTGTGGGTGCTCCATGCCAGGACCCCAAGATCATGACCTGAGCAGAAGGCAGCTGCTTAACTGACTGAGCCACCCAGGTGCCCTAAATTGAGAATATTTAGAAACAAAATTACTTTCTGTTAAATGAAGTGTTCATGGTTTACTACGATTTGATAGTAGTTTGGAACAATGCTGAAACATTTGAAATGATTTTGTAGTTTTTCTGAGGATTTTTCCTCTTTCTAAATAGAGTGTGGCTATTAATAGAAATCATATAAAGATTAAAAAAAATAAATATTCTTGGGGAAAGGACATAAGGAGTCAATCTAAACCAAATTATTTCTCCACATAGCAGTCTTGGGACGAATTTCTATCACACTGTGTGTATGTCTTGTTTTAAAATGAATACACAGAAGAAGTACATTCAAAATGAGCTTGATAGGCTGTTACTGTGGTTTTTATAGAAGGGGAAAGGGCAAGACCAATTATTAGGTAAAATGTTCAGGTAAATCATGAGCTGTTTTAAGGAATTCACTGATTTTGGCTCATGTTCTGAACTACCTAATTCATTCTAGTTTACTTCTCTGCAAACAGGATCCATGCTAGGAGAACCTAGAATAATGGCTCAAGTTAGCTGTAACCTGGGGCTCCTGTTTCTTTTGTCCTTGCATTTCTATCCATAGTGTTAGTGATAGGTGAATTCTGAACATCAGGACGAGAACTCAAGTTATTCACTTTGTAAGTGAGAAATCTAAGATAAGCCCAGAGAGGTTAAGAGAATTGCTCATGGTCACTCAAAATTATGGCAGGATTTAGAGAAGAAACTTACTGCTACTGAATCCTCTGCACTTTTAACTATTCTTTACATATTATGAGAGATAAATAAGGTACTTGGGTTTTGATTGATATGGAGTCTATTCCATCTTTTTATCTATTAAACTATTTTCTGAAGTATTATTACATTTATTATGCTAATATCAATAGTAGCTGTTTTATTATGTACAATATTCCAGTTGCTCTCCTGAGCCTTGTTTCCTTGCATCTTAAAAACAACTCATTATGGGCCACCTGGGTGGCTCAGTCAGTTGAGGGTCCGACTCTTGGTTTTGACTCAGGTCATGATCTCAGGGTTATGAGATGAAGCCCCAGTTCAGGCTCTGTGCTCAGCATGAAGTCTACTTGAGTATCTCTCTTTCTCTTTCCCTCTGCCCTTTCCCTGACTCATTTGTGCACACACATCCACGTTCTCTCTCTCTCTCAAATAACTAAAGACATAAAATCTTAAAAAAAAAAAACAAAAAAAACCAACCTTATCGAGATAAACAGAATGTTTAGTATAAATCACTTACCCAAGGCCACAGAATTATTAATTGACTGAGTTAGGACTCAAATCCAGGCCTGTTTAGCATATGACTTCTCTTGCTAACTTCAAATACTGCTACCCCACTAATTAGTTTGTTAAGTTAATATTTCTTAGATGTGTATTTCAGTACTTCTCACTGTCCCAGACATGTATGCAAGAGGAAGTAAAGTCTTGTTTTTCATGAGAGCCAAGGGAACAGATATAGTTTTGGATGACAGATAATAATGACTTCATTATTCCTTTTTGCTGGAACTTTCTGGAAATACTAAAATTCTTTTAATATAAGCTGTACTCAAGCCGTCTTGAAAATGGCTGCAAAAAGTCGTGTGGAACACAGTGAGAGCTTGTGAAAACTTCTGAGGTAAATAAACAGAAGGTTGATGTTGAAAACATTCAGAAAGCACAAGTAATATTGAGAGAAATAAGGGAATAAATCAGTAGCAATTTTTTTTTCACTCTTCAGAGAGTTTATTTTGCTTCTTTCTTTTCCTTTTATTTTTTTTTATCTCTCTCCTCCCGACTTTTTTTTTTTTTTAAACCAGTATTAACATCTTAACAAGCACTGTGTTTCCCCAGATTGACTGGTTACACTGCCTCAATTTAGCCACCTTCGTGTCCTCTTATTTTCCTAGGAACTGAAGTATGTTTTTATTTCCCACTAAGTGTCTAAATTTGTGCCAAAGGCAGATAAGTTGGATCCAGAGTGCATGCTGTGCTGGAGGGAGGACAAGAATCATAATTCTGAGCTTGGACTCCAGATGGAGTTTTAAATTGTTTTTTAATATAGCCAATCATTTGCTATATTAACATTGGAAGTCTGCTATTTAAAATTGTAAGAGCATTAACAATGATTTCAATTGGAGCAGTTTTTCTATGATCAAGAGGATAAACCAGATGGGAGCAGTTAAGCACATCTTAGCATACAGACATACAACTCACGGCAATTGTGAAATATAACACACACATTTTAATACAGATTTTTATGAATAATGTATGGCAGTATTTTTCTGAATATCAAAAATACTAACTACTATGGTTTTAGCAATAATTACAAATCAGTGTGAATTCTTAGTTTTACTGAATTATTTCAATTATTTAAAAAAATTCCATTACATATGAGGTACACAGTAAATATCTTTAAGAAGTTGGAAAGGAAAAGAACAGTGAAAGTATCAAGGGGCATGCATTGGGATTTATTAGTCACTCAAAAACTATACAGTTTTTCATAATCTATTTAAAGCAAGGACAGTGCTAAGGAGCTAAAATACTGAATGTCCATGAGAACAACAATAAAAAGTCCGGATTGGCATAAATTGGGTGCCTGGAGAGGGAAATAAGGAGAGTTCTATTGTTTCTATAGAGTTATCTCTATAGATTCTTTTCTCACTTGCCCACTATCCTGGTAAAAATCTGCAAACTGCACTTTATTTGGGTTTAGTTTCCAATCCAAGTGTAGTACTGAAAGTCGAATTCAAATGCTGCTGCATAGGGGCTCTGCAGGCACCACTGTGGCCATCTTCTCTGCAATCCCCCGTTCCCACTGATGGGGGGATACAGAGGGGACGTGGAGAGCTAGGACTACTGCTACGAGGTACCTACAGTAGGTGCCCTACTGAGCTCCCCAACAGGCAAGCCATTGGTTACCAGAGTGGTGTAATTTGCGGGACTCTGGAAACTTTCCTGTGTCCAAAGATATTTTCCTCTGTCCGGCTTTTATAATTGACATTTTAACATCAAGGATAAATTCATTTGGCTAAAAGTACTTCAGTTTCCAGACATCTGAAAAAAAAATTCTGTGTCCTCAGAAAAAGCTGTTATCTGTCATGGAGCACCATTTTGAGAATTAGTTTATCATACTCTTTTTCTCCATGAGAAATAATTGAGAAGGACTGTTACTAGAGTTGATGGGACCAGAGTAAAAACTGAGTGCTGATTAAAGCAGGTTAGTGGGTCAGTATTGTGAGGAGTTTGGGGCAAAAGTTGGCACAAGTCTGCTGTGTGCATGAGGGAAGTATGTTCCAAGAAGGAGAGGCAGGTAGAATAAAGAGGTTTGTGTGATATTCATCCTATAATTTGAATCCCCTCAAGTTCTCCATTTACCTGGGATCCTCCTATTTATTTGCTTTTTAAAAATTTAAACTTCTTATTCTTAGGACTTAAGGAAATGTATTGCCTTCCCCCAAGAAGGGCTTACATTCTCATAGTTCTTGATTTTCATCTCATTCTGATTTCTTGCTTAGGGTTTCTTTTTTTATGGTCATCTTATCACTGTTTTTCAATTTTGCCATAGTTTCCTCTGGTTATTTTGGCCAAAACATGGTTAGAGGCCTTTGTATTCCTCAAGGTATTGTTACACTGAGTCCTGTAGTGTTTGACAAGTTTCATTGGAAAGTTGGAATTACCTAATCTAATACTGTTATATTACAGAGAAATGAAATTTAATAGTGATTTCAATAGCAAAGTAACAATGGTTAAAATATATAAATATATGTAAATATATAAAAATATATGAGTGACTTAGTGACTTAGTCCTTATATGCAAAGACTATATTTTATTCACTGTGATATCTCAGCCTAGTGTCTGACATGTATTCTTAGTGACTGAACATTGCTGCTCCTAAGTTTAATTGATTGTGCCCTTTCCACGCAGTCCTAGTGGTCATCTTCTTCCTTAGTGTCTGCTTTTCAAATCAATGCCCCTTCTTTCCTATCTTATTTTTCCTGGGTCCTCTTTTCAGGATTTCATCCATTTTAAGTAGGCTGAGTAGAACTAGTTAACCTGTTTGCTAATCTCTAAGTGATGTTGCCTTTCACATGATTATATACAAGGTTAGCCCACCTTTCCTTAGCTTCTTGACACTAGACAGAAGCAAAAGTTCCAGGGAACTGGTCTCAAACGAAAGAGCAGTTTCCTTTTGGAGATAAAATCTGTCACTAACTCTGGAATGCTACAGTTGTTTTAGTCATATCTTTTTGCCTTGTAATTCATTCAGGAAACCTTATGTAAATAAGGTATAAGGTAACACTTTTTTAGACAGTGTACTGTCTAAAAAAGAAAGCACACTAAAGTAAATTACAAAAGTGAATTATGCCATTGCAAGGGTAAAAGTGAAGATATGAAAAGGTTATTATAGGACATGGTTGAGGGTTACCTAAACTTCCAAGGGCAGGAGGTGGGAGAGTTTAGGGACCAGGGAAGGAGGCAACATCTGACCTGCATATCGAGGATGAGCAGCAGTTATCCTGATGTTACTGTCCTTAGTAGACCTGTGTATACCATCTAACACACAGGTGTCAGTGTTAAAGAGAGGCTCACAGGCAAGAAGCAGTTCCTAGTGTCTGGGTTATAAAGTGTGAAGCAGGAGGTGTCAGGAGATAAGGCTTGAGGGGTATTCAGATGCCAACTTATAGAGGATTGTATCATGTATCACTCATATCTATTTATTTATCAGGTAATAGAGACCTACTGGAGGGTTTTAAGAAAGGGAGTGCCAGAGGCAAATTATCTACTATCCAGTTTCTTTGGTATTTTTGTGGCTTCCAGAAAGGGATGCTTCTACTTTTCTGAAACCTGAAGTCTATAGAAGGAGAGCCAAGATAGAATGGTAGGGCAACAATACTGAAGCTGTCTTTTACCATAGGGAAAGCTTCCTCATACATAGGAAAAAATCCTTATCTGAGTAAGTATAAGTCTGTTCCTTCTAGTAAAAAAAAAAAAATATATATATATATATATACATATATATATATATACACACAGGCATTCCTCACTTTGCATGGTTCCCATGTATACAGATTTCAGTAACCATGTTTAATTAAGTAACACCAGTCTCCCAGCAATGTGTTTCAAATTTCGCTTACAACAACTGTTAACTGTGATTAATTGCAAAAAGTACAAAATTTGCTATGGTCTCCTCAGCCTACAAAACAAAATAAACTACAAAAACTACATAAATAACAGATATGCATCAAGATTAACCACCGGTCACATCATTTCATTCAGTCTGCTGGTGATTGTTCACGCACATCTGTTGGTGATGCACAGACAGCAAAGTGTATAGTGTGTTGCTTCCTTGTCTCTCAATGAGAAACCTATGTGATATTTTACACAAATAGATAATCAAAAGGTGTCATTGACCATCAAAGATGAGAGTACAGCAAAATAAAGGAGTACTGATAACAGAGGACTTAAAATTAGAGTTGAACAAATGGAATTATAGATGTAATAGTTGATTCTGGAACATGGCTGTTATTTGAGAGACTCTACATGATGTAGCCAGAGGAACATAGTGAAGGATAACTTTTTGACATAAATGAGGAAAGTGTTGTGATGAATATGACAGATGTCCCAGAGGTAACACCAGCAAAAAAAGCTCCACAGTAGAAGAACTTTTGGAACTATTTCATGACATTGACAGTACAAAGGATAAAATGTTCAAAGTCTATCCAGACTTGGAAAGGAGTTTGACAATTTGCCAAAGCTTACAAAATATGCTTGCTCAGTATGTTAATTTATACAAGAAGGCCAGCTCTATTCAAACTACTATTTGTAATTTTTTTAAAGAAATGATACTTTCTCAATGTTTTTAATGTTTTAAATTACACTGTACTCTAAATATTAATTTAACTTTGTTTTTCATTTCCCTACACAATTGTAACTGGCAGAATTTTTAACATTTTGACAAAAATTTTTAAAAGTCACAGAACATTTATAGTTTTTCCCATAATTAATATTGATTTGCATGGTTTCAGTTTGGATGATCAGTTTTATGGTCCTCTAGTACCATGCCAAATGAGGATGGCCTGCGTATAAATTGTACCACTATTTTCTTTATGGATAAACATTTTATTTATGTATCCAAAATTTTAATTACTTGGGCCAAGTTCAGATATATAAATAACTTGAAATTTGTTTCTTTCCCATCTCTTAATATTTCTGATTTTGATTCTACTATGTCTACTGAATTTATTATTTAATCTGCTTAAAAACAGAGTTTGTAAATTTTCTTATTGGCATACCTTAAGGAATATGTTCACATCAGTTTTTTTTTTTCCAATATATTCATCCGATAAAAATTGTATGTTGTTATTTACTCGACTTTTTTGTTATTCTTCCTATGTGAGTATAGAAAACAGTGACCCAAATAATATTTCCAAAAGACTATACTATAAACTGATTTTTAAAAATAAAATGTTAGGTCCCTAGACTGTAGCTATGCCAAAATTTAAATGTAGGCATTTTTCCCAGGAACTTATTCCCCTTGCTTTCAAAAACTTTACAGACTGGTGTTAAAGTAGAAAATAAATAAGGAGTATAGTCACAGATACAGGAAATAAATGGAGGCCTTTCTACGATAGTGGTAATAATTCCAGTGTATTAAAGATATAATAATATCACATTAAAAAGTAGCAAATACATTCTTTGTCCTACTTATTTACCTTTCATTTTAACATTGAGAGAATTGAGATGTAATATAAGATACTTAGAATTTGTTTTTGGGTTGCCTTGGTAGCTCAGTCAGTTGAGTGTCCAACTCTTGATCTGGGCTTGGGTCATGATCTCAGGGTCACAAGATGGAGCTCTGCATCAGGCTCCGTGCTCAGCAGGCAGTCTCCTTGAGATTCTCTGCCCACTCCCACAGCCTCTCTGTCTTTCTCTGTCTCAAACAAATAAATAAATAAATCTTAAAAGAAAAAAAAAAAAGAATTAGAATCTCTTATCTACTCAACTAAAATCTATTCAAGTCTCTCTATCAGTTCATTCATACATCCAAGTCTCATCATAAATTAATTAATGGGCACTTCCTGTGAGCCAGGAACTGTTCTAAACACTGAGGATACCACATTGAATAAAATAAAGAACTTCAATTAAAACTCTGAAGGAGCTTATATACCATCTCTTACTCTACCTCTAAAATCTGATTTATAATTATCTTTCACGGTACTATAAAAATTTCCACCTGACACATTCTCTTCCATTCTACACATCTCAGAGTCTCTATCTTTATTTTATATCATATGCCTGAATCTGTTTTTTCTCTGATATATACATCAATCTTATTTAAGTTCTTCCTATGCCTCTAAGCCCACAGTAACTCATGAATATGCCTTTGTTTTTCATTCAATGAAAGCTAAATTAAAGAAAAAAAGAAAAAGTACTGACTTTCTTATAGACCCGAGTAACCACCGAATGCTAACAATAAAAGGAAATTCAGCACCCCCCCTACTGCTAAGTACCTGAATTTTTCTTTCTTTTCTTCTTAAAAAATAGTTTAACCTAATTAAAAAAAGGATTTGACTCACCTGACTTGTTCCCATTCAGGCAAAGCTCTTTACTCCAAGTGACTTCTTTGGCTACTGGTCAGACTTCATATTGGTCTCCTTTAGATCACGTGTTGGGTTCTGTGGCTGAGATGGAGTAGGAATGAGATCATGAAGAAAAGATCATGACTATTGCTGCCCCCTTATTAAAGTCTCTGGATATGGGACAAACCCTTCAAAGGAAATTGTACATACAGAAGATACCATGTTTAACATGTCTAGTTGACCATTAAAAGAAGTTGTAACTCCACTGCATTCTGTTTCATCATGGGCTAGATGAGAGAAGAAACTCTGGTCAGAAAAACACCTGGTAGCCAAAGAAAGGGAAGCATGTGGTTAGACTCAAGTATTCACAGAAATAAACATGAATAAGTAAATAAATAAAGGCATACTTAAAAAAAAAAAAAAGGAAAAGGAAATAGGCTTATGACAGAACTTTCTATACCTGTATGCCTCTTACCCTGGCTCCTTGTTCCTCATCTTCTTCCTGACACTCCTCAGGAGCTTCTTAGCCCCCACCTTCCTAGAGCTGCTATACCACCCTAGGGAGCCACCACCACTACCTTAATGCTGAAGACATTTCTTATGTTCTATTATAAAAAGTGAAGAAACTTAGCTCTGATAATATTTTTACTTGTGGCATCTCACATAACACTTGAACAACTGAGAACAAGATGTCTTGTGCTTTGTAATTAGGGTGATATTTAGCTGTCTCAAAAAAAGTATAAACTCAGAGCAAAATTGAGTCAAAACATTGGGTCTGTTAGATGCTGTTGGTAAATGAGTGATTTTGATAACACCATGTTTATGAGATATATAATTCTTTTGATTGATTTGTCTTGGTGATCTATAATTAATGTTTGTGTTTATTGATGAGAATGAGTCTATATTTGAAAACTACATGCATCTAGAATAAGTAGAAGGACAAAATATTCAATTCTTGATAAATTGTCAAACTGGCATGATTCTACCTTGCTACCTGTATCACTTTGGTCAAATTGTTTAATTCTTAGAACTGTTTTCTTATCTATAAAGATGGGGGAAATAATTCCTTTGTAGGATTGCCATTGAATCAATGGAAGTATTTGGAAATGGCTGGTACGTCATCTGGCACATAGTCGCTCAATGAAGTTCCTTTCTTCCCTTTCCCCCTTCTTTTTTCCCCTCCTTCTTTCTCATGACCACTTCTGTGTTCTCTTTCTAATAGTCTAAACACAAAAGGTCCAAGCTCCCACAGGACAGGCCTTTTCCTCTGCCCTCTTGTTTTTTTTCCTTTTGTTACCTCATTGTGACTAATACGCTTACATACAATAGAGAGGTAACAAAAAAAATTAGTCTCTACCCTTGTTTTCTTAGTTTTTCCTATCTTTTCTCTGGTTCCCAAGAGATCTGTTTACTTCAGCATTTTATTGTTACTTTAAGTTTAATATCTCAGAAGCTGCTTAAATCACTTTCTTATTTTTCAAATAGACACCTCTTATAATTTCCTCATTGTCTAGCCAAAGCGTTACTTTCTTCTTTAATTCATTAATACAAGTTGATAAAGCCCTCAGTGATTAATCCTGAATGACTCTTTAACTCCATTATTCTATATCCTGTAATTCTAAAAACTTATCATCAGTTGGCAGTACATTAATTTCAAGTTTTTGGTATTTGTGAGCTCAAATTATTTCAGTTTTTTAGTTAGAATTTTCTTAAAATCCTATGAGGTACTCTCTGTATTTTGCTAGATTTATTTATTTATTTGAGAGAAAGAGAGTACACACACATGTGCATACACATACTCTTGCTTGAAGGAGAGGGAAGAGGAAGAAAAGCAGTCTCCCAGCTGAATGCAGAGGCCTATGCATGGCTCCATCTCAAGACCCTGAGATCATGACCTGAGCTAAAATCAAGAGTCAGATGCTTAACCGACTGAGCCACAAAAAACCCAGAAGTTCTATGAGGTTCCACAGAAAAGGAACTTTTTCTTTCTTTCTTTTTTTTTTTTTTAAATATGTCTAAACCTAGTAAACTATAGATTGATTTACTGATTGTTGATTAGAGCCAAATCAATTTAACTCCTAAGTGTTCCTTTATTTCTTTCCTCCTGTTCTTTTGTTCCACTTCTTTCATCTTGCTCAAAGACCTTTCTAGAAGAAAAAGGATATTATCTATATTATATCTTTGGGCATTAGTAATGAGATTAAAGATTTGATTTGAGTTCAGTATATGGGAAAAATTTTTTGATACTAATTTTTTAGCCCTATAAAACCCCTTTTTTCATAGGATCTATGAGAAGCCTCTTTGATTTTTCTTAGGTCATGTATGGAGTGTGATAACAATGATTTGGATTAGAAAAACTGCCAGATTATGGGCCAGTTTTTCAGTAATTACCAATAGATTACTTCTGAGGGCATTTTGCTTCAGCGTTAATAAAGTAAAGATGACTTGATACAGCCTGGTGTTGGCCTCTATGCTGGGCATGGAGACTGCTTAAGATTCTCTCTCTCCCTCTCCCTCCTACCCTACCCGCTTCTCCAAAAATAAATAATAGATAAATAATAAACTAAAATCAGCCTTTAAAAAGCTTCGGTAAGATTTAATAGATCCATTGCTGGATACCAGCTTTATATAGAAGATGCTGTTTTAATTCTCTATTTAATACTATGCTGCCATTTTTGTTGATAGTAACAAATAATTCAATTACTTATAATAAAAAAATAAATAAGAAATAAATTATAAAAAGCCATTGATGAGGAAACCAAAAGTTGGGATAAAAAAGCACTTAGAACCTTTGTTTAGTTTTAGGCTTGTATGAGTTTACGGTTCATAGCATGTCTTCACCTTTAACCTTGCAGGGACTCAAAGGCTATCCAGGGCTCCCCGGACTCCAAGGTGAACCAGTAAGTACTTCATTTATAAAACTTGTATCTTCTCCAATAAAAATGACACACATTGGTGAACTCCACTGAGAGATTATTTTCCCATACTTATTAAGATCTTCTCCTCAATGATTTTCACTCTGTTTAGTGCAGGACAGACTTTTTCAGTTGCTCATGGTATAGGTTTGTTTTTGTTTTTTTCCCAGATCCTTGACTGACTTTAACTATCTGCGTAACAGGTTCCAGAACAGCAGTTCTTAAACGTTTGAGGTTCACAAACTCCTTTAAGAATGTTATAAAGGCTATGAGCTCTTTCCCAAGAAAACACACATTTTCACACACATGCATGCACACACGCACACACACATTTGATTTATTTTTATTTTTTGTTTTCATTTTTTCTTTCACACATTTGACTTTTTTTTAAAGATTTTATTTATTTGAGAGAGACAGAGAGAAAGTGCATGCACACACATGAGTGGGAGGGAAGGGCAGAGGGAGAGGGAGAAGTAGATTTCCCACTAAGCAGGGAGCCCGATGTTGGGCTTTATCTCAGGACCCCGGCATCATGACCTGAGCAGAAGGCAGACGCTTAACCAGGCAGATACTTACTAAGTCACCCAGGTGCCCCACACGTTTGATTTTTTTATACAGTTTCAGGAGTTTGCCTATTTACAAAAGCCTACTCATAACTGTTAATTTCCTGACTTTTGCATAAGGGAATGTAAATAAATTTTAATAAAAATCCAAATTAGAATAGCACATATGTTATTGTCCATTATACACATACGCACATATTTAAAAGTCAGAATAGTTTGGGAACTATTTAATTTTTAATCATGTTATTCTTTCTCTCTCCCATCAGAAAATAATATATGTCATAGGAAAAAAAAATAAAGCCATATCTCTTGTTTTCAATGTAATGTGTACTAGGTCAGTATAAATAAAGCAGTGAAAAGGGTAAGAGATAAGGAACTAACTAGGGTGATGGACACCATTATTGGAGATTGAGCAAAGAGCCTCAGGAAGCCCTAAAGAGAGCTCCAGAAAGAAATGTGATAGAATGTCCCCGAGGAAAGATATAAATGAAATAAAGTTAATTTTCTCTTTTATTCATGTTAAGTGGGACAGTACATTCTGTTCAGTCCTGAGGCACAATTTCTCAGGATTATTAATTACTACAAATGGCAAGTAAAGTGATATATTATATTATTATTCCACTTTACTAATTCTACTTGGTAGCAGTGCTGGGATTCTCAGTGAAGTCTGATTGTCTCCGAGTGTGTGCTTTTAATGCTTGGTGTTAGAAGTGGGATTGGGGCAGGTTTCCTATTCCTAATTTCTCCAGGGTCTAGATATAGATCTTTGTGTCTAAATTGCTCCAATCTATAGATTTAAGTGGGCCAACTTTTTTGTTTTTAACCATTTTGAAGTGCATAGTGAATTTTAAGTTGTAGTGTTTGCTTTGAGTTTCTTTTGAGCTTCCGTGGTTGTCACAGTGATTTTAGGGTGTGGTTGGCTTAGACATGTTTATGCCATAGAAGACTGCTGAAGGCTTACTTGTTTACTTTGTTTACTGCCATTCCAGGAGAGCAGAATTTAGCCATCCCCCGGAATTCTTTTTGTATTTCTCTTCGCAGCTGGAATGTGTTAGATCTCTACATGTTGCCCTAATACCCTCCATGAAAATCCATTCAAAATGAGATTTCCTTTATGTCTTAAAACAGATTGCTTTTTAATAGAGCTCAATTAATCTAATTTGCCTAGGAGAAGAATGAAAGGGGTGGTGGTTGGCCTTTCCCAGACAGTGACCTACAGAACAAAAACAGCCCTTTTAATTGGTTTCACTGCTTTCTATTGGCATACACAAATACAAGGTTTTGTGAATGTCTGGATATAGTCCTATGTATTTTAGAATTGGATGAGGCATAAAGGAAGCTGTTGTAAATAGATTGGAGCAAATCTCATAATTAGAGGACTTTTCCTAGAGTACTATTGGAAGTTACGTTCACTTCAGAACTACACTAGAGAAGCAGCCTTGGATGGTCTTCTCTGGAATTAGACCTGCTGATTCAAATCCTGGCTTCCCACATACTAGCTGAGTGACTTTCCGCTGGTGACAGACGCTGTATGTCTCATGTTTTAATCTGTAAAATAGGGATAATGATACCTACCTTATAGGGTTTAGACAAATGTAAATAAGATAATACTTATAAAATACTTGTAATAGTGCCTGGCATATGACAGGAGCTAAATGAATGTTATGGGAATATAATATTATATATTATACATTATTTTAATAAGGTAATATTTAGTATAGAAATATGATTTCTGAAATTCATAGGATAAATCTCTCCATATGTAGATAAGAATTTTGTTCTGTACTTCTCAGAAAGCCACTGTTTTATTTACATTCTGTTAAATTATCCATTGTCATATATATATGTATGTATATACACACACACACTCATCAACATATATATATTTAGATGAATGTCTATATGTATATAGGGTACATATATGTGTATGTATGTGTGTGTGCATGACATGACAGCTTTGGTCAGATTGTCTGAGTTCTGAGTTCATATCCGGGCTCTGCTACTTACTCGCTGTGGCATCTTGGGCAAGTTTCATAACTTCTCTGTATCTTACTTTCTTCAAATGTAGAATAGAGAAAATAGTATCTGTCTCATAGACATAAAGTTAATGTAATGTGCTTATCATAGTGAGTAGCATATAAAAAGGACTCAGTAAATGCTAATTGTTGGAGGAAGTGGGAGAGGAGGGAGAGAAAAGAAAACAAAATTGAGAGAGAGTCTGAGAAAAGTGGAGATAAAGATATATTAGGAGCCTACATGTCTAATAAAATGGGAGAGCAAAAATGTTCATCTATGATCCTCCAATTGCTTTTCCTTTGTCTGTTCTTTCTATAGATTTTCCAAATTTTTAGGAATTTAATAGTATTTCTATACTTAAACTGAAGGTAGCACTCTCTGTGTGTTTCAGAGCAAAAGGGAAAAGGGCTAGTGTCTTTTATCTCTCACAAACAATAAGAAGGAAATGAGTTTTACATAATAAATAGGTAATCCATGAAATTTACCTTTGCTGTCACCATCTAAGTTTAAGTAAAGGCAGTTCAGCATACATTCTTTTGGCATTTCCTTGGTTCAATTATTATTTAATAGACCTAAACTCTGGATACACTAATGAATGAATGAATGATTTATCAATGAAGGAAAGTAAAAACAAAGTGGAAGTATTTCTTCTCACTTGACCCCCCAGTTGTATAGCAAGTTTCCTTTCTTATGCCTTTGAGTCACCGTTCTTCAGCAAAAATTAAAATTTTTAATTTTAAAATTAAAAATACAAATTTGTCAATTTAAAATGACTTTACCACCCAAAGTTAGTTTGAATTTTTAGATAGATCTGTGGCATGATAAAGGTACTTACCACTCAATATCCATTTCTTAATCAGAATGAGTTTACTTTAGGAAGGAAGAAGAGGTTGGTTCTGAGGTTCCCTGCCCCTTTTAATCTTCTGAGGGTCATGCTTAGACATTTAAGGAGAGTTGCAAGATGATTGAAATAAGAAGGAAATCAATATAAAAAGATAATGCTTATTAAGAAATGTACCCACTCTTTTTCTAGGATAAATATCTTCTTTATGTAGTGCTGGATTTTTCCACCCTAGATTTTACCATTATTAATAGTCAGTGTCTCATTTAGAGCCCCTAATCGGACAGTTTTAATTGTTTTATTTAATAATTTTGGCTCATTTCTATTTGAAATAGGTGAAAACAGTCAGAGAAACAATGTGCAGTCCCCTTAGTACTTTTGTAGGGAAAAATTTCTTTATAAATTTGTGTATTATAGTTGTGTCAAATTTGTTTCCTTGGGCTTCTTTTGGTTTTGTTGTATTGTTTTATTTATTTCATTTTTTATTTCAGGGAATTCCAGGATTCACTGGTAATATTGGTGTACGTGGTTACCCTGGCAGGCAGGTGAGGTAACTAAATTTATACTTCTCCTTTTATGTTCCTTTTCATTAATGCATTGTATGCTCTGATTTTCAAGGTTAATGTTTAAATAATAATTTTATTTCTATTAAAAAATGAATTACTCATGGCAAATAATTTCAAAATTAAAATTATAAAAATCCTTAAAAAATGTTACTGTAGAAAGTTTTGGTTAAAATGGGAGTGGGGTTTTTAAACATGTGTGATGTGATACAGTGGAAACCTCAAAATTAAAATGCCCAAGGGTCTCATAAGATTTTAAAATGATCCTGCTACTGATTTTCCAATACTGCCACTCACTGTAATGAAGTAATGGTAGAAGTTAAGATTGTATAACAAGCATTATTTTTTAATAGCAGAGTTATAAAAATGTGAGACACAGTTTGGCAGTGCTATGTATACCACTACCGAATACTTTTATGTGAAATGAATTCAAGTCTTTCTATACAGTTTTGAAAATTCATTCTAAACACTTCATATTTATTCTCCTCTCATTTATAACTTTATCTATTTCTTATAGACTAATAATAGAACAAATTTTCTTTCTGAGGTTTTCGTGAATTGAAGACTTACTCTTGAAATTAATTATTAATTTAGTATACTAGAAAACTATAGTTATATCTTTTTAATTCTCAAGGATGAGGGAAATGAAAATGCCAAAAAAAGTAACAAAATTCCATATTTTACGCCTTTAAAAATTCTTGAAGAGTAATGTGCATTAGAATCTTACCACCAAGTGATAATTTGTGTTGTCTGAAGCATATATAAATACTCAAGCATATAGACATTGATCTGAAATTAAAAGTGTGTTGATTTTTTTTAATTATGGGAATATATTTTATGTGAGTTAGTTAGAAGTGTTTTAAAAGAACATGGTTTTCCAAGGAGAAATAGATTAAGATTTATTTTTTGTATCTTATAATGTGTGTTAATTTACTTTGCTTAGATATCTAAAACATTTTTGCATAGATTATATATAATACCTCTTTTGATTCTGAAATTCTAGAAATTCCTTGAACATATATAATCTTAATTATACTTAGCTTTGAATTTTATACTTGTGACAATGACACCTCTTTATATGCCTATTTTATTTTATTTATCAACAGTACTTTCAGAATACTGTAGTATGATAATGATGTCTTTTGTTCACACTAGGGTTTAGCTGGACCAGAAGGTAACCCAGGCCCTAAAGGTGTACGAGTAAGTAAGCATTTTTATCATCTTGTAAGCATGTTTGCATAAAAATCAAATGAAGTATGTAAAATAGATATCATTTTCATACTTCCATAGGAAGTTTGAATATAATGCCAGGTTAGCCTGAAAAGAAATATATTTGTTTAATAGATACTTTCATTGTTAACAGCCACAGAAAGCAGTCTTATAGCAGTAGGTTTTTCCTTATTCTTTTCTAATACTTTCTGGCTGCTAGCTTAATGTCTGTTATGTTAGAATGGACTCTATCAACATTGGTAGTATAATTTATGTATGAACGTATATAGACATAAGAAATCATGATAAAAAACATGAGGCAAAAAAATCATAGTAATTTCAAGGCTGAGATAATATGATATAAAAACTATATGGAGTAAAAAAGATTTTATCTGCAAAGAAGGAAGTAAGCTTATCAAGAATATACGATTGCACTTTAAACCACTAAAGAGTTTAGTCACTTTTAATCATTAATGGAGTGAAAAAAAATTCCTGTGATATCTTATGTAGTGTGCTACAAATTAAAATCAAAGCTGGTCTAGGAAAAATTCGAGAAAGTAAACTTGAATTTTTGTTTTTAAAATGCTCTACTTTTAACAGCAAGTTATCTTCCAGAATCTATGTCTATGCCTTATATTATCTAAAATCCTTTTTTGAGGGGCGTCTAGGAGGCTCAGTTGGTTAAGTATCTGATTCTTGATTTCAGCTCAGGTCATGATCTCAGGGTGGTGAGATGGAGCCTCGTGTTGAGCTCCATGTTGGGTGTGGAGCCTGCTGAAAATTCTTTCTCTTCCTCTCCCTCTGCCCCATTCCTCTCTCTCTTAAAAAATACAGATAAATAAAAAATGAAATACCTTTTTCAAATAAAGCATAAAGTATTTAAACAGTTTGTGCTATAATGATGCTTTAAATTTTAAAAAATTCTAAGTAATACTTTCATATGTATTTTCTTTTTTTATTTTGCTATCAATCCTGTGAAATAATTTTACAGATGAGAAAATAGCAAGCTAAGGAATTTACACAAGTTGGCAAAGTCCTATCTGGCCAAAGAACCAAAATCTTCTTCTTCTTTTTTTTTTTAAATATAATAATCTTTATTTTTTTAAATTTCTTTTCAGTGTACCAGAATTCATTGTTTATGTACCACACCCAGTGTTCCATGCAATACGTCCCCTCCATAATACCCACCACCAGCCTCACCCAACCTCTCACCCCCTGCCCCTTCAAAACCCTCAGATTTTTTTTCAGAGTCCATAGTCTCTCATGGTTCATCTCCCCTTCCCATTTCCCCCAACTGCCTTTTCTTCTCCATCTCCCCATGTCCTCCATGTTATTTCTTATGCTCCACAAATAAGTGAAACCGTATGATAATTGACTCTCTCTGCTTGACTTAGTTCACTCAGCATAATCTCTTCCAGTCCCGTCTGTGTTGATACAAAAGTTGGGTATTCATCCTTTTTGATGGAGGCATAATACTCCATAGTGTATATGGACCACATCTTCCTTATCCATTCGTCAGTTGAAGGGCATCTTGGTTCTTTCCACAGATTGGTGATTGTGGCCATTGCTGCTATGAACATTGGGGTACAGATGGCCCTTCTTTTCACTACATCTGTATCTTTGGGGTAAATACCCAGTAGTGCAATTGCAGGGTCATAGGGAAGCTCTATTTTTAATTTCTTAAGGAATCTCCACACTGTTTTCCAAAGTGGCTGTACCAACTTGCATTCCCACCAACAGTGTAAGAGGATTCCCCTTTCTCCACATCCTCTCCAACACACATTATTTACTGTCATGTTATTTTGTAAGGTGGTATCTCAATGTGGTTTTGTGGGGTTTTTTTTTTTTTTGTATTCTTTAGTGTTTTATTTTTTGTTTTATTTTTCTTTTTTAACTTTTTATTATTATTATTATTTTTAAATTTCTTTTCAGCGTAACAGTATTCTTTGTTTTTGCACCGCACCCAGTGCTCCATGCAATCTGTGCCCTCTCTAATACCCACCACCTAGAACCAAAATCTTCTTACCTCTAGCTATGTACTCTTTCTTCTATCCTATACTGTCTCTACCCTTCTATTAAGTAAGAATATAGTGGAAAAAAGTCATGTATTTTTTTTTTATTAGAAAGTGTACGAAAAGCACATATTGACTTGGATCTGTGAAGTAGAGAATAGTGGTCAAGAACCTGGGCTTTGGAGTTAGGCCTGCTTTTTTCCCTTCATTTAAAAAATCTTATTAGACAGTGGTAGCAAAACTTACCTTTAAGGTAGTTACAATAACTGCCAGAGCTTAACATTTCTTAAACCATAGTGTCTAGCATAGACAATCCATTTTCTATAAAGACTTTAATCATTTTATTGGAATTTTGGAGTATTTTCTGTGCATGAACTTGGAACTCCAAGACATGTTATTTGGTACCATGCAGTTTTCCCTTACTGTATTTTCTCATCTTGCTTCAGTGATTCCCAGAACTTTTCTAAGTTCTTCTTTATACCATTATATTATACATCCTTATGTACCGTATTATATATCCTTTTGTTGCTTTTTTTCCTCACTTGTATAGAAACTGTTGTCTGGGTTGTAACTATTTTTAGGATGTGTTTTTAGATTTTGACAGCCATCTTCTTAAAAGCAGTTAAAAAATAACAAATATAATTTATTTTCTGATTGATTCAATTGATTTAATTCTTTAATTTTCCTTTGGAAATACAGGGGGATTCAGGAAGTCCATTTCTATAGTCTTCACATTCACAGAGGGTCTCAGATGTGGACTTTTAAGTTTTTGTTTTTTGGGTTTTTTTTTGACAGAGAGAGAGATCACAAGTAGGCAGAGAGGCAGGCAGAGAGAGAGAGGGGGAAGTAGGCTCCCCGCTCAGCAGAGAGCCCAATGTGGGGCTCGATCCCGGCATCCTGAGATCATGACCTGAGCTGAAGGCAGAGGCTTAACCCACTGAGCCACCCAGGTGCCCCACAAATGTAGACTTTTAACATTAACTTCAAATCCACATTTGATTAAAAAGACAAAAATTACAAAAACACACTGACAGGATTATAAGATGTTTTTCATTTGATTTGTGTCCCATATGCTACCACTGTAAATTATTATTTTTATAAATCATGTTGGTAAATGATCTTTTGACTGGCAGCATTATTTGATTCCATTTTTTGGTGTTATGATATTACTTCTATGTGCATTTTTTTTTTAAGATTGTATTTATTTGAGACAGAAAGAGAAAGCGCAAGCATGAGTGAGGTTGGGGGGTGCAAAAGGAGAAGTAGAAGCAGACTTTTCACTGAGTACAGAGCTGGATGTGGGGCTTGATCCCAGGACCCCGGGATCATGACCTGAGCCATAGGTAAATGCTTAACTGACCGAACCACCTAGGTCCTCTGATACTACTTTTATGTTAAATGTATATTTTGTAACCCTCTTTTGGCATTTCTTTGTGTAATTATATGCTCAGTGCCTCAAAAAGTAGAAGTGTGTAGGGCCTCTTCTGACTTTTTAGTGGCCTTACTGATGACACAAAATTGCATCTAACTGGATATACAACCTTCAGTCTAAAATTAAAAAGCAGGGTAGTGCCTGAGAATGAACACAACCCCATGTGATTTCATCGTGGGTGCTGCTGGCATTTTATTTCTGTTAGCATGAGCATAATAATTATTAAGAAACCTTTATGAAACACCTGTGTGATCACTCATTAAAATCTTTAATTGTAAAATGTCTTTGCACCCTAGTCAGGCTATGTTGAGTAGAGGTCTTTCTTCTGAGGCCTCAGCTGATTAGTGCAGCAATAAGTGTGTGCCAGTTAGGCTGTCTATTCTTTTTATTTATAAGCAAAAACTCAGTTGTATATGTTATACAAAACATATACAAAACAAACAAACAAAACAAAAGTTAAGGCTTTTAAACTTGAGGCTAACTGTAGCTGGTGATTCTGAAAATACATAGAGCTTGTCATCATAATCCTAAATGTTTTGATATCAGGAATGTTTTTGGATGCTTCATTTTATAAGAAACTTTTCAAATCCTCCACACGCTTGGCTTTTAAGCAAACAAATTATAATGCTTTACTTACTATTTAAGTAGAAGGAAACTAGTTTTCTCTTTTTAAAAAAAATTTGCTTTGTTCATACAAACTCTGGAATGTAGGGAATTTTAAAGGTGTTTTTCTTTGTCAAAGAAAAGTGCTGCTCTCACCAAGGCAACACCCAACTAGCTTTCACTCAGAGATTAAATCCCTCCCAAGGTTCTTATTCCAGGCAAAACAGAAATGATTCCTGAGATATTCTGATGATGTGTAAGTCAGTAAGAAAAAAAATGTAAAACCTACGTAAAATAAAATTTTCCATTTTATCCATTTTTAAGAATACAGTTTAATGGTCTTAGTCTGGGCTGCTGTTTAGAAATACTACAGACTGGATGGTTTAAATGACAAATTTTGTGTCTCAAAGTTCTAGAGTCTGAGAAGTTCAAGATCAAAGCACCAGCAGATCCTGTATCTGATGATGGCCCACTTCATGGGCTATAGACAGTTGCCTTTCTACTGTATCCTCACGTAGCTGAAATAGCAGTCACCTCTAATCCCATTCATGGGGGCTCTACCCTCATGACCTAACTACTTCCCAAAGGGCCCACCTCGAATACTGACACACTGGGGACTACAGTTCAACATATTAATTCAGTCCATAGCAGGAGGCATGAAGTACATTCACACTGTTGTACAGCTATCACCACCATTCACTTCCAGAACTTTCCATCTTCCCATACTGAAACTCCATACCCTTTAAAAAGTAACAACTCATTCTTAGTTCCTCCCAACTTAAGGCAACCATTCTACTTTCTGTCTTGATTTCAAGGTCATGAGTTCAAGCCCCATACTGGGCTCTGCAGTGGGTGTGGAGCCTACTTAAAAAACAAAAAAACATCTATTCTGATGATGTGTAAGTCCGTTGAACGTGCTTGGCAGTGTTGCATTGACAGTTCAAATTGGGATATCCTGGACCAACACTGTTTTAGTAATTTTCTCTGGATTTGCTCACAGTTTTTCTTTTATACATGTGAATGGATTTTCTTTATTTTTATTTTTCTTTCTTTTTTAAATTTAAATTCAATTAATTAACATTTAGTGTATTATTAGTTTCAGAGGTAGAGTCCAATGATTCATCAGCTTATTTAATGCCCCATGCTCATTACATCAAATGGCCTCCTTAATGTCCATCATCCAGTTAGTTACCCTATCCCCATCCACCTTTCCTCCAGCAACCCTGTTTGTTTCCTATGATTAGGAGTCTCATGTTTTTTTTCCCTCTCTGATTATATCTTGTTTTATTTTTTCCTCCCTTCCCTTATGATCCTCTGTTTTTTTCCCTAAATTACACATATGAGTGAAATCATATGATAATTATCTTTCTCTGACTTATTTTACTTAGCATAACACCCTCTAGTTCTATCCATATCATTGCAAATGGCACAATTTCTTTCTTTCTTCTTCTTCTTTTTTTAATGGTATTCTACATAGTGGGCACTTAAGTAATGTTTTAGAATCAGTGATCTAGGCTCGTATTACTTCAAATTTGGACCATCAAAAGAACCTTCTAACAGGTTTTCCTACATTCATTGTTTCTTGTCTCAGATGTATTCTATATCCTGTCAATAGATTAATATTTGAGAAAGACAAATTAACCTCAAGGCACTACCACATTCCCTCAAGGCAGGAGCTTTCAGTTGTCTAAAACATAAAGTCTAAAATTCTTATCTTGAAATTTAAAGGTCTCCTTAACGTAGTGTCCAAACTATCATACACTTTCTTTTAAATTGATGAAGATATTATTATTTGCCATAGAGATGTAACTTTATCCTAACATAAAGTACAGTTGCATTGTTATTTATCCCCTGTTGTCAGGCCAGTTGGAATCTTCTTTAGGATACAATGCATCTTTGCTCTTCTCCAAAGCATTTACGGGTATAATGTTATCTGTTACCATTTATTACTGTTTACAAACACTTCGTGAAGTTCTCTGTTTCCACTTCCTATAATTGTTCTGCTTGGAGTTTCCTTTCTTCTCTCTCTCTCTCTTTCTCTCTCTTTTTAAAAAGATTTTATTTACTTATTTGACAGAGAGACACAGCAAGAGAGGGAACACAAGCAGGGGAAGTGGGAGAGGGAGAAGCAGGCTGAAATGCGGGCCTCCATCCCAGGACTCTGGGATCCTGACCTGAGCTGACCGAGCCACCCAGGCACCCCTGGAGTTTCCTTTTTCCATCCTCTGCTTGTCAGGACTTTACCTACTCTATATGCCTATCTCAAGTGCCAGTCTCTTATTAAGTCTTTTTTTTAATTGCCTTTACCTCCTGCCACATTGGCATGAATTTCCTCTTCTTCTGTATTAAGTATCTTTTGATACTTCCATTCTGCCTTATATCTTAGTTAATTATATATTTTCTAACCACTGTAAAATTCAACAAAGAAAAGGATTTGGTCTTGATTTTCATGGGTCACTGTCTTAAGTTATGGTCCCTACTTTTTTTTTTTTTAATGAAAAGATTGATCTGTAATTTCTGGAAGGAAGGTGATAAAGCAAGGAGAAGTTACTTATTCTGTTAAGCCTTAAAGTTTCATATTATTATGAAAAAATTTATTATCTCTACTTGGAATTACTTGCAGAGTATGTATTCAAATGAAATAATATAAAGATTATTTGCTTACTTTAAGGGTTTCATTGGCTCTCCTGGAGAAGTAGGACAACTAGGACCTGAAGGAGAAAGAGTAAGTCCATTTCCTTCAAATATTATTTCTAAAGTGATATGCTAATGTATTAGACAGGTAATCTTACAGAGTAAAGTAAGCCAGCTTTAAGAAAAATCACCTACCAAAAATATAATTAAACTCTATGGAATTTTACTGAATTTTATTTTAAGGAAGTAAGATGATACAAATGTATACAGTTAGCTATTTTAAATTTAATTTTTAAAAAACACAAATTGAAATATTAAAATAAAATTATATTTTATAATTCATTAATCTTAAAGCATAAACTCTTGACAGGTCTTAAATTTTATAGTATAACACACAGTAATTAATTCACCCACAGAAGATATATTTTTTGTTTAATTTAATAATGGAAGGTAGTTCATAAGTGTAGGTATGAGAAAGGTACTTTTGAGTAAAGACAGGATCTTTGCAAAATGGTTGTTATCTTAAAACAGTTAATCAAACTAGGTACAGAGTTCTGGCATTCCAACTTCATCATGTCTGATTTTCAGTGTTGTATGCAATTCATTGGTTTCTATTTGTATTCCTTCATTTTACTGCCAGCATTCAATGAAAAAATAGAATCAAACAATATTAGGTTTGAAAATAGTCATATTCAGAATTTAGCATTCAACACTATTATTGTAGGTATGCTATTCAAACCAGAATTTTCATTTCTGGAAACTGGTTTTTGCAAGTAAAAGTAAACCAGATTATTCTTTGCTGGGTGAATTTTTCAGATGCATAGTGTGAGTGAATTATATCACATTTTTCTTGTAATCACTTGTGAATTTCCTGACAGAGAAGAAATATTCAAAGTTTAAATGTGCTCTAGTGACAATCAAAATGTCCAGTCTTCTTTGGTGAGATGAGGTGAAGATTTTCCCTTGTTGAATATACAAGTCATTTCTTTCACTTGCAGAAATATCTTCAGTGGGATCCCACAACTAAGCTACTTAATTGCCATGTGATACAGCAGACTTACAGATCATGTTCCCAATCTGTCAAGCAAAGAATTGAACTGCTTCTCATTGACAAAAGGAATATATGCGGTTTACATTGTTATTACTCTGCTGCTCATGATATAGTACTTTCCTGACCTCATTTCTAGTTAATGATGTAATAAATAAAGCAAAATTATATGTCCTTGAAAATGTTATCATCTTGGATTTAAGGATCCCATCACTTGACTATCATTAGATACATGCCTATAATCATGATCATTAGTTTTGACCAGTCTAAGTGAAAATATTAAGACCTGTCTCAAACCATTTTGTGATATTTTGGCTGTCATGGATAACATGTCCTAATATTATTTGGCTACTTCAAAATTTTGATTAAAACTGTGAATAATATAGCTAACTGGGTATTTTTATTATGTTATAAAATGTATACATGCAGAGAAGAGATAAGAAGCATAGAGAAGAGAGAAGAAGAGTAGAGAAGAAAAAAGAGAGTATAATGCTAATCACTCCTGGAAAAAAATAGAAAAATTCCTTCCTGGGAGTCAGTAATATACGTATGTGTAAATATTTGGCAAAGTGCTTATATAATTTTGTCTGTAATATCCTTAGGTTTCCTGCTGAAATTTAGTTGAGCTACTAGAGTTATAAAAATTAATTACCTTATTTTTTGAAAAAAGGTTTGCTATATTATGTAAAGATGTATAAAGTCTTAATG
The DNA here is from genome assembly GCF_010015895.1 of Lontra canadensis. NCBI lineage: Eukaryota > Metazoa > Chordata > Mammalia > Carnivora > Mustelidae > Lontra > Lontra canadensis. The sequence continues at coordinate 227,593 of NW_022631027.1, read as the reverse complement.
AAATGAGTCCTATTGCTTACCCATACATACTCTTCTGATAAGACATTAGATAAGTATTTATCAAACGCTGTTCAATTGAAAGTGGATGGATTACTTCAACTAATGGTATCTTCTAACTTATCTATATATACTGTCAATCCCAAGCTATATAGATCTGGCAGATTTCTTAGTCTTTAAGGCTTCCAAGTGATTCTAAGTCTCAGTGTGATTCTATCACTGAGATATTTTGGACCGTAAGTAACAGAAAACCTCAACTCAAACTGGCTTTAAAATGAGGAAATTTTTAATAATGATGGCAATGATAATAGCAAACAGTTTACTGAATTGTTATATATATGCATGCACTGTGCAAATATTTTATATGAATTAACTCCTTTAACATTCCCAAGACCCAGTGAGATAGGTACTATTATTATTATTCTCACTACAGATGGAAAAAAGATGAGGCATATAGAGAGAAAGACGTGTCTAAGACTATATACATGTAATAAGAGCAGAGCCAGGTTTTCAACACAGATGATCAGCTCCAAAGCTTGAGAGTTTAAATATTATACCCCACTGCTTCCTGTAGGACCAGAAATCTGTAGGTTAGGCGGGATCTAGGCACATTATGATCTTGAGCACAGTGATACCATCTCTCTGCCTTGCCTTGCCTAATGTTGGCTTGACAAAGGCAGGTTTCCCATACAGTTGCAGAATTGCCAGTGTGAGGGCTAAACGTGCTTTCGTTTATGCCCAGCCAGAGAGATAGGGAGACAGATGAGGTGATTGTCCCTTAGATTTTGGAAAAGTAAGACCTTCCTGTTTATCTGGTTGTGTCAACTTTGGTTGTGTGCCTACCTCTGGACAAATAACTATCACCAGAGAAATGTCAGGATCCCATTTAGAAGTACAGATAGGATGCATTCCAGAAAAAAATCAGGTTGCTGTTATGAAGAAAAGGAGACACTTTAGTTAAATTAATATATTGAAGCTTTTATGAATGTCATACTAGTTTAAAGAACAATTCATTTTTCTCCATCATACTTCATTAATTGATGTTTGAGAAGGAAAAAAATGTCTATAACATCTAATTCATTCATTTATTCAACAAATGTTGATTTTTTTACTTTTATATATTCTAGGGTGTTCCTGGGCTCCGGGGAAAGAGGGGTCTTAAGGGAAGACAGGTAATTCAACTTTGTTTTCTGAGGTTCAGTTCAGAGAAATATAATCTAATTATGTGCATATTTCTCACCTATACAAATATAATTGTAGTTGCCCTTGTTATCCACAACTATCTCATTCAACAGAATTTAATTTTTGCTAACTTGTCTATCAATTAATACCTGAGATTTTGAAGGAAATTTTAGATTAAAAAATAATGAAATTTAATGTTCCTAACCCATTTAATAGACCAGTAGAAAGGACCTTTATCCCTATGACAAAGAACTAAAATGTCACAGCAAATACCTAAACAGTTTAAAACACTAATGATAGCACTATTCACCCTCCTGTTTTACACGTTTTCAAAATTCCTGCTTCAGGTATTAGCTCAGAGACTAGTTCCCTACAGCTTCTTCTATTTTCAGGTTTAAGAAGATGAAGGGAAGTGAATTTTGCCAGATAAAATAATAATTTCAGAGATGAGAGGAAATTTTGACATCATCCAATACCCCCATCATTCAGCAAATGAGAAAACTGTGGTTCAGGGAAGCATCCTCATGTCCTCCTCACATAACCCTAGCCACCTCCTTGTCACTTGTGTTGTTTTGACAGCGATCCACAGGTCTTTATTAGGATAACGCTTTTTGTGCTCACATGGTTTTCTAGTCTATGAGGAAGGAAATTGAGTTTTTCATATCAGCTTTTCTAAAATTTTGGTGTATGTAAGTAAAACCTTGATGATATAAAAGGTTACAAACCTCACCAGAATATTCATATCCTTTTAAAGCATTTTATGCTTGTGCTTTGCAGGATTTCTTGAAGGTAGATTAGAATAGGTATGAATGTCACCATTATATCGGCGGGGGAGAATGAGGCTCAGTGATGTTTAGAGACTTGCTCAGAATCCCGTAGAAAATGGTGGTAAAATCAAGAATTGATCTCGGCTCCTCTGAGTATAAATTCAGGAGTCTTTTTTAACTCTCTCAGTATTTGTGCTCTCTGCTACTCACACAGCTTACAAGAGCATGATTAATGTTTTCATGACGTTTGGCCAAAATATGATACAATTATTTCTAAGTTTCACTTTAAAAATTCCAGTTTACTGGGGCACCTGGGTGGCTCAGTGGGTTAAAGCCTCTGCCTTCAGCTCAGGTCATGGTCCTAGGGTCCTGGGATCCAGCCCTGCATCGGGCTCTCTACTCAGCAGGGACCCTGCTTCTTCTCTCTCTGCCTCTCTGCCTACATTGTTGAAAAAATAGAGTATTTTCCCAAAGCTCCCGTGATATATCACTTATATAGCTACACAGCTATCACTTATGTAGCCATATTAATATGGCTGTTTCATATAGATATTAACTTTATCTTGGAAATGTATAGGTAATTTCCAGTTTCCTGCTCCATCATGAACTCCAATTATCCATGGAAATTTATAGATAACATCTGGTTTTTTACTCCCCAGAGAATTATAAAATTATCCAACAGATGCTATTGAATTCAAAAGAGGAGTTCAAGAAAACTGTAGAAAAATAATGAATGAATGATTACTGGGTTGATTACACTGTTCTTTACATTACAAAATTTGTAAAGTTTTATTGCTTTAAAAACATATGCCCTTCTCACAGATTTAGATCCTTAGGAAAATTATATTTGAAAAACATATGTATCTCATTTTCCTAAATAGTGTTTATAGTAGAAAATCTGTCTGGTACTGTACTATGTCATGTATGCTATATGTACTTTTGTTTTTAACCACAAAATGATTTGGCATGTTTATATGGAAATCACAGTACTTAAAGTTAGATACGGTTACAGCCACAAGTCAAAAAGCCAAGGCTGACCTCAGACACTGTTCTTAGAATAGTATCTTATGTATAAATGCTCCTCTGTGTTCTGTTAATTATAAATAAAATCATCTTCAAATAGCTTTGACATTAAGGGCAAAAGTGCTAGCATGGGATATTATATATTCTGGGACACTTGTATTTCAATTTAGATGATTAAAATTCCATGAGAAGAATGATTACTATTTACCGTTTTAATAACAGTAAAAGGAAAATATCTTTGATGAGGTACACACTCTCTGATGTAGAAAATAGTAGGTGTGTGGAATACAAATTTGACCATTTTGGGGGGCAACTTATTCAATTATGTTTAGTATTTGTTATTATGTATGATGTAGATATTCAAATACAGAGCCAGAACTAAGGCATGCCAGTCTACCATAAAGAGGAAGGAAACCTATATATCTGAAAGAATATAACAGAAACTGAGGAAATACTGAAATCTAAAAGTACTTATATCTAAGAAACTTTTGGCTCTGCATATGTCAAAGAGAGTTACTTCCAATTTTCTTTCTTTTTTTTTTTTTATAAATTTGTGATTTTCTTTTTTTTTTTTTAAGATTTTTTATTTATTTATTTGACAGACAGAGATCACAGGTAGGCAGAGAGGCAGGCAGAGAGAGGGGAGGGGGGAAGCAGGCTCCCTGATGAACAGAGAGCCTGATGTGGGGCTTGATCCCAGGACCCTGGGATCATGACCCGACCTGAAGGCAGAGGCTTTAACCCACTGAGCCACCCAGGTGCCCCAGTTACTTCAATTTTCAGCTGACTTCAAAGTCATTTAGAAATGTGGGTTCATGCTTTATTAGGCTGCTGCTATGTAGATCCCATGTTATTTCATTTACTATCATTAGTATGAAAGTCATCAGATGTACTTTCTTATAATCATCACTCCCCTTTAATTAATCTGATTATTCTTTCTGTATGTTAAATTAGCTCATTTCCTCAAATTTTAGGTAGGTAGAAGTATGCAGTCTTGAGAACATAAACTATGATTTAGTTTGAAGTAGTTCTTATAATGTAATTTATAGAAAACTAGTAATTCTTTTTAGGTAACTCCTTAAGTTTTATGTAATATTTTACATGTGTGTTTTTTTTTTTTTTTTTGTCAAGTCTCTGAAATTAAGGACAGAAGCTGGTAAAGTAAAGTACTTCACTTTCTGTATTATGTATGATATGAAACATTTTGACAGTCAAAATAGACATAGAAAAACCTCAAAAATCCAAGTTCAAGCCTTTCTAAATATTAATCAAGATGAGTCTCTTTGCACTATTGAGTTGGTTTTTAACCTGTGTACTAAAGCTGTGTTTGATATGAAGTTTACAAAAATATTAATATATACGTCTTCCTTCTGTATAGACATCATATACTATGTCCATATAGTACAGAAAGATAGAGGAGTAGTAAAAATCCTGTCCAAAATTGTTCAGTGAGTTAATAACATTACTAAGCTTAGGCTCTGAAGAATTTTGCTATCAATCATACATTCCTACTGCTGGCCAGATCATCACTTATTTTTGTGAATAAACACTAAGCATGGAATTAAGTTGTTGTGAACCAACTTCCTTAGTGATTTTTGTATTTTTTTAAATAAAATGATAGACTTACAAGAGAGGGATATCTTCTCTTAAATAGTATAAGTATTGTATGAACTCTTTTGAAAATGGAAACATTTCAGAATAGCATATTATTTTGGTTGTTTAAGAGTTATTCAGTATTTAGCCTCATACTGCTATTTTTAAATTTAATGTTTGGGTTAAAATTATTTCATTTTAAATCTTACTTCCCAGGAAACTTTTCCCCAAAATAAAATATTGTATTTATTCAGTGTTTATTGATTGAGTTGATATTTATAACACAATGTGTTTTTATTTTTTCAAACTAGAAAAGTAGGAAAATTGGTTTTGTTGGAAACTTGGTGTATTTTAGGATCAGAGTATATAAAAGTAGTTATATTAACAAATTTTTATGTTCTTTGGCCTTATGTTGTTGACATTTGAGAAGTTTTTTTCTTCTCTCAACTATAAGCTATTTTATTTCAAGATGTAAGATAAGGTATTTACTAATAATCATTACAATTATTTTTAAAGACCTCATGTAATAAGTTATATATTAGTCAATATTTGTGTACTCATGCTTTTGGGTATTGAGATATTATAGTTCTTACCTCTTTCTTTCCTCCCCTCTTTCACTCCCTACATATTACAATTGGATCAAATTCCTTACTGTCAGTTAATATTAGAGGGTAGCTATGAGGGTCTAAGTGTTATTCATTCATGCTTTTTGCTGTCTCTGAATATAGTTTGAATTTATCTCAAGTTCTTTCTGAGGAACTGATAAAAACAAGGTGGTAGACAATCTTTATTGGCCAGGACTCTTTTAAATACCATAGAACTACCATTCTATTTTATATACTCTACTGTCTTTATTTGAAAAACCTCTTGGAACATAACTGATGACCCAGATTCTTTAAAAGCATATGTCATCCACTGATTTATAATAGAAAAGAAGAATGCTATTAAAAAAAGGAGAGAGAGAGAAGGCAGGGAGAGGTTTCATATATATTTGTTAACATCAGATTTGATATGTATTACCTAATTGTAAGCAGCTTTTTTTTTTTTTAATGCAAAGATTTCAAACTTTATTCTGGAGTGCCACAGTCAGGAAGTTCTATAGTTGCTTAAAGAAAAAAAAGCATTTTAGATGGTTCCCGGATTGATTTAATCAGTATTCCCTTTGTTGTACTCAGTTGGTTATGCAAATTGGTATGACTCCACAGATCTAAAATATTTATGCCAGAACTGACTTGTCGGGATTAAAGATAAACATGAAATAGGAGCTGGAACTTACTCTCAACAACGCCTAGAAAACCGTTGTCAAAATAGAGAGTTTTTGAAGGAGTTTTTCAGACCTGATGGGAGTAGATTATAAATAATCAAAGCATATTACATTAAAGTTTGACAAAGAAGTATACTCTGTTTTCTTCCGATGCAAATAAAAATATCATAGTCTTGGGATACAGACAAAATAACACCCTTAAGGCACCTGGACTTCAGAGATGTTTGCTTTTCTAACTATAGAAAGCAGTGTCTCCTCTTTTTTTCTCATACATCTTTCTGTTAGAAGAGTCTATTTAAAGTAAACTGTATTTTGGCTTCTAACTCCAGTGTTAGAATTTCAGAATATAAAATCCTTCTGTTAGCCATCTGTTATTAGTTTCTATCCTTAGCCCAAGACAGTCTTAAATACATGTTACACAATAGTGTCTCAGATACACACATTTTATCAAGAATTTAGAGAGTGTTTTCTTTGTTCGAAGAAAAGGTTGTAGTTAATTTGATTATAGAGAAAGTACTACTGTTGCTAGAGCATTCTGAAAAAAATGTTATTAATTTTTAAGTATTCTGTCTCGTTCAGAAAAAAATGTATTTTCTGATGTTTACTTACTGATTGTATTCTGTAGTGACTATATTTCACTTACCTATATCTTGACAAGACACATGGAAGAGGCCAGGACTTTGAATTAAACCTCCTTCCAGGTTGGGATAGATAGAAAAGAGAGACACCCAGCGAACTACAGCTGAAAATTTGGGGGAAGTCCTGGCAGAGAATGATTTCATAGAGATAAAACACTAACAGGTGGAAATTCAAGCAGGCAGTTACTTTCAGGGCAGATAACATAAGAGAAAATTCAGAGACTTGTAGGTTATCAAAGTCAGGAATGTGAGTGCAAATATGGCCATAAAACTTGGCTTGAGTTCAGGGACTGTGTTCCCTCTGTAGGAAAATGGCAAGAATAAGGTTGGAGCCCTTATGATCAAGGGATAGAACATGTACATAGACCAAAACTGTTTCGTGGATACAAGAATAAGGCAGATTGCAATCCCCATAATGCAGTATAAAATGGTAACCAGTCTTTAAGAACAAAGCAGGAATTTTGTTGTTGTTGTTGTTGTTGTTTTCTTTTTTAAAGATCTTATTTATTTATTTGGCAGACAGAGATCACAAGTAGGCAGAGAGAGAGGAAGGGAAGCAGGCTCCCTGCTGAGCAGAGAGCCCGATGTGGGGCTTGATCCCAAGACTCTGGGATCATGACCTGAGCCGAAGGCAGAGGCTTTAACCCACTGAGCCACCCAGGCACCCCCAAAGCAGGAATTTGAATCTGAGAACTGAGGCCCAGTTTGCAACTAGGTAAACAGTCAGCCTGACTTGATGCTAAGTCTCTAAGAATTGGGCTAGAAGTCCTTAAATTCCTAAGTTTAAAATTAGTTTCAACCAACAGGAAAATAGTCGACCCTTGAAGTATGGATCAAATTGCCCTACCTGTGAGGAAAAGAAAGGGGAAGAGACTAATGAATGTTCACAGAGTACTTGACATTCTAGCCTTTTCCTATAATAATTGTACTTTATTTTTGAAGGATTTAAAAATATCACAATTTCGTGGTAATATATATTCATGTGTAAAAGGTGTAGAAGCAACTACAAGGTTTTATTACAGTGTTTCTAATCCTAGACAAGTTAGTCTGATCTCTTTTCATTACTTAGTCTTAGAAAAAGTTGAAATCCTATATTTGTTGATAATGCTTATTTAGTATATATATTATCTTTTATGATAATTATCTTTTATGATAATTCTTATTTGTCTCTAATTACTTTAGATTGAATACGTTGTTTCAAAACCATTGTTCTCTGAAAAGAACAAAATATGTTCATATTAACTGTGGCCTTTAACAGAAAAATTTTGCATTGTTTTTATTTTTTAAAATTCCATAAATGTAGTCATTAGTATTTTATGGTTATTTTGGTCCTCATACTTTCCTAATTATTTTATATGCAGTATTTTTCTAATTTCTTTGTAGAACTAGGAAAATAATCATTTTACTAGATTCTCTACGTAATAAGTTTTCCAATGTTTCAAGATATTTAGATGTAACTACCAAGTTTAGTATCTGTCCTCTAAAATATTAATACCATGCATATATTCAGGCATACTAAGTCTAGAATAGTTCTTAGTGTTTGATAATTATCATGTTTGAGTAATAGTACCATTGTTAGACCCAAGCAAAAGAGAAACTTGATCTGGACACTATATTTTTGAGGACCCTGTACATCACAAAAGTAAATGTATTAAAAAATAAAACAAAACACATGCCCCTGTCACTCAGGATCCAGAAGTTAGCATTGATATAATATGACCTGTAATGCTAGACAACCACTCTTATTGCTCTGTATTATCTATTGCTATATAACAAGTAACTCCAAGTTAGTGGCTTAAAACAACAATAGGTAGATACCGTTTTTCAGAGTTTTTGTGAGTTGGGAATTTGGGGATGCTTTATTTGGGTGGGTCTAGCATAGCATTTCCCATGAGGTTATAGTGAAGATTTTGGTCAAGACTACATCATCTGAAGCCTTGACTGGGGTTGGAAGATCTGCTTTTAAGAGAGCTCACTTGCCGGCCAGCCAATTTGGTGCTAGTTTCTAGAATACCTCATTTCTTCTCCCTAGGAACTTATTTATGTGGCAATTAGAATGTCTTCAGGACTAGAATGAAGTGGTGCATGAGAGCAAGGTAGAGGTGTCATGCCTTTATGATCTAACTTCTGAAGTCCCACTGTATTTGGATATTCTGTTGGTCACATAGGCCAGCCATGATTGAAAATGGGAGGGGACTACACAAAAGCATTAATGCTGGGAAGTGAGAATCATGGGAGTCCACCTTTGAGGCTGACTATCACAATTTAATGTCTTCAGGCCTCAGAGAAATTCTCCTAATCTGTGGCCTTTAATCTAATGTCTGAATGCCATGAAGCTTTGTAGGTGGTACAACTGCCAAAATTAGAGACAGAAATTGTTCAAGATGGTGGTGAGGATTTGGGCAGGAAGTAGAAACACTTAGGTAAGAGCAAAGATTAATTAATTAACTTATCTAATTCTTCTTTCAGTATGAATGCAATAGAATCCTGTATAAAGAAGTACTGTTTCCTGATAATGCAGATTTCTGTTCTCTTCCTTCTCTTTGTGTTACAATTTATGGTTTCAGAGTTAATAGAATTAGTCTAGTCTTTGTAATAGCTGCACCTAGAGACTGAAATATTTTGCATTATTAAGCAATTTATATTACTCCTAAATTTGCATTTTATAACTTATAGTTATATTCATGAAGCATGAATTTTGCATTAGCAATTAGATGAATATGAAATGCTAGAATGATGAAATTTTTAAAATGTAGATATTAGATTCAATTTTTAAAATCTAAAGTAAATATAACATTTTAATTTAACTAATATTGATAGTAATTATAAGTTGCCAGAGAAAATAAAAAGCCATAGAAAGTCTTCAGAGAGGTGATCTATTTAAATTTTAAAAATCTAGAAATAATGCAAGTAGCTTTTTATTAAACATTACCACTTGGTAAAATTTGCAAATAGGACTTTACACAATCTCTACTCAAAGATTTAATTACCAATTTTATTAGTTTTCTATCACTGCATAACAAATACCACAAACTTAGTGGCTTACAACAGTACCCACTTATTTTCTCACAGTTCTCCTAGGTTGGGAATCCAGGTACTACTTACAGGGTCTTCTGCTCAGGGTCTCAAGGCTGCAGTCAAAGTAAGTGTCAGGTGGCTGCACGATCATCTGGAGCTTGGCTTGGAAAGAGTTCACTTACAGCTTCATTCAGGTTGTACGAAGACATCATTTCTTCAAGGGTGTAGAACTGAACGCCCTGGGCTTTTCACTGGCTCTTGGCTATAGATCACCTTAGGCCCTATGGATTGTCCACAGTTCCTAGAGATCACACAATTCCCTGTCATATGGGAGATGAAGTCTTATATAGTATGACATAATCATATCAGGGACATCCCATCACCCGTGCTATATTCTGTTTTTTAGAATAAGCAAATCATAGTCCCACTCATACTCACAGCTGGGTAGCACACAAAAGCAAGAATAGCAGGAGGTCACCTTAAAGTCTGTCCATTATACTGATCCAACGGTAGAAATGAACAAGAACCTAATACATGACTTGAAGAGATTGAATGAAATCCCTGAATGTCATATTCTTCATAAGATAAAATGTTATTGACCCATCAAAGTGATTAAAATGTAAGAAAGAGAATTATGCACAACATAGAAGAAACAGTGCAACTCTGCCTTGCCCATTAGTAGACAGTTACTACATTGATGCAGTTGGCAAGTGGGGCAAGAAAGGCAAAAAACTCAAGCTTCCTTATGGATGATAATCCTGGAAAATGGTTATTAAATCCTTTGGCAGTGTAAAAGTATTCCTAGGAAAGTGCAATTTGATTTAAATCAATGGTTATAATTTTCCACTAGGTAAATGTGAGAGAAAATTTGGTATTTTATTTTATAACAAATTCTTTCAAGTGGAGAAAGAAACTGTAGAAGCTATCTTTTGTATACTAAGTTCAAAGGCAAAGTGTTTTATCACTATTGTTCCATGTTTCACAACCAATATTTTAAGATTGGTTTGTGACAATGGAGATTGGTGGCTGTGAACCTTTAGGCTTCTAATTAAAGGAATACAGAAACTCTCCTGCATTAAAAAAAATTATGCATGTAATTACTAGAAATTAAATAACAACTGGTAAATAGCAAACACATGACATATTCAAAACCATAAAACATTGGCATGATGTTTTTTAAAAGAAATATATGTTCAGTAAATAGCCAAATACAATGGGTTTTGTTTGTTTGTTTGTTTTTTGTGGCATGAACGGTGCTATGTTTTATTAAACAGGAAAATATGTCTAGATTTAGGAGGATTTATATCAGAAATTGATGACAGGGGTGTCTGGGTGGCTCAGTGGGTTAGAGCCTCTGCCTTCAGCTCAGGTCATGATCCCAGGGTCCTGGAATCAAGCCCCGCATTGGGCTCTTTGCTCAGTGGGGAGCCTGCTTCCTCCTCTCTCTCTGCCTGCTTCTCTGCCTACTTGCGATCTCTGTCAAATAAATAAAATCTTAAAAAAATAAAGTTAAAAAAAAAGAGAAATTGATGACAAAGTAGTCAACATATAGAAAGGATAAAAAAATAATAAAACAAATGATCTGTCTAGACTAGAGAATTGAATGAAATGAAATGTTTAATGGGTAGTAAAGTGAGAGGAGAAATAATACATAAAAAAATTTAAAAGTAGATATTACTCAGTTTAACTAAATTGTTTTAGGGGCAAAATCAAGTTGAACAGCTAATATTTATTATAATGTTGAACTACCAGAAGAGTAGGATGTTGAAATTAATAAGTATTTTATTATTTATTATGCTAGTTCAGGTTTTGTCGTAAGTGAAGCATTCATCCTAGTTCTCTCCTCTTTCCCTTCCTAGGGGGGAAAAAATCCCTAGTTTTTATGGAAAGCTGAACTGGAAAGCAGCTCCTCCTACTGGTTGAGGATGGGGCTATTCAGTCCCAAATAGCACGTCTTCTAGGCCATCCTGAGTGAGTCCCCAAGTCTTCTAGGCCATCCTGAGTGAGTCCCCAAGGATGTTTGTAGTAGTCCCTCTCTGCTCCTTATTCAGACTGATTGTGTCTTCATTTTCTAAGAAAAACTGTTGAGACCTAATTCACATATCATAAAATTCACCCTTTAAAAATGTATAATTTAGTGTATATTTTATTATATTGACAGAGTTGTGTAGCTGTCACACGAATTTTAGAACATTTTCTTCACCCAGAAAAAAAGTCCTGTACCCATTAGCACTCAACGCCCCATTCTCCTTGCAGCACCAGCCCTAGGCAGCCACTAGTCTGTTTTCTGTGTCTCTGGATTTGCCTGTTCTGGACATTTCACATTAATGGAATCATGCAATATGTACCCCCATCTTTATTATTTCACTGAACTTTCTGAAAAACCTATTTATGATCTATCTAAAAAAATCAATCATCTCCTATGTTTCAGGTCTCTTACAGAATTTTTCCTCCACTTGTTCCATTACCTGTACATCATAAATACTTTGAAAGACCCTTATTAGCTCATACCGAACAGTATGATGTATTGCAGATATGTGAGCTTGTTGACAACAGAATTAGACTTCCAAGGACAATGAAAGCAAAATGCCTGCCTGAACTTCAACTGACTCTGAAGGGGGTATGGCTACAATATGTTTGGCTACACAGATGGTTTTTGCATTATCCTCTGATTACAGAATAAGAAAAACTGCTTCTAGTATGAGTTAACTATGCCTTAGATACATCATACTTTTTTTTTTTCATTGCTAAACTATCTTTTAAATTTTGCCCATTCACGTTTGTACTAGTGAACTGGTGATTTTTGGTGATCTATTAAATATGTATTTAATAACTGGTTTGCCTAAATAGATTATAAGACTCTAATAATATACTTTTATTTGTTAGTCTTACAAAAATTTTTAAAAAGAATATTATTAAAATGTTAATAATAAATCTTATAAACCATTCTGTAAAGTAGCTTTTTAAAAGTGTGCTTTAAAGTTGATAAATATAGTGGCAAATATTCAGAGAAGAATTTTAGTGTATAAAGTAATAGTTACTGAGTAATTTGAGTTGTTTTACAGAAGAATGTATAATAAGAAAGTGTGTTACTTACTATCCTTCATAGTTTACGGTGTGGAATCTTCAGTAGATTTTCACTGAAAACCTTGATTTTCAGTGGCATTGCATTTTATGGTTGCAGGATTTATGTACATTATGGCTTTCCCCAATAACATAGTACTTAAATGATGTTTGTTACATGTTTATCTTACCTTGAAATGATTAGCTAAAATATTCAATGTAGAAGAGGAGAAAGAACATTGATTCTGCATTCAGACTTCCTCTATTCAAATCTCAGTCCCACTTGTGTGTGGCTAGTGAGTGCAAGTGACTTAAGCTGTCTGTGCTTCAGTTTTCTCAACTGCAAAGTGGGGGTATTAATATTCATTGATTCAACTTGTTATGAAGATAAAATGAAGTAGTATGTATATAATAAAGTGTTTAAAGCCATTAGCACATGGTAAGTGTGCTAAGTACACACTTAAATAGTATTAGCCATTTCATTCTTTGTGATGTGGGTCTAAGAATGGCAAGAAATCGTGGAGATAACTAATGGATTGGTCAGGCAGAAATCTTTGTTATGTTTTCTCTCATTCAGTGGTTCTTTATATAGTGCCAAACAAATGTATATTTTCTTCAGCTTCGCTTTCTTTATATATTATATGGCATGTAAAATAATTTTTGTAAAACATGGAAATATTGTACTGAACAAAATGAAGTATTACACAAAACAAATACAAGTTTTTGCTGTATCATAATTTAGAGATTAGGAAATAAATATTTCCTATTAGTAAATTCCTTATCAGAGAACACAGCAAAAATTAATATTTTTCATTATGTTCAGTTAGCCAGCACATAGTAATCACTAGTTTTTGATGTAGTGTTCAGCATTCATTAGTTGCACCCAGTGTCCATCACAATACACGCCCATCCCAATACCCATCACTCAGTTACCCCATCCCCACACGTCCCTTCTGTAACCGTTAGTGTGTTTCTCAGAGTCCAGAGTCTCACGGTTTGTCTCCCTCTCTGATTTCTTCCCATTCAGTTTTCCCTCCCTTCCCCTGTGGTCCTCTACACTATTCCTTATATTCCACATATCAGTGAAACCATATGATAATTGTCTTTCTCTGCTTGACTTATTTCACTTAGCATAATCCCCTCCAGTTCCATCCATGTATATGCAAATGGTGGGTATTCATCCTTTCTGATGGCTGAGTAATATCCCATTGTATATATGTAACACATCACTAGCCATCAGGGAAATACAAATCAAAACCATGAGATACCACTGTAACACCAGTTAGAATGGCAAAAATAAATAAGACAGGAAAGAACAAGTGTTGGGAGGATGTGGAGAAAGGGGAAGCCTTTCTTACACTGATGGTGGGAATGCAAGCTGGTACAGCCACTCTGGAAAATAGTATAGAGGTTCCTGAAGACACTAAAAATAGAGCTACCCTATGGCCCTGCAACTGCACTACTGGGTATTTACTCCAAAGATACAGGTATAGTGAAAAGAAGGGGCACATGCACCCCAATGTTCATAGCAGCAATATCCACAATAGCCAAACTGTGGAAAGAGCTGAGATGCCCTTCAAAAGATGAATGGACAAAAATGAATTCTTGGTTTTAACAGCATTTCTTCATTTTTCCCTGGGCCAGGGTTTTCCAGGTGACTTTGGAGACAGAGGCCCTGCTGGCCCTGATGGCAGTCCTGTGAGTATATTGTTATGGTCCAGCCTTGTGATCTGACATCACTCAGACGCCACAGCACCTGCACTTGCCATCCTCGTGACATTCAAATAAGTGCTGTTGGCCAGACAGTTTTGATACCTCTGTGCACATTCCTATTTATAAAGACAAAAATGTTATGAATATATTCTGTCTTGAGAGAGAATCATTAAAACGAATCATTGTGACCATGTTAAATGTACCTGCTTAAGTAAAATATTAGAATTACATGGTCATGATACTGACTTGTATATTTTTGGGGTGAGCCTTTCATATACATGAAGGTACTAACAAGCCTCATGTAAATATTGTGCTCGCAGTGATTGCCCTTTTTGTCTCAAGCCTGTCATTGATCTACCTGGCTTTTGGGTATTGATTTCTAGAGAAATCTTCTCCTTTAGGATTATTCAGCTATTATTTGCAATTTAGAAAGTTACTATTCTATAATTAGTTTAATTATATTATCAAACAATGATAATAGATTGTTGGTTTTTTTGACATTAGGTAGAAAAATCTTCAATTTTTTTTTTCTCTCAAAGAGCATCTATCAAATCCCTCCAATCTATTCCATGCACACATTCTTTTAATAAGATTTTAAGGTGAATTAGAGTTAATCACTAAATCCTTTTAGCCTAAATTAGGAATAGTTCTTATATTTAGATACAGGTGAATTACTAGCATTTATATTTAAAGTATTTGAAAATCATTTATTTTTTATTTAGTTTTCTAAATTATGACTTTATCAGTTATTCAGTTAATTTAGCCCAAGTTTTATTTGTTGTAAGTCTTGGCAGATAAGAATAGAACTGATTCCAAATAAATTGTTAAAAACCTGAATGATGTTTTAAATAGAATGTTTACCATAGTTTTCTTGCCTTTGATTCTGTGGAGCTTTTCATTTCAAGGGTAAGAAAGCATTATTTATTTTTTCTTTTAATACCATTTATGTACTTGTGTAACTACTGTGAAGCCATCTTATTTAAATTTTTGTCAGTTAAATATACATGAAGTTTGTTAGGGTTGGGCTTCTATCATATTTAAGATATTTCTTTTTGAAATCTGCTCTTTATTTAAATGTAATGCTTCTTGAAGAGCATTTTCAGGCTTTAATATCTTTAAAATACAAGGATAAACTGGATATTTTAGTTTATTGGCTTATAACTCTCTCTATATTTTACTGTACCTTATTTTCAAAACAACTTCAGATACAAAAAAAGGGAGGGGTACTTTTCACTTTCTAACACTGCCTTGGACTAAATTAGAAATTATCATAAAGACTATAATGATGGGTTCACAAGACCACAAATCAACTGGAAAAATTAATATTGATAATTTAAAATTTCATTTATTATATACATAATTAATGGTGTTGGTAATTTATTATATTTGTGAGAAATTTTTCAAAACCTTTTATGCATTATGACAGTTTTCATTGTGATCTTATAATAGTGAGAACAAATGTTATTATTCCTTTATTTTTTTAAGTAGGCTTCATGCCTACTGTGGAGCCCATCATGGGGCTTGAACTCAAGACCCTGAGATCAAGACCTGAGCTGAGACCAAAAATTAGATACTTTAACTGACTGAGCCACTCAGGCACCCCCAAATGTCATTGTTTCTATTCTTTAAATAAAAAAACTGAAGTTTTAAAGAATTTAAATATTATACTTCAAGAGTGGGTAGTGTTTTAAACCATCTGAAAATGCTCTTCTAACTCTATATGCTGACAACTTATCTTTTTACATAATACATAGGTTGGTTATGTCTATAATGCTGACTACTTACAGGATTTACTTCCTTTATTAGATACATAAAAGACACAGAACAGTCTATATCCTAGGCTAGGTGGTAGTCCTGGCATCCAAAAGCATGGGGCCAAGGGCATTTTGGGAGAACTTACACTACCACCAGAGATTTATGCTTCTTAGGAAGATGCATGGGGGTAAAATTTGACATATTTTTTTTTCTAGAAATGTTTGTCTGTGTCTTTAGAAAATGCCCATAGTAGTTTGCAATTGTATTTAACCACCCTTGTACTTTCTTTTACATAGGGACTTGTAGGTAGCATTGGTCCTCCGGGATTTCCTGGGCTTAGAGTGAGTATCAAGTATTATCATTCTTATAAAATGGTGTTTATATTTGTTAACCGCATTTTAAAATCTTTAGAAAAATGAGATGTTTTAGTGTCATTGTTGGATATCAGACTTGCTCAAATGTATTTTCCCACCAGATATACAAATTAGACCAGGAATACGAATCAAAAATTAAACTTTATGGTAATCTAAAATGACAAATTTCTACAGATTTATTTATGTCTGTCTCATTAATAGATACCTAAGACTCTGTTTCTTCAAAAGTGTGACACAGAACAGCCACTTCTCTCCTTTGAATTTTCTTTCATAGCATCAGGCCTGGATAGATACAGATAGGTCTGAATACCATACCATACCATATTATAGCACATGGTAACTGTAGATTTTATTTCTGAATAAAATTGAATAAATAGTTGGGAAACATCCTGAACAATCAGTAGTAGTTGCACTTCATTAATGCTGCTAAACATTTTTTAAAGATTTTTTAAAAATTTATTTGAAATAGAGTGTGCTTGAGCAGTGGGGAAGGGCAGAGGGAGAGGAAGAAGGAAGTAGCAGACCCCCTACTGAGCGGGGAGCCTGACAACATGGGGCTCAATCCTAGGACTTCGAGATCATGACCTGAGCTGAAGACAGATGCCAAGCTCACTGAGGTATCCAGGTGCCCTGATGCTAAACATTTTAATACCTAATTTATTATACTAAAAATATAAGTGACTGTATTATTTGCTCACTAAATCATTTTTATTCAGTGAATTTAACTCTGAGTTTCACTGGAGTTTTGGTGTAGGCAAAGTACAATTTAGCGAAGCAATTCTGTGGAGACCAAAATAATGTACTCCAGTTACATAGTTACCTGATAAATTTTAGACTGTTCCTTGAAGCAAACAGACTGCTACTTCTGCCATATCTCCATAAATATATTTCTCTCAGTCAAGCTTATGGTTCATGACAGGGATGTAAGTTGCAGATATTTTCTATAAATTTAGAACCATGTGCTTTAACAGCAGAACTAAAAGCAAGATTCATACTTTTATGAAATGTAAGGAGCCTAATGAAAGTAGAATCTTAGAAGGAAACTATATATATCTGTATAAAAATAGGTAAGTGACCATGGGCAGAGGTAAGATTTTCCTTAAAAATCAATTTAGAGCTTGCTTCTAACATATGAAATAGGTAATTAAGACTCCAGAGTTTTATGTCATAAATTACAGCCACAATTATTTGTAGCTTGAACTTGAACACAGGTCTTTTGAGTCTAAATTTAATGTTTTTCCTCCACCTTAACCGCCCCAAGGCAAAAGGTGACAACTTGACCAACAGAATACATCAGGAGTTCAATTATTGGAACTATGGTTTAAAATCAGTATAACAAGTTTTAACTTGCCATTCGGGGCTGGCAAGAGTATAGAATTAAGAGTCAGAGCACCTGAGTGAGTCTTACACATTTAACTTTTCTTTTACGTGATAATAGTAGTATACTAATAATAAAATGAGCAATAACAACTCACTTAAAAAAAAAAGATTTACTTATTTTTTAGGGAGAGAGAGAGAGCGAGCATGGGGAAGGGACAGAGGAAGAGAAGCTCAAGCAGACTCCCTGCTGAGGTGCTAGGCTCAATGTGGGGCTTGATCTCAGAACCCTAAGATCATGACCTGAGCCCAAACTAAGAGTCAGATGCTTAACCTACTGAGCCACCCAGACACCCCAATAACAGCTCACTTTTATTTAGCATTTTCCATGTGCCTAGTCAGTGCTAGGTCATTTAATTCTCAGAACAAGCCAAGACCACTCACTTTATGAGTATTAGGCCCAAATTTGAAGCAGGCAATCAAACCAGAGGCCATAATTCTACCTGTGTGCTATATCACCTCCTTAAAACTCATATTACCTTATAATGTGTACCATTTAACTCATGAGATTTCTTTAGGCTTCACAAGAAGCTCTGTGTGAAGGTGGAAGCCAAAGGACCTTTTTTTTTTTTTTTTTTTTTTTTTTTTTTTTTTCTCAGAACTTAGAGTAGGATTAAACTGTAGGTGGTAGTCCATGGTTTTACCGATGGGGAGGAAAGGAAGCTGGAGAAGGGAGTTCAGTCTTTATGTGTTCTTCATTTCACCTATCAGTTGGTTAACTCAGCAGCTTCTGCCATTATGCTCAAGTTTAAGACCAAAATACTTAGCATGTCTAGACTGTTGTGGTTGTCATGGGCATCTTGAGACATACTTTGTGCACTAGCAAACTGTTCTCAGATGTCATGCAACCTTCCTACCAAAAGGCCTTTGCACTTTCACTTGTTTGTCTACCTGAAATACTTTACCTGTATTTCTCTGTCTAATAGTTAACCCTTACTCATTTTCTACTCCAGGACTTTGCACAGTTCCAACACATAATAGTGTTGGCAAAAATAACTGGGTTTTTGTTGTTGTTTGTTGTCCTTTCTCTTTCTCAATATACCCTTTGGTTGCTGGGAAGAGATTCTAAAAAGAAAGAAGAGATTCTAAAGAGAGAAGAAAATGCCAAATGATACTAACAGTCATCTTTGTAATCCTCATCTCTACATTGATATAGATAGTACTTTATACTATCCAAAGTACTTTCACACTCGTATCTCATTTGTTCCTCAAGTCGATAGAACAGGTATTTCAACCTCCATTTTACACATTTACTAAATTTTTAAATCAAAACAGTGTGAGCACCTACTGTGTATCAAATGCTGAACTAGAGCTAGGCCTAAAAATACAAACAAGATTTCTGTTTTGGGCAACATTATAATCCAGGGCATAGAAGGAAAAATCAGTATATCATATGATGTGATCACTGTTCTCATGGACTAAAAACCACGGAGAAAGGAGCAATTTATGTCATCCTGAGAGAGGAGGCTTCATAAAAGAGACATGTTTTAACCATATCTTGAAGATTATACATGAATGGAGTGGAGTAGTCAGGAAAAGGACTCTTGAGGCAGAAGAATGCCTCTCTAAATGCACAGAAGAGGTAAAAAAAAAAAAAAAAAGTGCGGTTTGGGCAATGGAAAGAGGAGTAGTGGGACTATAGCCTAGGAAGTGTGGGGGGATGGGAGTAGAATGGAAGGAGGGGAAGATTTGAAGATAACTGGGAAAAGGTTTATATAGAACCTTTATATTTCATAGCCAACACTTTGTCTGCTTGCCCAGTTTATCAGCAAGCACACATCTGCTTGTCTCCTTATAGGAAGCATAGTTTCTGAGAAGAGATGACATAGCTTCCTCTAAATGATTTTTTCCTTGCAGCTGATTGTCATTTGCTTTCTTAATTAGTGATAGTGATTATCACCTGTGAGGGTGGGTGGGTGCGGTTGCAAAGCCTGAAGAGGAGCCCCAAGTCTTCTCTACAGTGTGCTCACTCATGAGCTCTAATTGGCTAGCGGCTGCTCATTTTATATGAAGAACCTATTCTTGGGTCTCTGTTTCTTTAACTCATTTTGACTCGAAAGTTCTTTATTATTTCTGGATGTGTGGGAGGCTTTTCTGCCTTTGGCGCTGTATCCCAGATACCCTCAGCTAAGCTGCCATGCATGGAAGTATTTCTCCTGTCTGCTCTGTCTTCTCATGGAAGAGGAGTATGGTAAGCAGAGAGTGCTGAAGGCTTTCAGGTTATCCTTGTGGAACTAAAAACTGCTCTTCACCTATTGCGGGTTGCTTCGAGAAAGCTAGTTTTTCAGGACTAGGATTTTCCACACCATTTGTAACATACCACAAAATGTTTGCTATTTCTTGGAGCTTTCTATACCCGTATTATTTTACTTTTTAGTTCCCTATAATACTAAATCTTTTTTATCTTTACTATAATTTTTTGTATCTTTAATATTTCTCAACACTTACTATTTTGTGATAATTTTTTTAGAGTCACTAGAAAGTAAAACAGTAGATTGTGCATACAAAGTACATTCATCTGAAAATATTAGTCTATGCACAGTGATATGTTTATTGAAATACAGTTAATGTTATTGCCCATAGGAAAAACCAACAGAATGACAAAGAAATGTTTGTTTATTTGTTTATAAGATTTCCCCCCATACTTCATAGATTATTGCTGCATAATTTCCAAACAGAAACGTTTTTTGTATTTTTTAAAACTCTCATTATTTTTAAAGCCAGGAACTTTGAATAAACCAGCCACTGTAATTATAAGAACAGTTGTTTCCTACTGACAGAATTTGTCAGTGACATATGAATATTGTATATCTGTCTATTAAGTTGGAAAGTATTACTCTTTCCCTTTCTCATATATTTCAGGATTAAACATGTTGGAAATAATTTATCTCCATTATATTTCACAGACTTTAGGACTCATACAAAAGATGTCATATTTTCCATTCTGAAATTTGTGTAATATGAATGCAGTCTGTTAGCAATGCTCTGTTATGTTGGGAGATGGAGCTCTTGAAATCACTGTTAAAAAAAATGTTTTTTACTAAAGTATATTTAACATACGGTGTTATATTAGTTACAAGTGTACAGTATAACCATTCAGTAACTCTGTACATTAATCAGTGTTCATTACAGTAAGTGCACTCTTAATTCTGTTTTTCTATTTCAGCCATCTCACTTTAGCAACCACCAGTTCTCTGTCTTTTTGTTTGTCTTTTTTTTGTTCATTTATTTTTTTAAATTGCACATATGAGTGAAATCATACGGTTTGTCTTTCTCTGTTTATTTTACTTAACATTTTCGCCTCTAGGTCCATCCATGTTGTTACAAGTGGCAAGATATCAGTCTTTTTTATGGCTGAGTAATATTCCTGTGTGTGTGTGTGTGTGTGTGTGTGTGTGTACACCACATCTTCTTCATCCATTTGTCTATGGGTGGACATTCGAGTTGCTTCCATATCTTGGCTGTTGTAAGAAATACTGCAATAAACACAGGATCCATGTATCTTTTTGAATTAGTGTTTTTCTTTTCTTTGGGTAAATGCCAGTAGTGGAATTACTGGGTCATATGGAATTTTCTGAAGAATGTCCATATTGGTTTCCGCAGTGCCTCCACCAATTTGCATTTCCACCAAGGTGAAACAAGGGTTTCTTTTTCTCCACATCCCCACCAGCACTTGCTATTTCTTGTCTTTTTGGGTTTGGCTATTCTGACAGGTCCTTCAGTGTTCATTCCATACTTTAGTTCAGAACTATTATGTGCAAAGTACTATGTTGGGTCTGGGAAGTAAAAATCAATAAACATGCTTCTACTTTCACAGAATGTGCAGACTAGGAACACAAGGAGAAAAGTATGGTACAGTATACTCACTAGTGCAGCAGAAAGCCATTTCAGTATTGGTAACTATATCTTCAAAGGCTTGGAGCATGTAATAAAGAGAGACCATGTTCAGAGAATGGAAAACCGTCCACTGTGGCTAGAATGTGGGATTTGGACAAGGAAGAAATAAAGGAGGAGTAGCAACAAATGGAAGTAGACAAGACGGGAAGGGTTGGTGCAAACCTAGTAGTGAGGGCCTGGGATGCTTTCCTAAGAAATTTAGTAAAAGGGGCAACATTTCTAGCATTGCCACAAATACACACTTAGAATTTCCTTAATGTTTGAAAACCATAAAAGGGAAGTGTAAGGCAATTTGTTCTGTGAAGATGAAGGATGATAACAGAAGCTAGGCACAGAGAAGTAGCAAGAAAAGGAAGGAAAATGAATGTGTCAGCGACACAAAAATTATAAGTGATCGCCAAACCTTTTTTTTTTCTTTTTTTTCAAATCTTACTTTGAAATACCCTTATTGTGGCTCTTGGCCTTTGTCTTCTTCTTCTTTTTTTTTTTTTTTTTTTTTTTAAGATTTTATTTATTTATTTATTTGACAGGCAGAGATCACAAGTAGGCAGAGAGGCAGGCAGAGAGAGAGGAGGAAGCAGGTTCCCCACTGAGCAGAGATCCCGATACGGGGCTCAATCCTAGGACCCTGGGATCATGACCTGAGCTGAAGGCAGAGGCTTTAACCCACTGAGCCACCCAGGCGCCCCTGTCCTTTGTCTTCTATTTTATGTTATATTTGAGGAGTTTTTTTAAATCGCTTGCTTACAGGAGATGATTGTTATATTTTTGAGGAATCTTGCGTTGGAGCTTTAAACTGAGAACCTCAATGTTGGTGACTGTGTCTTTTTCATCTTTATTTCCTCCACACAACTACAGTGTCTATGTCGATGTTATGTTCAACAAATGTTAAATGATGAATGAATGACAGAAGCCCAGAAGAGTAGAGTCTTTTGTTCAGTTCTCAGTTTATCCCTGAAATTATGATAAACTTTATCATTCTGCAAATTTCAAATCATGAAATAAAATCACTAAAACGCCTGGAACATAGTAAGTGCCCAATGAATAATTCCTGAATAAATGGATGGAGTTAAAAATAGAAGATGATCAAATGAAGTATTTATTAACTACCTCCTGGGAATGTGGCACTAAAATATTTCCCTGCTCTTCAAGATATTATCTAGTTAGAGACGTATTTCAAGATGAATGTCAAGGAGAGTTAAGCATTATACAGACTAGAGGAAAGGGAGGATCCTTGTGGACTACACGGGTATGAAGAGGCTTTAGGGAGTAGGATGACCTCGCTAAAGTTTCAAACATTGGTATGATTTCTAAATGTGGAGAGAAAAAGAAGTTGTGGAAGAACAAGACGCATGTGGGAGCTGAGTGAGATGAACTGTTCTGGGTTAGTTAATTAATTAATTTTACCATATTCTCTTTCTAATCCTAGTGGATGCTTAATGATACCTTTCTGTCTAATTACTTTTCAGGGCAGTATTGGCCCTATTGGACCAGTTGGACCTTCTGGAAATCCTGGCCCAATGGTATGTCTCTATTTGCATAATGGATATTTTCCTTTAATTTCTCTATGATGTCACAAAATATCACTTTTTTTTTTAGGGTCTTTCCGGGAATAAGGGCCTACCTGGAATCAAAGGTGATAAGGTGATTTAAATATTTGCATTATCATAGAGATAATTTCTTATCATATTTTTTTCTTGTTAGTCAATACTTATAAAATATCTTGTTTTTATATATGGGATCTAATCTGTATTGTCAGTTTTACAATTTTTATCAGAAGTAGGAAAAATAGAAATTATTCTTCTATAATAAATATTTACTGTCTTATAATATTGCCATGTTTGTGTTGCTTAAGTGTCTTTGTATTAAATGTGCCCTCTAGGGTGAACAAGGCATTACAGGGGAGCCAGGAGAATTAGGGTATCCTGGAGACAAGGTAACTTTTTTTTTTTACCATTAAGTTTATATAAATATGAAAAATTCAGTGAAAAAGTATAAATTCTTAAAAAGAAAAAAGGAGTAATGATTATTTTAACCATGTACTTAGTTAGGATGCGGTATCAATATGGTTTTACACGTTTTGTTTGAAATGGTTTTCTCAGTTTTTGGATTCACTCCATGAATTTTTTAAGCAGTTTGTATACAGAGGCATAGCTGTCTCTTGTGGTATAATAACTTTCATCTTCTCTCTATTATTCTCTTCTGTAGGGTGCTGTTGGTGTTCCAGGACCACCAGGGATGAGAGGAAAGCCAGGACCTTCAGTAGGTTTGAACTTTTCCTTTGCTTTTTCCCATTAACAAAGTGTACATCATGGCATGAGTCTTGACACTTGTTGGTATTAGTGGAATGTAAGTAGGAGCTAGGGTTACCAATCTGGCATTTTTTTCTCCTCAGTTTTAGGGTACAGCTAATCCTTCAAGTTTTCAGCTTTTCAGCTCACATTCCGTAGAGTATTGGACCTTGTTCTTCCTGCCCTCCCCCTCATCCCAGGCCAAAACCAAACTTCTGTGGTCCCTAAAGATTTTGTTTGATCTGTTATGAATAATATTATTCATAACTATTGTTATTCATAATAATACTATTATGAAGTAAACGATAGATATTTAAGACAGAAAATAAAAAGCACCTTAAATAATGTTTTATTTTTTCCAAATATCTTTCATTCTAATATATTTCATTAAAGAAATATTGTGAAGAAAAGATAGCATGTCACACCCCGTGGGCACAAATATACTAATTCTTTGTCTTTTTTTTTTTTTAACCTTTGGGCATCTGTTAATTGAAAAAAAAAAAAAAAGAATACCTTATATTGTAGTTAACATGAAACCTAACTCAAACTGAAATTACCGAGTAATTAAAATCATTTAAATAATGGTTAAAACATGAGTTAAGTATGTCTCTCTACATTAAAAGTCATGATTATTATAGCTAAGATGTACTGAGTGTTTACAAAGTACCAGTTACTATTCTAAGTCTATACTTCTAATTTAGTCTTTACAAAAATCATATGAAGCTGGTACTATTATTGTTCTTATTTTACAGATTGGAGAAACTGAGACACAGAGTTAAATAACTTGTCCATGTTTCCATAGTTAGTTGTTGGCCATCTGGGAAAATCTAGGTAATCATATGTCAGAGCTCACATACTCAGCCACTGTGCCATACTGTTTTAGGATTTAATATTTTAAGATTGCTCTGGGATTTCTGATATTGATTACAACTCTATGAAGGTGCAGGTAATTATAGATAGAAAAATAGATGGAAATTATAATTTATTAATATAACATTAAAATCTACATTTTAAAAAGAGTTGTTCTCTGAGCAAGTCATTGTGTTTCCTCTAACTCTCTCCTCCTATCTCAGGCGTGTTTATTTTTGGTCAGAGGAAGCAGCATTAAGACATAGCACTTTTCATACCTCATTCAGTATAACTTCTAACATTGATGGCATTTCATATACATCTCTCAGAAAGTATTTATTCCAAAGGAAAATTTTCAGTGTCTTTTTGTCAAGTGACATGCTGGTGGTAAGCTTCACTCTTAACTAGTTTTTTGCCCTGGACTTGGAGTAAACCTGGTCAGTCATGTACCCAGACTTGGGCTCTGCAGTTGAATCTCAGAAATTCCAAACTGTATAAATAAAAGTCATGAAAATAGGTCATGAAGCTAACAAAAAGCTTCTGTTTTTCAAGGATGAGTCTAATCACATAACAGCAACTTACAATATCTGCAGTGGCTAGCAAAGTAAGACTCTAAACTTCTTACATCCTAATTGTTCATAATGTGAGGGTTTTCTGACTTTCAACAATAATAAAAGGAGCAGGTACAACACATTTTCTAAGGCCAATACTGAGTGATAAATCATATCAATATTATTCTATAATGCTTTACAATTAATTACTGGATAAAACTTAAGTCAAATATCATGCTTATACAAAGTGAATCTTTTTAATGTCTCCCTTACTTTTTGATACAGTTTGTACTGATAACATGTTTATTGTGGGGCAGAGGGGATATACTTCTCTGAGAAACAGGATTAGATTTTAGTCCCAGCCCTGACACTGACTTGCTATGACCTTGAGTATTTAACCACTGTGACATCCAGTTACTTGTTTAAACTGAGAGTCTCACTACATCATATTTAAGGTTCTTTGTAAATCTGTGACTCTTTGGTTTTCTCTCAGTGACAATGTTTACCAGTAATTCTCTAGTCTAAGCTAAAGAAAAGGTAGAGAGCCTGTTTCGCCTTTAACACATTGTCTTAAAACCCTTAATATTATTTTTTTCTTGAAATAAATCACCAGAACCAATTCTAATACTTTTTAAGGCTGTGATGCAGGGAGCATTAAGATGATAAGAGTGAGGCTTTTACTTGCTCATTTTGTCCCTTTCTTTGTTTTTCTAATAAGAAACACATTTTTAATGTCAGCAGGGAATACTTTGGTAGGAGATAGTTTACCATCTTTTGTTTGTTTTGTCAAATCTTTGAAAAATATATACATCAGACTGTAGACAGGCTAGAGATATATGAATTAGTATTTGTGAAGAGTCTGTAGTCTCTCACTTTTTGTATCTTACTAATAGAAAAAAATTATAAAAGTTTGATCAAGAAACCTTCCCTAGTTTTGGAAGGAGACACCTGTTTAATGAAAAATTGCTTGCATTGAATCTGTTATATTAAAAAGAAATTATACAAGTTAGTGCCTCTCTAAATCATTTGTTTACTATCATGAAAAGAATATCAAAGTCATAAAGATATCTCTCTTATTTTATATCTCCTACTTTTGGCTTTCTGTTTTCTAAGATGCTGGCATTAGTGATTTTTTTTCCCCCCCAAATGAATCTAAGTTGTAACATGAAAGAATACCTATAAGGTAAAAGAAAGAATGTCCCGATTTGGAAGGCTTTCTACATTTTGGAATTAGGGAATCTTTGGCTCTGGAAGCATCTAAAAACCAGAGACAATTACCAATCAGAAGTTGTTAATTAATATTATTTCCTTAAAACAAAGAAAACAAAGACAATTATTATGCCTTTCCATATTTTTAACTAGAAGTTGTCAATTAGAGAGGTTTACTCGATCCTTACTCCATTGTCTAAAACTTACTTGAAAACTGAGTTTTTTTAAAGGAGACTTGACATTCAAGGAAACTTCCAGTTAAAGTTTTTTAAAATGAAGATTTATTCTGAAGAATGAAATTTTTCAAAATTTGTGTTTACAGATATCTGGTTGTCAATTAACTTTTCCAGAAACAAACACCTAGAGGATGCTGTTTTTTCCTCAAAGCTTGTGAATTTAGCCTCTCATTTGTTTTTTGCCACCAGAGGTCTCCAGTGAGAGCCGCATCTTTATCTCTCTAAGAGAGGTACTTGCCATTTTAAGAATTCAAGGCTCCTCTAGGTACTGATTATGATGAATTTTGACTTTATATAGGAGCAGTCAAGTTTTATGTAATACTTCATTACTTTTCTCTAGATTTGATTGTGCATTGTTTTATATCCAGATATTTAAGCGCTGTATGAGAATGGCGTTAGTGCTTATGGAAAACTGTGCTTTACTTCTTGAAATGTGGATAAGCACATATTATTTCTTGTAATTTTATGTAATCTGAGAACTATTAGGTCAAATTTGAAACTCACATAGAAATTTAATATGGCAGAAATAATGAATTCAGCAGCTTTTCTGGTGAAAACAAAGGTATTAAATTACTGCCTCCTTTCATCTCTAGTTTCAGGGTTTATAACCACTTTTCTCTCCTCTGAACTTGCTCTCCAGCCCCGACTTTGCCTGGTTAATCCAGATGTCAGAAGATGGCTTCAGAAATATTGACAACAAATCCTCAAATTTTTAATATAATAATGATCTAAATAATCTAGGAATTATAGGCACCCAGGAGAGGACAGAGGATATAAAGGAAAAGGTTAATGGTTATAAAATTGGTTACCATTTATTGCCAGGCACTGTGCTAAACCTAGCACCTTAAATATATTGTCTCTTTTAATCCTCACAATTAGCCTGTAACAATGTTAGTACCTGTTAGCATTTTTATTCCTATTTTATTGTTAAGAAAACTCAGCCTAAGAGAGATTAAGCAGCAGGGATTTAAATCCAGATGATTCTTAATTACTAAATCAGGTCCTTGTAGTATCAAAGGAGAGAGGAATTTTCAGGGACTGTCCTGGACTCTGGTTGTTTATGAAACCAAGTCCTTATCTAGAGTCCCCTACCTTGTTAAGTCGAGCTCCTTATCTCTGGATAACCTACACATTCACACACTATTTTTTTTTTTATTTGAACACTTAACTCAGTTTGTATGTATCTCCAGCACTTAGGAGTAAATATATATTACATCCATACACCTTTTATTTAAATAAGTTTTCCACAGTGATGATGGTTAAAAGATGATGGTCTTTTTTTTTTTTTTTTAAAGATTTTATTTATTTATTTGACAGATATAGATCACAAGTAGGCAGAGAGGCAGGCAGAGAGAGAGGAGGAAGCAGGCTCCCTGCCGAGCAGAGAGCCTGATGCGGGGCTCGATCCCAGAACCCTGAGATCATGACCTGAGCCGAAGGCAGAGGCTTAACCCACTGAGCCACCCAGGTGCCCCAAATTAAGTCTTTCTGAATGGTTGTTACAACTTTGTTTGACATAATATATTCAGTGTTGTTTGCTGAAAAGTCATTAAAATTTTATGTAGCATAATACATTGAGTTCTGTTTGCTTACCATATGTCTGTTTTAAATTGTATATAACAGATTCATACTTCTACTTTGATCCCCCACCCCCATCTTAGGGCCAGATCGGTGACCCAGGACCCCAAGGACCATGTGGACCTCCAGGACCAGAGGTAAAATGTTGGTGGGAAAATAATAAATTAAAAACAAAGTCATAAAAATTAAACTTGATTGTAAAACATGTTTTTACATAACAGGCTTAAGAAAGATTCTCGTTAAAGTTCACATCTTTGTAAATAGTTTGAACTAAAATCTTTTTTCTACTGTATCAAAAGGTATGCGACAGTGATCCCAAGGCAACAGAAATGTATTAGCCACATTGTAGTCCTGATTAGATCACAGCTGACTTAATTTATTCGGCACAACTCTTAATAACACATACTTGGGGCATGAAATCAAATTTCAGGATAAACTCCACTGAATTTTTAATACAAAATGCTTCCAATGTTTGCTATATGCATATATCATTTGGATCTCATATTCTAGAATAAATACAATTAGGTCTATAGTATATATGTCAAATTTGCTTGTTTATTCTTTGAAATTTGACTTTGGCTGAGTACCTGATAGAGAGTTCCTTTTTTTCCTGCAAGTTCACATAGAATGCAAGCTTCTAATGTGAAAGATTTGAGTTTTTAAAAAATAATTTCTGAGTCAAAGATATGTACTACATGGAAATAAAACTTCTGAAGCTCACTCTAGTTCAGAAATATAAGCCAAAAAATATATGTACATACACATGTAAATATACATACACATCTAATTTAGAATCATAGGTACAGCAGTAAAGTTGAGAAAATGAATTTGGTTTCAGAATAAATAAATCAGAACAATAAGCAGTGTCAAAGCAGCAGACAGAATTCCTAGAAAAAGCACTGTACTGATGCTTTCTCCCTCTCTTGTAAACCATACAATCTGCTTCTTAAGCTTCATCTCTCTTTCAGGATTCCCTGATTTCTTCAGCAAATACCTATTCTTTCTTATTGTCTCATTTAAAAACACATTGGATATTGGTAGTTCAGAAATCTAAAAAACAACATTGTACCTAGTTTTATTAATAAGGACATAGTAGGAGATAAAATATGGCAATGTATCAAAGTCAGCATTCTGGGAAGGAGGATATTGTTTTGAGTAATTTAAGCAACTATTAACCGATAATTAAAGTAGTAATTAACACATTAATATAAGTTTATATCTTCTGTGGGCCTGTATGCTTTTAATATTATTTCATGAAAACCTTCCTGGAATGAATTCTTTTTACCTGTCTTCACATGCTGAGGATACAGAACCTAATTTATCTTTTATTATCTTTCAGGATTATTATCATGAACATGGGTTGTTCTGTTGTAACTTTAGTTACAGATAAGATACCTGCTAGGGAGGATGGTGTCACCTCCTAATTATCTGTATGGTTGGGATCATTTTCTTCTTTTTCCTAAAGCCAGGTTAAAGCATGCATGGGCCATGTTTTAAAATATTACTTGGTCTTCCAAAGATGTTTCTTTCTTCTCTCTTACCTCTGAGCTTTTATGATTTGCAGTCATCTTTCAAAGCATTGTCTCCTTGTGTTTGATTTCTGCACTGCTAGTACAAGGTCCTGAGCTCCGCCTTGTCAGGCTGTGCCCATTCCTTCTGCTGACCTACATTAAATGTTTTCATCGGGCCAAAGATGTAAGCTGTACTCACGTAATTCGTTTTGGAAAACGGGTCTAGTCTAAAGATCTTAAGGGTTTCTTTAATCATAAAAGTATAATGTGTAGGGAGTTGTATATGAGGCAACACTTGTATCCGACTCCTTCTTAACATTAGACTTTCGATAGAGCTGCAGGCCCAAGAATTTACAATACTATGTTTAATATTATATCAAGCCTGAAAAGTTTCTATTTGCACAGTAGATAAATTTTCTCAGATAAGGAGTTTTGTATGTTGTGTTAAATTGAGACTTTATGTAGGCGGTGATCAAAGATTTTTAAGCAAGGGAACGAAATGATCAGACTTGTGTTTTCAACACATGTGTGGTAGCAAGAGCGAAATGGTAAAAGAGAAGGAGAGAGGGAGAGGTGACAAAGCTAACTGAACACTATTTAAGAGGATAATGCAAGGCCAGGCTATAAACGATGAAGGTCTGTTACAATTGAGAAGAAAGGACGGCTTCAAGAAATTATTAGGATATATAATTCACAGCACTTGAACCACTCCAGTTCATTTAGTTTGTGTAAGATGAGAATAAGAGACAATTTTAATGTTTCTTGCTTAAAGAGTTAGGTAGAATGTGGGATCACCATTCTAAAAAGAGAATAAAAAGGGAGAAGGAAGAAGATACTCAGAGGGGTGGGTAGAGATAATGCTTTGGTTTTAAATTTGTTAGGACTGCAGTGTCTGTTGGACATACAAGAAATTAGTCTGTAAGTGTATAGAAAACTACAGACCTGAAACTCGGAAGAGAATAGGACTAGAGATAAACGTTTATAATCATCCACATAGAGCTGTTAGATGAAACAATTGTAACAGATGAAATCATTTAGTGAGAGTATATGCAACAAGCTTTAAAAATATCACACCTGGACACTCACCCGCAGGATACATTTCCTAACTACAGTGCAATTAAGCTTTAAATTAACAATATAAGAGCTGTAAAATAAACTTTGGTAATGTAAAAACATACAGAAAAGGGAAAAAAATCACAATAGAAATTAGAAAATATTTAGAACTGGATGAGAACAAACCACTTTAAAAACTTCAGGTGTTGGACCTAAAGTAACTCCTGGGGGGAAATTCACATTTCTCTAAAAAGCAAGAAAGATCAAGAATAAATGGGTTGTGTACTCACAAAACAAACTGTGGGATGCTGGGGGGGTGGGGAGGTAGGGGATAGGGTGGTTGGGTTACAGACATGTTATGGACATTGGGAGGATGTGTGCTATGGTGAGTGCTGTGAAATGTGTAAGCCTGATGATTCACAGACCCGTACCCCTGGGGCAAATAATACATTGTATGTTAATACAAATAATTTGAAAAAAAGAATAAGTGAGTTTTTCATAGCACAAGTATAGAGATTTGTTTCAAAGGGAGAAAGAAGTTAAAAGAGGTGAAATAGAGTAGATTTTGTTTTCTCTAAATGTAGGAGACACACCCAAGAGTTAGAGGACTGTGGACATACAGAAAGAGGGTGCTTGAGGAGATCTGTGAGAAGTAAGTGGGGGAGTGAGTAAAGACTTATAAAATAATTACTGAGTGGTATTAAGAACTCAGCTGACGGGATGCCTGGGTGGCTCAGTTGTTTTAAGTGTCTGCCTTTGGCTCAGGTCATGGTCCCAGAGTACTGGGATCGAGTCCTACATCAGGCTCCCTGCTCAGTGGGGAGACTGCTTCTCCCTTTGCCTGCCACTCCCCCTGCTTGTGCGCTCTCTCTCTCTCTCTCTGACAGATAAATAAATAAAGAAATAATCTTTAAAAAAAAATAAAGAACTCAGCTGAGATTGAAAAGCTGTCTTTTCTCAAAATATAGCCGCAAAGCCCTGTATTTTTTTTTTAATTGTATTGTAAATTTTAGTCTGAACTTCCTACTGGCCAAAACAGTAAAACATGTTCAACTATATGACTCTCTTCTCCTCTGTATAAAAAACACTTTAATAGTTCAAAAGAAGGGCAGCATGGTATTGTGTGATTTCCATCTTTAAGACTGATGTCATAACGTCAAAGTATAATTCAGTAAAAGTAGTTCTATTAGGAGCCAAATGATGACACCTAGTTTTATACTTCTGTGATAGCATTTGTTAATTGGGTGATAAAAGGTTTAAGTTGATATCTGAAAAAATAACATAGTTTTGGGATTAATACAGCCTGAGTAACTTGAGCAGATCACTTGGAGTTTTTTGTTTGTTTGTTTTTGTTTTTCCTAAATGGGTTATCAGTTGTCCCAGAACTATTTGTTAAGCAATTGGTCTTTACTTTAATCATTTTTAAATGCCACCTCTATAAATACTAAATTTTCATGTTTCTTTGGTCTATGTCTGGATTTTGTTTTCTATTCCACTTGAATGATTGTCTATTCCTACACAAATGTCACATTGTTTCAAAGGTAGAAAAAAACCCTGCTAGCCTTAGGGGTTTCCCTTGTATGTTAGTCTTCTTTTGTCTTGATACTTTAAAATTTTTTTCTTTATCACTATATTTTGCCAGTTTGATTACAATGTCTTGGTATGGATCTGTTTTGTTGAATTTGTTGGGGCTTCTATGTGCCTCCTGGATCTGGATATCTGTTTCCTTCCCCAGATAAGGGAAATTTTCAGCTATTATTTCTTCAAATAAATTTTCTGCTCCCTTGTCTCTCTCTTCTTCTTCTTCTGAGACTCC
The DNA here is from genome assembly GCF_010015895.1 of Lontra canadensis. NCBI lineage: Eukaryota > Metazoa > Chordata > Mammalia > Carnivora > Mustelidae > Lontra > Lontra canadensis. The sequence goes on along the minus strand of NW_022631027.1, from coordinate 194,838 downwards.
TATAATATGAACGTTATTACGTTTAAGGGAGTCATTGAGTTCCCTAACTCTATTCTCCTTTTGCATAATTCCTTTTTCTCTCTTTTGTTCAACTTGATTACTTGCCATTACTCTGTCTTTTAGGTCATTAGTTTGTTCCTCTGCTTCTTCCAGCCTGTTGTTAATTCCGTCAAGCATGTTTCTCATTTTATTTATGGAGCCCTTTATCTCCACTACACTATTCCTTATCTCTGTGTTAAGAGTCTCACTCATGTCTTTCACTCTTTTCTCAAGTCCAGGGAGTATCCTTATGATCATTAGTTTAAATTCTATATCAGGCATGTCACTTATGTCTGTTTCACTTAAATCTCTGGCTATAACCTTGTCCTCTTCTTTCATTTGGGATAAATTTATCTGTCTTCTCATTTTTTCTAAGTTTCTGTGCCTGTTTCTCTGTGTTAGGAAAGTCACCTATGTCTGCTGCTTTTGAGGGTAATGGCCTTATGAAGAGGAGGTCCTATATTGCCCTGTTCTCTAGCATCCCTTGTTCTTCAGGGTCAGGCAATTTTGAGAGTGTCTCCAGAGTATGTGTGCTTTGCTGCTTTGTTCTGGCTCCTTTATCCATCAGCCCAGTCATCTACAGAGGCTCTCTTTGCCTGTTGTGAGTGGTATTTGGTCCCTGGCCTGAATGTGGCACGTTCTAACTAAGTATGCTCTGATCGGTTTATGAAATGAGACCTGTTGCCACTGCCACTGGAACTGATGTTCTGCAAACCTTCACATTAGGAGATCCAACATAAGCAGGGCTTTGGGTTGATCTTAAAGGGGAGAGACCCATTTCAACTGAGGCAAGCATGACTGGGAGGGCCCGTTCCACTGGAGCACAGGGTGATAGGCCTTGGTATAAGCATATTAGATAGGGAGTATTGGGCTGTGCTGGTTTCTGCAGGGCACCCTGTGCTTATACTTAGGTGCAGGGCAGGGACATGGCTTTAGTCTGTTCATTTGTTCCCAGAGGGGTCTTTCCATGAATGCTGCCTCTTTGAGACATACTCCAAAATGAATGAATAACTTCCCTACTATGTGACCAAACACTCTTCAGATTGCTGTTTCCATGCTGTATGTCAACAGATTGCCTGCCTTCTCTCCACGATCAGGGCAGTGCACTCTGGGGTCTATCTCAGCCATACCCACCTAAAAATTGAGGTTTTAAGTCCTGCTGGTTGCAAGAACTCAAAAAATTCAGCCCCTCTCCATTTCCAAGCTATTGTTATGGGGATTCCTTTTCCCCACATACTGACCTGTGTTCTAGTCTATCATTCACCCTCCTCTACAACTGCAGCTCCTTCCCCAGCACATCAGCCATAATCCTTTCTTTCCCCAAGCACATCTTCACTTTCTTTTTTCTTTTATTTTTTTTAAAATATTTTATTTATTTATTTGACAAGAGAGAGAGATCACAAGTAGGCAGGCAGCAGTCAGAGAGAGGGGGATGCAGGCTTCCTGCTGAACAGAGCCTGATGCGGGGCTCGATCTCAGGACCCTGAGATCATGACCTGAGCCAAAGGCAGAGGTTTAACTCACTGAGCCACCCAGGTACCCCACATCTCTGCACTTTCTACTACCTTCTTTGATGTGGCCTCTTCTCTACCTTTAGTTGTAGAATTTGTTCTGCCAGTCTTCCAATCAATTTTGGGGCTATTTAGGAGGATTTAATAGTTACCTAGTTGTATTAGTAGAACAGGGCGTACCTAGGGTCCTCTTCCTCTGCCACCATCTTCTCTCCTTCATATCACTTCTTTTCTATTCACCCATCAAATGGATTATTTTTAGATTATCCACTTTTGAATTTTGTTTCCTTACTTTGCCTATTGTGAATTAATATTGCAAAGAACATAGGGGTGAATACATCTTTTTAAGTTAGTGTGTTCTATTTCTTTAGATAAATACCCAAAAGTGGAATTGCTTGATCATATGGTAGTTCTATTTTTTATTTTTTTAAGGAAACTTCATACTGTTTTCTATAATGGCTGTATCAATATTTACCAATATGTACTAATATTTATTTGTACTTTTGCATCAGTATTTATAAGTGGTCTTGATCTATAATATTCAATCTTTTTTGTACTTCTTTGTCAAGTTTAGGTTTTAGTGTTATACTTATTTCATGAAAATAATTATGAAGTCTTCTTAATTTTTAGTGCTACAAAGTAATTTATGGAACATTGGGCCTATCTTATCTATGAGGCTTTGATGGAGTTTCTCTGTGAAACCATCTGGAATTGATGCTTTTTTATGGGTAGTTCCTTGATGAATTTTTTTACAGCTTCTGCAGAAATTAACCTTTTTAAGCTATCTCTAATGGGGTTAGATTGGTTAAATTGTCTTTAGGAAATTATCTGTTTCACCTAGTTTTCAAATTTACTTCCATATAAATCCACAAAGTAGTCTCGTCGTTTTTAAATTTTTATTTTAATGATTGTTTCCCATGTGCCATGAATTTTTTTTAATATTTGTATATGTATTTATCCTTTTTTTCTTGGTTTGTTTTGATTAGGTGATTCCATTTGTTCAGTTACTTTTTTCTCAAATTTTTGAAAATTTTATTTATTGTTTTTCTGTTTTTCTTTTCTGTACAAATTAGTTTCTCTTTTTGTCTTTATTATTTCTTGACTATTCTTTTTTTTTTAAGTTAGGAATTTAATTTTAATTAATTTTATTTATTTTTGTTGTTTTATTTTCATTCCAAAACTGTTAAGAACTATTATTTTCTCTCTGCCTGCTACTTTAAATGTATTTCAAAGATTCTGTTATGCAGTATTTTTATTACCATTGTCTTTTAGATACTTTGTAATTTCAGTTATTTCTCTTATCACACAAGAGTTATTTAAAAAGAAATTTTAGAATTTCCAGGGGGGAGAGCCTGTTGTTATGGTTTTGTAATAATTCTTACTTTTATTGCATTGTTATCAGAAGATTCTATTTTTTGGACCTTCTCAATCTTTTCTCTTTTTTTGTCACCATTTTTTGTGATTCAATATACACTTGACATTTCATTATACATTTCAATATACACTTGACAAGGAGATATATTTTTATTATTAAATGTGGAGTTTAATATACAGTATGTAGTGACTGGCTCTTCTTTATTATGTTGTTTAGGTTTTCCTATATCTTCATTTACTTCTGATCTAATTGATCTATGTAAATGGCATGTACTATGGCTGCTACTGATCTAATTGCTCTTGGGATCACAGTTGTTACTCATCATTCCCTCCTTCACTACCTATTTTAAATTCCTTTCACCTTCAGCTGTCACCTCAGTGGGTCTTGGTAGCTTACCGAGTGGTATGACCTTGACCTTCATTACTGAGAATATGAACTCTTGATAGGAGTTCTAAGAGATGTTCAGTGTATCACCTGAATTCCATGTGTATCCCTTCCTGCCCTTTTTGTGTAAAGAAGTCTTGCCTGTTTTTGTTTTTCAGGGTCAATTAACCCTGCCAATATGGTGACTTCCCTTTTTGTTTGCTCAGAGCTTATCATAAAAAGTCCGAAGTGTCCTGTTGACAGCACTAAGTTTAGTTAAGTTTATTGGGATGTTTGCTGGGTCTTCTGTCAAGAGAGAGACCCCTTGGGTAACAGGATATCTAACCCTGAAGAGTCCAAGGTTGTGGGGAGAGAAAGTACAAAATATAGTGCATCATTGGGAGTGATGATAAATAGGACCACATCCACTTCTATTCTTTGGTTTCCAGAATCATGCATCCTTCCTATTAGAGAAAAAAGTGCCATATACAGGTCTGTGACTTTAAAAAAAAAATACACTATTTCCCAAAGGGTGGTACTCCCTTCATATTGTTTCCTTTAAGTTGGCACTTCAATTATGATTTTGGAAGGCAGTTTGACTGTATTGTAAGGCTGGCTACCTCTAATTGGTGCAGAATGGGTGAAGGCCAGTAAATCATATCAGGAGCTCACTCTTATAGCTTTGATCTAGAGAGGGTATCTTATTCAAATGCTATCTTCTGTGGGGTTCCATGCCTGTGGATCAATATAATTTTCTAGATAGTGGTACTAGTTGGAGCTTTAAAAGAAGAAAAGGTAAACTCTTACAAATATGTATTTGTTTCTGTGAAGATGAACTGCTGATACTTCCAAATTTGAAGGGCCCCACATGAATGCAGACTATTTTTAAATCTTCTTTTAATTCTAAAGGAAAAGAGTGTGCTTGCCAAATCAGTGATTACATACCAAATATAGAAGGACTTAGTAATATGCTGTGTCTAACACAGCAGCTGCAACTGGGGCTATGGTAGTCTACAGTCAGTCTCCACAATCCAGCTGACTTCTGTAGGTGGTAGTCTGGTGAATTAAACAATGTTCTGATAGAGACCATCACACATAGATATTTTAGATTTTTTAATGCTGGCAGGATCTCTGACATACTCTCTACATGGTATGATTGGTAGTCATGTAGATGTGAGTGACTGTCTGATCCTTAGAACCCAGAGGTCTACCTAATTATAGAAATATCTCTTCCATTTAAGTTCTTCTTTAGAGAATCCAGTTCTAATTATTTCTTTTCAATGATCTTTTTTGAGATAACCATTATATGTTCATCACTAAAAAAGATAAAAAATTTAAAAATGCCGAGGTCAATGAGATTTGGTTTTGACTGCAAAGAACTTATATTCAAGAAATCAGTATTCAGTTCCGACTATGTCAAAGCCTCCACTGTCTCTATTTGTCTTTTTTTCTTTTTGTTGTTTCTAAAGATCTGATAAATATATTTTACTCCAGGCAGTAAGTGGTTAATAGAACAGCTAACTTCAATAGAATCCCCTTTCAAGGATATTCACATTTTAACATGAAACAGAAACCTGGAACTAATGCATTGAGTCTTGAATTATAGAATTTAGGGTGTCATTTAGGGAGCAGGGAAAGATTCGTGGGTGATTTAAACTTGGTGCTCCTCAAATTAATCACACCATCTGTGTTGTCATCTGTACTACCAATAAGATGGGACTGGCCAATATTTCTTTCTAGTACCTTCTAGGTCAGAATCTCAGATCTTCAAAGTCAATGAAAGCAAAGCACTCTGAAGTTTTTGTTGTAAATACTAAGTTTTTTTGCCATTGCTTTGAAGAGACTTTTCATCATTAAAGATCATCTGACCAAATGTCACTTCAAACCACTTCAAAGTTTTTTTTCTCCTTACTTCATAATGTTTTACTTATTGTAGGCAAGTTAAATGGCTGTACCAGAGCAGTAAACATATCTGTGCATTTAGCTCTTTCCAGAATTGTAAATATTAAAGATCTCCCAAGATAAGACGTCATGTACCTTAAAACACAAGATTAATTTTTTTTCCATGCTAGTTCTTTGTCTGCTTTTAACAGAAATATATGGAAAATGCTGTACAGGAATCTTCCGTATTTCTTTAACCATAGTAGTATCAGTTTTGAGAACTAAACCCATGTTTCCTCCCAGTTCTGGCAGCAAACCACCTTCAGATTTGGTAGCAGGATAGTTAGAATGTTTGTTGATTCAGCTGTTAACCTCAGTGGACTAGTGAGATTGCCAAATAGTTGAATATTGGATGAGGCTCTCGGTAAGTGAGGCCAGTTGTTTACTACAAAATGATCTGAGACTACTTATCAGAGAGATCCCAGGAGTGGCCAAGCTATGGGTCCTCTTTTTCCACTAGGGTGGTCTTCACTAGAGACAAATACCAAAGTTCATTTGTAGAGTCTGCCCATATCAAGCAAAGGTATACTTCTAAATGTCCATTTTAGCACCTCAGTGGACTTAACTTGAATAAGGCCGCCTGCAGCCAGTTGAGTAGATCTTAGTCCAGATGGATCCCCTTTACTTAAACCAGTTACTTCTTAACAAAGAAGTATCACTTGGGATTGGTTGAGTAATATGATGTTTTTAGTTGTTACTCAAAAACTGGTGCTGAAAGAAAATATGATCAAATCTATCAATAACAAATCATTTCTTGAGTTCCTACGGTGTAAGAGCTATGCCTAGTAAACACTATAGGATATATACAAAAACAATATATTGTTTCTAATTTGGGACAATTTATAGTCTATTTTGGAAAAAGAGGATATAAACATATACTGTTAGATAATAGCAAAGGCATCATGTAAGAAATAAGTAGTTATTATAGTTCAGTGTTAGTAGAGAGAGATTAAGCAAGAAAGAATTGAGATGGAAGGATTAGGGAAGGTTCATGGAAAAGATGGATCTTGAATTACATTGTTGATGAATAAATGGCAGGAAAAGGGGAATGCATTCCAGACAGAGCAAATCATATGTCTAATTGACATATAACAAACTACATATGTTTAAATTATGCAATTTGATCATTTTTAACATAGGTATAATTCATGAAACCATCACCAAAATCAAGATAGTGAACACATCCATCAAATCCCAGAATTTCTGGGGCACCTGGGGGATTCAGTTGGTTAAGCGTCCAACTCTTGTTTTTGGCTCTGGTCATGATCTCAGGGTCCTGAGCCTCGCCATCTAGGTAATATGCATAGTGGATTTATAGAACAGTGAATGAAACTGCCTAATGCAGATTCTTTGTGTTGGTATAGAGTGGTAGATAAGGTTATAAAACTAGGTTGGTGCCAAATTGCACAAGGACTTTGACTCCAAGTGATACCAAGACAGAGTGTTCAGTAGCTAGATAGTGAAGCCTAATATTACAGTTCTTTATTGTGAAAAATATGGAACCTACCCCCGATCTCCCAAATGAACCAGCCAAAGTTTTATTAATTTGCCTGGTTTCTGCCCATGGTGGTCACAAATTTCTGTCCTTTCATAGTGTAGGTGGGAGTTTTCATAACTGTTGTTTAAAAGAGGACAGAATCTTCTGGAGGAAGGATTAGTACTATAATCCTTAGTATAGGATTAGTACTAGGAAGGAGTACTTAGGAGGAACCTTAGTACTATTAGTTGCCATTACTAATAGTACTGAATACTGTTTTTACATTGAGGTAGATCTGAGGTTGCTCACTAGATTAATGAAGAAATCTTCCCACCCAGAGGAAAGTTAACAACTAAGACAACTGTCTTTGAAGATACTTTCTGTTCCTGGTACTTGGTCTATAGCCATCTCCTCCACTTCCTCCTTTTAGCAGACAATAAAGAAGAGGACCAGTTATTTCCTGGTTGACCATACAGTTTGGTTAACATGTTTACTGCCTATTCTCATGGCCTTTCCTCAAATATCATTAATCATGTGGTAAGGCCTTCATACTTCCTCTTCCAAAAAGCTATGTCTCCACCAGTATCCCATTCTCATCACCAGAATTGTCAGAGACTGCGAAGGATCCCAAGCCTGCAAGTTAGCATAGTTTCACAGATTTCTATCAGAAAATGCAAGGGGCGCCTGGGTGGCTCAGTGGGTTAAGCCTCTTCCTTTGGCTCAAGTCGTGATCTTAGGGTCCTGGGATCGAGCCCTGCATTAGGCTCTCTGCTCAGCGGGGAGCCTGCTTTCCCTTCTCTCTCTCTGCCTCCTTGTGATCTCTGTCAAATAAATAAATAAAATCTTTTAAAAAAAAAAGGAAAAAAGAAGATGCAAGACTCCTCAGAGACAGACAAAGGATAGTTTATTATTCTTAACAATAACAGTTTCCAGAATATCAGCATTTTTGCTCTGATTCATGGAGGCTTACTTCTCATAGGGTGATGTGAGAGAGCTAGATGACATTTGCATATGCAGTAGTTGTATTACCTAAGAGGAACTTTGAACTTAGAGAAACTGAATCTTTTATAATGGTCAGTTATAAAAGAAAAAAAATACTTTGTTCCAGAAAGAAATTATTACATGGACAGTAAGCACTCCTGCCTTTTGCTGCAAAGGGAGACACTATGGCCATTTTGCTATGGTGAAAATCCCTGAAAAGATAGACTGGAACAATGGATAGTTGGTAACCCATTTGTATTATGTGCAGAAATGCAAGTGACTATGGAGAATTGTATACCAGCCGCATGTTAAGTTAAATGTTAGCGGTATAAAGATGGGTAAGATACCTTCATTTTCCTCTATGAGGTCACATTTTATTGGAAAAAAGGAAAAAACCTTAATTACAATATGGAGTCATTAGTACTAAATAGCCATATTAACAGAGTTCTGTATGAATATAAAGGAAAAAGCTACTGATTCTGGCTAAGGGGAACTGTGAAAGGCCTCACAGATTATGTTATATTTGAGTTGGTAACAAATTATATGAATAGGGAACCTGGAGCAAGGAGTTAAAGAAGACTTCCAAGAAGTTTGGTTGCTTGAGCATACTTGAAGAAATAGTAGTGGCTTGTCAAATGGAAACAGAGGGCAAGGGTACTCCAGCACAGATACATGAGGAAGCTAGGTGGACTTAAAAAACTGCATATAATTCAGTGTTTTAGTCAAGTCTGTTTCCATTAAAAATAACAAAAGCTACCTCAAGTGGTTTTAAGCAAAACTCAGCATGGCCTAATATAATCAGGAAGTCCAGCAGTGCATGTGCCTAGAATTTTGACTGAATATAGAAGTTTGATGACTATAATCAAGACACTGTCCATCTCTTAGCCTTACTTATGTCTGTTGGCTTCATTCACAACACACTGTGGAAAAAGTGGCCTTTGGCAATTCTAGGCTTATATTGCCCTCAGAGTTAGCAATCTTTGCAGAAAGAAAGCATTCTTCTTTCCTTATAGCTCTAGCAAAAATTCTAACGTGGATTTCAGCCAATCTGGCTTGGATTACATGATTATCTTTATATCAGCCACAGTAATAATGAGGTTGGAATACTGTAATTGGCAAGACTTGGGTCATTTACTCACCCCTGGAAATTGGGATTAGGACCAGAAGCACATAGACTGGAAATTGAAGAGTAGTTTTTCAGAGATGGTGAGCAGACAAAAAGAAGATGCTCTCTACATTTTACATTTTTGGTGCCTAGTATTTACCTATACCATTCTCCCACTTACACAGTTTTTTTCTCTTTTAAATTAAAGAAGAGAGGGGGAGACAGTTTGAGAGGGAGAATGACAAGCAGGCTTCATGCCCAGCATGGAACCCAATGCAGGGCTTAGTCTCACGGCCCTGAGATCTTGACCTGAGCCAAAACCAAGAGTTGGATGCTTAACCAACTGAGCCACCAAGGAACCCCCCCAAACTACACTTACGTAGTTTTTTAAATGCCTCTAGTAACATAGTACAGCCACCTGCACAGCTGAAAATAGACTCTCCCTTCTCCAAAGGGAGATAACCCAATCTATTGATCACTTACTGCTTTTAGCTCCAAGTCCAGATTCTTGGAGTAAAGTGCATTCTTTTCAGTGAGGCCTATATATAGGTCTGATCTCAGATAATCAGTATGATTTTAGAAAGAAAACAAAATAACCACAATATTCATTCCATTTGGAGAAAAGAGAGAATAGGAAACAAGGTATAGTGGCCCATGCCCATAGCTGTGCATTTAAAACAAAACTGGGCAATTGATATATGCTAGTCCCTCATAAAAATACAAATCAACTTTTAAATCATCTAACTTCCTATTCCTGGCTACAAACTTACACACACTGAAAAAGGGAGAATCTGAGATAGTCTTCAGAATATACATTGTATGGTACGAGGACTGGGTACACCCAGTACCAATTACCTTTTGTTTTATACTTTTATTGTGGTGTAACTGACATATAACAAACTACATATGTTCAAATTGTGCAATTTGATCATTTTTAACATAGGTATAATTCATGGAATCATCACCAAAATCAAGATAGTGAACACATCCATCAAATCCCAGAATTTCTGGGGCACCTGGGTGATTCAGTTGGTTAAGTGTCAAACTCTTGGTTTTGGCTCAGGTCATGATCTCAGGGTCCTGAGATTGAGCCCTGTGTTGGCTCCATGCTCAGCACAGTGTCTGCTTGAGAGTCTCTCCTCCTCACTCCCCTTTCCCTCTCCCCCTGCTCATGAGCCCTCTCTTGCTCACAAATAAATAAAATCTTTTTAACAATCCCAAAATTTCTTTGTTCACCATTGTAATTCTTCCTTTCTCTCTCTCATGTTCCTCCCTTCCCGAGTCTAACACTGATCTGCTTTTTGTCACTGTAGGTTATCCAAATCTAAGGGTCAAATAGTGGTCAACATAGTTTATCTTAAGATTAAAACTTTAGTATAGCTTTGCATGGATTTCAGTAAAATAAAAATGGACTTTGCAACTGATTCTGTAGCATGACTTCAAGTGTACTGATAATATTATTTAAACAAAGCCCTACTAAACAAATCATTTAGAGAGTATATGTTGTGTTATAAGGAATTTTCATTGTCTTTATTGTCTCTGGATTTTCTCTGTTGAGTTTTTAGGATGCTACATATTAATGGAATTCAGCTGTGCTAAATTTATTACTCAAAAATATAGAATTGAAAAAGGGAAAATACATGAATAGCAGTAATCATTTGCAAAGATTGCAAAGATTTTCAATATAATGAAAAAAAATTGCTTTTGATGGTTTTTAGTTCTAAAACAGCAAAAGAGAGTGAAAGAAAGCCAGATACCTAGATGAATTCCTTATTTTGCCTTTATTTTTCTGGAGGCTCATATTTTCTGTTTGTGGTTTTCCCAGAAGACAGAACAGTTCCTTAATTTGCAGTTGTATGCTGCCCTGTGCTTAAGTTTCGTTTCTATAGTTTCCTGGGAAAGTGAATTTATTACTTCTGCCTTGTCAATTTTTTTTTTTTTGGCATTAACTTTTACATGGATTATTCTCACTCTGAAAAGGTCATTTTCATCTTTTTTTTTTTTTATTGCTTTCTAACTTGGACTCACCATATTACTGACATGGCATGTACTTCCATAAATGCTAAAAAATAAAATCTTGCAATTGTTTTTTGGATCGATGTCTTAAATGGAATTCTCCCCTTACAGAACCTCTCTCCCTCTGACTGCATTCTTTCTCATTTGCGTATGTTATAATCCTATCTATAGAAGCTATGCTACTTGGGTTTTTTAGGGCAGTGTTTTGTTTGTTTGTTTATTTGTTTGTTTTGACAAAGAATAACTTTGAAACTATACAACTGAGAACATAATTGTGTAAATAGTTTATTTTTAATTTGCTCATCAATTGAAGCTGTCAAATCTTTATTGAATGTACTATATCCATGCACCAAACTAGGCTTTGAGTAACTTTGCCCTTTAGTCCATAACTTATGTGTTGCCCCAGCTTGAATGATTCATTAGTTTTATCCTGTTTTAACAGAGCTGTTTTTATAAGAGATAAATTCATTTCTACTTTGTTCAGACTTATAAGCTACTGAAGATAAATGTAAGCCAACTGTATTGTGTTCTTGTATATTTAAAGCAAAATCAATATAAAAGTCAGTGAAAAATAGAAAATTTTCAAAAGAGTTAAATGGCCTAAATGATGCTACTTCTATAACAGCATTTTATTTCTGGGTTCTCTGTTCTGTTTCATTGATATATGTGTTTGTTTTGGGGCTCAGTACCGTACAGCTTTGTGATACAGCTTGAAATCAGGAATCGTGATGCCTCCAGTTTTGAACAGAACAAAGCAATACACTATCTCCTGAGAGTGGTCAGTTTGTTAGAGGAAACGACATCTCAGAATTGTAAAGAAAGAAAAAAAAAATATATATATATATATATGTAAAATTAAATGCATTGAGAGGGTAGAATGTAACTGTAAAGATGAAAATTAAAAAAAAAAAAACAACTTTAAAAAGACCAAAAAAAAAAAAAAAAAGAAGAGGAAGAAGAGAAAAAAGAGAGAGAGATAATATGATCAGGCTGGTGAATAGAACAGAGCCATATGCTAGATTTTGGGAGTATTTTGGTCTGTTAGAGGAAACTGCATCCCAAAATTTTAAAGAAAGAAAAACTTACATATATACAAAAATACGGTTAAATATAATGAAGGGATAGAATGTGACTATAAAAATGAAAATTAAAAAAGATTTTTTAAAAAGGGGTTGATAAGTTGATTGAAAAGGAAGAAAGAACATTTTTAAAAAGAAAAAGATACAATTAAAACATTAAAGTTGAAAGACCAAAGAATCATGGAAAAAAGCCATGAATTCTGTGTGCTGTATTCCCCTAGAATATTTGTAGTTCTCATTGATCTGTAAACTTGGTTCTAGGCTGGATGTTCTTTCTGATCTTCTGGGGAAGGAGCCTGCTGGGTTAATTCCCAAAAGTCTTTGCCCTATGAGGAATTGGACCACCCTTGCCAGGGTCCAGCCTAAGTAATTAAACCCGGTTTGCTCTATGTGGCTTTTGTTCCCTAAAGGCTTTCTGTGAAGCTTTAGAAGATAGAATGAAAATGGTGGCCTCCCCATCTGCAGCCCTGGAGCCCAGAGCTTGGGATCCCACTCCTTAGAGAGCACCCAGAGAAAAACAGTCAATCACTCTTGTCTCCTGAGTCTATCTGCACTGTGTGCTCACCCAGCCTGGGACCGAGCCTTTGTATCTCAGGCAAATGGCCCCATTGGATACTCCAAACTCAGCAGATTCCTACAGCAGGTTCCCATGCTGCACCTCCCCAGGGAGGAAGGGGCATCTCCCTGGATTTGCTGCTTCTTGGGTCCCTGCTTAAAGAACAGTGGCCCCCTGACTGTGCCATCGATCACTGTTTATCACAGTCCTGAGCTGAGAGCCCACTCCATGGCGCACTCTGCTGCTGGCTTCCCTGGGAGCTTTGCGGCACTCAGGCACGCCCAGTCTTCTGTGACCCCGGGGTCCTGAGACCACACTGTCCTAGCGAGGGTTCTGCCCCAACTTAGCCACCAGACCAATGTCCCTCACCAGAGCAGACTTCTAGAAGTTCTGATTTGGGGTTCTGATGCTTTATCACTTTCCAGTAGCCGGCTGACAGAGGCTCCCTTCCCCTGTGGTCTGTCTTCCCATATATCACCTCAGATTCACTTCTTTGCACCTCCTACCTTGCAGAAAGTGGTAGCTTTTCTGTTCATAGAGTTGCAGCTATTTTCTTCAGTCTCTGGTTGAGTTCACAGATGTTCAGAATGATTTGATAGCTATCTAGCTGAATTCCTGGGACCGGACGAAATTAAGGTGTCCTACTCCTCCATCTTGGAAGCTGCCAAAAGCCTATTTACCATTTTTAACCACTTTTTAACTGGAAGGACTATTTTTTCAGTAGAAAACAGACTTTGTAACACTTATCAAAGGAATACTAAAGTGCTCGATAAATGCCATAGAGTATCATGTACTTACTCTAATAGGACACGCTAGCTTCCAAACCTCTAACCACTGCCAAAATAAGAATGACCACATTTTATCCTTGTGATTTCCCAGGAAACTAATGGAGTCTGCTAGTACTTTGGTTCCCAGGTTTTGCCTTAAAAATTTGAATTTGTCTCCGGCCTTTAGTGATTAGAGAGTAATAAAACATTGGCATTACTGGAGAGAATGCTGAGTCACTCTTATCAGTCCTGTAAACCCATGTGAGAAGTCTGAAAATAGAAGACACATTTTCATTTACTATTGTTAAAGCCACTTCTTAAGGCTTCTCGATAGAAATTGATTAGACTATTTCTATTAAAAAGGCATGTAAAATCAACCTACAAAAAGTGTGTTTCTATTCACTAATAATGAGCTATCTGAAAGAGAAAATTAAGAAAACAATCCCACATAATAATTGCATCAAAAAGAATAAAATCTCTAGGAATAAATTGACTGGGGAGGTGAATGACATCTATACTGAAAGCTTTAAGACACTGATGAAAGAAATTGAAGAAAACACCCATAAAATGGAAAGATATTCCATGTTCATGGATTAGAAGAATTAATATTGTTAAAATGTCAGTACTACCCAAATGTGTCTATTTACAGATTCAGTGCAAACTCTAGCAAAATTCTAATAACATCTTTCACAGAAATAGAACAAATAGTCCTAAAACATATATGGAACCACAGGTGAACTCGAAATGCCAAAGCAATCTCAAGAAAGAAGAACAAAGCTGGAGGGAGGCATCACACTCCTGATTTCAAAGTATATTACAAAGTATATTCAAAGTATATACAAAGTATATTCAAAGTATATTACAAAGCTATATATAGTAATCAAAACAGTATGGTATTTGCACTAAAAACAGACATATAGGGACACCTGGGTGGCTCAGTTGGTTAAGTGACTGCCTTCGGCTTAGGTCATGATCCTGGTGTCCCAGGATTGAGTCCCGCATGGGCTCCCAGCTTCGTGGGGAGTCTGCTTCTCCCTCTGACTTCTCCCCTCTCATTCTTTCTCTCTCTATCTATCTCTCTGAAATAAGTAAATAAAATCTTAAAAAAAAAAAAAAAAGACACATAGGTCAATGGAACAGAATAGAAAGCCCAGAAATAAATCCATCCATATGCAGTCAATTAATCTATGACAAAGGAGCCAAGAATATAGAACACATTCAATATTCATCCAGGTTGCCTCAATCAGGTTTCACTTTCTGATATACCATAATTAGCTTAACCATTGGATTTATTTATTCATAGATTGTTTATCCATTTACCATTTTTAACTTTTTTTTTTTTTTTTTACTGGAAGGACTATATATTTTAGTAGAAAACAGAGACTTTATAGCTCTTAACAAAGAAATACTAAAGTGCTCAATGTACATTATAGAGCATCATGGACTTTATTAGGACTCTGTAGTTTCCAAACTTCTAACTACTGCCAAAAGTTATTAAGGGGGTAGATCTTAGAAGTTCTCATCATAATATATAAAAAGAATTGTAACCATTTGTAGTGATAAAATGTTAACTAGACCTTGTGGTAAGCATTTCACAATAAATACATATTTGAATGAATGTGTTTTATAGCTGAAATTAATATGTTACATATCACTTGTATCTGAGCTGAAAATAAAGGCACCAGAAGTGAGGCTGCTCTTTCTTCTTCTCACTGAGATGTTTATTTTCTATTGTGATGTGATGACTTAACTGAGATAATGAAACACATTGTGGGAGAAACCATTTTTACTTTTCAAAATTTTCCAAATTATTTCAAGTTAAAATGAATGAAAATATCTTTATCAGATTTTTATTTGTAATTTTTTTCTTGTATAGCTTCATGCCAACATAATTTTTTTTCTTTTCTTTTTCATTTTATATCTTTTCAGTGTTCCAGAATTCATTGTTTATGCACCACACCCAGTGCTCCATGCAGTACTTGCCCTCCACAATACCCATTACCAGGCTCACCCAACACCCCCTCCCACCCCTCCAAAACCCTCAGTTTGTTTCTCAGAATCCACAGTTCTCTTATGGTTTGTCTCCTCCTCCAATTTCCCCCAACTCACTTCTCCTTTCCATCTCCCAGTGTCCTCTGTGTTATTCCTTATGCTCCATAAGTAAGTGAAACCATATGATAATTGACTCTCTCTGCTTGACTAATTTCACTCAGCACAATCTCTTCCAGTCCCATCCATGTTGACTGATAAAAAAGTTGGGTATTCATCCTTTCTGATGGAGGCATAATACTCCATAGTGTATATGGACCATATCTTCCCTATCCATTTGTCCGTTGAAGGGCATCTTGGTTCTTTCCAGTTTGGCGACTGTGGCCATTGCTACTATGAACATAATTTTTTAACGGAAATTATACTTTGATGTACTTTTTGTCTTTCAGCCTGTAAGTTCTTTGAAATGTTGCTATTTGGCAAGGACAGCCATGTCCTGCCATTTGATTTAAATTTTGAATGTTAAATTTGAGAGTTAAAAAGAATTCCTTAGGGCACCTGGATGGCTCAGTGGGTTAAGCCGCTGCCTTCTGCTCAGTCTCCACATAGTGCAAGAAATTTCCTTTTTCTCTCCATTATTGCCAACACCTGTTGTTTCTTGTGTTGTTAACTTTAGTCATTCTGACAGGTAAGTGCTTTTCCTCTATGGTCAGGAACAACTCAGGGATGTCTATTCTCACCATTTTTATTTGATATAGTATAGAAATCCCAGCCACAGCAATCAGACAACAAAAAGAAATAAAAAGTTTCCAAATTATTGACATCTGTCATCCCCTATTCTCCTGGTCTTTAGCATGTCAGTTTTTTTTTAATATTCCTTTACTATTATTTTAATGTTTAAGAAGGAACCACAGCCTTTCTCTCCTCCCAAAAGTTGGCAGTGCTTTTTTTCTTTTATGGTTTGTCATTCAAGTGTGCGTCTTTTAAAACTATAATGTAGACTTGTTTTGTTACTATGTCTTTCAGTCTACAAGCTCTCTTTCCATTCACCCTTTCTCCCTCACAATTTAGCTGTTAAAGATCTCCAGTCATGTGACCTGGGTAGTCACATAGAGAGACCTGACCATATTGAGTTTTGTTTGTTTGTTTGTTTGTTTGTTTGTTTTTGGTAAGACTATAGTTGATACTGTATTCTTTCATCAGGAAGCATATAATGTCTAGTTATTTATTTTTTTATGATGTTAATAACAGTTGATAACTGCCCAGATGTATTAGATTTAGGTGATTGATTTTTGTTGGTTGCATACATTCCCTCTAAATCTACTTTTTCATTAGTAGCAGCACAGTATATATGGGGAAAGTAGAATAAATGCTTGATTCCTCACCTTTCTTTACCAGTTTTCAAAACAAGGAGTTGACTTTCTTTCATTCTCTATACATGGGCAGTTCTTTAATTGTTGAATCATTACAAACTCATGAATTTAAACATATTTGATATGTTTCAATCCATTGCAATTCATATCTTTACTGAAATTCATATTGTTCCATCCATGAAGATGCTCACTGGGATCCTCTTCAAGCCCCCTTGGTTCTTTTAACATAACTCCAGAGTTTAAATCTTTTGTAGTCTTTTTGCTTTCTAGAATGACAAGGTGTTTCAGGCTTATCTAGAGGATGGACAGGAATTAATAATTTATCCATGAGGATGCTCTCAACCAGTGGTTGTAAACCAGTACCCAGGGACCAAAAGTCAAAAAAAAGACTTTTCTTTTTTTTTTTTTTCCCTGAAAGAAACAAGTCAGTCACTCAACAATGACAACAACAAAATAACTTTTTCAGCACTTACTATGTGCCAGGCATTGTATTAGTTGCTGGAAATATTATAGTTCATAAGACCTAAAACTGCCTTCAAGGAGTTTACAGTTTGATGAGGAAAATAATATAAGCCATAACACAATATTAAGTGACCTTTTAGGACTCTAAGATGGTGTGAGTTCCTAGAAGAGACCTAACCCATGGTTTGGGGATCAAAGAAGCAAAATATCACTCAGTTTTCTTGGTTTGTCTTTTCCCCCCCTTATATTCATTTTTCTTTCTTCAATTCTACATATGAGTGAAATCATATGGTATTTCTTTCTCTGGTCATCTTATTTCACTTAGCATATTACTTTCTAGCTCCATCCATGTCATTGCAAATGGCAAGATTTCCTTTATGGCTGAGCATTATTCCTATATATATATAGGAATAATGCTATATATATATATACAGTATATATACCATATATATATATATATATATATATATATATATATATATATATATACCACATCTTCTTTATCCATTCATTAGTCAATGACTATTTGGGTTTCTTCCATAATTTGACTGTAGAGAACAAACTGTTGTTTACTGGAGGGGAGGTGGGCAAGAGGATGGGTTAAATAGGTGATAGTATTAAGGAGGACACTTGTGATGAGCACTGGATCTTGTATGTAAGTGATGAATCACTAAATTCTATACCTAAAACTAATATTGCATTGTATGTGAACTAGCTGCTATTTAAATGAAAACTTGGAAAAAATATTATTCAATTTTCTATTTAAAACATAAGTTTTTAGTTGAAGAAAGATGAGGGAAGATTATTTAGGCAGAGAAGGCATAGGTGAACCTGATTTTTTCTTTAATTAGAAAAGCAATCAACAAGTCTGTGTTAAAAATATTCTGTTGCTGGGGCGCCTGGGTGGCTCAGTGGGTTAAAGCCTCTGCCTTCAGCTCAGGTCATGTTCTCAGGGTCTTGGGATCAAGTCCCACATCAGGGCTCTCTGCTCAGCAGGGAGCCTGCTTCTTCCTATCTCTGCCTGCTTCTCTGCCTACTTGTGATCCCTGTCTGTCAAATAAATAAATAAAATCTTTAAAAAAAAATATTCTGTTGCCAAACTTAAATCTGATGCTGTGACCAGTTTTTCTGTTATCACTGTCTTCTCTCTTGCCAGAAATGTCCCTAAATAATATTTTTCTCCATAGAATACAAATTTTAAATCAGAGTCAAGGCCTATCTCTCCTAATCTGGACTGGATGAGTTAGTATCACTTTCTTTTGATTTGTTTTTCTTTCCAGTATGAGTATTCCAGAATCAACCTTGCAGTTCCATGTAACTTGTGGGCATTTTTACTGCCATAATATTTACTTCTTCACTGAGCTACCTTTTCTAGCTCACATTCATATTTACTTACAATTTTTACCTTTTAACATGCTGATTCTTGGAGCACCTGGCTGGCTCAGTAAGTTAAGTATCTAACTTTGGCTCAGGTCATGATCTCAGGGTTCTGGGATGGAGCCGCGCTGTGGGCTCCTGCTCAGTGGAGAGTCTGTTTCTCCCTCTGCCCCTGCTCCTTCTCTCTCTCTCTCTCAAATAAATAAAATACTAAAAAAAGATTCTGATTCTTGTACTTGTCTTACCTTCTGTTCCTTTGCTCAAGTCAGCAGAAAATACTAAAATAGGTTTATCTGTGATAAAATCAATAGAAATAAAACTGCACTTATTAGCTTATTCTCATTATTGAAACTGATTATGATAAATCACATTCTAATTTATTATTTCAGCAAGAACATTGATTGATCTAACCATTTTAGAGCAACATTCTAGAACTTTCCCCAGCACAAGTTTTATTTAACACTACAGCTCCATCCTATTTTTGAGCCAATTATTTTAGACTGCCAAAATATAATTTCCAAAAAGATAAAATTGTGATTTTCAGGCAAATATAAATATAAAGTAAATATGGGTGAAAAAATTTTTTGAATTCATTAATTAATGATGAAATCGGTAGGATGTTAAGATGAGTTTGAGTAGCATTTGAAGAGCTAAGTATTGACTATTAAATATGGGGATGTTAAAATAAGATAACTAAATTAGATACAAAACTGACTAATATCCTGTATATTAACCCATAACCTTTATGGTTATTTTTTTCACCAGATGGAAGTTATTTGTATTTCTGCCTAACAAAAATGTACAAGTTAACATTGGGTTCGTAAACAGTAAATCTAACAAATTATATTCCCCTAATCCTTGGGTGGCCATATGTCCCATAGGTCATTGGAAGGACCTATTATGAAACTTTTTGCCTTTTTTCCATGTTGTATTTGGTTTTGGAATAAGACTTTGGTACTCTTAGACCGGATTGAAGAATTTTCTTTGGGTCCAAAAATTGTGAATACCTGTTGGAGTAAATTCTGTTTTAGTACATTTTGTCAGTTTTGTATTCCACAGTTAAACAACTGCCTAATAATTCACCTTTTATACTGAGTTTTTGAGCAGTATAAAGTACTTTAACTGGGGATGAGAGAATGGCAAAGGAAATTTTCATATGTTTAACAGACATATAGTAATGGCTATTGAGTAAATTCTCTATGTTTTTATCTTCCCTAGGGTTTTCCAGGAGATATTGGGATTCCTGGACAAAATGGCCCTGAAGGATCAAAGGTAAAAGAAAATCGAGAAAGAAAGAAAGAAAGAAAAAGAAAGGAAGGAAGGAAGGAAGGAAGGAAGGAAAAAAGTATTATATTTAGAGTTTTCTAATCTCATGTTTCAATGAATGGTTGAAGAAAAAAGACTTTAGGAATATCAGAAGATGTCTGGATATTTTTGAGCTGTCTCAGGTGCATTTAATAAATTGTAGAGCTTATTTCAAGATAATCAGGAAGTTGCTTGCATGTTTAGTTGTTCTTTCAGCACCCTTTGTTTAGTTAAAGTATCTTCTCCAACGTCTTGAGTTCAGGTCATTGAAAATGATTTTCTTTGTTTGGTATAGACATAGATAAGGGGGATAATATTTTCAAAAAAACATAAATCACTGAAGAAGGAATCCTTGGAAGAGGTGAAAAAAAACGAAAAGGCCATAACCTATGATATATGGATGAGAGTTTTCTGGCTACTGAAACCCTTTGGGTCCATAAAAAAATCCTCTGATTAAAATACAAGAAAGTCTGCAGTGTCCTGGAATTTATACATAGCACAAAATACCTGAAGAACCCTAAGCATTTTTAACTTCCTTTACTGTTGTTGTGTATATATTACTAGGAATTAGCAAAATTTCTTTCTTTTTAAATTTTATTTATACAAGTATAATTATGACATACCCTGTTAATTTCCTGTGTACATCATAATGATTTGACAACTTAATATATTATGAAATGATTGCCACAATAAGTGTAGTTACTATCTGTCACCATATAGAGTTACTGAAATATTGACTTTATTCTGTACATGATCTCTCCATAACTTACTATTTTCTAACTAGAAGTTTGTAACTAACTCTTAAGTCCTTCATCTATTTTGTCTCCCTGCCCTGACCTCTGTCCTCTATGGTAATCAACTGTTTCCTGCATCTATGAGTCTGTTTCTGTTTTATTTTATTTGTTCATTTTTGTTTTCCAGATTCTATGGTAAATGAAATTATATGACATTTGTCTTTGTCTGACTTATTTCATTTAGTATAATACCCTCTAGGTCCATCTGTTTTGTCACAAATGGCAAGATTTCATACTTTTTTTGTGGAAGAGTGATATTTTGTTGTATATTTCTAGCTCATCTTTTTTATCCACTCATCTATCAATGGATACTTAGGTTACTTCCATATTTGGCTATTCAGATAATGCTGCAATGAACATAGGGATGTATATATCTCTGAATTGGTGTTTTCATTTTGTTTAGATAAATACCCAGAAGTGGAATTTTTGGATCACATGATTGTTCTATTTTAATTTTTTTTAGGAACTTCTATACTATTTTCTATAGTGACTGTACCAGTTTACATACTTATCAACAATGTACGAGAATCCCTTTTCTCTAATCATTGCTGACACTTACTTTTTGTCTTTTTGATAATAGCCAATCTGGGAGGTGTGAGTTGATATCTCATTATGGTTTTGACTTGTATTTTCCTGGTAATTAGTGATGTTGCACATTTTATCATATGCTTGTTGACACCTGTAGGTCTTCTTTGGGAACTTATCTATTCAAGTTCTCTGCCCATTTTTTAACCAGGTTTTTAATTTGCTATTTATTTATTTATTTATTTATTTATTTATTTAAATATTTAATTTATTTATTTGAGAGAGAGTGAGAGAGAGAGCCTGAGAGGGGAGAGGGTCAGAGAGAGAAGCAGACTCCCTGCTGAGCAGGGAGCTGAATGAGGAACTCGATCCCAGGACTCCAAGATCATGACATGATCATGACCTGATGTTGCTTAACTGACTGAGCCACCCAGGTGCCCCTATTTATTTGCTTTTGATATTAAATTGTGTAGGGGCACCTGGATGGCTGAGTCAGTTAAACATCTGCCTTCAGATCGGGTCATGACCTCAGGGTCCCAGGGTCCTGGGATGGAGCCCAGTGATGGACTCCCTGCTCAGTGAGAATTTCCTTCTCCCTCTCCCTCTGTCCCTCCCCTGGCATGCACTCTCACTTTCTCTCTCTCTCTCTCTCTCAAATAAATAAATAGAATCTTTAAAAAATTGTGTAAGTTCTTTATCAGATATATGATTTGCAAGTATTTTCTCTCATTCAGTAGGTTGCTTTTTGTTGTTAATGTTTTCTTTACTGTGCAAAACCATTTTAGTTTGATGTAATTCAATTTTTTATTTTAGCTTTTGTTGCCTTGCCAAAAACATATTGCTAAGACTGATGTCAAAAAGCGTACTGCCTACGTTTTCTCTTTCATTCGTACTTTATTTGGGCTCTCCTTTTTCTTAATGAGTGTCACTAGAGGTTTGTCAATATTTTCAAATCTTTTCAAAGAACCAGCTTTTAGTTTCATTGATTTTTTTAATTGTCTTTTTTTAGTCTCTATTTCATTTCTTTCCACTCTGATCTTTATTATTTCTTCTCTTAACTTTGGGCTTTTTCTGCTTATTTTCTATTTCCATTAAGTGTAGAAATAGATCATTTATTTGGGATTTTTCCTGTTTCTTGAGGTAGGCCTGTATTGCTGTGGACTTCCCTCTCAGAACTGCTTTTGTGCCATAGATTTTTGGAAAGTCATGTTTCTATTTTCATTTGTCTCGAGGTATTTTTTAATTTCCTCTTTGATTTCCTTGTTGACCCATTGGTTGTCTAGTAGTGTGCTGCTTAGTTTCTGTGTGCTTGTGTTTTTTCTAATTTTTTTCTTGTAATTGATTTCTAGTTTCATGCTGTGGTCAGAAAAGAGGTTTGACATAATTCAATCATCTTGAATTTATTGAAACTTATTTTGTTGCCTTATAAGTTACCTGTAATAGAGAATAGCCCACATGCACTTGAAAAGAATGTGTATTCCACAGTTTTTAGATGAAATATTCCATATGGATATCTATTAAGTCTATTTGGTCTAATGTGTCATTTAAGTCCAGTGTTTCTTTATTAATTTCTGTCTGGATAATCTATCCATTGATGTAAGTGGGATATTAAAGTCTCCTGCTATTATTACTTTACTGTTGATATTTCCACTTTTGTCTGTTAACATTTGCTTCCACGATTTAGGTGCTTTCTAGATGTTGGGTGCATAAATATTTATCAATGTTATGTCCTCTTCTTGGATTTATTCCTTTATCACTATGTAATGCCATTCTTTTATTGTTCTTACAGTCTTTGTTTTAAAATCCATTTTGTCATTTATAGGTATTACTACTCCACCTTTTTTTTTCATTTGCATTTGTGTGGAATATCTCTTTCCAAGTTTTTACTTTCAGTCTATATATATCTGTAGACCTGAAGTGAGTCTCTTGTTGGCAACATTTGGATGAGTCTTGTTTTTCTTATCTATTCAGTCACCCTATAGCTTTTGATTGGAATGTTTAGTCCATTTACATTTAAAGGAATTATTGATAGGTATGTACTTATTGCCATTTTGTTCATTGTTTTCTGGTCTTTTTTTTAGTTCTTCTCTGTTCCTTTCTTCTTTGGTCTCTTCTCTTTGTGTTTTGATGTTTTACTTTAGTATTATGTTTGGATTCTGTTCTCTTGATTTTTTTGTATATATTTTGTAGGATTTTGGTTTTTGATTACTGTGAAGTTTGCATGTATTGACCTTATATATAGCAGTCTGTTTTAAGCTGATCATTGCTTAAGTTCAAATGCATTCTAATAATACTACATCTCTTCTGTCCACCAGTGTTATATTTTTTGATATCATATTTTACATCTTTTTATTTTGTATACCCCTTAACCACTTACTGTATTTTTAGTTGATTTTACTATTTTTTGTCTTTAAAGGTTTCATGCTAACTTTTCATGTGGCTGATTTACTCCTTTATCGCATATATTTGCCTTTACCAGTGGGATTTTTTTCTTTCATATATTTTCTTATTTCTAAATAGGAACTTTCCTTTTTCAAGACTTTTTAACATTTCTTGTAAGGCCAGGTTAGTGCTGATGAACTTCTTTTGTTTCCTTGTCTAGGAAACTCTTCATCTGTCCTCCAATTCTGAGTGATAACTTTACTGGGTAGAATATTCTCAGTTGTAAATTTTCCCCTTTCGGGACTTTCAATATATCCTGCTACTCCTTTCAGACCGCCAGAGTTTGTGCTGAAAAATTAGCTTGACAGTCTTAAAGCGTTTCCCTTGTTTGTGATTATTTATTTTTTATCTTGCTACCTTTATTTATTTATTTATTTATTTAGACAGAGGGAATGTGTGTGAGCTGGGGGTAGTAGGGGCAGAGGGAGGGGAAGAGAGAGAAATACAGGGCTTGATCTCACGACTCTGAGACTATGACCTGAGCTGAAGTCAAGAGTTGAATGCTTAACCAATTAAGCCACCCAGGTGCCCTCTCTTACTGCCTATAAGATTCTATCTTTAACTTTTGCCATTTTGATTATAATATTTTTAATTAAAATATGTTTAGATATCTTTGGGTTCATTTTGTTGAGGACTCTTACTGCTTTCTGGACTTGGATGTCTGTTTCCCTATGTTAAGGAAGTTTTCAGTCATTATTTCTTCAAATAAGTTTTCTGTCCCTTTCTCTTTCTCTTCTCCTAATGTGAATATTAGTATGCTTGATGTTGTCTCATGGGTCCCTTGTTCTCATTTCTAAAAGATTTTTTCTCTTTTTGCTGTTCTGATTGGGCATTTCCACTATTTTTTTTCATTCAGTTTATTGATTCATTCTTCTGTATCAACTAATTTGCTATTGATTCTCCTCAGTATATTTTTATTTCAGTTATTGCATTCTTCAGCGCTGATTTGTTCTTTCTTATGTTTTTAATCTCTGTTGAAGTTTTCACTGTGTTTCTCAACTTTTCCAAGATTGATGAGTATCTTTATGACTATTACTTTGAACTCTTTATCAGATAAATTACTTATCTTCATTTCATTAGGGCTTATTTCCTAGTTTTTGACCTTGTTCTTTTGTTTGGGACATACTCCTCTGTTTCCTCTTTTTTTTTTTTTTTTTTTTTAACTTTCTGTATTTGTTTCCCTAAATTAGGTAGAACAGCTGCATCTCTAGGTCTTGAAGGAGTGACCTTGTGTAGAAAAATCCCCTTTATACACTAGATGTGCTTGGCAGTTTTGGCAAGCATGGGTTAGGAGGGTCTTTGGAGTTGTTGCACTGTGGTCATCTTAACAGGACACTAGAGCTTGAGTGGCCAGAGGCCAGGAGGGTTTCTGGGAATCTTGTGCAGGAGGCTGCTTTGTTTGGACAGATGGAGTAGGCACAGGCTAGTGGGGGAGGCCCAGGATGTGCTGTGCCAGTACCACGTTGGTGGGGTGGTATCTGGTGCAGGTTATACAGTCCCATAGCATGCCATGCTGGGGCTGACTTGATAGGATGGCTGGAGCTAATGTAGGCACAGGCTAGGGGTTCCCAGGCACATTACCAAGGTCCCTTTGGTGGGATGGCAGGATCAGACAAAGGCTGCGGAATTCCAAAGCATACCATGCCAAGACTGTAGTAATAGCACAGCTGGAACTGTGTCACAGGTATGGGGGCCTTCAGCATGCTGTGCAGTACCACCTTTTAAGGACAGCTGGAGCTGGTATGGGCCCCAAAACCAGGGTGAACTGGGATGGCCTCACCAGATCAGCTAGCGTACCTGTACCCTATTCTTTTCTGCACCATCAAGATGGAAGGATAATGTAAAAAATGGTGCTCACCAGCTCTTTTGATTTTGGTGAGAGTTCAACAGTTTTCTGCCCATTTGACAGTCATTATAGGGTTACTAAATGGATTTCCTTTACTTACAGTCTAGTTTCCCTTTAAACCACTGCTCTTTCTCTTTGCCTCATTGTGGCAAATCTGCATGTGAGTGGTATCTCTCCCTACTACAGGTTACCACATTGAGAGTGGCATTCCCATTGTTACCTTGCCTTTATCTGTCCTGCCCTTCTGTGTGTGGTCCTTTATCTTTTGTTGTATAGAAGGCTGTTTAATGAGCCTTCAGTTCTTCTCCAGAATTATTCTATATGTAGTTGTAAATTTGGTGTGTCCATGGGAGGAAGTGACTTCAGGGTCTTTTTATGCCATCATCTTGGATTATCTCTCCATAACAAAAATTTAAATATCCAGGTTTACCATGCAGACTCACGTAGAATGAACATTGTAAACAATGTATTGTTAATAAAGACATGAAAAGATGAAAAAGCCTGAAGTTTAGAGAATGGACATGTTATGAAGTACAGTATTGCTGCTGTGGAAGGTGAGTGTGAGTATAGAGAAACTGAGAGAAGATGAAGCTGAAAAGAGTATTAATAACTATTTGTTAGTGTGCTATAGTGTTAAGTACTATAACACTACAGTAAATGTCTTACGCACATCTCACTTAATCTTCACAATAGCATTATGAGGTATTATCCTCACTTTAGATGGTTAAATTTTTGTCTCACCATCGTATAACTATCAAGTGACTTAGCCAGAATTCTAACCCAGATATGATTTCAAAGTCTGAGTTCTTAACCACTTAGCTCTGGGATGAAACCATGGAAAACATTCACTACGATGCTAAAGTGTTTCCACTTTATCCAAGGGCATCATGAAATAATCGAAGATATTTAAATAGTAAAGTGTCCTAGGTGATTTACATTTTAAAAATAATACCTTTCAGCTCGGAGGATGGTTCAAATCAGAGGGAAACTTAAGGCAAGGAGATAAACTAGAAAAAGAAAAGAATTATAAAGATCTGAAATAGAACATTCAGGCAGCAAATATTTATTGACTACCTTTTGTATGACAGCCATTGTACTAGATGCTCGACCATCTACAAAGATGAAAATTGTTGAACCCTACTTTCAAAAAAACTTATAATCTAGAGAAAGATATGCAAGGAAACCTTTATAATGACCATATGAGTAATATACAATATGTAATACTGTGCAAGTAATGGGATAGGGAATTCAGATTATGCTTTGCAGAGAAGGTAGCCCATGAGCTGACATGACACATGCGTAGGACTTTGCATACAGACAAGGGAGATTTATGGAATTCAGGAAAAGGAAACTTATGAGAGGATGGAATACAGTATGTGGAACATACACTGAAAGTTATTCATTGTTTATATGATATTCAAACTTAACTGGGCATCCTGTATTTTATCTGATAACCCTATTGGCCACCTACAAACTTTCCATGTATACAACAGTGTTTTCTCCCTTCTTTTCTGTCTCCATAGAAGAAATACTCCTCTTCTTCCTCAGTACTCAAGTTCCACACATGTTTTGCATCAAAACTTCTCCTTTAACTTCTGAATAACCTCGTGGCATAAATTATCACCTTTATACTGATCTCTCCCTTGAATCAAAATTTCCCCTTAAAACCATTCTCACTGTTAATGCTGTAGTTTAGGCCATTTTTATTTTTCACCAGCATTAATAGTAATTCTTCATTTGTTCTTCTAGCCTCTAGTCTGGTATTTCTTCAAATCTGCTTCCAAGCTGCTGATGGAATAACATTTGTAAAGTACAGCTCTTATTGTGTCACTCTTATCCTTCTATCCTTCAGTGATCTCCACAACTTCCAGGTTAAGGCTTTTATTTTTTTTACTTTTTACACAAGCTCTTTATGACCTACCCTCTCTCTTTAACTTTATTATCTATAGTCGCATCTCCCAGCACTCTTCCAAAAGCACTACTCCAGCTGTTTAGAGTACCAAACCATGCCATTCTTGTTCAAATCTCAAAGCTTCCAGTGTGCTGTCCTTTTTGTCTGGTTATCTCTCTCCCTTCTTGTGCCCTGCTTCATCTAGCTAACACTTACACATCACATACTACATTGTCCAGGAAACTTTCCCTGTATCTTACAAGTCTGATCAAGATATCCTTTCTCTATATTCCTGAAAAAAAAAAAATCTGTCAAGCAGCTGCCTTCTTATATTGTAACTGCTGATTTGCTTATCCCTCTATTAGACTATGAGCTTTTTAGAGAAGAGACTAATTAATTTTATAAACATCACAATAACCATAATAATATCCATAGCATAGAATAGGAATGCAGTAGATATTGGCTGAATAGATGATTGATTGAATAACTATATTTAAAAGCTATTGTGGAAATAGAAACAATACAACTTGGTAATTTATTAAACAAAGATGATGGGGGAAAGGGAAGCCAAAGACAGGGAAGTCTCTTTTACTGAGACTGCAACTTGGGTTACTGATGTCACTGACTTAAATAGGGAACTTGGGAGGAGCAGGTTCGGAGGATGGGGAATATAAGAGATTTCATTCTGGGTATATTTAGTTTGAAGTACTGTTTGACATCAAGGTGGAAATAATCAATAAATAGCAGTAAACCGAGCTTGAAAGTAGAAATAGTAGCATGAGGGGCAGTTGAGAGAGAACTGTAGTATAAAGAATGGAGTTGATAACTTCTGTAATGTTTAACCCTTCACCTGCTACATACTTGATCTTGATGGATATATAAACACCATTCACCCATTCATTTAGTATTTCATTTAATATATATTGTGTTTCTTTTATGTGTTCAGCCAAGCAGTAAATGTGAGATTATAAAGATTTCTAAATTGTGGTTCCTTCCCTGGATGAGGTAACAGTTTAGCAAAAGATCCTAAAACAAAACAAAACAAAAAACTACAAAATGTAAGAAATGCTATACAAAAGAGTTGGTGAGGTGTTATGAGAGCCTAGATAATAATTAAGGAAACAGATTCTGCTCTAGGAAATTGAAAATTACTTTAAGAGGAAATAATAATTAAACTTAATGTTTTCAAGAATGCATATCATAGTAGGTGAAGAACCAGGTAGTTTTCTAAATTCTTTTCAGTTTGGAAATTTTGTTTCGCTTCAAGTTTTGTCAAGAAAAATGTCAGAGAACTGAAGAAATCAAACTGCCCTCTTGATTAGTATTACAACAGTGATCTTTAAAACTCCCTTCTCATTCCTTATTTTAGTCTTAGAATTATGTTGTTTAAGAGTGGGACAAAAACCCTGAAAACCAGACATTTTAATGAATAACAGTGGTTGAATTTCCAGTGAGTAATAATCACTTTGTGGATTCTTTATCTAAATTTATTCAGTAAACATGAACTTGAAGTCCCATCAGCAACAATGTTGTTAGACTAATTGATTGTTTATATATCACTAAATTTTAAGTAATATTTCAGAAAAGATGAAAAGGACCAGAAAATTTTAAAGGAAGAGGGATGTGAATTTGTCTTATAGTTTAAGAGGGGTCAGGTTATGTTTTTCTTCTTGGTGTTTCCTATTTTTATTGAAATTGTTTCTAGAAACAGAAGGGAAAGGAAGAGTCAAACATACTGACCCTATTAGCATGATGTATTTCGTTAGTAGTATATACTGTATCATGGAAGCATCTTAAAACTTCCTTTATTTTAATATACATATCTTGTTTGGAAAGTAAGGACAATATAAATTACTAAAGCTCCATTGAGGCTATTCAAGGTGGTCATCAAGACAATTCTGTGTACTCTATGTGAAATATATGGTTACCCTATTTGTAGACAAATTGAGTTCTTTCCAGAGGAATTTGGCACAGCTCTAAGGAAACCTTTTATTTTCTTTTCATTTTCTGCCAGTTGACTAAAAAAACCTCAAACTAAGTTTGGAAACTTTTGTTGATTATGATTCTACTGATTGCGAAAATGTGTGTATATGTATGTGTGTATATAGATACAAAACATAGTTTAGCGAGCCTTTTTTAAGAGCTACCCAATTTGGCCATCTGCTTTCAAGCATCCCACAACATTAGAAAAACCACATCCTTTTCTGCTTACTGTAAGAAGTGAGTATCCAATAAATATATTCTCTGTTCTCTAGTAAACAGAGGAATAATTTATTTATTGCTGTATATGTGTTGTTACTTTGGCTATGGAATTAGGGATGGTAAAATAGGCTGTTATTTTCATTGTATAACATCTCTGATAAGGTTTTAGAGAAAGCCTATTTGTGAAGTTATGTTACACAATGTATGAAAATAACCTTCACACTGAAATATTAAAATATGTCATGTGATCATCTGTATAGAGGGGAGCTAACATGGTAAGAGGAAAATGCATAACTCTAAATAGTTTTCTAAGATCACCTTGACCCTACCCTGAAGACTCATATTTAATATGCTAAATCAAGGTTTCTGATATTATTTATCATTTTATTCTCCAGACATCATTTAGTCAGCTAAGAAATACAAGTTTGTACAATGAATAATGTACTGTGTTAAACAATTACTTGAAAACAAGATTAAAACATGGTCTTCTGTCTGCTAGGAATTTGTAATTTTCTGAAAGCGTGAGATTTCCACATGTGAAAAGTTAAAAAAGCACAACTAGGCAGCACATAAGCGAACAATAAGGAGCTCAAAGGAAGGGGAAAGAATGACTAATATGACCATTTTTCTGAGAAACTTAGAAAAAAAAATAGGATTTTGAGTTGGATGGGTTGAATTTGGCCAGGCGGAGTCAAGAAATGAAAGTTTTTATATAACAGGTACAAAAATGAACACAGGGATGGAGGGCAAAAGGAAACCCACTTGTCTTAAAAAAAGTTAGGAGTCAGATTGTGACATATCTTAAATATAAAGCTGAGAAGTTTAAATACTAATAAGCCAATAAGCTCATAGAAGATCTTGTTTTGTTGTAGTGATAAAAACACATAACAAAATCTATTCTCTTAACAAATTTTTAAGTATATAATACAATAAAATTAACTATATATATTAACTACAGTGAATCTCTAGACCATTTTTATCTTGCATGTCTGAAAGTCTGTACCCATTGAACAGCAACCCTGTATTTCCACCTCCCCCAACGTCTGGCAGCCATCATCCTACTTTCTGCTTCTATGACGGTGACTATTTTAGATACCTCATATATATATAATTATACATTATTTGTCCTCCTGTGACTGGTTTATTTCCCTTAGTATAAGGTCTTCAGGGTTCATGATGTAGCACATGTTAGAATTTCCTTCTTTTTTAAGGCTAAATAACAGTCCTTTGCCCAATAGTCTAAATACCTGCATTTTCTTTATTCATTCATCCATCAATGTATGTTTAGGTTGTTTCCACCTATAGGTTATTGTGTAATGCTGCCTTGAACATGGGAATGCGGTTACTTCTTTGAGCTCCTGCTTTCATTTCTTTTAGGTAAATCCCCAGAAGTGGGATGGCTAGATCATATGGTAGTTCTGTTTTTAATTTTTGGAGGATCTCCACACAGTTTTCCATAGTGGCTGCACTGTTTTACATTCCCATCAACAGTGCATAAGAGTTCCAGTTTTTCTACATCCTTTCAACATTTATTTTCTTTTTGTTTGTTTACAGTAGTCATTCTAACAGGTATGAGGTGATATCTCTTTGTGGCTTTGATCTGCATTTTCCTCATGATTAGTGATGAACATTTTTACATACACTTGGTCATTTGTATGTTTTATTTGGAGAAATTTCTCTTAAAGTCCTTTGGCCATTATTTAAATTGGATTATTTGGTTTTTGCTGTTGGGTTGTAGGAGTTCCTTATATATTTTAGATATTAAACACCAGATTTATGGTTTACACATATTTTCTCCTATTCTGTAAACTGCCTCTTCACTATGTTGATGGTTTTCTTTCTGTGCAGAAGTATTTACCAGGCTATTTTTGCTTTTGTTGTCTTTCTTTTGTGTGAGGTCTAAAAAAACATTCTAAGACCAATGTAGTAGAGCTTTCTGCCTATGGTTTCAGGTCTTTTATTTAATTCTTTAACCCATTTTGAGTTGATTCACAGGTATGGTGTAAGAGAAGGGTCAGATTTTGCATATCCAGCTTTCCTATCACCACTTGTGGAAGATGCTATGTTTTTCCCACTGTATAGACTCAGCATTCTTGTCAAAGACTGATCATATGTGTGTGATTTTATTTCTGAATACTCTGTTCTGTTTTATTGGCCCTTATATCTGTTTTTATGTTGGTATCAAACTTTCATTAATAACATTTTAGTATATTTTGAAGTCAAGAGATGTGAGACCTCCAGCAATCTTTTTTCTTAAGATTCTTTTGGCTCTTCAGGGTCCTTTGTGGAGGACATATGAATGTCCATATGAATAATAGAATTATTTTTCCTATATTTGCCATTTAGTTCTTCCCAGGGATTGCATTGAATCTGTAGATTGCTTTTGGTAGTATGAATGTTTTAACAGTATTAAGTCTTCTAGTCCAAGAACATGATATATCTTTACACTAATTGTGTCATCTTTAATTTCTGTCAGCAGTGTTTTGTAATTTTCAGTGTATAAGTCTTTCACTTCCTTGGTTAAGTTTATTCCTAAGTATTTTATTATTTGTGATGCTATCATAAATGGGATTTTTATCTTAATTTCCTTTTCAATTTGTTTTTTTTTGTCAGTGTATACAAATGCAGCTAGTTTTTGTATGTTGAATTCATATTCTACAACTTTGTTGAATTCATTTATTAGTTCTAACAATATGTTGGTAACATCTTTAGGATCTTCTACATACAAGATGATGTAAACTGTGAACAGAAATTTTACTTTTTCCTTTCCTTCTTGGGTACATTTTTTTTTCTTGATTAATTGCCCTATCTAGGACTTCTAATACTGTGTTGGATGGAAGTGGTAGGAATAAGCATTCTTGCCTTGCTTCTAATCTTAGAGAAAAGCTTTCAGTTTCCCACTCTTGAGTATAATATCAACTGTGGACCTTTATTAAGTTGAGGTCATCCCCTCCTATTTTTGGTTTGTGGAGTGTTTTACCATGAAAGGGTATTAAATTTTGTCAAATGCTTCTTTTTCTGCATCTATTGATATGACTATGTTATTTTTATCTTTTATTCTGTTAGTGTGGCGGATCACATTGATTGATTTTCATATATAAACAATTCTTATATCCCAGGGATGAATCCCATTTGGTTATGGTATATGATTCTTTAATGTGCTGTCGGATTCATTTTGCTAGCATTTTTTTGAGGATTTTACACCAATATTCACTGGAGAATTTGGCAGGTAATTTTCTTTTCTTGTAGTGTCTTTGGCTGGCTTTGGTATCAGAGTAATGCTGGCTTCGTAAAATGAGTTTGAATGTGTTCCCTTCTCTTCAGCTTTTTTAAAGAGTTTGAAAAGGATTTAAATTAATTGTTTTTAAAAAATGTGTGGTAGAATTCCCCAGTAAAGTCATTGGGTTCTGTGCTTTTCCTGTTTGGGAGGTTTTTTATTATTGATTCAATTTCCTCATTAGAGATCTGTTAGATTTTATATTTCTTCATGATTCAGTTTTGTTAGGGTATGTGTTTCTAGGAATTTTATCTTCTATCTTTTGTCTTCTAGGTTAACCAAAATGTTGGTATGCAGTTGTTCATATTAGTATCTTAAGGTCCTCTTTCCTTTTTTATTTTATTTAGGTCTTGTCTTTTTGTTAGTCTAGCTGAAGGTTTGTCAATTTTGTTGATTTTTTTTTAAATTTTGTTGATTTTTTTTTCTACTGTTTTCCTATCCTCTATTCACTTATTTCTGCTCTAATTTTTATTACTTCCTTCTACCTCTTAACTTTGGGTTTACTTTGTTCTTTTTCTGGTTTCCTGAGGTATAGAGTTACGTAGCTTACTTGAGATCGTTCTTCTTTTTTTAATGTAGTTGTTTACCATTTTAAAATTCCCTCTTAGTACTATTTTTATTTTTATTTTATCCCACAAATTAAGGAATATTGTGTTCTCATTCTCATTTGTCCCAAGATATTTTCTAATTTCTCTTTTGATTTCATCTTTGACCTATTGGTTCTTCAGGAGTATGTTGTTTAATTTCCCCTTACTTGTGACTTTTTCAGTTTTCCTCTGCTATTGATTTCTAGTTTCATTCCACTAAGGTTAGAAAGGATAGTTGGTATAATTTCAATTTTAATTTTATTAAATTTGTTAAGACTTGTTTTGTGACCTAAAATACGATCTATGTAATCTGTACTGGCAAATGTTCCATATATGCTTAAAAAGAAAGTGTATTCTGCTATTTTGAGTGGAATGATCTTTATATGTTTATTAGGTCCATTTGATTTTAGTGTTGTTCAAGTCTTCTGTTCCTTTGTTAACCTTCTATCTGGTTGTTCTATCAGTCATTGAAAATAGGGCATTGGAATCTCTTCCATTTATTGTGTTTCTCTCTTTCTTCCTTCACTTCAGTCAATAATTGTTTCATGGATCTTATATTGGGTGCTTATTTATTTATAACTGTTATGTCTTTCTGGCAAGTTGACCCATTTGTCATTAGTTAATGTCTTCCTTTGTCTCTTACAACGGTTTTTTACTTGATCTGTTTTGTTTGATGTAAGTATAGCCACACCTGCTTTCTTTTGGTTATCATTTGCATGGGATGTCTTTTTTCATGTTTCACTTTCATCTGACATATATCATTAAATCCAAATTGTGTCTGTTGTAGATATCATATAGTTTTATCTTTTTTAAATCCATTCAACCACTCTGTCTTTTGATTGTACCCTTTAATCCATTTACATTTAAAGTGATTACAAATAAGGAAAGACTTACTAGTGTCATTTTGTTAATTGCAGTTGTTTTATGTCTATAGCTTCTTTATTCCGGTTTTCTCTTCCTGTCTTCAGTTGTGTTTCGTTGAATTTTTATTATGATATGCTTTGATTCCTTTCTTGTTTTCTTTTGTGTATCTTTTATAGATACTTTCTTCGTGGTTACAGTGGAGCTTACATAAAACCTCTTTTAATTATAGCAATCTATTTTAAGCTGATTATAACTTAACTCCGGTTACATACAAAAACTCTACTCTTTTACTCTATGGAAGATTTTGAGAGGGATGAGATGATGAAACATATTTTTGGAAGAATAACAATAGCAAATTATAAATATGAATGTGGTGAATATATAGGATAGATAAGTGCAATATCAGTTAAAGGACTGTTACAAACACCATAAGGAAAAGAAAACTAATATTTATTGAGTCCCTGTTATATTCAAGGTACCTTTTTCTTTCTTGCAATAACTTTATGATGATGATGGTAACATGATTCTACAGATAAGGAAACTTGGGCTATAGCCCTAGGAATCTTCAGAGCTGGAATTCGAGCCCAGACTCGACTTCAGATTCTATACATGTCAAATTCAAAAAAAAAAAAAAAGAATTTGTGTATTTAACGTGACAAATATGAAACATGCACATAATTTAAACAATGATAATAAAACAAACTATATTAAGAAATGAACCATTATAAGCTTCTTGAGTATCCCTCACTAATCATGTCTGCCTCTTTGCATCTTGCATAGATAACCACTCTCTTGTTTTTGCCATACTTTTACCATCTGTGTTTACACTCTCACGATAAAAATTCTGACCCTCCCAGAAAAGATTTTGTTCTTTCATGTAAGTTCCCATTATACTTTGCTTCTGCT
This sequence comes from Lontra canadensis, assembly GCF_010015895.1. Taxonomy (NCBI): domain Eukaryota; kingdom Metazoa; phylum Chordata; class Mammalia; order Carnivora; family Mustelidae; genus Lontra; species Lontra canadensis. The sequence continues at coordinate 159,788 of NW_022631027.1, read as the reverse complement.
TCTACTTCTATCACAACTCTTTTTTTTTTCTATCACAACTCTTATTTACTAATTTTTATTTTAAAGCGTCATCATCCTTAGGAAATTATGAATTCATTGGGAATAGGAACTGTGTTTTGTCTTTGTATACTCAGGGCCTAATGTTGTGCTGTTTATTGGACCTAATGCAGAGTGGAAAATTAATAAATGTTGGATTTAAAAAAATGAATGAACAATGAATTACGTAATTAAGCATTAGGTGTCTTGTGATAGAATGGAAATATCACAACATGCTGATCCCATACCTTAAGTCAGTCTAAATATTTAAAATGTATCACTTAGAAATCTAGAAGAGTATTTTGGATATTAAAGAGTTAGAAATCCTTTTACCAGTCAGAATTCTTTCAGTTGTAAGTAATGAAAACCAATTTAAATGTGATTATATAAATATGAGAAAAGTTTAGGAATTCAAACAACTAAATACAGGACCACAAACAATATCATTAGAATCCAATTACTCCTGCTCTTTTCATTTGTTAATTTATGGATTACATTCCAGGGCTCTCTCTACTTCATGGTTTCCCATTCTTTAGGTTTATACCATCCTTAATGCTACTTCCAGCTATTCCACTGTAGTCTACAATTTCCTTTAGTTAGACTGAGTTGGGTTTCTGGCTCATTACTGAACCAATCACTGTTTCTAGGGTGTAGAATATGCTGACTGACTTAGACATGTCACATGTCAACCCTCGAATTTAGTCAGGGGTGGACTCACCTCCCCTCAATCATGTGGGCTGAGTGAGGAGAAAGTGTTTCCCTAAGTAAAATTAGGATGCTATAAAGAACTTCTTAAACTCAACACCCAAAAATAATCATGTCAAGAAAAAAGGGCAGAAGACATGAACAGGCACTTCTCCAAAGACCTAGAAATGGCTAACAGACACATGGAAAAATGTTCATCATCATTAGCCATCAGGGATATTCAAATCAAAACCACATTGAGATACCACCTTATACCAGTTAGAATGGCAAAAATTGACAGGGCAAGAAACAACAAATGTTGGAGAGGTTGTGGATAAAGGGGAACCATCTTACGCTGTTGGTGGGAATGCAAGTTGGTACAGCCACTTTGGAAAGTGTGGAGGTTCCTCAAAAATCTAAAAATAGAGCTACCTTATGACCCACGGCACTACTACCCCAAAGATACAGATGTAGTGAAAAGAAGGACCACATGCTCCCCAATGCTCTTAGCAGCAATGTCCATAATAGCCAAACTGTGGAAAGAGCCAAGATCGTCTTCAACAGATGAATGGGTAAAGATTTGGTCCAACTGGGGAAGGTATGTGCTATGGTGAGTGCTGTGAAGTGTGTAAACCTGGCAACTCACAGACCTGTACCCCTGGGGCTAATAATACATTATATGTTAATAAAATTTTAAAAAAAAAAGATATGGTCCATATATACAATGGAATATTACTCAGCCATCAGAAAAGATGAACACCCAACTTTTGCATTAACATAGATGGAACTGGAGGAGATTATGCTAAATGAAATAAGTCAAGCAGAGTAAGTCAATTATGGTATGATTTCACTTATTTGTGGAACATAAGGAATACCATGGAAGACATTAGGAGAAGGAATGGAAAAATGAAGGGGAAGTCAGAGGGGGACACAAACCATGAGAGAGTATGGACTCCAAGAAACAAACTGAGGGTTTCAGAGAGAAGGGTTAGTCCAGTGATGGGTATTAAGGAGGGCACGTATTGCAGGGAGCACTGGGTGTTATATGCAAGCAATGAATCATGGAACACTACATCAAAAACTAATGATGTACTGTATGGTGACTAACATAACAAACAAACAAATAAATAAATAAGACCTAAATTGTAAAAAAATAAAAAGTAAACAGACGAACATAAGGGAAATGGAAGGAAAAATAAGATAAAACCAGAAAAAAAAATTAGGAGTCTTTTGAGAATGTAACTGGACTTGCATCAAACAACATACACCCATTTCAATAATCTAATCCATCTCTTCCAATAAAAAAATAAGATAGCTTCACAAAAATTTTATTGCCTGAAGTCATATAGTTTCTTAAATGGTGCTCTATACATAAGCTTGTGCTAATGTATTATAGACTGTTAAACTGACCAAGAGTGCTTGCTTTGGCAGCACATATACAAACTGACCAAGAGCTTTTCATTTTTTTGATTATATTAGAACATAGCAATGATAAAACAAGGTATAATATGAAGGCAAGATTCTTGTGCAGTTTATCACTCTGCTGCATTTCAGAACTAAAGATTAAACCCACCTGGATAGAGTCACTATTAGCATAGTTATTTACTACACTTAAAAATTAGATAAAATCTTTTAATGGCTTTAGAATCACTAAAAACAATAATGCAAAAGATAGTTTTTAGAAGAGTTTTACTTAAAGCTTTGCAGACATACCGTATAGTTAGGGAAACAGAACTGAATAAGAAAAATGTCACCATTTTATGGATGGAGAGAGAAAGAGTTTCCAAGACCGGCAAGGCTTAAAAGACTATGCAAACACCAAGCTGACACTGCAGGAAATATTAAGGGGGGTTCTATAAAAGAGGAAAAATCCTAAGAATAGCATTGAACATAAATATAGAGACAATCTACAGAAAGAAAGACTTCAAAGGTAACACAATGTCAATAAAAACGTATCTATCAATAATCACTATCAATTGTGCCCATAAAATGTGCCCATAAAATGACACAGGGTTGCAGATTGGATAAAACGACAGGACCCATCCATATGTTGTCTACAAGAGACCCATTTTGAACCTAAAGATACACCCAGACTGAAAGTGAAGAGATGGAGAAGCATCTTTCATGCCAATGGGTCTCAAAAGAAGGCTGGGGTAGCGATTCTCATATCAGATAAATTAGATTTTAAACTAAAGACTGTAGTCAGAGATACAGAAGGACACTACATCATTCTTAAAGGGACTATCCACCAAGATGATCTAACAATTGTAAATATCTACACCCCCAATATGGGAGCAGCCAATTACATAAGAAAACTATTAATCAAGATAAAGAGTCATATTGATATGAATACATTAATAGTAGGAGATCTTAACATGCCTCTCTCAGAAATAGATCATCGAGGCAGAAAATCAATAAAGAAACAAGAGCATTGAATGACACATTGGGCCAGATGGACCTCATAGATATATACAGAATATTCCACCCTAAAACAACAGAATACTCATTCTTCTCAAGTGCACATGGAACCTTCTCAAGAATAGACACATACTGGGTCACAAATCAGGACTCAACCGATACCAAAAGACTGAGATTATTCCCTGCATATTCTCAGATCACAATGCTTTGAAACTGGAGCTCAATCACAAGGAAAAGTTTGGAAGGAACTCAAACACCTGGAAGCTAAAGACCACCTTGCTTAAGAATGCTTGGATCAACCAGGAGATCAAAGAAGAACTTAAACAATTCATGGAAACCAATGAGAATGAAGACACTTCAGTCCAAAACCTATGGGTTTTGGCGGTCCTAAGAGGGAAATACATAGCGATCCAAGCCTCCCTCAAAAAAAATTGAAAAATCCAGAATACACCAGCTGTCTCTACACCTTAAGGAACTCGAGAATCAACAACAAATCAAACCAACTCCACACATAAGAAGGAAAATAATCAAGATTAGAGCAGAGATTAATGAGGTAGAAACCAGAGATACAGTAGAACGTATCAATGAAACTAGAAGCTGTTTTTTTGAAAGAATCAATAAGATCGATAAACCATTGGCCGCACTAATCCAAAAGAAAAGAGAGAAATCCCAAATTAATAAAATTATGAATGAAAAGGGAGAGATCACAACTAACACCAAGGAAGTAGAAACAATCATCAGAAGTTATTATCAACAGTTATATGCCAATAAGCTAAGCAACCTAGATGAAATGGATGCATTCCTGGAAAACTATAAACTCCCAAAATTGAACCAGGAAGAAATTGACAACCTGAATAGACCAATATCTAGTAACGAGATTGAAGCAGTAATCAAAAACCTCCCAAAAAAGAGCCCAGTACCTGATGGATTCCCTGGGGAATTCTACCAAACTTTCAAAGAAGAAATAACACCTATTCTCCTGAAGCTGTTTCAAAAAATTGAAGCAGAAGGAAAACTTCCAGACTCTTTCTATGAAGCCAGCTTTACCCTGATCCCCAAACCAGGCAAAGACCCTACCAAAAAGGAGAATTTCAGACCAATATCCCTGATGAATATGGATGCTAAGATTCTCAACAAGATCCTAGCAAACAGGATCCAACAGCACATTAAAAAGATTATCCACCATGACCGGGTGGGATTCATCCCTGAGCTACAAGGATGGTTCAACATTCGCAAATCAATCAATGTGATAGAACAAATTAATAAGAGAAGAGAGAAGAGCCACATGGTCCTCTCAATTGATGCAGAAAAAGCATTTGACAAAATACAGCATCTGTTTCTGATTAAAACGCTTCAAAGTATAGGGATAGATGGAACATTCCTGAACTTCATCAAATCTATCTGTGAAAGACCCACAGCAAATATCATCCTCAATGGGAAAAAGCTTCAGCCTTCCCATTGAGATCAGGAACACGACAAGGATGTCCATTCTTGCCACTGTTGTTCAACATAGTACTAGAAGTCCTAGCAACAGCAATCAGACAACAAAGAGAAATAAAATGTATTCAAATTGGCAATGAAGAAGTCAAACTCTCTCTCTTCACAGATGACATGATTCTTTATATGGAAAACCCAAAAGACTCCACCCCCAAACTACAAAACTCATACAGCAATTCAGTAACGTGGCAGGATACAAAGTCAATGTACAGAAATCAGTGGCTTTCTTATACATTAACAATGAAAATACAGAAAGGGAAATTAGAGAATTGATTCCATTTACTATAGCACCAAGAACCATAAGATACCTGGGAAAAAACCTAACCAAAGAGATAAAGGATCTGCACTTGAGGAACTACAGAACACTCATGAAAGAAATTGAAGAAGACACAAAAAGATGGAAGACCATCTGCACAGCAAAGGAAACAGTCAACAAAACAAAGAGGCAACCCACGGAATGGGAGAAGATATTTGCAAATGACAGTACAGACAAAAGATTGATATCCAGGATCTATAAAGAACTCCTCAAACTCAGCACGCACAAAACAGACAACCATAAAAAAAAATGGGCAGAAGATATGAACAGACACTTCTCCAATGAAGACATACAAATGGCTATCAGACACATGAAAAAATGTTCATCATCACTAGCCATCAGGGAGATTCAAATTAAAACCACATTGAGATACCACCTTACACCAGTTAGAATGGCCAAAATTAGCAAGACAGGAAACAACATGTGTTGGAGAGGATGTGGAGAAAGGGGAACCCTCTTACACTGTTGGTGGGAATGCAAGTTGGTGCAGCCACTTTGGAGAACAGTGTGGAGATTCCTCAAGAAATTAACAATAGAGCTTTCCTATGACCCTGCAATTGCACTACAGGGTATTACCCCAAAGATACAGATGTAGTGAAAAGAAGGGCCATCTGTACCCCTGTGTTTATAGCAGCAATGGCCACGGTCACCAAACTGTGGAAAGAACCAAGATGCCCTTCAATGGATGAATGGATAAGGAAGATGTGGTCCGTATACACTATGGAGTATTATGCCTCCATCAGAAAGGATGAATACACAACTTTTGTAGCAACGAAAGTCCCAGACGGGACTGGAAGAGATTATGCTGAGTGAAATAAGTCAAGCAGAGAGAGTCAACTATCATATGGTTTCACTTATTTGTGGAGCATAACAAATAGCATGGAGGACTGGGGAGATGGAGAGGAGAAGGGAGTTGAAGGAAATTGGAAGGGTAGGTGAACCATGAGAGACTATGGACTCTGAAAAACAATCTTGAGGGTTTTGAAGGGGTGGGGGGTGGGAGGTTGGGGGAACCAGGTGGTGGGTATTAGGGAGGGCACGGATTGCATGGAGCACTGGGTGTGTTGCAAAAACAATGTATACTGTTACACTGAAAAGAAATAAAAATTTTTTTAAAATGTCACCATTTTAAATAGATACTGTAGGGTGTTTTCTGAAATAGATATTTTTAAAGGACATTAATGAATTTTTATTCAGAGAGCATTTGATTTTTAACAACATTGATTTTGATTTTGATTTTTAATTGTGAAATTCCTAATCACATTCAGATTGTTACTTTCTTCTGCAGGTTATCCTCTTTTTACCAGCTTGTATTAAGAAGGGAAATAAGCTGAGGAACATGTAGTGAGAATAATGGGCCCTGGATTCTGCTAGTCTCTTAATAGATATTAAAATAGTGCATATCTCTTCCGTCTGTTTTTAGACTTTGTGGATACTCTATTATATATTTATTGTACTATTATCAAATTAACAACTGTACTCATTGCTTGAAATTTAGAACTACTTTTTCTGAGTGTCTGGTTGAAGAGTAACATACTGAGCACATTATTTGAACACCAGCATGCTTAAAAAAATTTTATCCTACCTCTCCCAGTTTTTTGGATGCCCTATAGTTTTCTGCTCACCTACCCTCTGACTTCATTTTGATAACTTAATAATGGGTAAAGAATGGTACCAAATTGTATTATCATCTCAGATTCATGCTGATTGAAAAATATTAGTTGAGCTGAAGTTTTTATTATTTGTGCTTATTTTGCTTTTATAGGGACTCCTCGGAAATAGAGGACCTCCTGGACCTCCTGGTCTCAAAGGACTTCAGGTATGGAAGGAATAAATATCCAGACAGCAATTGCTTCAGTTCCTATTTTTCCTTATTTACTTTTTGTTTAAAGAAAAACATTGTTTTAATATGGACAGTTCTTGCCACCAAGGATTTCAAGTTACTAACCACTTTATATTGACAGTTATGGAGTGAGATTTGGAATGTTTTCAGGGTTGTGAACTCATTAAGTAATTTATGTCACTGATCTCCATGGAATATCTGAAGAATATGAGCTAGAATCTCACTCATATGTACTAGAATATAGTTACTATTTGTATCTGTTTTATATTTGTGATCTAGTAAATTTTATTTTAATTGAATTGTGAATTGAGCAAAAATGTTTACTGATCAAATAAATGAAATAGAATACATGATACTAAATAGGTCTATGGATGCTGTTCAGATATGGTAACATCAACTTTTTATTTAAAGGTGAAAAGTCAGTATGTTTTAGAAAATATGTCAATACATGTAATAAAAACATTTATTTCTTTTTAATTTTCTTAGAGAATAATATATAAAAGTTCTTTTTTTATGTTTCTCTATTCTCTATCCACTCATACATTTTTTTGATGCTTAGAAGAATGAACAAGATTTTTACATTTTTACGACATTATAACTGGCTTCACCCCAAGAATACTGGACCTGTAAGTTAGTCAAGAAGTAGCTCTAGATACTAACTCCATTGAGTAGGATCCAATATACTGTTGTATATTGTTGAAAACAGAACTAAGACTCAAAACCATATGTATTGAATGAATGAAGTATTAAAATATGCCAAGAGCAAACATGTCCTGTACCAATAGCTTTTTAATATACCAATGTATATTGATTTCCATCTATTAAGAACTTAATTGATTTTCTCTCTGTATGGGAGAGATATTGAGCCCAAGAAAGTAAAGGTAATCCTTAATTTATGATTCCTAATTTTTGTTAGGTTTTCGATGCGCATTTTCCTGGTGACTAGGGATACTGAGCATATTTTCATATGTCTCTTGGCCATCTGTATGTCATTTTTGGAAAAATATCTATTCAGGTCCTCATTTTTAATTGGATTATTTGGGCTTTTGGTGTTGAGTTGTTTAAGTTCTTCATATATTTTAGATACTAAGCCCGTTACAAATATCCTGATTTTGTGATAGATATCCTAATTACTTTCACTCTTATTAATTCTCAACTTTCTATGTATAACTTTTATGATCTACCAATTTAAAAACAAATAGTGCCCTTTAGAGTAGATGTGGAGTTGTTACTCCAAATATTAAAACGTTATGGGATGACAGAGTAAAATACAAGAAAGTTGGGGTGCCTGGGTGGGTTGGTGGGTTAAACATCTGACTTGGGCTCAACTTATGATATCAGGGTCCTGGGATCCAGCCCCACTTCCAACTCCCCACTCAGTGGGGAGTCTGTTTCTCCCTCTGCCCCTACCCCCCATATCCCCACTCTTGCTTGGTCTCTCTCTTTTTTTCTCTCTCTCAAATAAATAAAATCTTTAAGAAAATGAAATACAAGAAAGTCACAGCATTATTTTCATCACATCTCAGTTTCAGATTTCAGAATAAATAGAATAAGGGTTTACCTTTTTAAATACTTATTTCAGGCCATGATATGTTCTGATTTTTTTTTTTTTTAAGGGAGAAGAAGGACCAATTGGACCCTTTGGAGAACTGGGGCCAAGAGTAGGTATCATACAAATACTTTTGAAAAAGTGCTTCTCTTAAAATAACTGTTATGTGAATGTCTTTTAATAGCACCAAATTTTAAGTTGTAATAAAGGACAAAAAACACTATAACCATACAATCCCTCTAAATAATATAAGCCTATAACTGGAATTTCCCAGCAATATTTTAAATGATATGCCTACAGTATATCTGCTTGTTCCTTCAGTAGTTTTATGGTCTTAGTAATTTGTGCTAATTATAAAGTTTCTCAAAAAGTAATAGAAAGTGAAATACTGTAGCCATTCTAGTGATATTCTGGGAACTTCTGTTTTCTAAGCATGCCAGTAAAATTATGGAACCTAAAGAAGATGTATTTTCTGTCAACTTTCTCTTCAGATAATATTGTGTGGTAATACATGAATTACCTATTTCCAAGTTCTGAAAATTAGCTCTTTAAGAATTTGGGCATGCATGACCAAAGAATACATTATTATGAAATAATTAAGGTGTGTGTATCACATTTATTTTAAGAGGGATCATTAGACTCACATGAAATACATCTCATTCTTTTTTCTAGAGAATATCATAACATGCAGATTCTTCAAACATTTTTACATTTAAGGAGACAATAAATCTTTCCTTTGCACCTTTACCTCACTAGTACATATACTACACTATCTCACTGAAAGAAAAAGGAGAATTTTTATTTCATTTTTATGTGAAGTGAGTTATATAACAGAATGATTATTATTAATTTGAGCCCAGGATAATTGACCTCATTTAAAACTTAGTTCTCTAGAAAACAGGAAAACCACAGTTGCCTCTTATCAACTCAGTCTTAATAGGTATTACTATTGTTCTACTGTTGTTTGAAGATAAATTTAAACCTAGTATTCCTCGAAGTATGTCGCATGAATCATTTCTAATCCTGAAAACAACCCTACAGGATATTGTCCACATTTTTAAAATATTAAAATAAGGCCTCACTATTACATGCTCAAACATAACCTTCTCAGGATAAACCCAATATGGCAGAACTTAAACAGGATTGAAAGTGATGACTTCAGCACTGATGCCCTGAACTCCTTGATTTCAAATAGAGTTTAAATGTGCTGATACAGATTCCAGTGAGATTCCTTTCATAATGTGATATAATGTATAACTATTTATTAATATACTGTAATGCTTGAGTATTACATTATTTGAGATAAAAGAAATATTCACACTAAGGCTTTTTATAAAACAATGTGAATTAAGTGTATTATTTTAAAATTCTGTAAATATCATAGACAAATCTAATAATTTAGACTCTTCATTACATTTCTTCACCTATCTCTGATTAGAGAGCAATTGATATTCAGCAATAATAGGATGATTTTTGGTCCTTGTTTTACTTTGTGCTTGGTAGAAAACCACTAGACAATTCCAAGCAAGGCAGAGGTAAAAATTAGAACAATTTTTTTGATAGAAGTACTAAATATAATTTTTAAGTTCCCAAAGTTTTTATATGTAGTCAAAATACAATAAAAGTTGGAGGATTGTTTTGTTTTAGAAAGAAAAATAGGAGTATTTGTTAATGGATAGAAATAATAAAATCCAAATCTATAATACGTGATAGGTATTATAAATTAGTATTCTATTTAGCAATTGCCCCCCCCACACTTTTTTTTTCCTCAGGTTGAATTTGTCACATACATTGATTGAGGCATAGTGATCTTCTTAATATAATTTTGTATATTAGGTATCAGTTGTTTGATAATAGGAATCACATACTATGGATTGATCTACCAAGTGTCTGGGATTTTGATTTCCTCTCCTTCAGTGATCGTATTCTCTACTCTTTAGCACTGCTGGAGTCATAACCTTTACCTTGTCATTGCCAATAATAGTAGCTTCTCCTTATTTTCAGTTTCAGACTTCTTACCCCCAAACATAATCTTCTTTCTTTCTAGTGCATTCTATCTTGTAACCAATCCAATAGTCCCAGTAGGAATTTTAATCCATTGATCCGATTGCCCTTCCATTATTCCTATTTTCCTCAGAGACCTCACATCTCTCTGCATCATGCTTAAAACACTAAATTATCCCTTTGATTGCATTCTGATTCTAGTCCCATACTCATTCACTTTTTAAAAAAGATTTTATTTATTTGAGAGAGCATGTGCATAAGTTTGGGAGGGACAGAGGGAGAAGCAGACTCCTTGCTGAGCAGGGAGCCTGATCCGAGGCTCCATCCTAGAACCCTGAGATCATGACCTGAACTGAAGGCAGACGCTTAACTCCCCAGGCGCCCCTCCATACTCCTTTACTTTTAATTTCCTAATTATTATTTTATACTTTCTCTCTTCTTAACTCCACTCATTTCTCTCTGATTTTCATTCTTAGCCCATTACTTTGCATCCCAGTTCCCTGAGAAATTTAAAGTTTTCAGAGAACTTCTGCAAGTTTCTACTATTGCTTCTATCTACCTATCTATACCATTTACTTGGCCTTCCCTCCTGTTATTGTGAATAAATGGGCCATTTTTCTAGCTAAGTCAAACTTCCACTTGTTTACTGTGTATCTTATCCTTTTGTCTACTGAAAAACATTGACTCAGCTATTTCCCACTTTCATCTGCATCTTAATTTCAGTCTTTGTAATGGATCAATCCTATCAGCAAAGAAAGATGCTGTTATTTTCAGTGAGGTCTTCCTTGGCAATTTTATAAAAAATTTGAACAAAACTCCTGAAACAGTTTATATCTCCCTTCCTTGCTTAATTCTATGTCCTTCACATTTACCACTAACTAACATGCTACATATTTTACTTATTTTATTAAATGGTATCCTCATTAGAATGTAAGCTCTATGAAGGCAGGCATGATTAGTGTATTCCTCAATCCCCAATCCCTAGAACTGTGTAGGGCACATAGTAGACAGTTAAAGACTGTAGAATGAATACTAATGGGTATGCTGAAATACATTTATCAAGTGTTTTATCTCATAGAATAGTCTGAATTTCGTAAATGTTTGGAAATTTCCAAAAATGAAAATCATTAAACATACCTCTTTTTTTTTCCTGTTCTCTTCTAGGGAAAACCAGGTCAAAAGGGTTTTGCAGGTGAACCAGGACCAGAAGGCTTAAAGGTAAAGTAGCTGACTTATTAGGAGTCATAAAGTATAGTTTTCAAAAAGATAAAATTATGGCTTTCATAAAAATATAAAATGAACATCTAAGATTTTGTCAACTTATTAATAGGGAACCAGTGATATGTTAAAACTGACTCAAATAACATTTGAAAAGTTATAAATCTTTATATCTACATCTACATATATATCTTTATATCTATATCTACATCTATATATGTGTGTTTATAAATATCTATAATGTGACTGTGTTTATATCTATATCTTTATTTGGATAGATATGCAGTTTAATAAAGAATTGCTAAATTTGTGGTGAGATATAAAATAAACCACAATTCTGGGTGCTGTCCATTTCACTGGACAGAATTCTACAAGTTAATATTGTAAGTTCACCATCTATCTATATCTCTCTCTATATCTCTATAGAGAGAGATATATATTTTTCTTTTCCCTACCAAGTCTGGGTCTTTTAAGCAATTATATAGTGATTCTAAGTACATTCCCTAGAAAATCACTAGGTGACCTTCACCACTTTATGTCATTGAAAGAATGCAGCATGTACTTTTTTGCCTTGTTTCCAAGTTTTGTGTGACTTTTAAACACCAACAAATATAAGGTAATGTACTGGTTTTATAGGGGCAACACTAAGGTCTAAAGGAAACTAGCTTATAAGAATTGGTGATTTATACAAATTTAAAACTTTAGGAAAAATTGAAAAATTTTATAGCATTATAGCTCAATTTCTTAAAGTTAGAAGTCATCATTTATAGTAAACTATTTCTGTGATCCTAGAATCTAAGAAACAGATGAGCAATATTTTTTGAGGTCAATTAACAAAGGAAGATGAACTAAACTATTTTCTGATGTGTCAGCCTATCTCTCTGTGGCTGCAGTTATCCCGGGGGAATATGTGTAGCTGACTCTCAAGTTATACACAAAAATGGAAACACAGTATTTATAAACAGAAAGCTTAATTCTGCTTTACTGAGATTAATCACTATATTGCCAGATAGCTCTAAACAAACCCACCTGTGAGCTACCATCCAGTCAAACTTGCCAGAAACTGAATCTCAGTCATAGTAACATCCTGCCTCCTTTCTAGAATCACCCAAGCTTTTAGATTTGTTCCCCAGAAGATGAAAAGTTCTTTACTGTTCAGCTCCTCATATTTGTCCCTGAAATTTTAGTCTTGGTGTATCACATAGCTGTTCACTAGAACTGGTGTTCCCTTGGGGGAACCTGGCATTCCTGGGGGGAGCACTTGGGAGTTGGTTACACCTTTTACAGAACCCTAGGATCTCTCTTCTCTTCCTAGGCCTGGGGAAATATTCCTCTCTCTCTTGTTGCCCTCAAAGACCAACTCACCTCCTACCTTCAGCTCTCTGAAAACTAAAGCAGGAATGCAGGTAATCTGCAAGCAAACTCTTGCTTTCTGCCTGTTAACCCAAACCTCCCCTAAGACTATAAACTTCAAAACAGTCCATCTCCCTTGGAATTTGAAAGGAGTGTTGGGAAAGGAGGGGGAAATGCAAGAAAATTAATAATCTATATATCATTCTGACCCCAGATTTTCTAAAAAAAAAAAACTATCTAGTGAATTGTCAAAAACTAGGATTTATAAACTACTACAATGCTTCATTCTTTACTGTATATCTAAGTGCCTACAGAAATTGAAATGAAAATTAGTGTAGTCTTTGAAAGTTCATTTCAAATTGATTAGTCATATGAGTATTAGGTTTCAGTACTTAAAATCAGCTCTAGCCAATAGAGTATATAATATGAATCACAGATTTGAGCCACAATAAAGAAGTGAAAAAAGACAAAGATCAATTTTAGTAATTTATTTTATTTAACTCCAAATAAGAAAATATTATCATTTCAACGTGTGATCAATATTAAAATTATTAATGAGATATTTTATATTCTTTTTGCTACAAAGTCTTGGAAATCTAGTGGGGATTTTATACTTACATCACATTTCAGTTCACACTAGCCAATTTCAAATGCTCAGTAGCTATCTCTATATTTTTAGTGACTCTAATATTGTTCAGCTTAACATTTTACTACTCTATTCCGCGATATAATTACTAATTTTTAAATGGCAATTGATGGTTTAATTTCCTATTTCTATAAATAAAACATATATTCTTGTCAGATTAACTATGCGTGGTACCCTGAACTTAATCTTCTACCTTTCATTAATCTACGCCTTTGTTCGGCCTTCCCTCATGCCGTCCCTCAACACCAAAAATGGACCTTTCTCATCACCAGTGAAATATCACCTATTCTTCAGAGCCCAACTCAAATATAGTTTCATAATCCATTACTTGAAATCATTGATGTTTGGATTTTCAAAAGATAATATGGTGAATATATTATATTTTACTTAACACTGCCAGCAGGCTATGGGACAGCCCACCATAATTAGAAATATTAATATTTCTGTGGTAAAGTATAAGGGTGTTCAGGTTAATTAAAATAAACAAGACTATAAATAGCCTCACTCAGGTCAGATAAAGCATTGCTGTCAAATAAAATCAGGTTAGGCCAAGTTTGCTACCAAACAAGTTTTGAAAAACTTTGAGTTTTCAGAATGTTCTGGACTAGTGAGGGTGGTCAAGGTTATGCACATACATTACCTCCCCAGTGAAGCCATCTCTAGCTGTACCAGCCCACAGCACACGTGCTCCTCTGAACTCCCTCGCCTCTTAATTGTGGTGGGTATTCTGCTCTGTTCAGTGTTATGAGATCTTTTCTCCTGAAACAGAGCATTCTGTGGATGAAGGCTTTATTTTTATTCTTCTTAATACATTCCACAACACCTACCACTCTGCTTTTTACAGAGTGCACCTCAATAAATATTTCGTTTTAAAAAATTTCACTTGCAAAAGTGTTTTAAAAGTGATTAAAAGTCATAAATAGAAGAGTGTCACTTAAGAATATAGCAGAAAGACTATGTTCCACAGAAATGCTGTAACAGAGTTTTGGATAACTGAGGTTTTCTTTGCCCTTTTTTTTTTTTTTTTTAATTTGACTAATTACAGTAAATGAAAATGGAAACAATGTCGTGAGTGATCTTGTTTGAAAATAATCATTTTTACAGCTTTATATTATTTATTAACAGGGAGAAGTAGGAGATCAAGGAAACATTGGAAAGATTGGTGAAACAGTAAGCTTATTTTATGCTCTTTTATTTTTATCATCATCTGTAAGCCTCTTTAGGAGTCATGTTAACCATCATCTGTGCTTAATAAAATTCACAATAAAAAATTCTTAGCTCCTACAAATTTAAAGTTACTTGTGATGTGACAAATCTACTGTATGGGAGAAATGAAGGGAAATAGAGTTATTGATATTTTTGTCTAATATAAATTATATTTGTAATACCAGGAGCATTCTTGTTTCTAATATTTGGTCTTTAATTTTAGTTCTGACAATTTCATTCTAAATTTGATCTTGAGATTTTTCATTGTTAAAAAGCTATAACTTACCAAGCCATAAAATAGTTAGTGAGCTTGAAAATATTTTTCTTTAGATTTGAAAGATCAAGCTAAGAGGTGAAGTATTAGAAAACATAATTTCTTTCCTCAAAAAAAGTTTGACTTGTTTAAGTTTATATTTCTGTGCAAGTAGGAGGCTTTGTGTTGTAGTTGAGTCAGACATGTTAGAAGTAATTTTATTTTCTGTGCTGGGGAAAACCACCTAAAATATTTTCTAACAAATGAACCCACATAGCATATATAAAGTGGTGAATTCCATTGATAAAGGCAAGTGAATTTATTTATAAAGTGCGCTGGGTTATCACAAAGCAAGTGGTACCCTTTAATAGGTTAAATCTACAAATTCTATTCCTTCTAACCTATCTTATAACTTAAATAAAAATAAACTTTTCTTAAAAATTGTTTGCAAAATTAAGTAATCAAAGAATTGTTTTTCCTGGTCTTGTGATAAAACAGCAATACATTTCTGATATTCTTATTTTTTGTCATTAATTCTTAATAAAAGTAAGGAGAGAATCCACTTAGCCTTAAAAGTCCATTGTCATATCAATTAATCCTTAATAACTAGAAGGAGAATTTTTTGTTGTTTTTACCGAGAAGGGTAATTCCAGTGGAACATTTACATCAATTAGATTATTTAAGAATTCTTCTCAAATATAATTGTAACTCATATTTTTCTGAGATCATTCAAAGAGATTAAATTCTGCCATTTCTGAGTGACAAACTGCTGAGAAATATATACAAACTAGAATTAATAGCCAGAGTTAAAATATCAGTCTTCTTTTCTTTTCTCTTTTTTTTTTTTTTAAAGATTTATTTATTTATTTATTTATTTATTTGAATGAGAATGAGGAAGACGTGAGTGGGAGGGACAGAGAGAATGGGAAAGAGAATCTGAAGCCGATTTAGTGCTGAACCCAGAGCCTGGTGTGAGGCTTGATCTCACAATTCTGAGATCAGAACCTGAGCTGAAACCAAGAGTCGGACACTTAACTGACTGTGCCTCCCAGGCACCCCAAGAGCATTTTTTCTTAACATAACCTCATATGTTAAACTTCTAAGTGTTATTTACTTAGCAATATTGGACTGGTTCCACACAGTATAAGAGCCCAGTGTCTAAGGTGGAAATGGACTGTGTTGGCAGATAGTGGATTTCTGTTATTAGAGGGAAATGAACATTTATTGAGCATTTATTTGTTATGTGCCAGGTATAATACAAAGTGATGTTTAATACTGTGGCATTGCATTTAATTCTCAAACAATTTTCAAAGACACATTTTGTTATTCCAGTTTTTGAAATGAGGAAATTGAAACACAGTAAGTAACCTGTTCAAAGTTACACAGCTAATAAATTCTGGAATTGAGATTTTAAACCTAAGATCTAAACTCAAAATCTAAATCTCAAAATCCAAAGCATCATACCCCACCTTTATTGAGGTATAACTGACAAAGTTATAAGATGTTTAAAGTGTATGTGATGATTTAAGGATCCCCCACCATCAAGTCATTTAATATAGCTGAGGATGTTTACTGTTAACTAGCAGCCACTTGGACTACAAGTTGTAGAGAGATTTCAGGCATCAAATATATTATCAAACAAGAGGGCCTTTTCATCTTTGAGGTTCCATCTTTCTCATTCAGGATGGGAGACTTAAAGAAACTTCAGTGACTATATTGAGTTAATTTAAAATATAAAAAATGCCTAAAGAATATTTTATTTACTATTATTTTATTATTATATTTTTATTTCATGTTATTAATTTCAAAATCTTAGATATTTAGTTCATCTAATCTAGAGTTCTCTTAAAACAAAACTCATAAGAGATATAGGAAGGTATGATCACACTTCCTGACATCAGCCTTATAATTTGAGAATATTTAAGATTAGTTGTATTTGCATAGCTAGTTTTTACTTTTCCCAATCTTTTTGTACATCTTTTAATTGCCTTTACCGGACCTCCTCCAGTTTTGTGTCTTTCTAGATCTATACAAATTAGAACCCAGTTTGTGATACAGCATGCCAAGCACAGTGGCCCAATCTATATTTCATGTCTATATACTTTTTACATTCATTTTCTGCAGCAAGTAAATAATTTCTGTAAATGTGCCCTAAGAAGTCTGTAATTCCAAATGATGCCCCTCATCTTCTGCACTCTAGCATACTATTTTTTTATGAACAAATCTGGAATTATCTCACCTTAATAGCCAGTCCTCTTTGTCTTTAACTCTCTAGGCTGAAATATTTGAAGAGATATACAAGAGAAAAGAATTTAATTTTTTAGTATAGATCAAGAGATCAGAACTAGGATCGTGGATAGACATTGTAAGGGAATAGCTTTCTTTGCAGGCAAAAATATTTTAGTAGAATTTCTAACACTCAGACTCTCCCATGGAGTGATTCAACACCTCATTCTTAGAAGGTTTGGATGATTTTCTTCAATCATTTATTCAGCAGAAATTATATTATATTCATATGATCCTTCATAAAATGTATAGTTTGTTGGAGGTTTGACAAATTTTAAATAAATCACTGCATAAAGAAATACATAGTTATAAGCTGTGATATATTCTATAAAGGAAAAGTTTAAAGGACTGTGACAAAGTTTCCAAATTTAGATCAGAAAATGAGAGGTCTGTTTTGAGGAAATGACGTACGAGTTATAACCATAAGGCATGGTATGATCTGCCTAGGGAAGAGTAGGGAGAAAGAGCATTCCTAGAATATGCAGTATAGCAGACTTAATACCTTTGGACTTATCTTGCTTCAGAGAAATCACTTAATTTCTCTGAATATTTCTCTAAATATCCTCTAAATAAGTATTTCTCAATAGTAAAAGGATAAAAATAATAACTATTTCATGGAGTTTCTTGTGAGGATTAGACATGGTAATGTCCTTAAAGCACTTATCACAGAGCCAATCATGTAGTTAAAAACTTGAGAAATGTTAGCTATAATGGTGGTAGTGGTGGTTATTGTTATATGGAAAAGCATTTGGCTGTCTTAGGAACTGAAAGAAAGCCAGTGTGGATAGACCTTGGTGAGCCAAGGGAAAAGCAAAATGAGGGGCTATTAGTAAAGGAGGCAGGAGCCAATTCTTTTGGGGCCATGTTTATTGCTTTGGACTTGATTTTGAATTAGATGGAAAATCACTGAAGTATTCTATGTAAGCCAATGGCAGGATTTAATTTGTGTTTCACAGTCATGCTGGTGGCAATGAATTGGTAAGTTGGAACATGGTTAAGAGGAGCAGAGTAGAAGAGGGTAACCAGTTAGAATGCTATTGTGGTAGCCTAAATGAGAAAGAAAGTTGACTTGGGCCAGGGCGATGGCAGTGGATATGAGAAGTGGATGCATATGAGATATATTTGAGGAGATAATTTGCACACAGGCTGCAAAAAAAAGGGAAGGATCCTCATCAGTCCCTAGCATATAGTAGGCCTTTGATTAACTATTTATGATTGATGAGGCATATTCGGGAAGCATAAGGAATTAGTATATATGATGTCTAAGGATAATTCCAATTCTAAGAATCTAGGAAGCTTTTCTAAGAATTTAAATGTTTTTAGTCTTCCTCTCACCTGCCAATTTGGCTTCTTTTTTTCTGGCTCTCCTCCAGTTTGATTATGTCCTCCTGCTGTTATAGCAAACAGAACTAGACTAAATATTTTAGAGGCAACGGTTCCACAACCTTCTTCATGAAGGGGATAATAACTTCTATTTCCTTTATTCCTGAGATAATCAAAACCATGTAGGCCTTTTCCTGTAGAAAAACAAACAAAACAAAACAAAAACAAAAATAGAAAACCTGGGATGTCTTTGGAAAACGATTGGCAGTGACCCCCAGGATTCTTTTCTGGTTTGTTACTTTAAATATAAAATTTGGAATACTTTTTCATAAAGTGACTACATGAAGTTTCAGTTGCAACTTTTCTACTTGAAGGTATTATTAAGAGTGTCCTATAGTCTGGCATATTGATTTTCCTCCTAAAGTAGAACTCAACTACTTGATTTTACATCATTTATACCTTAATTTATCAATTTAGCATAATTTCATAAGCCATCTACTGTGTCCTCTCTGTTTTTCTGCCTGCCCTCTGGTGTGCTAGTGTATAGTAAATGACCGAGGAGCAGAAAGGAAGAGGAAGAGGAAAGGCCATGGATAATCCTCAAAACCAGGTATTCCACTTCTCATTACAAAACTTTAGAATCATAGAGCTTCCAATGGCTGATTCTAAGTTGGTTTATAACCAGTTCCTTCAAGAGCAAATAGAGGTGTGGAGTCAGAGGAGGAAATGAAAGGAAGGAAATCTATTTATTGGAGATTATCTCATTTAATCTTGAAACAACCCTAGTAAGATAAAGCTTATTGACATTTAGGGAGTGAGGAAATTGAAATTTATTGAAGTGTTCAAATTCATACAGTTAGTAAGCAGTGGATGTGGGTTTCATATCTGAATTATCTATTTCCCGTTCCAAGCTTTTTTTAGCTACATCAAAAATTACTTATCCTATCTTTATTTTCTATAAGTTGGCCTATTATCTTGTTCTCTCTTTTTATTTTATATTTTATTTTATCTGTGTTGTTAACAGTGTTATGTTAGTGTCAGGTATACAATATAGTGATTCAGCAGTTCCATGTATTACTCAGTGCTCATCAAGATAAGTGTACTTCTAATCCCTTTCACTTATTTCACCCATCTCCCACTGACCTCCCCTCTGGTAGCCTTTGATTGTTCTCTATTGTTGAGTCTGTCACTGGTTTGTCTCTTTTTTCCCCTTTGTTCATTTTTTTTTTCTTAAGTAGCACATATGAATGAAGTCATATGGTTTTAGCCTTTGTCTGACTGACTTATTTTGCTAGCATGATACTCTCTAACTCCATCCATGTTGTTGCAAATGATAAGATTTCATTCTTTTTTATGGCTGAGTAATATTCCATTGCAGATATATACTACCTCTTCTTTATACATTCATCTATCAGTAGACATAAGGACAGCTTCCATAATTTGGCTGTTGTAATTGATGGGGCAGTAAACATAGGGTGCATATATCCTTTTGAGTTAGTGTTTTTGTATTCTTTGGAAATACCTCATAGTGTGATCACTGGATTGTAGGATAGTTCTATCTTTACTTTTTTGAGGAACCTCCATACTGTCTTCCACAGTAGCTGTACTAGATTGCAATCTCACCAGCAGTGCATGAAGATTCCTTTCTCTCCACATCCTCACCAACACTTGTTTCTTGTGTTTTGAATTTAACCATTCTGACAGGTGTGAGGTAATATCTCTTTCTGGTTTTAATTTGCATTTCTCTGATGGTGAGTGCTGTTGAGCATCTTTTCATGTGTCTTTTGGCCATCTGGTTGTCTTCTTTGGAGAAATGTCTGTTCATGACTTCTACCCATTTTAAAATTTGACTATTTGGGGTTTTGGTGTTGAGTTGTATAATTATATATTTTTGGATACTAACCCTTTATTGGATATGTCATTTGCAAATATCTTCTTCCATTCAGTAGGTTGTTGTTTAGATTTGTTGATTATTTCCTTTGCTGTGCAGAAGCTTTTTGTATTTATGTAGCCCAATAGTTTATGTTTGCTTTTATTACCCTTGCCTCAGGAGACATTTCTAGAAAAAATTCTCTACTGCTGATATCTGAGAAATTACTGCCTGTGTTCTCTTCTAAGATGTTTATGTTTTCAGGCCTCACATTTAGGTCTTTAATCCATTTTGAGTTTGTTTTTGTGTATGGTGTAAGAAAGTTGTTCAGTTTCATTCTTTTTCAAGAACCTGTCCAGTTTTCTCAACACCATTTGTTGAAGGGACTGTCTTTTTCATATTACATGTTCTTGCCTCCTTTGTCAAAGATTAATTGACTACATAGTTATAGGTTTATTTCTGGGTTTTTTAGTCTGTCCTATTGATCTATGTGTCTGTTATTATGCTAGTTATTATGCTACTGTACCATACTGTTTTGATTACTACAGATTTGTAAGACAACTTGAAGTCCAGAATTGTGATCTCTCCAGTTCCGTTTTTGTTTCTTAAGACTGCTTTGGCTCTTTGGAGTCTTTTGTGGATCCATACAAATTTTAGGATTGTTTGGTTTAGTTCTGTGAAAAATACTGTTGGTATTTTGATAGGGGTTGTTTTAAATGATTGCTTTTGCTTAGTATAGACATTTTAACAATATTTGTTCTTCCAATCCATGAACATGGAACATCTTTCCATTTGTTTGTGTTGTCTTCAATTTTTTCATCAGTGTTTCATAGTTCTTAGAGTACAGATCTTTCACCTCTTCGATTAAGTTTATTCCTAGCTATTTTATTATTTTTGGTATAATTGTAAATGAGATTGCTTCTTAATTTTTCCTTCTGCTGCTTCATTATTAGTGTATAGAAATGCAGTGAATTTCTGTATGTTGATTTTGTGTCCTGCAACCTTACCAAATTCATTTATCAGTTCTACTAATTTTTTGGTGGAGTCATTCTGGTTTTCTATACATATAGTATAATGTCATTTCCAAATAGTGAAAGTTTTATTTCTTCCTTACCAATTTGGATGTCTTTTGTTCCTTTTTTTGTCTGATTTCTATGGCTGGGACTTCCAATAATACATTGAATAACAATGGTAAGAGTGAACATCCTTGTCTTATTTCTGACCTTAGGGAAAAAAAGCTCTCAGTTTTTCCTCATCGAGTTTGATGTTAGCTGTGGGTTGTTCATATAAGGTCTTATTATGTTGAGGTATTGTCCCTCTAAACCTACTTTGTTAAAGGTTTTTATCATGAATGGATATTGTACTTTGTGAAATGTTTTTTCTGCATCTTCTGAAATGATCATATACTTCTGCTCTTTTCTCTTCTTGATGTGATGTATCACATTGATTGATTTGTGAATACTGAATGACCATTGCAACCTGGGAATAAATCCTACTTGATAATGGTGAATGATTTTTATAATGTATTGTTGAGTTCAGTTTGCCTAAGATTTTGCTGAGGATTTTTGCATCAATGTTCATCAGAGTTATTGGCCTATAGTTCTCTTTTTTGGTAGTGTCTTTATATGCTTTTGGTATCAGGGATGCTGGTCTCATAGAATGAATTTGAAGTTTTTTTTCCTCTTGTATTCTTTGGAGAAATTCGAGAACAGGTATTAGCTTTGCTTAAATGTTTAATGAAATTCATCTGTGAAGCCATCTGGTACTAGACTTTTGTTTGTTGGAAGTGTTTTGATTACTAATTCAATTTAATTGCTGATAATCAGTCTGTTCAAATTTGCTATTTCTGCTTCAGTTTTGGTAGGTCATATGTTTCTATGAATTTTTCCATCTCTTCCAGGTTGTCCAATTTTTTGGCATATAATTTTTCATAATGTTCTGTTACAATCCTTCGTATTTCTGTGGTTTGCTTATTATTTCTTCTCTTTCATTCTGATTTTATTTGACTCCTCTCTTTCTCTTTTGTGTGTGTGTGAGTCTGATTAAAGTTTTATCAATTTTCTTAATCTTTTCAAAGAACCAGCTCTTGTTTTCATTGATCTGTTTTATTGTTTTTTTAGTTCCTGTATCATTTATTTCTGCTCTGAGCTTTATTATTTCCTACCTTCTGCTGGTTTAGGGTTTTATTTGTTCTTTTTGTGGCTCTTTAGGGGTAAGTTTAGGTTGTTTATTTGAGATGCTTTTTGCTCCTTGAGTAGGCCTGTATAAACTTCCCTCTTAGAACGGCTTTTAGAGTATCTCAAAGATTTTGGACCATTGTGTTTTCATTTTCATTTTTCTCCATGTAATTTTTGATTTCTCCAGTTTTTTTGGTTGACTCATTCTTTGAGCATATTCTTTAAGCTCCATATATTTAGGCTCTTTCCAGACTTTTTCTAGAAAGAAGTTCTAGTTTCATAGCATTGGGGTCAGAAAAGATGCATGGTATGACTTCAATCTTTTTGAATTTGTTGAGACTTGTTTTATGGCCTAATATATGATCTATTCTGGAAAATGTTCTCTGTGTGATCTTGAAAAGAATGTGTATTCTGTTGTTTTAGAATGGGAATGTTCTGACTCTATCTGTTAAATTGATCTGGTCTGGTGTGTGATTATCTTTCCTTCACCTCAGGGCAGTAGTCACTTTGAAGTGGTCCTGGCCCCTGAGGGAGCTATTTGCGTGCTGCCAGGCTTGTAGCACTACTTTGGACAGGCTTGTGAGTGTATTGCAGGGAATTGCTGCCGCTGCTGGGACCAACCAGGCTGGTGTGGGGCACACAGTTTTAGCATGGTGTCCTCCAGTCTGCTTGCAAAATGAGACCTGCTGCTGCAGTTGCTGGGACTGGGACTGACCTGGGTTGATCCACAAAGTGGAGACATGGTGTTGGCAAGGTTTGTGCTGGTCTTCTAGGGGAAGGGAACTGCTGCTGGGATACTTGGGCAAGGGTGACTGAAAAGGCAGATCCGCTGAAGCCCCACCTGCTGAAGGGATGGGGCTTGGTGTAAGCTATTAGGTAGTAAATTTTGGCACTGTGCTGATTCCCACAGGTGGTTGTATGTTTATGCTGGGGGTGGGGGATGGGGGATGGAGACAGTGCCTGCCAGCTCCTTTGTTTCTAGATGGTCTTCCTGTGATCCCTGTCCTTAGACGCTCTCCAAAATGCGTAAACTACTCTCCTGCTTACATGTCCCAAGGCATCTTTCAAACTGCTGCTTCAGTGCTATACCTGTGGGGGCTGTTTGTCCTGTGATCTCTTTAAGGATGGGATTTAGTTTCCCCTTACCCTCTGGGCTCTCCCAAAGCTGAGCCTGCCAATTTTTAGAATTCTAGGTTTTAAAACCGGCTAGTTATAAGAACTCATAAGATTTGGTCCCTCTCACTTTCAAAGCCAAAGTTTATGGGGATTCATCTTCATGCAGGCTCCCTTGTGTGACAGTCTTTTCACCACCAACCCCCATGCCTCCAGCTCCCTCCCCTACTCCATGGACTGCCAGTTTTTTGTACCCCATTGTTGGGGACACTTTTGCCTTTTGTACCCTCTCTGATGTGGCCTCTTCTTTACCTTTAGTTGTGGAGTTTGATCTGCCAGTCTTCGGGTCATTTTCCAGGTTATTTACAATATGAGTGCTACCTAATTGTATACGTGGAAGAGATGAGTTTAGGATCCTCTAACTCTGCTGTCTTCCCATCCTACTCTAGTTGTCTTGTCTTTTAAATGGAAACTTGGGAATCAATAGATTCAGAAATGAGCAAAATAAAATTTTACTTCATAATCTCTTAGGTCAAGCTGACAACTAAATTTTAAAATATTGTCAAATGTTATTAATTTCTGAGAATTATTAAAACATAATTTAATATATTTACAGTGGAATCAGGAAAGATTTTGAAAGATCTGGAAGAAAATATTTAAGAAGTGCTCTCGAAAAACTTCATTTAATACAGTGATGAGTTTTGTTGCTCTCTGGTATTACCATAAAATTATTATCAAACTTCATACAAGTTTATTTTATTTAGTAACTTCCATTTCTTCTTTCATTAAAAGGAGTATGCTACTTTAGATGGACTTACCTAAATTGTAAAAAATGACTCATATTTTCTTGAGGAAAAGCCCCAGAAGAAAGTAAAACTCTATCAAACTGACCTTATAGGGTCTCTGTAGTCTCAGTGCTTTATCTTAAAAATGTCATCTATCCCTTCCTGTTTCCAAGCTGCACACAGCGTACCTGTGGGAGAGCTACAAAGCTGTTGTATGTCTCCTACATGGCAGGGAGAGGTAATTTTTCTCAGAATGGAAAGTTACACAAAATTTATATCTACCATACATACAATCATGAAAAGGATATTTACCTGAATATAATAAAAATACGTACTATTTATTGAAAATCTGTGACATTTCAGATACTTTGTATATATTATATCATTTAATCCTCACACAGGCTCTAGGAAATAGAAATCACTTCTCTTTTGTACAAAAGAAAACATGTTTCAGAGAAGTTAAGAAATTTAGCACACTGCTTCCTCTTAACAATGAGAGGAAGATTCCCAATTGTTTTTCTAATGAATACATATCATCCTGTTGTTACTATATAAAGTTAGAAATTATGGGGTCCCAAATACCACATTATCCTTTGAGGAAGAGTCTCAAAAACATAGATATACCGAAATTATTATGTTTCAGGATCATATATTTGACGTTTATCATCTTTGAACTGTGTAAATAGCAACACTTACTGGATTAAGAAGCCACAGCAAATTAATTTCATAGTAGTATTAAGTTCACTAAGCTGTAGAAAATTAGAAAGAAAAAAAAGAAAATTAGAAAATATAAATCAGTGAAATCAAAAGGGAATACACACAAAGTGTGTGAACATACCAGTGGATATGAACAGAGAAGGTATATGACATTACAATTCTAGGCAAATTGAAGAGAAGTGAGTTAAAGACAGTTCAAAACCTAGCATTCTCTGAAAACCAGGTACAGGTAACTCCGAGGTGAGCTATTACTTCATAAATGAGATGCCAGTAGTGTTTTTTTTAAAGATTTATTTATTTATTTTAGAGAGAATGTAGAGTGGGGTGTGTGTGCGGCAGATTGAGACAGAGGAAGAGAGAGAGAATCCCAAACAGACTTCATGCTGAGTGCAGAACCTGACGTGGGACTTGACCTCACAGCCCTGAGATCATGATCTGAGCTGAAATCAGAAGTTCGACACTTAACTGACTGAGCCATCCAGCCCCCCTGAGATCAATAGTTTTTTAATCACAAATACAGGAGATTTTTCTAAGAGAATGGAGTCAGCAAATTTCTAGGAAAAGTTTAAATGTTTATAAAGCTGGAAGGATTTCTGAATCCTTTGGCCTATAAAATACACCATTTTTTTCAACATTTATGACATCTCTTTGTAAAAAGAAAAATAAATTAGTAGGAAAATAACAAATACTCTATTAAATGTGGTCCTACAGAACATTTTCCTGGAGCTATGAAAGTCGAAGTATATGGGAAAATGAAGATTATAGAAATCTGTTCATGTCGCAAACGCCAGTATCCTAGAGGTAGACCAAGATTAAAGCATATATAAGTGGTTATTAAAGGGGAAACTAACAAAAATGAAAAAAATTCACATGATAATAAAATAAAAGTAAAGTCAAAATTTCTATCTGTGGGGAAAATTAATGATACACAGAATACTGTGCTATAAGCTAAAAACACAGAAGTTCTTGAAAGCCCATCATATCTTAGAAATATAAAGGTTTATATACTTTATATTAAGTATATATATATATATATATAGAGAGAGAGAGAGAGAGAGAAAGAGAGAGAGAGAGTCCTTACTAAATATACCTTTAGTGACAGGTAAAAAGTAAAATATTCTGGGACAAGATCCAACATTTATGGAGTAACATAGGGAACAAGGTATTTATCATATACATCATATTAAAGAGTAATAAACAAGAGAATCCTTCTTACTCTAATGAAGTTTCCAGATTACCCAAATGAAATAGCAATACACTGCTTCAAAGTAATCAAATAGAAGAGAGATGAAAATGGAAGTTTGTGCTTCCAAACACAAACAATAACATTAGTCCTTTTCACATGTAAGCATTTAGCCTTGCTACTGCCTGGGGGGCTGTTAGCATTCTGACTAAGAAAACATAAACTTGATCACTTTATGTATTTTAGTATTGATTTTAAAAAATAATAATTTTTAAAGTATTTTATTTATTTGGCAGAGATAGCACAAGCAGGGAGAATGGCAGGCAGGCAGAGAAGCAGATACCCTCACTGAGCAGAGAGCCTGATATGGGGCTCCATCCCAGGACCCTGGGATCATGATCTGAGTTGAACACAGAGTGACCCAGGCACCCTAGAAGATAGTCTTTAAAAAAAAAAAAATAGTAAAAATTATTTTCATGCCTATCATAAGGATATATATGTTGATAACAAACCCCTGGCTTTATTTGGCTAAAAACATGTTACTGTTTTCTCAATTGGATATAACTACAATGTGGTAATCACAGTTTTTGAGGAAATGGCAGCTCTAAATTTCTATATAGAAGGGGTGTGGGGCAGCACTTTGGTTGGGAGGGAGTGCTAAAGGACTTCCCTTGAAGCTATGTTTGCATAAAAGCTGCACTATCTAGGGGGACCTAGGTGGTTCAGTCAGTTAAGCATCTGCCTTGGCCTCAGGTCATGATCCTGGGGTCCTGCGATTCACCCAGCCATTGGGGGAGTCCCCACTCAGTATGGAGTCTGCTACTCCCTTCCCCCTGCTTGTGCTATCTCTCTCTGTGTGTCAAATAAATAAAATCTTTTTTAAAAAATATATTCTTTTCATTTATTAGGAGTGCACTATTTTATTTTATTTAGATATTACACTTCAATAAATATAGACTTCTAATAATGTGTTTATGTTCAGAATTTATAAGATAGAGAATACATTTCTTATTCGTGTCAAAGAATGGACAGAACTGATAGAAATAAGGGTAGGAACCAGGGTAAAGGGGTTGCCCTGGGCTACCTGTAGGCACTGCGGCTCTGACAGAAGCCAAAGGCAGTTTTGAATCTGAGAAAGGCTAGTGAAAAAATTTTATGGTTCTGATCTTTAAAAAAAAATGCATAAGGTCTACATTAACAATGCAAACTTTTCTGTAAAAGGCCAGATATTACATATTTTAGACTTTCAGGCCATATCATCTCTATTACAACTACACAACTCCCTCTGAAGTTGCATTACAAAAACTCTCCTAGACAATATGGAAATGAATGACTCTGGCTGTGTTCCCAATAAAATTTTATTTACAGAAATAGTGGAAAAGGGGCACCTACTGGCTCAGTCAGTTAAGCGTTTGCCTTCGACTCAGGTCATGATCCCAGGACCCTGGGATCAGTGCTAGTTGGGTTCCCTGCTCAGCAGGGAGTCTTCTCCCCACTCCCTCTACCTTTCCACCCCCATCCCCGTGTGTGCTCTCTCTCTCTCTCTCAAATAAATAAATATTTTAAAAAACAGTAAAAAAAAAAAAAAAAAAGAAAGAAAGAAATAACAGGCAGAATTTGGCTTACAGACTCTAGTTTGCCTTTACTTTCACAGAAAGTTATACTTTATTTAGGATATACCAGTCTTTATTAAATGAATCTGCCATATGCATTTCTGCTTCATTACTCTTTTATTATTGATATAAAAGCACTAAATGTGAATGTGATTTCTTCAAATCAAAAAGCAGACTAAACTAGCAGATGTGTTGTGTTGCTACCATGCACTGATTTTGTGTACTAAGTGCTAACATAGTGAATGAATTTGCATTTATATGTAGACCATATGTACATCCAAAGTACTCTAGTGTAATTCATCTTTTTCTATTCTCCTCAAGAAACACTTAAGAATCTTATCAGGAAGTATTTCCCAGGAACAAAGAAATCTGCTTTTTATGTGCCCAAGTTCATTGGCAACATTTTTTTGAACATTATACATGTATTTTTGAAGTTCTGTTCTGAGTCAAAGGATTTCCATATATTAAGTTTTAGTGAGTTTTTCTTTCATTTCTTTGGGAAAAGTTCTAAGGAATGTCATTAGACTTGTATTTCCCATTAGGTTGAGATATTTCACATTTGCATTCTATCTTCTGTTTATGAAACATCTCTTTTTTTTTTCATCAATTCAACAAAACAGCCTGAGGGGGAACATCACAGCATTTTTGTTCAAAAAGATACATGTTTAATACTCTTCTTTTGACCATAGCAAAAATAATTAAGTGAAATCATGATTTTATTTTAACCATAAACACAGCCAACTTTGTGTCTTATAGAAAACTTTTCATAACTATATAACCTTTCTGTATCTTCAGTTCCAGATGGAAAGATCATAGCTGCTGAGATAGTAGTCTTACACGCTCAGTTTTGTGAGGGTTGGTTGTTTTTTTTTTTTTCTGATTAATGAGTTTTGAAAAAATTCTCTGTCAAAATCTATGTTTCTTTGCTGTGTTGATTACATCATTAGCAATAAAATCAATTTCGTCACTGAACTCTGGAAAGACCTAGATGATACAAGCTCCTCCAAAAATGCTCCGGGGGTGGGACATAATAGGTTTTAAGGGGGAAGTGAGTCTGTAGAAGCCTTAAGAATATAGATCACAAGAATTTTTCAACCTCATTGTTAAGACCTCCTACAATATATCCTTCATCTATCCTTATAGTTGTTATTTCTCACACTTCCCAGTTTACTAGACCAAACTGGGCATTCAGTGTTCCTTAAAAGGAACCATCTTATTTTTACCTTTGTTCAGATTGTTTCTGTCACCTCTAAAGGGCTTCATTTTCCCACTTCCATTGTCTGCCTAACATCAACTCTCAACACCCCTCTCAAATCATCTGCTCTATCATGAAATCTTTTCTGGTATCCCCACCCAAAGTTAGATTCAGTACTTTTCTTTGTTAAACCTTTCAGTGCTTTATCTACGTTATCATGGTCCTTAGCTTATTTTGCTTTATATCACAGTTACTTTTTTATGTGAATTATCTATATAGAAAATTGCTTCCCACAGCAATGAACACATGCCTAATACATTTTACATTGGCAATAGTATATGTTTTACATGATAGAATAAATTAATTTCATTTACATGAGTTTTAGATGAAATTTACATG
Source organism: Lontra canadensis (assembly GCF_010015895.1). Classification (NCBI taxonomy): domain Eukaryota; kingdom Metazoa; phylum Chordata; class Mammalia; order Carnivora; family Mustelidae; genus Lontra; species Lontra canadensis. Next base: position 130,104 of record NW_022631027.1, on the reverse strand, counting down.
AAATAATTTAAGAAGCAAGGTAATTTATTTGCTACTGGCTGCATCTTAAGAGCACACACTTTTGTGTGCTTGAGCAAAGTCTGAAAGTATGACATATTCTTGTGAGACAGTCTGAATAAGGAAGGACATTTCAATGGGAACAGCAGCATGAGAATAAAATATATGGAGGCATGAAATATCTGCGGTGTTTGCAAAACTATATTATAAACAGTTCAGAGTGGCTGGAGGGAGGTAAGGCACGAGTGGTCACAACTCACCTGGCTCTCCTTACTTACTTGTAATGCCCTTCCTGTCTTTTCTGGTTCACAAATACCTACTGTTCTTCTACAAGTCAGCTCAAGTTTCACCTCCTCTAAACCTTGATTGCTTTATCCTCAATACCTTATACATACTTCTATCATAATTTATTGTTCTTATTTATTTACATGACTTTCCAGGTTTAGATTAAGTTCTTTAAATACCAGAGTTGGTGGAGCAAAGCCTAAATGTGAAGTGTAACTTATATTTAAGAAATAAACAATAAATGAAGATAAATCCAAAAGCTTTCTCTGATCTGTAGTTTCCTTTAAAGTTAAAAATTGTACCTTAGACTAATGGGATTCAAATCTGTACTCATCACCTCTCCTTCCAAACCCATTCAGATCCCTCCTCTCAGCATTTTCTCTTTCTTTTTTCGAGGTCTTCTAATTCTTTATATTATCAAAGATCATTTACAATCTCCAGTAATAAATTGTTCTATTATATCAGTTCATTTTTTCAGCTATATTGAGGTGTAATTGACAAATAACATTGTAAGATATTTAAAGTGTAAAATGTGATGGTTTAATATACATGTACATTGTGAAAGAAATCCCCCATCGAGTTACTTAACATATCTATCACCTTACATATTCACCTTTTATATGTATGTGAAAACGTTTAAGTTCTACTTTCTTAGGAAATATCAATTTTACAAAACATTGTTTCCAACCGTAGTCACAGTGATACACATTAAGTCCTCAGGCTTTATTCATCTCATAGCTGTGCTATATATCACATTTTCTTTATCCATTCATACACTGACAGACATTTAGTTTGTTTCTATACACTGCCTATTGTAAATAATGCCTTTATGAACATGGGAGTACAGATATCTCTTCAAGATAATAGTTCATTTCCTTTGGATATATACTGGGAAGTAGAATTGCTAGGTCATATGGTAGCTGTATTTTCAATTTCCTCAAGAATCTCTGTACTGTTTTCCATAGCACTGTACAAGTTTCTATTCCCACCAATGGCATAAAAGGGTTCCCCTTTCTTTATATCCTTGCTAACATTTGTTATCTTTTGTCTTTTTCATAGTAGCCATTCTAACAGGTGGGAGGTGGTATCTCATCGTGGTTGAGATTTCCATTTGCCTGGCGGCTAGTGCTGCTGAGCACCTTTACGTTCCAGAAGGTTATTTTTATATCTTCTTTGGGAAAATGTCTATTCAAATTCTTTGCCCATTTTATTATTTTTTAAATTTATTTTTTATATTTTTAACGATTTTATTTATTTTAGAGATAGAGAGGGGGGATGAGCAGAGAGAGAGGGACAAGCAGACTCTGCATGGAGCATAGAACCCAACGTGGGACTCAATACCATGACCCTGAGATCATGACCTGAGCCAAAATCAAGAGTTGGATGTTTAATGAGCTAAGCCACCAAGCACCCCTTTGCCCATTTTAAAATTGGGTTGTTTGCTTATTTATTTATTACTGTTGATTTGTATGAACTCCTTATATACTCTGGATAGTAACCCCTTATCAGATGTGTGGTTCTCCCATTCTGCTTTTCATTTTGTTGATGCTTACCTTTGCTATGAAGAAACTTTTTAGTTTGATATGGTCCTATTTGTTTATTTTTGCTTTTGCTGTGAAAAAAATATTTCCAGGAACAATGTCAAGGGGCTACTCTCTCTATGTGTTTTCTTTTAGGGGTTTTATGGTTTCATGTCTTATATTTAATCTTTAATCCATTTTGTGTTGATTTGTGTGTATGATATAAGAGAAGGGTTCAGTTTCATTCTTTGCCTGTGGCTATCCAGTTTTCCAAACAACAGTTATTGAAGAGACTGTCCTTTTCCTATTGAGTATACTTGGCTTCTGTGTCATAAATTAATAACTGTATATTTATGGGTTTATTTCTAGGCTCTCTATTCTGATCCATTGACCTGTGTGACTTTTTACTCCAATACCATACTGTTACTATCACAGCTTTGTAATATAATTTGAAATCAAGGAAGTGTGCTACTTCCACCTTTGTTCTTTCTCAAGATTTCTTTGGCTGTTTGGGGTCTTCTGAAGTTCTATACAGATTTTAGGATTATTTTTTCTATTTCTATAAAAAATGCCATTGGAATCTTGACAGGAATTTCATTGAATCTGCAGATTGCTTTAGGTAATGTGGACATTTTAACAATATTAAATCTTCCAATCCATGAACATAGGATATTTTATTTGTGTCTTTTTCAGTTTCTTTCATCGATGTCTTTAGTTTTCAGAATGCAGGTCTTTTACATTCTCGGTTCAGTTTATCCCTAAGTATCTTTTATTTTTGATGCCCTGAGTTGAGTAATGGGGAATATCATATGACCAGCATGGTGGTAGACATGGCCATCTTGCTAGCCTTTTTGGAGAAAGTCAGGAGTTATGAGGAACATAAGAACTCATATGTGAGTTTTGTAAAATTGCTTTACCTTCTCAAACAGGCAGTGAGGCCATCATTAAGCTTCAATATTTTCAGCACAATGCTATTATATTTATCATTAGCACAGTAAATGTTCAAGGACCTTTTTTCTGCAGAAAAAGAGTTTTCTACTTGTAGGGTTCTAGTGAAATTATTAATTTACCCAGCATATTCTACAATGTAATGAAACCAAAACCAAGGTCTGTAAGAGTTAATACTAGAGAGTTAGTGAGCAACATTATACCATATACAGAATGAGGCAAGAATAAGCCAATCACTTAATGAGGTCAAAATGAAATAGGATAGATACTCAGAACTAGCAGGAATAAATGGTGCAAGAAAGACATGACAAATGTTACCCAGTACAATTTCATTGTGGCAAATGATATCTTCACTTTTCAGGAGAGCTTTTCAGGTCTGTTTTTTGTTTGTTTGTTTGTTTGTTTGTTTTGCAGCATATCTTAAAAATGTTCTCCTACACCTGTGCCCTAAGAATATCATAGGTGTCAATCAAATGGTCTTGCAAAGAACCATTGTCCAACCAGTTCACAGACAAATTAAAAAAGATTTGTTATTTCATAAAAAAGAAAGTCTCTTGAGGACATCCTTCTTCCTCTCTGATCTCTACTTTTCCTTCCTTATTTTTTAATAATTTAAATAGAAAAGTAAAGATCATCACATTTTTATATATACGTAAACTATGTGGACTTCCAAGTTTCAGTCTTTTAATTAAGAATCCAGCATCTGAAATTCCTGGGGAAATGTGGAATAAGAGGATCCTAAGCTCACCTCACCCCATGGATATAACTAGATAACACCAACATCAAACCCAGAAAATGACCCAAAGATAGGTAGAGCAGACTCTCCACAGCCACATGTAAAGAAGAGGCCACATTGAAGAGGGTAGGAAAGACAGAGAGACAGTTGGTAGCCAAACAGACCCTTTGGACTGTCTTGCAGGAGGGAGGGACACAGCAGGCACAGAGAAGGGAGAAGAACAGATCCTTACACCAGGTACCCAAGGCATGGAGGACCTGCAAAGGGAAGACATCCCTGTAACATTTGGATTTGAAAACCAGAGGGAATTGCAGAGGCATAAGGTAGCTCTATTTTTAATTTCTTAAGGAAAACTAGAGGGAGGGGACCCTGGGTGGCTCAGTCATTTAAGCGGCTGCCTTCAGCTAAGGTCATGATCCTAGGGTCCTGAGATCAAGCCCTGTATCGGGCTCCCTGCTCAGTGGAGATCCTGCTTCTCCCTCTCCCTCTGCCTGTTGCTCTGCCTACTTGTGCTCACTCTCTCTGTCAAATAAATAAATAAATCTTAAAAAAAGAAAGAAAGAAAACCAGAGGGACTTAACAACCAGTGAGATTTTATACATAGAATGTTAGAAATCAGCAGTCTCCCCTTTGGGGAACACAGCAAACAGCCCATGGAGATATAGCACAGAGTCAGCAGTTTGAAAAAAATGCTGGGGTTTAGAGGAAGGAGATTTATTTACTAATCTCAGAGCTTGTGCTATAGAGCAGGGACCTTTGGAAGACTTTCCAAGAACAATAAGCTGATAGGCACCATTTCCCTCCCATGACTCCTAGCCTAGATATAAGGACACCTGCAGGAATCAGCATGGTGAAACACTCTCTAACTAGCTTGTTAACAGTGTGCCCTACATCCATGTGCTTCTGCTGAAACACCCCTTCCAACCCAGGCTAGCAGGAGTTTTCCCAGGAGACTGCATGTCTCCTCCCACAGTGGACCAGCATGGATCTTGCTGGCAGTGCAAGCCCTGCCCCTGTACTCTTCTGTAGACTTGCCTTTCCTATATGTCCTGGCTGGAGCCCCTCCAAAGGGGTACCACAAGCATGGCTGTGTGCAAGCAGCCCCAGTAGGATCCACCACCACTCCAAGGTGACTGCTGCCCCAAGGAGAGGGGAAGATAATGATACTTTCCAGTTCAGTTGCAGCCCTAACAGTGGGCTGGAAGCAGACATTTGGTCTGACTGCACGCCTCAACCACCAAAGAAAACTCTTCAGGGGACAACACAGGGAAATCACCTTCCAGTTCAGTGCCGCTGCATCTCTGACAAACACGTGGTCTGACTCAGTATAAGCCCAAGGAGGCCCCAAACTGGTGCACTAACAACACAGGGAAAAAGACACTGCCCACAGCAGGCAAAGAGAACCACTGCAGATGACTAGACTGAAGACAAACAGCTCAAACAGTAGGGCACATGCAACACACATAAGAGATAACCTCTGAAGGGTTAAGTTCTGGTGAACAAGGAACATGGCACTGTAAGTCATTACAAGACCTCTACTTCATAAGGCCACTACTTTAAAGAACATGAGATGTAGCTGACCTACCTAACACAGAGAAACAGACACACAGAGTTAGACAAAATGGGAAGAAATAAGAATATATCCCAAATGAAAGAAAAAGACAAAAATCACAGCAAGAGAGCTAAAAAATAAAAAATGGAGATAAATAATTTACCCGATAGAAAATTTAAAGTATGGTCGGTCATAAGGATATTCACTGGACTTGAGAAAAGGTTAGAGGACCTCAGTGAGATCCTCCACGAAGAGATAGGAAATATTTAAAAAAAAAAAAAACTATCAAAGATGAAGGACTCAAAAATTGAAATTAAAGTATGCTCTATGGATAAATAATAGACTAGAGGAAGAAGAAGAAGGGGTCAGCAACCTGGAGAACAGAGTAATGGAAAGGAATCAAACAACAAGAGAGAGGAAAAAATAGTAATAATAAAGACAATTAGACTTAGGAAACTCAGAAACACCATCACGTGTAATAACATTTGCATTATAGGGATCCCAGAGGGAGAAGCGGGGGGTAGAAAATTTATTTGAAGAAACAATAGCTAAAAACTTCCAAAATCTGGGGAAGGAAACAGCAATCCAGATCCAGAAGGTAGTGAAAGTCCCCAATGAAATCAACCCAAGGAGGTTCACACTAAGACACACCATAATTAGAATAGCAAAAATGGTGATAAAAGGAGAATTTTAAAAGCAGCAAGAGGAAAAGAAACAGTTACATACAAGAATAACCCATAAGGGTATCAGCTGACTTCTCAGCAGAAGCTTTACAGGCCAGAAGAGAGTGGCATGATATATTCAAGGTACTGAAAGAAAAAAAGGCCTGTAACTAAGAATTATCTGTGCAGGAAGGCTATCATTCAGAATAGGAACAATAAAGGGCTTCTCAGAAAAACAAAAGTTAAAGAAATTCATGACCACTAAACCAGCCCTATAAGAAATATTAAAGGGGACTCTCTGAGTGGAAAGGAAAGACCATTAGTAGGAGTAGGAAAAGTAGGCAGCACAAAGCAGGAAAATTAAGTGTATTTATAAAAATCAGTCAAGGGATTCACAAATTAAGGGATATAATGTATGATACCTTATATTTAAAATGTGTGGTGGGGGGAGTAAAGAATGAGCTATAGACTACTGTGTGCATAAGATGTTAAATATAAACCTAATGGTGACTACAAATCACAAACCAATAATAGATATGCCAAAAATATAGGGGATGGAATACAAATATATCACTAAAGAAAGCCAGCAAACAGTGAGAAAAGAGAGCAAGACAAGAAAGGAATTAAGAACTACAAAAAGACCTATAAAACAAGTAACAAAATGGCAATAAGTACTTACCTGTCAATAATTACTTTGAATATAAATGGACTAAATTCTCCAAACAAAGGATACAAAGTGATGGAATGGATAAAAAGCAAGACCCATCTCTGTGCTGCCTACCACAGACTCATTTCAAACCTAAAGATACATCCATACTGAAAGTGAAGGAATGGAAAAGGATTTATCATGCAAATGGAAGTGTAAAGAAAGCCTAGGTGGCAGTTCTTATAATGGACAAAATAGAATGTAAACAGAGACTGTAGCAAGAGACAAACAAGGACACCAAATAATTATAAAGGGAATAAGCCAACAAGAAGATAGAACAACTGTAAATATTTATGCATCCAACATGGGAGCATCCAAACACGTAAAGCAGCTAATAAGAAACATAAAGTAAATAATTGATAGTAATGCAATAATAATAGATAACTTTTATACCCCACTTACATCAGTGGAAGGATCATCCAAACAGAAACTCAATAAGGACACAGTGGCTTCAAATGACACGTTGGACCAGATGGATCTGACAGATGTATTCAGAATATTCCACCTTAAAACAGCAGAATATATATTCTTTTCATGTGCACATGGAACATTTTCCAGAATAGATAATATATTTAGCCACAAAACAAGTCTCAACAAATTCAGAAATATTGACTCATAGCATGTTTTTGTTTTTTTTTTTTTTCTGAAACAATGTTATGAAACTAAAAATTAGCCACAAGAAAAAGTCTGGAAAGAACACAAATACATAGAAGGTAAATAATATGCTATTAAACAATGAATGGGTAAACAACTAATCAAGAGGGAATCAAAAACTGTATGGAGATAAAAGAAAATGAAACACAGTGATCTAAAATCTTTGGGATGCAACTAAAGCAATTCTGAGAGGGGAATTTATAACAACGCAGGCCCACCTGAAGGAGTAAGAAATATCTCAAACAACCTAACCTTACACATAAAGGAGCTAGAAAAAGAAGAACAATCAAAACCCCAAACCAGTAGAAGGAAGGAAATAATAAAGATTAGAGCAGAAATAAGTGATATACATATATCAGTGGAAGAACAGAGACTCCAGAAAGGTCCTCAACTCTATGGTCAGCTAATCTTCAACAAAGCAGGAAAGAACATCCAGTGGAAGAAAGACAGTACTTCAATAAATTGTGCTGGGAAAACTGGACAGCCACATGCAGAAGAATGAAAATGGACCATTCCCTTACACCATACACAAAGATAAACTCAAAACTGGTGAACGACAGGAATCCATCAAAATCCTAGAGGAGAATTTGGAAGTTACCTCTTCAAATCAGCCACAGCAACTTCTTTCAAGGCAAGTCCCTAAAGGTAAGGGAAACAAAAGTGAAAATGAGTTTTTGGGACTTCTTTAAGATAAAAAGCTTTTGCACAGCAAAGGAAACAGTCAACAAAACTAAGAGACAACCCATGGATGGGAGAAGGTGTTTGCAAATGAGATTTCAGATAAAGGGCTGGTATCCAAGAGCTATGAAGAACTTATCAAACTCAACACTCAGAAAACAGATAATCCAGTCAAGAAATGGGCAGAAGATATGAACAGACAATTTTCCAAAGAATGGAACAAATGGTTAGGAGACAAATGAAAAAATGTTCAACATCCCTAGCCCTCCAGGAAATACAAATCAAAACCACAATGAGATACCACCTTAACACCAGTTAGAATGGCAAAAATTAACAGGACAGGAAACAACAAATGTTGGCAAGGTTGTGGAGAAAGGGGAATCCTCTTACACTGTTGGTGGGAATGCAAGCTGGTACAGCCACTGTGGAAAATAGAATGGAGGTTCCTGAAGACATTAAAAATAGAGCTACCCTATGACCCAGCATTGCACTTCTAAGTATATACCCCAAAGATACAGATGTAGTGAAAAGAAGGGGCACATGCACCCCAATGTTCATAGAAGCAATGTCCACAATAACCAAACTGTGGAAGAAGCCAAGATATCCTTCAACAGATGAATGGATAAAGATGTGGTGCATATAGGGGTTACAGAAGAGAGAAAGTGTGTGAGGATGGGGTAAGCAAGTGATGGATATTAAGGAGGGCACATGTTGTGATGAGTGCTAGGTGTTATATGCAACTAATAAATCATTGAACAGTACATCAAAAATTAATGATGTACTATATGTTGGCTAACTGAACATTAAAAAAAGAGTTGGTAAGTGAGGGGGGGAGAAATAAATGATATAGATACTAAGAAACAATAGAACAGGTCAGTGAAAACAGGAGCTGGTTCTTTGAAAAGATCAACATAACTGATAAACCTTTAATGAGACTCATAAAAAAGAGGGAGAGGAGTCAAATAAAATTGGAAATGGAAGAGGAGAAATAACATCATAGAAATACAAATAATTATAAGAGAATATTATGTAAAATTATAAGCCAACAAATTGAACAACCTAGAAAAATGGATAAATTATTAGACACAAATAACCTACCAAAACTGAAGCAAGAAGAAATAATAAATTTGAACAGACAAGTTACCAGCAATGAAATTGAATCGGTAATCAAAACATTCCCAACAACAAAAGTCTAGGACGAGATGGCTTCTACCAAATGTGAATTTGATAGATTCACTGGTGAATTCTATCAGATATTTAAAGAAGAGTTAATACTCATTCTTCTCAAATTATTCCAAAAAATAGAAAAGGAAGGAAAGCTTCAAATTCATTCTCTAAGGCCAGCATTACCCTACAAAAAAACAGATAAAGACACTACAAAAAAGAAATAAGGCCAATATCTTTGATGAACATAGATGTAAAAATTCTCAATAAAATATTAGCCAATTGAATCCAACAATACATTAAAAAAATTACCACAGTCAAGTGGGATTTATTCCCAAGATGCAAAGTTTGTTAAATATTCACAAATCAATCAGTGTAATACATCACCTTAATAAGAGAAAGGATAAAAAATCGTATGATCATTTCACTAGATGCACAACAAGCATTTGGCAAAGTACAACAACCATTCGTGATAGAAACCTTCAACAAATTAGGTTTAGAGGGAACATACTTAAACATAATAAAGGCCATATATGAAAATCTCACAACGAACCTCATACTCAAAGAGGAAAAGCTGAGAGCTTTTTTCCTAAGGTCAGGAACAAGACAAGGATGTCCACTCTTATTTATTCAACATAGTACTAGAAGTTGTACCCATAGCAATCAGACAACAAAAAGAAATAAAAGGCATCCAAATCAGCAAGGAAGAAGTAAAACTTTCACTACTTTTAGAAGATATGACAGTATATATAGAGAAAACTCTATAAAGATTCCACCAAAAAACTAATAGGACTGATAAATGAATTCAGTAATGTTGAATGATACAAAATCAATGTATAGAACTCTTCACTTCTGTACTCTTAATGATGTAGCAGAAAGAGAAATTAAGAAAAAAAATCCCATTTACAAATAGCACCAAAAATAATAAAATCCCTAGGATTACCTGTTAAATTTTTAACCAATGAGGTGAAAAACCTGTATCTGAAAACTATAAAACATTAATAAAAGTAATTGAAGACAACACTTACAAATGGAAAGGTATTCCATGCTGGTGGATTAAAAGACCAAATATTGTTAAAATGTCTATACTGTCCAAAGCAATCTACAGATTTAATGCAATCCTTATCAAAACACTACCAGCATTTTTCACAGAACTAGAACAGATAATCCTAAAATTTCTCAAGAACCACAAAAGACCCTGAATAGTCAAAGCAATCTTGAAAAGAAAAACAAAATTTGAGGTGTCACAATCCCAGATTTCAAGATATACTACAAAGTTATAGTCATCAAAGCAGTGTGATACTGGCACAAAAACAGACACATAAATCAATGGAAGAGAATAGAAAGCCCAGAAATAAACCCTTGTTTATATGACCAATAATCTTTGACAAAGGAGGCAAGAATATGTGACAGGTAAAAGACAGTCTCTTCGACAAATGGTGTTGAGAAAACTGGACAGTTACTTGCAAAAGGATGAAACTGGACCACTTTCTTATACCATACAAAAAAATAAAATCAAAATGGATTAAAGATCTAAATGTGAAAACTGAAACCATTAAAATCCTAAAAGAAAACATAAGCAGTAATTTCTCTGATATTAGCCATCCAGAGATGTATCTCTGAGGCAATGGAAAAGCAGAAATAAACTCTTGAGGCTACATCAAAATTAAAAGCTTCTGCACAGCAAAGGAAACAATCAACAAATCTAAACAACAACCTCTGACTGGGAGAAGATATATCCAAATAATATATCTGATAAAATGTTAGTATCAAAAATATATAAAGAACTTATAGAAATCAACACTAAAACAAAACAAAACAAAAAATCGAACTTAAAAACAGGCAGAAGTCATGAAGATATTTCTCCAAAAAAAGACATACATGGCCAACAGACACATGAAAAACTGCTCAACATCAGTCTTCAGGGAAATGCAAATCAAAACTATAGTGAGATACCACCTCCCCTGTCAGAATGGCTAAAATAAAAAATACAAGAAGCAACAGGTGTTGGCAAGGATGGGAGAAAAAAGAACTTCATGCATTTTTGGTGGAAATGGAGTCTGGTGCAGCCACTGTGGAAAACAGTATGGATATTCCTCCAAAATTAGAAATAGAATTACCATGCTATCCAGTGTTTGTTCTACTAGGTATTTATCCAGAGGATACAAAAACACTAATTCAAAAAGATATATGCACCCTACATTTATTGAAGCATTATCTACAATAGCCAAATTATGGAAGCCACTCACATGTCTATGGATAGATGAGTGGATAAAGAAGTGGTATATACATAATGGAATATTATTCAGCCATAAAAAGAATGAAATCTTCTCATCTACAATAACATGGTTGGATCCAGAAGGTATAATGCTAAGTGAAATAGGTCAGAGAAGGACAGGTATTATTAAGATTTCAGTCATATGTGAAATTTAAGAAACAAAGAAAAAAAGGGAAAGTAAAAATCAGACTTTTAGCTATAGAGAACAAACAGATGTTTATCAGAGAGGAAATGGGTGAGGGTGTGGGTGAAGTAAGTGAAGGGGATTAAGAGTACACTTGTGATGAGCACTGAGTAATATATGGAATTGTTGAATCACTCTATTATATACCTGAAACTAATGTAACACTATATGTTAACTATACTGGAATTAAAAAAAAAGAATCTAGCATCCAATTTATGCTATGCATCATTCTATAGATATTTTATGAGCACCTGCTCTGTGCCAAGTAAGGTGCTAGGCGATGAGATTAGCTGAGATGAACATCAAGACGAGCAGAACACAGGCCACTCTCGAAGAGTTTATAAGCTAGAAGCTTTTTTTAAAAAAGTAATAAACAATGAGTTTAAAGAAAATAATAAAGGAAGATCTAAGAGAGATCACAAAGTCTGCCTCCTGTAGAGGTTTATCAGTAAATTGTTTCCATAGTGGTAATGGAGATCCCAGATGGTAGATGCACCTTCCTCATTCCGAAATAAAAGTATTCCAATTAAAGAAAATTACATCTTTTTGTCACCTGTTCAAAAGATTTTAAGCATCTCTAAATACCTGGGTGCTTTTCATCTTCCTGTGGTTAAATTATAGAATTTTAGCACTGGAAACTTTGAGAGAGATTATAGAATTTCAATACTATGATGTATGAGAAAGATGATCTGGTCCATCCTCTTTGTTTTGTAGAGTTAGAAGGATGAGACCCAAACTGGTTCCATGACTTGTTTCATGAATGAAGATCTAAACTAGAACTCAACTCTTTAGTAATCTGCCAATACAACACTTTTATTTTCTTCATTTTTAGGTACGGAGATTTTGATGGAAGAGGGGTTTGATGGGAGTCATCAGACAACAGATTTTCTGACTAGTAGTTTTGTTTTCAGATAGAATACATACACACACACACACACACACACACACACAAACTCAAGACATACAAGATCTGCATGAAAGAATGCAGAACTAATTTAATGCTTCATATGTGGCAAAAAATATGCTATAATTCTAAGCACATATTCTTTTCTGTGAATGAGCCTGCTAATTTATTAGAACTTTAAGAAGAACTTACAGTTCAAATGTTTTGCAACACAAGTGTCACAACAAGAGAATTACTCTTATTTCTCATAAGAAATTTTTATTTTTTTATTTTTTTCATCAATAATTTAAGAAGTTCAACCAAGATTGAGGTAGCCCTGTGTTGATAATCACTTTATCACCTTTGATTTATTGTCATGAGACTCATTCAGAAGAGCAGAATAATGTGAACAACAGATGCCAGGCAATTTAGTGCAGGGAGGACCGCACCAGTTGCCTTTCTATTCTCAAGCTTCTCGTAACATAAGTGTGAGTAAAAGCATCTGTTGAGTAGACATTCCAGGCATATTCTTTTAATTATTGCCAGACCTTCCTAAGGCAAAACTTCATTCTTAGCTTTTATTTCATGACTACATGTATGATCCAAGGAAGTAAGAGTCAAGTAGTTGTCAGGGAAATGTCAGAAACTGAAATCCTTGTTTGGATAATGAGCAGACCATGGAGTTATAGATCTTAGAAAACCTGTATATCCAAATGCCAACAGTCTGAAGTGGAGGAACTGTTGCCACAATAAACTGTTGTCCAATCAGGAGCCTCTAAAATAATGAAATGCTTGTCTGTATTTTAAATTTAATTCACAGTATAAATTTTCTGCATTATTAATTAATATCTGGCATGTATTATATTCTCAGATGTTTGTTGATGAAATGAATGAATGAATTAATTTGGGGGCATGTCTATACGTTTTAAAGTGTTAACGAATGCAGGCTTTCTAAATAATTGGCTTTCCTTTAGTATGTCATCATCACCAGTGCTTATAGATAGCTAGCTTATCTTCAGTTTTCAGAAACTCTAATAAGGTTAATTAGGCACATTCTTGCTTTCAAAGACAGTAGAGAACACAGATGAGTAATCACTGTTTTTGTTTACTTACACATTATTCCAGAAAAAAAAAATCAAGGGAGTTTTTATCTGTATTTAGTAACAGGTATGATTTATCATAATCACTATGCTACATGGCTTCCTCATTTGGTTTATTTAAATTCTTGGGCACCAGGTATTGGTATAGTGTTAGTGTTTGTATACAATGTAAGTGTACCTTACTTGAAAGAGAAGTAGGGTTAAAGGATTTTTTGTAAAGTAAGTCAAACATTCTGGAAAAGAAATTATAATAAGCTATATTTTTTTGCTGCCAAAGTGTCTTTAGTCTTTGGTGAGCTTGAAAATTTCATCCTTGATGTATCAAGAAAAGATTTATCACTTAGTGCAAAGGGTGAGGAATGAAATTTCACTCCAATTGCTATCTCAGAGAGTCTCCCTTGAGTTGCATTTGGGATACATTCCAAATGCTATTTTCTTACACTTTGGACATGCAAGCCAATCCCCAGAAACCATATATAATGTAAGGAACAATTTCCTCCCTTTTAGTAAAAGGATAAAGCGTTCAGTTCATCCTAACAATGGTGATAGTCATTACCCAGGCATTAAAAGTAGGTTGACAATGTGTACTTTAGTAGCTACACTAAGTATGACAGTTATATCTTGTCAAAAGGGAATATATGAAAAAGGAATCTCCCTTTACAATTCAGACTACTCTTAGTGATAATCCTGTCTTTTCACAAATGAGGATCATTTTTACAGACCAACAAGCTGCAGTCCTGCTTTTCTGTATTTCGTGTAGTCTCAGTATCTATGTACGGACTCACTGATACTTTGTCATAATTCCAAGGCCCTCTGTAGATTGAGACTCCCATTTAGGGAGGAACTGTGACCACAAGTGGGATATTCCAGAAGTAGACTGATTGAGATAGCATTTTGCTGCAGGATATTTATTAGAAAGTAATACCTGAGGAAAGAGGAAGAGGAAATAGGGTTAAATAGATAGAGAAGTCAAATTGATACAGGCCCTACTTAAATCTCAACCATCTGTACAGGAATCTCTGAATCCTTTATAAACTCGCCATGGTGGGCTGAATGGCTGGGCTTTTTATACTCCAACTCAGGCACTCATAGTATATGGGTCACCTTAGGGTATGCATTGGTCAGGAAGGCCCTCTGAAGGTGAAGACATGAAGCTGACAACAGCTTAGGCAACATATTCTTCCTTGGTGATGTATCTTGGTGGCCCATTTTGACGTTCACAACCATTTACTCCTTGTGTTACTTGGGTTGACTTCATATCCTTTCAAGGGATTGCTCTAGGTTTCTGGTAGATTCTCCTCCTGAGGGAAAAATTAGAAAAGGACTTAGTAGTATAAAGTATAGCCCCTAACAATGCAGCTAGCTTTAGGACCACAAATGATATCAATCTTCTGCCTCTGATGATCGGGGTGAATGAACTATGCCACAATAGTGACTCTTCCTTGATTTCTGGTGCCCAGATACAGAGAACTTGAAATATTCAAAGGGCAACCATAGGTTATAGATCAATGGTGGAACTCTTACTGTGTCACCTAATGAAAATACATCCTCTTTGGGGACCAAGACCTCTATTCTGGCAGAGCTTACATTTTGTGGGGATGGAAAGCACAGGGTCCTCCACAGAGTTGTTGGGAGTGGTAGTAAGTAGTATTAATTCTGCTTCCTCCCCTTGGTTCCAGGACCAATGACTATTTCCTGTTGGAGATCTAGTACCATATAATGGTCTTTGATTTGGTGTATATACTTTTTTTATCCTATAGGGTAGTGCTTTATCCTTAAACAGTATCACCTCCAGGTGGTACCTGGGTGGCTCAGTTGGTTAAGCAACCACCTTCGGCTCAGGTCATGATCTCAGGGTCCTGGGATCCAGCCCTGCATTGGGAAATCCCTTCTCAGCAGGGAGCCTGCTTCTCCTTTTCCCTCTGCTGCTCCTCCTGCTGTGCATTCTCTCTCTCAAATGAATAAATAAAATCGTAAAAAAAAAAAAAAAAAAAAAAATCCCTTCCTAGCTGGCACTTCAACTGCTCCTTTAGCAGGCTAATCCAGTGTTCCAGCAGGCTGGAAGCTTCTTGTTATCATATGATATAACTAAATCCCATGAACATAGGCCCACTGTCACAACTTATTTGCTGTAAATTGGGTACTATGGTCTGACACAATGTTTTTGGGATCTTGTAAGATAGATTAGGCACTTTGTAAACTATCGGATACTGCTGCTAGTTGAGGGCTGAGGATAAGAAAGAAACCCATTCCCAGAGTTTGTTATTTCTGTTACAATAATTCTTTGGCCTTTCCAGTGTGAATTTGCCCCCAAGGGGCTGGTTGTTCTCCTCAAAGAATCGCATCATATCATGGGAACAGTATTGTTCTCTGTTGTTTGCAGTGTGAATATTCAGTAGCAGTAGTAATTAATTCAGCCTTGTTAATAGGAACCCATGATGTCAGACCCATACACACCTTCATCCCTCCCACCATGCTCATTTCATTCATACGCCCAGTATCCAACACTGAGATGACTAATGACCAAGACTTGCTGATGTCAACTTTCTGAATTATTCTGTATCCTTCCAGGCACTCTTCCAGGTTTGACCTTCTTTGTTAGGCATTAACATTTGATGATGCAAAATCTTTGCACTTTGTGTCTGAGGTACCTATGTATGCTACATGCCTCATTTGAAGCCTTGTTCCCAATCTTACAATCTTCTTCCTTTCAGGTGACTAACCAACCAGCTGGGTCACTCACAGATATCTGCTAGTCTGTGCATATTCTAACTTGAAGCCACTTCTCCTTCCCAGAAAGTAGTCAGTCTGGTGCAGTGTCAGAAATTCTGCTCATTAGAAATGTTCCCTATCCACTACCTTTTAAGACACTCCTGAGTGAGCTTACAGTTCAGCTTCCATCCATTTTCAGTTTGCAACTACATAGTAAGTGTCTTAGTTCAGGCTGCTATAATGAAACACTACAGTCTGGGTGGCTTAAACAACAGACATGTTATTGATAGTGGTTGATAAGGGCCCACTTCCTGATATGCTGATGGCTATCTTTTCACTGTATCCACACATGGTAGATAGAGAAAGGGCTAGCTCTCTTCCTCTTCTTATAGGGACATTAATCCCATCATGGAATTAATCACCTTATCTCCATTCTCATCACCTAATTACCTCCCCAAAGCCCTACCTCCAAAGACCATTCCATTGGATATTTAATGTAGGAATTTTGAGAGGACACAAATAGTAAGTCCATAGTACTAAGCCTACCAATCCATAAACCAAGTTTGGACATCTGTTCTCAAGCAGCTGGTCATAAGACATCTCCCAGACAGCCAGAGGTATCTGCTGAAAAAAGAGGTCCTGGTTGGGGGTCTAGACTACTTGTTCATTCAGTTTGCCTATATCTCTGTCCTTCTCATGTTCCATGCCAGATTGCACTGGAACTGCTCACCTTGTGTCTGACACAACTCAGCTGATGATGCATGGTCATCTGGTGTCCATGATTAGGTGCTCAGTTTAGGGCCTAGAAGCACACTAGAATTTGATTTCAAAACACATATAATTCTCTTCTGCAAATGGCATGGCCTTGCTACAAAATCTAAGGAGACTTTTGCATCCTTCCTATCAAGGCTTGCTGTTAGCTCTACATATCTTCCTTTCCCACCTGTGATGTTTCTAAAAACTATAGGGTCTTCCTGGTCATATGGACCACGTAGCAGAGCTACTTATCTCACAGCTTAAACCCACTAAAGGAGCTTGCACAATCTCTTGAGGTCCTTGACAGGATTTTAAGTCTTTTTTTTTTTTTAAAGATTTTATTTATTTATTTGACAGAGCGATCACAAGTAGGCAGAGAGGCAGGCAGAGAGAGAGGAGGAAGCAGGCTCCCCGCCAAGCAGAGTCCAATGTGGGGCTTGATCCCAGGATGCTGGGATCATGACCTGAGCCGAAGGCAGAGGCTTTAACCCACTGAGCCACCCAGGCACCCTAGGATTTTAAGTCCTATATCTTTGATATGTGCTCCCAAATTAATAAACTCTCATATCTAATTTATATTATATTTATGTTTTTTAGATTATGTTATGTCTCCCTTGATTAAGTACCTCTCAAATCAGGTTCCCACTGCCCCAATTCCTACCAGTATATATTGGCTAGATCTTTCATTTCTTTGGGATATAGTCTCTTCCTCCTATATCAGACATATCAAGCTATAAGTTAACCCTAGTTCTTGACATAATGGCCAAAAGAGGATGTATGGAAAAATCCTAATTGGGGCACATGTTATCTTAGAGGGGGAAAGTGCTAGTATTAATGAGAGTTAGACCACATTTGTAAGCTCATAGAGTCTGGTGCTTCAAAATCTTCAGGGACCTCTATCTAGGTATCCTCATGACAAGTGTCAGGGTCCCATTTTTTTTCCCCAAAGAAGGCCCTGGCCTTGTTCTAACAGAGTTGTCTTGGTTAGACATTTAACTTCTCCTGGAGTTTGATCACTCTATTAAATCCTGGGCTTTGCTCAGTTTCTCCGTCCTCCCACTGGAGGAAATGAGAGCCAAGCAATCATTTAGGGGAGATCTGGAGCATATAATTAGCCCAACAGAGTAATCCCGTATTAGGCAAAAATGGACATGCCTTTATACTCTCACTTTAGTTAGTCTTTGGATCTAGGCCTCTCTGGTTATGCATCTCTGCTGGTGATGTGGGCAGCTCATCTGTTTCCACCACTACTGCTCCATCTAATTTGTTGACTCATTCATTCAACATGTATTTGTAATTATGTTCAGTATTCCAAGAAGTATGCCAGGTGTAAGGGATATAGTATCAGATAAGACATTATCCTTGCTTTATAAAACATGCAGACTAATGAAATTGAGGTTACATCTTCCTGAATGGTAAAAGAGGAAGGCACAATGAGCTGAAGTTGCTTAGTCCACATCACACTGTCAAATATATCCTAAGCTTATAGGTTTCATTTGAAAATCGGGGTGAAATGATACAATGGTTAGCCTTTTAGGAACAATGATGTATTTTGAAATAAACAGAAAAGGCTCATTCATGTTTGTCAAGTCATAAAATTACCCCTAAATGAAAAAGTCTAAAAAAAAAACATTATGGACAAAAATAAATAGACGATATCCTCCTTTAGGTTTTTTTTTTTTTTTTCCTAAGACTTTATATATTTATTTGAGGGAGAGAGCGTGTTCAAGAATGGGGAGGAACAGAGGGAGAGGAACAACCAGACAATGCACTGAACGTAAGGCCAATGTAGAGCTAGATCTCACAACCCTGAGATCATGACCTGAGCTGACATCGAGAGTCAGATGCTTAACTGACTGAGCCACCCAACTACCCTGACAATATCCTCCTTTTGACAGTACACTTTCTTTATATAGTCAATTCTGTAAGTTTCCTTTTTCCATCCTGCTTGCTAAATGTTGTTGTTCTTGGTCCTTTTCTCAGCCCACATACTCTCTTCGGTGATGCAGCGACTCAGTTACTCTTTTTGTTGATAGTTCACAGTTATCTTTCCTTAGCTCTAGACCTGTGTACTCAATTGTGTTGTGAATATTCCTACCAGAATGTCCAATATACATCTCATATCCGTCTTATCTAAAAACACATTCCTCTTTCTTACACAGATCGATTACCTGCACTGTATTTCCACTTTTCTGCATCTTCCCCGTGTCTAGACTGACAAGAAGTCTATATTTTCACTATCTTCAACAAACGTGTGAATGTATAAGATCTTAAGGAGGAGAAGTAAATAATAGAATGGAAATAGATTTTCTGATGTAGTGCTTAAAGTTGTCACTTTCTCATCATGGCCAGTCTTCTGTTTCTCCTACCCTCAAAGTTTTATACTAGATTGAATCATGTAAAATTACCAATGTTTAAGGTTTAAAAAAAAAGTCAAATATCAGCAATTTCATATAGTATAACCAAATATTGCTTTTATTATAGTAAGATAACTTCTAAAAATTTTTTAGAAGTGGATAAACTCAGTAACACTAATAAGTGCAAACATTGAAATTAATGTTTCTAAGATAAAACTGAGCTACATCCTCGAGAATTAGCCTTCTAATATCCCATTTTCAAGTGAGTTTAAAGAGATGTGGGCTCTGAATTATTTTATCTTATACCTGCAGTTGTTTCTGTATCAAAAAGAAAATGAGAAACGATATAAACAAGTTCTAAACCACAGTTAAGGCAGAATTGTCAAGTCTATGAACTTTATGTAAAAGTTTTTTTAAACATTTTAGTTTCAACTAGGAAATATTCTAATTTTATATTAGTTTTTAGTGAATAAGGAGGATGTGGTTACTTAAAAAAATAGAACTAGTGTATTTTAGAGTTTTACTGACTTTTTGAAAAAAATAATACTTCTTTTCAGTTCTAAAAAGTGATTTATTATATGCAAGGCTTTTTGGCCTTCTGAATTTCTGCTTTAGCTAACAAAATCTATAAATAGGCTATTATATATCCTATTTTATA
Source organism: Lontra canadensis (assembly GCF_010015895.1). NCBI lineage: Eukaryota > Metazoa > Chordata > Mammalia > Carnivora > Mustelidae > Lontra > Lontra canadensis. Next base: position 110,274 of record NW_022631027.1, on the reverse strand, counting down.
AAAAATGAAATATTTTCAATTATTGTAGAGTTGTCTAGCTCTTAACACACAGTGTGTTTTGGCTCTAGGCTTTGTCATTTTCCTTAATGTGTGTTAGATATAGAATCAGTGTTTTGAAACTTTTTAAGTGAAAATTCTTGGTCAAAAATGTATAAATTTCTGATAGTTCTTATAAATGAAGGCTACAGCTTCAGTGGTTTGTAGTTTTGTAGTTTTGTAGCTTTGTAGTTCTCCTAAATACCCAAGAGAAATGGTTTGGGCTCTGTGGGCCCTACAGACTCTCTCACATCTACTAAGCTCTGCCTTTGTAGGGCAAAAGCAGCCATAGAGAATTACTAAACAAGTAGACATTGCTGTGTCTCAGTGAAACTTAGAAAAAGAGGTAGCCAGCCTTTGGGGTCACAGTTTGCTGACTTAACTTTATCTGATATTCTATATAGTACTTTATCTTCATGTAATATTTTTGCTATCTTCTTTGTATTTTAGTTATTAGTTATTTCTAAATTGACTAGTATAGTGTCTTATACCTGGTAGATAATAACTAATGAAATAATTATGAATGAAATTTTATACATTTCACCTTTGGGAAAATGTACATCATTCCTACAGCACTAATTTAGAATTTTCTCCATAAGTGTATAACCTGAAAACAGATAGAAGAAACTAAAGAAAACTGTTGGGAGGAATCAGAGTCTTAATACATTATTTATGCTCTCCTAATATAAGTTTTATTAACGATTCCCTATGGACAAAGATAAAAGCCTGTGAACTGCCCATTTTCCAGTGAGAACTTATTTCTTCCAAATTTGGTAGACTGCACCTCCTAATACTTGACATCAGTACTGACAAACTCAAATGCGCTATTGGAAGCAGGTAGTATATAGTAATAAGAGTTAAGAGCAATTGGTATGGACTGTGGCGAATGAAAGAATGCATCTAAGTAGTAACTGTTGCTTAGATCCATCCAGATTTGCCTTCGAAAATGCTTGTCTGTGCTTGCTAGGTCATCTAAAACTAGGAATCTTATTAATCTTCATATATAAAATCTCTGGATTTTTAAATCTTAGTACCTAATTCAGTTTCCATTAATTAGTAGGCAACTGCTATGGTCTAAGCAAAATAGTTCTCTGTAGGTGACATTGATCTGGTACACATAGTTAATACTGGGATAAGTCAAGTGGGCCTACTCCATTCACTCACCTAGATTATATGTGTTAGGAAAAGGGTTTTTCCCCTGAATCAATATTAGTCTGTGTTCAGTTTCTGATATTTTGTTTACTGTCTCACAAATATTTATATTTCATTGTTCTTCTCAGATTTGATTAACTGACTATTGATCATTGTCTCAGAGTGAAAGTGTTAATGCTCTTAAAATCAGTAATCATAGAAATATATTAGATCACTTCTAATGGTTATGACCATTAACATTAGAATAGTTTTTGAGAATATAGATTTGTGCTGTCCAATAGAGATGCAAGGCCAGTCACAAATGTCATTTAACATTTTTCAACAGCTATATATACAAAGGTAAAAAGATGCAGAAGAAATTGATTTTACTAACATTTTTTTTAAACCAAGCAATATTACCAAAACATTCATTTTAAAATGTAATCAATTTAAACAGTGATTTAATTTTTTCGTTCTTTTTGTAGTAAGTCTTCAAAATCTGATGTCTTTTACATTTACTGCACATGTCAGTTTTGATCTGCTACATTTTAAGTGTTCAATAGCCACTTAAACTCAACCACACTACCTAAATGCATCCACCTCAGCAAGCTATTTAACTCACCTGCCTTGTCTGTAAGTGTAGCAGGATAATACTACCAAATATGGCTCTTGTGAGGATTAAATAAGACACACAGGAAGTGCTTACCATACATGGTGTATCCATGACGAGTAGATAAATAAGTAGGTAGGTAGGTAGAAAGGTAGGTAGGGGAGTGAGGGAGAGATTGATATGTAGATAAAATCATACCCCATGCTTTAACCTCAGTTAGCTTCAACATAGCAAATCGGTTTTTTTTTCATGATTTAGGTGCCTTCTATACGCTAATTTATATTATCATACAATAATCTATTTAAACAAAGTATAGCTATTGAAAAAGAAAATGCTTCATATGTCTTTAAATAATAGTGGAAAAGGGCTTCATAACTGAAGACAGGAGAAAGATTATGTTGTTGTTGTACAGCTTGGTCTATGTTATTTTGTTTACTATATTGTTTGAAGTAGAATCCCTAAAGACAAGGTAGATGAACACTGAGCCTTGTTCACTTTGAAACAGTGTTACTGACTGCATTCTTTCATTCCTTTCAGTGCACTAAATTCACTCTTTACTCAAGCTGTTTACTCATCTAGAACACTCTTTCTCCTTTCTTCTCTTGGCCAACTGGCCTCTTCTTATTCTTCAGCTTTCAGATTAGATGTCAGACCTGAGCTTTACCCTCTCTTCTCTTTCAGTCTCTACCTCGTTATCACAGTTGTTTCCTTTATAAGCCAATGTGATGATTTGTAATTATTACTTTTTAATTTAGTTGGTTTTAGTCTCTGTATCAGACTTTTTGCCTCGTGAGAGCCTGGGTCTGCTTTACTTGCTAACGAAATCTCAGCAAAGCAATGTAGTAACAGCACAGAGCAGGCACCAAATATTTCTTGAATGACAATGGATTAATGAATGGATGTGTGCTAATATTGGGAATTTTCAAAGAAGTCACAGAAATGACTTCGTGAGCTGATATATCCACATCAAGAAGCTATGAAAACTACAGTTCTTTATAACATCCCCTGGATTACAAATTCCACAAGGTCAAGGACTGTGTTCGGATATGAAACTAAGTGCCTCCCAGCTCAGGGCTTGCCCCATATTAGACATTCACATATATTTGTTGATTGAATGAATAGATTACTTTTTGATGTGAAGTCATAGGCTGGACATCTATACTAGGAAGAATTTTACTCTAAGATAAAATTTAGGATGAGTTAAAAAGAAACATGGGTTAAGGTGACTTAAAACCAAAATGCTGTAATAGCAATGCTGTAAAAAGTGTATTTTCTGTTATATTTTTTTCCTAAAAGGGACCTGTTGGTTTACCTGGAGAAGTTGGGACTACTGGAAGCATTGGTGAAAAGGTAATGCCTTTCTTTTTTTTTTTTAATGATAAGAATTCCAGGCTAAACTCAAACAGGAGACATTCATATGGCATTTTATGTTGATTAGAAATCACTCATAACTTAAAATATACCATCTGTCTTGAATATCTTAAATATATTGAAATATAGCTAATGGGATATATGTTTCTAATTTATAAAGGGCAGACTACTCTTTGCATTGTGATGATGTGGTCTGAAGAGAAAAGATGAAACTGATGGTCTAGATTTATGACTAGATCATATTTAAATCAACTTTATCAGAGCAAGCTCCCTAAAGGAAGCAGTCTTGAAAGGAATTCAGTTATCACTTTACCTGATCCAAGTCTCAGTCACAATCTCTTGCTTTTCACTTGGAATCTAGTGTGCAATTATTCGTGCATATTCCCGGCTATTGTAATGGAAATTGTAATTTGCTTAAAGATGACCTAGAAATCATTACCTTGGGAGTGATTGTCCATGTTGAGTTTCAAATTTAGGAAAGTCTTTTTAAAAAATAAAAAGTAATTCTTTACTTGAAACCAAGGGCATTTTAAATTTTTTTTAATGGAATCTTATAATGGACTAGTAGGTTATAAACCAAAACTTTGGGTCTTTGACTAAAACCTGTTGTGCTCGATATAAATTGTAAGCATGATAGTCTTGTGCAATTACTACATAAGGCTACTCTGTGAGTTAGTAGAGCCAGGACTAGGAATAAATTAGAAACTATTCCAGTTATTGCTATCTGAAATGTTTAGTTTAAGTCAAAGACTACATGTCTAAAATTTATCACTTTTTTCCCCAGGTTTAAACTGGTCTCTTCCCAATAATCTCATGTCCATTAGTGTGCTTTATACCTATTTCAGTTCTTCCAGGCTTCTGGAATAAATAAAGTGAAACCCATATTTGCTTTCCTTTTTCCTTCGTTCTCTATGCCCAATCTTTTAGCAGGGCTTAGAGTTTTTTTCTATGTAATTTATCTTTTCTAATAGTCAATCCAAAGCCCACCCTGCCCCCAACATACTCTTATCTGTTTATGCTAAATTTATCCTGTCATATTTCTATCCTCTCATCCATCCTACATACTACAAGCAGAGGACTAATTTTGATGGGTTATCTGAAACATTTTGAAAAACCATCATTGGTTTGACTTAATTGACTTATTGACTTAATTACTTTGGGTCCTCTACTTTGCTGTCAAAGTACTACATAATTTTGGCTTAATCAGTTCATCTAACACATTTTCTAATAGTCTCCAATATAAACCTTTCTCTCTCCCCTCTCATATATTACATACTTGTTCTTATTCCTGTTCTTACTGTTTTGTTTTTTTAGCTTGAGTATTCTCTCTGTTTCCCTCTGTTTATTCAAAGCCAGATTGTAGGACTCAAAGTCTCATCTCCTCCATAAAGTCTTCTCAGATTCCTCTGATCATTCCTGATTTCTTTCCTTCCTGGACTTAGGATAAGCACCACACAATTTATAATTTAATTGTCCTCTAATTGATTGACCTTTGTTAACATCATGTCTCCAAATACTTGAGAGTAGACTCTAAGCCAAATTTGTTATACCTCTTCAACTCTCAGTACATTGAAAGTGCTTATTATGTACTTATTGATTTTTTATTAACAATTTAACAAGTATAAAATGAGCTCATTTTAAAAAATTAGATTTGTAATTTTTTTTATTCTTTGTTTTTTCTGTGCAAGGTCAAATGCTCTATACTAATCCTAGGAATTTTAATGTGAATCAGTTTAATTCTTTTAACGTGCCATGGCATATTTGATTATCATAATTATACTTGTGGTAGACAGATTACAGAAATAAAATTTTGTTCAATGGTTATAGGAATTAGTTAATTCTTAAAATATGTTTTGATATTTTTACTATCCTCCTCCTATTTTATATGCCTCAAAATGATAAGCATTTCTACTATAAAAATATTTTTAGTATTTTATCTCTTGAAATATATTTTGAGGATTTTTATTATATTAGAAGTATAGCAACTTTAAGGTAAAAATATACAATTGGTAAATTAAAAAGTATTGGCAGTTAGGATGAGATGTGCATGTAAGATATGAGTCTGACAGTTTTCCTGTCAAGGCTTATCTCAGTCATGACTGATTAATTTGCCTCAATGTTTTTCTTTTTTCTTTGTTTTAAAAGGGAGAACGGGGAAGTCCAGGTCCACTAGGTCCCCAGGGAGAAAAGGGTGTTATGGTAAGAGTCATTGATTTGAAATATATGTTTCCACAGAACATCATAATTCCAGAAGTGGAATTACCATGAGTGAAATTTAAATAAGTGAAAAGTGTTTATTTTACAGTATATTTCCATTTGAATTTTCCTTTCCTTTATTTACCTTTCAAATGCTGATTGCCACTGCAAAGCATGAAAAATCAGATGACTTGGTCAAATGACTCTATAGCTTTAAGAGAAGAATTAAGCCACCATAAATTAGTGAAGTGAATGAAAAAAGAATATGATTAGGGCTCTACTTTTCTTTTATAGCTTATAGTTTCTATAGCACATATCATCACTGTCACTCTCGCAAGTGTACATGCGAGCGTGGATAAACAAAACATAAATAAGTTACAATATTTTTCTTAGAAATTTGGAAGTATTCTCAAACGACCAGATGCATTTGTACTCCTGATGTAATTTTTGATATGTGAAACATCAGAATCCAGAATTCATCTTACTATCTTGCATCTTTCAGGTAGTAATAGCTGACAACTATTATATATATATTGTATTTTTTTAGTTTATTAAATAGTTTCTAAACATGATAGGAATGAGAACAAAAAAATATCAATGAAAGAATCTTGCTTCAGAAAATATATTGTAATAGATTTGGTGGCACATAAGACTGTCTACAAATTTATTTTACGTAAGTTATTCTTTAGTTTTAACTTCTGTTGTATCAGCAAAACTCTCTAAGATTTTTTTTTTTAGCTATGTCCATTTGCTGTAAACTAAGAAATTTAATATACCCATTAGGTTAATCAATATCAGGAATTATTATCTACTAAGAGATTCTCTGAATTATGCTGTAATTCTCTGAATTATGCTGTAAAGGGTGTGTTCCTTCTAAAATTTAACAAGCTCTAGAGTATTTATACACATTCACATTCCTTAATTATAGAAGTCTCTGGCCTTTGACAATGAAAAGTCTTCATAATCTATACAATATAATATCCATCTATTCATAACATAGCAAAACCTACAGAAAGATAAGATGAATATTCTCTTCTCAATAGGTTATAATATGTGATTCTGGTTAGCAAATTTCTTTTCTAGGCAGAGTTACTAATAAAAGGATATACAGCTTCTGTATAATCATGTTTTATTTCTAACTGTAGTACGTTTCCCCTTACCTTTTATATCTTGGATAGGAAAGGGAGATCTTATTTACATGATCACTTTTACTACTATTTATATTTTACTGGTTTGTCTTCAATGGAAATAATCAGATATGATAGAAACTTTATGTCTTTCATATTTACTCAAATTATAGGGATATCCAGGTCCTCCTGGGGATCCAGGACCCATTGGTCCACTGGGATTACCGGTGAGTAAAGTCTTTATATTCCCTTCTTCAATGTCTATTTAAATTTAAATCTATGATTTATTTATTAAAAAAAATCTTCTCATTCTTAGGCAAAATAAGTAATGTATAAACTGATGGAGGCTACTTCTCTCTTCAGTCAATGTAAAACACTCTAGAATATTTCATGGTATCTTAAACTTCCTCACCGCTACTTGCTATATTATTTACTTTTAATAATCAGTACAATTGTGTAGCCTAAAACAAAAAGAAATTTAAACTTTCTTTTGAATAACCACATATAAGAAAACAGAGTCAGTAATCAAGTGTACATGTGAGTGTGGATAAACAAAACATAAATAAGTTACAATATTTTTCTTAGAAATTTGGAAGTATTCTCAAATGACCAGATAAAAGTCAGAAAAAAATATATCTTTATCGACCAAAACTTGAGTTTTGAAAATACTCCATTTATTATATAGAGAAAGGTAATCAAATCTTGACTCCAAGAAATAAATTTTCTTATCAAAATTTGGCCATTATTATCAACTTAAATATGAAAAAGATAACTTTAATAATCCCCTAAATAGAACTATTATCAGAAATGGTTTATACTGTTTTGTGAAGCTCTTGTTTTGAAGAAAGGCTTGGCTTTCCAGTACTTTGATAGGCATGTTATTAACTTCTAAAATTAGGAAGACTGAGATTGGTACAGTTGCCAAACTGTAGATTGGTATGATTGCCAATCTTTTTACTCACATAAGATAATAAATAAATCTTTGATCCTGTAAGAGTTCACTGTTTTTATCTACCTAATGTCATATAAATAAATAAATTTTATTTTCTAATTAAGTCTTTATGAAAAACTATCAAGTCTAAAAAATTCATTGTAATTGACTTAGTAATAAGTAGACAACTTAGTCTTCATTACATCTATTTGTGACATATTTGGTATAATTTGTGACATTTTCATTGTAACAGGAAAAAAACTCTATTACTCTTGTAATTATCATTACTTTCTAGAATAATGAGAAAGAAATCTTGCAGCAACAGCCATTGCTTTTTTGATGGACCAAGCTGATTAAACTAGTCAGACTGGCTGAATGGCTATTTGTTTTTCTCTTTTCACTGTCACTCCATGTGTTGGTTCCTCCTGAAAACTAGTTGGAATATGGGGGAAGGGAAGAATAGCAGAATAATGGGGGAGGGAAGTATGGCATTTATTTCATAAATAAAGCAAATTTTAAAGGAGATTAATCAATTTTATTTTAAGAATTCCCAAGGAGAATTACATGACATAAAAAAAATGTTGCTATTTTGCTATTCTGCTAACATTTCTGTGACTTCTGTTACTGATTTTTAAATTTTCAATGAGTAGGGTCATGTGGGGGCAAGAGGACCACCTGGGAGTCAAGGTCCTAAAGGACAAAGAGTAAGTTATCTAATGCAAGAAGTAATCTAATACATTAACCTAAATTAAAAAAAAAAAAAACTTCATAAATAGTGATGTGCTCGATAAAAATAGCTCTATGTCTTCTAGATTGTGCTTAGATATTGTTGGCTTTTTCCTTGTCTTCGTTATATTAGATGAACTAACTACCTGCATTAATTAAAGTGTGACTTGTTATCATTTGTACACATAAAACCATACTTTTCCATTTTATGTTCTACAAATTTTACTAATTCATATGGAACTCTTCTTTCACATTCTCAATTTCCAGTTCCATTCTTTGGGAGAATTGTAAGTGTGAAGATGTTTAAATAAACTGTTTTTCTACTCCCAAAAGACTTACAGAGCAAGGAGTAGTAACATCAGGACAAAAAAGAGCAATAGGAAATGGAATGAAGACAAATGCAGGATGACTGTTAATTAATTATAAATCAGAAGTGATATAATCATCATTGTTTGGTGATTATGTATAAGAATTAAATTAGAAATCTTTCAATCTTCGAGTTTTTTAAACATTAAATCCTTTTTTTTCCTTTGAAGAAGTAAGAGCCACAATTTACTGTGTGTCCATTACATGTCAGGCAACTTTACATCTGTTATCTTACTTAATACTTAGAACTACCCAAAGAAGATGTATCATCTCAGATATTATAGCTGAGGAAAACAGAACTCAGAGAGTTTCACTATATGGCCTATAGGCACACAGAGAGAAATGACAAAACCAGCATTCAAATCTTAGTGTGTCTATCTCCCAGTCCTGTGCTTATTTGACACCATACAGAATACGAAGGAGGTTTTTCATTTTTTTTTCCTTGATAAATCTGAATATGTGGGCTGTAAGAATTCTCCTTTCTCACTTGGCTTTACTTTGATTTTTAGAGCTAGTTAAAAAAACATTTAGAAAATTCTAAGAACATGGTGTCCAACTAACAAAAGTTAAAAACAAAACAAAAACTTCATTTTCCAGTTGGCAAATGAGAGAAAAGTGTTAAGAATGCCCAGTTTGAAATAATAACTTTAGTTTCATGTCCTGTGTTTTAAGTGAAGATTGATGAAAGAGAGGAAATTTGTCTTTATTATTGTTTCTTTTCTGAAAAACTCTTTTCCTCACTGGGTTATAGATTTACAATCTACGAATAATCCTGATGGCCATTTCTATTTTAGCCCAAGTGAAATTTAAAATAATAATATAAAAAGACAGTAGATGATCTGTACCCACACTGTCATTTAGCAGTCTGTACCTTGCCAGCATTCAGTACTTCCTCAGCTCCAATGTGTTTATTCAACTTTGTATTAGTCAAAGTGAGAAAGTTCAACCAGTTTTATGACAGTTGAAAAAAAGCGGAAATACCTTTTGCTATGTTTTGCCTTTTGTTAATTAAGTAATTGAGGTCTTATAGAAGCCATGTACCTAAGCAAGAACTCTCCTGAACCATTTGTGTTTTCTCCTAAGTCATACAGAAAGTTCATTGGCTCCATGGTTTTCTAAACTCCCCATGATCCTGGGTAATTGTTACCCTTTTCTCCCCCCCCCCCTTTTTTTCCTTCCAAGATGTTCTTTAAATTCAAGTTTGTTAACATAACACTAACAAAGTGTAATATTAGTTTTAGGAGTAAAATTTAGTGATTCATCAATTATATGTAACATCCAGTGTTCTTTCCATCAAGTGCCCTCCTTAATGCCCATCACCCAGTTAACTCATCCCTCTACCACCCTTCCCCTCCAGCAACCTGTTTCTTCTCTATAGTTAAGAGTCTCTTGTGGTTTGCCTCCTTCTCTGTTTTTATCTTCTTTTATTTTCCCTTCCCTTCCCCTATGTTCATCTGTCTTGTTTCCTAAATTCCACATGGAGGTGAGATCATATGGTATTTGTCTTTCTCTGACTAATTTCACTTGACATAATATGCTCTAGTTCCATCTATCTTGTTGCAAATAGCAAGATTTCATTCTTTTTTATGGCTGAGTAATGTTCCATTGTATATACACACCACATCTTCTTTACCCATTCATTAGTCAAATAGATCATTATCCTTTTCTGATTTGCCACTTTGTCCTCAACTGTTATCTTTTCAATGGTCTGTTTTCCTCTTATCCTCCAAATACATTTTACTGATTCTCTCCTAAAATGGCTTTTCACAGTTACCTAAAGTTCATTCAGTACTTTCTAAACAAAGAAATCTTATTTAGAAATAAAGGCTTTGTTTAGTACAAAAACACTTCCTTTGCAGGAGAATATTTCAGGCAATTTCTGAACATTGAGAATACAAAGAGAACTGAAGACCAGAATATTTAAGAATTATTATTAGAAAGTTCCATCCCAGATGTCACATAATATCTTCCTGTTTCTCCTATCTTCTTCTTATCAATCTGTTCTCCACTACAGATGTGATATCAATATGCTAGGTCCATCTTTCCCAGTGTTTTTCAATCAAAAAAAAAAAAAAAAAAGACTACATGTCTAACCCACAGAGATAAATGGAAAGGTATCTGGCTGGAAGTTTCTGTGCTCCAGCTCTTCCCGCTCACCCCAGAGGCTGAGGGGTTTGATCTTCCCAGCACATCTGTAAACTCTTCATGGCACACAACTGTGTCACAGTACACTGGAGAGGAAGCTGTGCCCTACGCACATTGACCTGGAGATCACACCAAGAGTTATCATTATGGAACTAGTGCTTATTACTGTTTTGCCTATGACTAACATTGCTATCACATGGCCATGTGAACATCATCAATAACAGGACATGCTCATAGGGGTCTGCATGCCCATCTGTCTGTCATCCAACTGTCTAACATTTACTGGTTTCTTATAATTTGTCAAGCATTCTCCTCATACCATGGAGGAGTCAGGGGTAATGATCTTTCAGATCTGGACCACATGGGTTTTACTATTCAATTAGTTACAGCCCAGTGGCTTTTGAAATTTTGTACAACATTGTACTTTTCCAGAGGACAAAAAAAGCTCAGGCTAACAACAAAGTCTGCTATTTCAGGAAACAACTTAAACAACTTAATATATTGAATATTTGTCTCACCTGCTTTGTGAAGGTTATATAATCCTACTTCTTATGTAGCTGAAAAAGAGCAGGATTGGCTGAAAGTATTAGTCCTATGGTTTGAGATTCCTAGGTGGGAGATTGACATGAATTTAAAGTATTATTTATCCTACATACTCTAACCTTTTTTTTTACTTGCCAAGTTTGGCTGAAGAACAGTCATTTAAGTGTAATAACACAATTTAATATGCCACAGCTAATCAATATAATATATACAATCACATCCACCATATAGAAAATACAGGCTAGCAGATTCTCTACTGCAGTACCAGTAAGGTGGTGGCTTAGCATTTTGGGGTCAGTAGGAATCGGCACAACTTTAGTTGCTGTCCCTCATGTGCACATTTAACTCACTGGGGCTAGGTAACTCATCCTTTGGTGTCTCTCCAGTATGTGCTTCTGTGTCCTATCTCCAGCTGCCCTGACAGGAGAGATGACACACTGAACAAAGTTAACATCTCTTTTCTTTCCATGGATTGTGCCTTCGACCATTAGACAACTTCAGATTTTGTACCCTTTCTCTGGAAGGGAGGTATAGAGGCATACAACTGAGTAATTTTTTATTCTATGCTACTTAATATTTAAATGAGAAAAAAAGATTGAAATAACTGTATTAGAAATGTTTTAAGATTTTTCTATGCAAGATGGAAACTGGATATGACCATAAAAATTCTAAATTGTGACTTCTTCGAGGAAATGCATACCATATTGGGAAGCCAGCCATTGCATTTAGATTCAATGCGAGTACCACCTAGAGCACACCAAGTATCAGAGAAGAGCTTTTTGTGTGGTTTCTTCTCCTGAAAAAGTTTATAACAAGAGTAGAATGAAATGATTTTTTTCCCACAAAATCACAGATAATAGTTTTTGTCTAAGGGAAAGTTTTGTCCCAGCTATATCAACCAAGAGCCAGAACAGACTGCTAGACATAATTAGTTAGGCATTTGAGTAATTTAAAATTAACAGAAGGGTCAAGTAAAGATGGATGTGGTTAAAAGGAAATATAAACATACTGAATCCAAGTTAGAAGGACATTTGTTCTGTGAATAAGGGTTGTTGCTTTTTCATAGATGCTTCAGCTCTTCAGATTACAAGCATTATAGAGATGGACTTATAATTTTCATAAAAGCTTCCTACATAAGCTAGTATGCAGTTTATATTAGTGTTAGTTAATGATAATTTTTTTAAAATTGTAGCATTTATATACAGTAGTGGTTTTGTCTCCTATCATCTGATATTTCTAGGATTATGTGACTGTTCAGGAATTTTGTTAATTCTTTAAGATTATTACCTATAATTCAAGTACTTGTTATTTTATGAAACATGCTTAATTTATATAGTTGAGGTACCAGACTTTATGCCTACTAATAGCCACTTATCGTAGCAAACTTTTTAGAACCTACTAATAGCCACTTATCGTAGCAAACTTTAACTTTTCTTATGGATGATGAGGAAAAGATCAGATTTTTTATTTAGCTAGCATACATTCTCCAAGAGCTTTATAGATAATTGGATATTTAATTTATTTTATTCATTGAGTTCACATGTGCATGAGTTGGGGGAAGGGGCAGAAGGAGAAGGAAAGAGAATCTGAAGCAGGCTGCACACCCAGCATGGAAGCCAACACAGATATCAGTCTCACAACCCTGAGATCATGACCTGAGCCGAAATCAAGAATCAGAGACTTAACTGACTGAGCTACCCAAGTGCCCTGATAATCAGATATTTTAAAGCAGATATTAAAAAAATAACTTAATGCCCAATTAGATGCCTGTTTTAATGCTGTTGGTCTCCCTTAGAGCTTGTTTAGCCTTAACTGAAACATAGAGAGCATTAAGCTTCCTTTGAGTTCTTTCAGCCTTAACCTCTTAACCAGCAACCTTGGGTTTTATTGCCTTTAATTAATGCAATTACTATACTTAGAGCAAAGGAGGGAGCTCCTTTCAGTTATAATGCCAATCAGCACTTTAATTATAAATGTTTCATATTCATTTTATAAACATCTTCTAAACTTCAGGTCCTCTTTTCAATCTAAATTCACTTGTTAACAGGATTAACCTTTTCTTCTTTCTAACATTTGAAAAAATATTATAAACTTAATAAAGCATAACTATTTAAAGTCTTTATACATTTAGACATCATATGAATCAAGCAGCTTATATCTTCAGGCTTCCATTTCTTCATATTAAAAAAGCAGAAAAAAGCAGAGTTTGCACTAGTTCAGCCTTGACATTAGGTGATTTATATTCAGAACCAGAAACTGGCAGTTGATTTTGAGATCTTCCTCCTGACCTAGATGCATATATATCCGGGAAGCCACTTAATCTGATTTTATATAAGAAAAGAGACTTGGGACGCCTGGGTGGCTCAGTTGGTTGGACGACTGCTTTCGGCTCAGGTCATGATCCCGGAGTCCCGGGATCAAGTCCTGCATCGGGCTCCCAGCTCCACAGGGAGTCTGCTTCTCCCTCTGACCTTCTCCTCGCTCATGCTCTCTCTCACTGCCTCTCTCTCAAATAAATAAATAAAATCTTTAAAAAAAAAAAGAAAAGAGACTTGCCATCTTTAGACCAAACAATTTTTTTTTTTAAGATTTTATTTATTTATTTGACAGGGAGATGACAAGTAGGCAGAGAGAGATGGAAGCAGGCTCCCCGCTGAGCAAGGAGCCTGATTCGGGGCTCGATCCCAGGACTCTGGGATCATGACCTGAGCTGAAGGCAGAGGCTTTAACCCACTGAGCCACCCAGGCACCCCAAATGCTACCATTTAAACCTATACAGAGTGTGGGCACCTGGGTGGCTCAGTCAGTTAAATGTCTCCCTTTGGCTCAGGTCATGATCCCAGGGTTCTGGGATAAAGCCCTGCATCAGGCTCTGTGTTCAGCGGGGACCCTAGTTCTCTCTCTCCCTCTGCCTACAGCATCCCCTGTTTGTGCTCTTTCATGCTTGCTCTCTGTCAAATAAATAAATAAATAAAATCTAAAAGAAATTTTAAAATTAAAAAAAAAAAAAACTAGACAGAATGACTTTGCACTCTCTAGCACTAGCCTTGGAGATATCTGCCTCATTGTGGTTGATTGTCTAGAATCACATTCATTGTGTTCCATTCATTCTCCCTCTCCACCCAAGCAAATCTACACTTCCAGTTTGTTTGCTATTAATGCTGTCATCACTCTACTAATTATTATCATAAAATATCCAAGAAACCTAGAGATTTCAGGTTGCAAAAGGGTTAAGTGCCTAATTCCCTGTGAACACATTTTCAGTCTAGATCTCACTTGTTTTCTGCCGTGTTTAAGAATGTTGATCACCTATTCCCTTTTTTTTTTAATTGAAGTATAGTTGTAACACTAATAATAATAATGTAACACAATGTTACATTAGTTTCAGGTGTACAACATAGTGATTTAACAACTTTGTAGGTTATGCTACGCTCATCACAAGAGTAGCTGCCATCTGTCACTGGACAACACTCATTCCTTTTCACATTCCTTCAGCCACCTTCTGTTATAACTCCAAAAAATTTTGAAAAGTGTTTTCTTACAGGGCAGAAAGAGGAGAATGGGCTTAGAAGGTGACAGAGAAAGAGAATCAATATAGGCTGCTGAATTTGTAAGGTGAAGATTATATTTAGAATAAGGTCCTGAGGGATCTTTTCACTTAAAACTTCAAAGTCATCCTTTAATAATTGTTCCTGTTTTCCTCTTCAGTTACTTAACTGTTAACCATTCCAAGCATGTGCCCACTTCAGGATCTTTGTAGATTCTGTTTCTTCTGTCAGGATGATCTTGCCTATATGCCATTTTAGAGAGGCTTTTCAGACTAGCCTTTCTAAAATAGAGTTCCCCATCTTGAATTCTCTCTACTTAAGCTCCTTTATTTACTTCATTACATTTGACTACTCACTGTCATTTTATAGTTTTAGGTATTTATTTGATTGCTTAGGAGTTCAGGGATGTGTCTCTTCTCCCCGCTGTATCTTCTGTGCCTGAAGCAATGCCTGGCTTACAATAGGCACTCAGCAAATGTTTATTAAATCAATAGCACTCTCTTACCTACTAAATTGAATCCATATTCCTCAACTTGACAGTCAACGTTCTACACAATAAGACTGAAACTCAGCTTGATAGTCTTTCATGGGAAAATAGGGCAAAGAAGGTAGGACCAAGTCATGGAGTACCTTCAATACAAACTGAGATTGAAGGGCTAGAGCTATGGTTTTAACTTTAGTATGACCGGTAGAGCTACAGATCTCATGGAGTGTGAACCTTCTCTCTAATGCCCTGAATGTGCCTAAGAGGATCAGGGAATGCAGTATCCTAAGAGCACCCAGGAAGAGAGTCCTATTACAGTGAGCAGCTTTTTAAGAATATAAAAGCTAAACCAAGCTGACCTCAGGTGGGAGAAAAGAGAAGGAATCTGTTGTCCTAGGAAATTTGTATCACTATTCTGTATAGAAATCTTCAGTGCCTTCTTGGGGCACCTGGGTGACTCAGTTGGTCAAGCATCTGCCTTCGGCTCATGTCATCATCCCAGAGGCCCAGATCCCTGAGTCTGGCTCCATGCTCAACAGGGAGTCTACTTCTCCCTTTCCCTCTGCCTCTCCCCACTGCTTGAGTGCACAGGCACCCGCTCTCTCTCTCAAACAAATAAAATCTTTTTTTTTTTAAAGATTTTATTTATTTATTTGACAGAGATCACAAGTAGTCACAGAGGCAGGCAGAGAGAGAGGAGGAAGCAGGCTCCCTGCTGAGCAGAGAGCCCGATGCAGGGCTCGATCCCAGGACCCTGGGATCATGACCTGAGCTGAAGGTAGAGGCTTTAACCCACTGAGCCACCCAGGTGCCCCTCAAACAAATAAAATCTTAAAGAAAAAAAGAAGTCTTCAGTTCCTTCTCATTACCCATTGATTTAAATATAAACTCCAGTCTTTGACCTTTTAAGTTCCAGGCTTTCCACAATTATTTCTTAGTATAGAAAAACTTAGAAATATTGAGAAATACTACTTATAGTCAATAAACCAGCTAAACAAACTACTTTCTTCTTTCTTGGGTATCTTCTTTCCTGCCTCTGTACCCTTTTCTTATCCTATCCCTCTGTCCAGAGTTCCTTTTAGAGCATGATCTCCATCTGTCAAAATGATACCTTTATTCTTTATACAGACATGTGAAAGTTCTCTTCCTCCTTTGAATCCTTTTAGCCCTGAAAATGCCTTGTCTCGGGGCGTCTGGGTGGCTCAGCGGGTTAAAGCCTGTACCTTCAGCTCAGGTCGATCCCAGGGTCCTGGGATCAAGCCCCGCATCAGGCTTTCTGCTCGGCAGGGAACCTGCTTCCTCCTCTCTCTCTGCCTGCCTCTCTGCCTACTTGTGATCTCTGTATGTCAAATAAATAAATAAGATCTTTAAAAAAAATGCCTTGTCTCAACCTATATCATCATCATTTATATAATTCACCCTACCATTCTTTAAGCTTCAAGAAGGAGAAACTTGCTTACAATTGTGTATCCCCATAACACTTAATGCGGTACCTTTTCCATAGTAGACATTGTAGTGTTGTCAGTGTTGTAGAATTGAGAGTCTTTAAGATCTTCCAAGGATAGTTATTCTATAGGCATGGAGACATATAACCATCATTTTATTAGAGAGTAACTTTTACAACTAGCAGTTCTTCACAGCTGATGACTAAATATTGATAGCAACTTAGCTGAGAAGTTTTACATTTAGATGAAGATTCCCAGCATTATTTTCTGTCCCTTTTCTGTGCGCTGGCCACCTTTCAGTAAGTGTTGTCAAGCAGGGGCATAGCAGGTACAATGCAGTCAGCACTCACTCTCTAATAAAGAGAAGAGTGCCATTCCAAAAATATAAAACTTGAGAAGACTATTGGACAAACAAGCGAGCCACTTTTAAGTTAATGTAGAGTTGTTCTTAGAATAAATTGTGAATGGCCCCTGCGTAAACAAGGTGAATAAAATATTCTAATGACAAACCTATATTATAATCACCTCAACAACTGAATCAGCTGTTTTTATGGCCACCTGATTAATTATTTGGCAGTAGATCTTGAAAGCACAAGCTTGATTATCCCATACAAATAGGTTCATCCATGTATCTAGCTGATCCTTTTCTGTGGTCATGGTATAGAAGCAAGCAGAAGGAATTTGTCAAAAAGAACACAGTTTGTTCATTTGTAAGGATGTATAACAGTAAAAAAATAATAATAATAACATTTCTGATCAACAATAGAAATTTTCCATCCCTAGGGACCAAGAGGACCAGATGGTCTCTTTGGGGAACAAGGTATACAAGGTGCCAAGGTAAATACTGATTTTTTCATTTCATATGCATTACGTTTTTTTGAGCCCATATGTATTCTACCTGCTTTAAAACTGTTGTATTTTCTTACAAAAGTGTAGTTCTAAATTTTCTCTTAGTAAAAGTATGAAACATACATAAAATTTTTACTCTACACAGACAAATACTTTCTTTTGAATCTTGAATTATATACCTGATATCCTATTTTCTTGTATGTGAGTATATGCTAGCACGTGAAAACCATAATTCATATTAACTCCTCTGGTACTGATACTTTGATAGGGTGAAAAAGGAGATCAAGGAAAAAGAGGGCCCTATGGTCTTATCGTAAGTAGTAAAACATTTTACATTAAAGATAAATAGATCTAATCTTCCCTGTTTTTCTTGGTGTGTGGTTAGTATTTGGTGAAGGAGCTAGGGGACTCATACATTTTCTTCCTTATGTAGGGTAAGACTGGAAACCCTGGAGAGAGAGGAGTTCAAGGGAAACCAGTAAGTAATAAAAATTAAGCTAGAATAAATTTTTTCCATTTTATTCTCTGGCACAACTATTGTTGTTATCAGTACATTAGACTGAAAGAGTACTAGTTCTTTTCCTCCTTCAGTCTTTAGGTGGATGGGTTATTTGTGCAAGTTGCTTAATTATTTTAGGCCCTTGTGCTACCTGTTTATAAGCTGATGGTAATAATTGTTACACTCCACCCTGGTATAATTAGTTTTTCTATAAAATCCATCTTAAAATTAAATGGTGTGATATCATATAAATAGAAGGGAATATGAATAAAGCTAACATAACAAGGAATTTCTTGCCTACTTTCATTTTAATTCTGTTGGAGTGTTTTTGGACCCTTGGAATGTGGCTCTGTGTGTGTCACCATGCTTTTCCATGCCACTGCTCTAAGAATTTTGAATATTATACAATGCTAGATATTTTCCTACTATCAAAACAACTTTTCAGAAGTATACAATTTTTCCCCTGAGTGGCAACAAGTTCTTTTTTATGGCCATAGTGAAGAAACAAGCAGGAGATTGTCAGCTAAAAAAGATATGTGGATATGTATCTTTTTCTTTTTTTTTTTTTTAAGTATGTCTCCCCTAGTGAAGGGGAGACATACTTAAAAAAAAAAAAAAACACAAAAAGATACACATATGCAT
Organism: Lontra canadensis; assembly: GCF_010015895.1. NCBI lineage: Eukaryota > Metazoa > Chordata > Mammalia > Carnivora > Mustelidae > Lontra > Lontra canadensis. The sequence continues at coordinate 91,625 of NW_022631027.1, read as the reverse complement.
ATGTATACACACATATGTTAGTACATGTATATAAAATTTTGAATACATAAGTTTAATTGTATGAGCTTTTGTACATCTCGTGTATTTTTATTTAGAATCATAATTTTTATAATTATAATTTGTAATGACATCTGGCTTTATCATATACATATCTATATATACAATTTAAAGTTATAAAAATAAATAATAATTTAAATAGACGGCAACTGAAGAGTCAGAAAAAGGTAAGAGAAAAATGTTTTTTTCTGCTATTATAGTTGTCTCTAAGGTCACTGTTTACTTGTTCCTCTTTGAAATCTGCTGCCCCCTGCCTGTTGTTTCCCATAATGGCATTGTATTTGACAGTGGTCAGATCTAAAATACCAGAGACCTGAAGGAGAAAAATGACTACATCCAGGGAAAAGAATTTGTCTGTGACAGTGTTATCCATTGAAGTCATTCCCCCCAAAAATTCTTTGAGTATTAATATTCATCATCTGGGTTTCTGTTATATCAATGCAAATGGTGTTTCTGTATATTCTTTCCACTTTGCTGCACTGTTAAAATACGTGGCAATGAGTAGAAAAATTCGAAGCTCATCATGGTCATCCTTTACTGTAGAGAAGGGAGGCCTAGAGAAGTAAAATTACTTACTCATTTTATATATTGTCGACATTCCTTAGAATTTTACTTTCAGGAAGGTATGTGCTATGGTGAGTGCTGTGAAGTGTGTAAACCTGGCGATTCACAGACCTGTACCCCTGGGGCTAATAATATATTATATGTTAATAAAAAATAAAAAATTTTAAAAAAAATTTACTTTCATTTGCAGCCTATTAGATATGCTTAGATAAATGTGAAATGTGATGTTTGACTTCCTCAATCAAATAAAAGACATTAGAACCATTTTGTAACCATGGCTTAAGGCAGGAAATTGAGTAAATTTACGTTAGTGGATGACATGGGTCGTACATTAAATCATAAGTTGATAGTAGTTTTTGAGGTTTACATGGCCCTCTACCTACATTGTCCCCTTCTTCTTGACTGAACTGAAATAGACTTTTTTTTACAGAAGCTAGGATCAATCAGTCCAAGAAATTGAGACAGCCCTGAAGATTGGTTTGATCCTCCACAATGTCTCTAGTCATTCATGCAACTGTTGACTAGCAGGCAGTGCTGTATAATAGAAAGATATATTGAAGGTCTGATTGACCTTTCCTCCAGTACATGCTCCTAATAGCTATTGAGTTTGATTAAATGGGTTAGCTCTCTGGATGGTATTTTCCTTGTCTATAAAATAAAGAGACATCTCTAAATTACAGTTCTAAAGCCAGGTATGAAATAAAAAATGCTAACACATAGCGTGTCAAGGTAACCAGCAAAATTGCATTTGTCTATGGGTCAACTCTGTTTCCTATACTTGCCTTCCATCCACATGTAGATCTGACTTAAGAGGAAAGGCCATGATCCATGGTGTTATTAAGGTGATAAAACCTGGGTAGCTCTTTTTAGATTTCTAAATCTTATAAAAACTATAACTATTAACGATTTTTTAGAAATCTAGATATTCTTTCAGTAGATGAGTTAGGGGTGTTAAATCTCCACTATGATTTTGTTTTTCTACGTTTCTTTCTTTAAATTTGTCAAATTTTGCTTTATATATTCTGAAACACTATTTTTAGAGTTCATGTGTATGATTATTATGTCTTCCTGATGAACTGACCCTTTTTATTTTTACAAAATATTCCTCCACATCTCTGGTAATACTTTTCATTCCTGATAATACTGTTTGTTTTTTAAATTGGCTTTATTTGGTTAATAAGCCTCTCCAGCCTACTTATGTTTGCGATTTGTATGGCTTATCTTTTCCATTCATTTACTTGCAACCCATCTGCGTTTTGGTATTTAAAGTGAGTGTCTTATAATTGGGCCTTTCTTTTTTTATTCATTCTGAAAATCTCTACCTTTTAGTTAGTGTTTGTTCCGTATCCATTTAATGCAATTATCAATTTGGTTGTACTTCGATCCACCACTTTATGATTGTTCTTCCCTTGTAGTGGTGCTGTTGTTGTTCAGTGTCTTCTTCTGGCATTGAGCACCACATTTTAATTTAGATAATGGCTTTTTAGTTATACTTCTTTGAACTTTTATTTTCAAGTGGTTATTCTAGGTCAGGACAGAGTAAACATTTTCTGTAAAAACAAGTGCTGGTTCAGATTTGACCCCCAGGCTGTAGTTTGCCAGCTGCTGGTTTAGGGATTACAGTATACATCCTAACTTTCCAAAGTCTACTTAGAGTTAATATAGTAATACTTAAAATAATTGTAAGAAACTTGCAACCATATAGACCCATTCACCACCAACATCCTGTTGTTTATGCTGTAATTGTTTTTGTGTATTATATCTATGTGTGTTATAAACCCATTTTAAAAAGTTAAAATTTTGCTTTAATATAAATAAAATATTTTTGGTTTACTGTAAATGAAATATGTGTTTTAGGGTATTTGGGGGAAAGTAGTGGGTTTTTTTTTTTTTAATTATCCTTGCATTTACTTTTTCTGATATTCTCCACTTTTTTCTGTAATCCGTATTTCCAAATGGTATCATTTCCTTGAAGCCTATAGAACTTCTTTTAGATTCCTTAGAGTTAAGTTTTGCTAGTTGTGAATTCTCTTAGTATTTGTGAAAACATCTTTATTTCACTTTCATTTTTTTCTTTTCCATGAATTCTTCAGTTTTTAATTCTGGTTAGTTAACATATAGTGTTATATTAGTTTCAGGTGTACAATATAGTAACTCAACACTTACATCCATCACTCTGTGCTCATCACAAATGCACTCCTTAATCACCCTCACCTATTTAACTCACCACCACCCACCTCCCCTCTGGTAACCATCACTTTGTTCTCTATAGTTAAGAGCCTGCTTCTGGATGGCTGGGTGGCTCAGTTGGTTAAGCAACTCTCTTCAGCTCAGGTCATGATCCTAGGGTCCTGGATCCAGTTCCTGCATTGGGATACCTGCTCACAGGGAGTCTGCTTCTCCCTCTCACCCTCCCTCCTCTCATGCTCTCTGTCTCATTTTCTCTCTCTCAAATAAATAAAATCTTTAAAAAAAAAAAAAAAAAAAAAGAGCCTGTATCTTGGTTTGCCCCCCCACTTTTCCCCCTTTGCTTGTTTGCTTTGTTTCCACATATGAGCAAAATCATATTTTTCCACTGGTTATAGAATTCTGGGCTAACAGGGTTTTCTTTTATTTGTTCGCATTCAGCACTATAAAGATGACATGTCATTTTCTTTTGGCCTCAGTTATTTCCAGTTAGAAGTCCATATTTATTGGTATCATTATTCCCCCTGCATGTAATGTATCATTTTTTTCTGGCTGCTTTCAAGATTCTCTCTTTACTTTTGACTTTTAGTAGTTTGACTATGATGTACCTAAATGGATTTTCTTTGCATTTATTCAGCTTGAAATTTGCTGACCTTCTTTTGTGTGTAAGTTTCTGTTTTCACTAAATTTGGAAATTTTTCAACTTTTATTTAAATTTTTTTCCTACTCTGTCTTCTTCCTTTCCTTCTTGGATTCCAATTAAATATATATTCAACATTTTTATATCATCCCTCAAGTCCCTGAGCCTTTATTCATTCCTATTTTAATCTTTGTCCCATTTTCTTTTTTTTTAAATTAGATAACCTAACTCTATTTTTACTCACTTTTTAAGCCCGTTCATTGAAATGTGGAATTTTTAAGTTTTATTTCAGATATTTAATTTTCAGTTCCATAATTTCCATTTTTATAGATGATGTTCTTCTGGGATTTCTTATTTGTCTATTCATCCTAAGTGTATTTTTTATTTACATTACTGAGCATATATATAATAGCTACTTTAAAATCTTTATGGAGTAATTCTAACATCTGGGTAAACTTAGTTTGGTCTCCATTAATTGCCTTTTCTTTTGAATATGGGAAAATTTTCCTGTCCAGGAATTTTGAATTATATCTTGGACATTTTTAAATTACTTTTAATTAGCCAACATATAGTATATCATCAGTTTTTGCTGTAGTGACTCTTTTTTTCTTAAGGGAGCTCTACACCCAGCATGGAGCAGCAAGGGGTTTGAACTCAAGACCCTGAGATCAAGACCTAAGTTGATATTAAAAGTCAGATACTTAACTGACTGGGCCACCCACCCACGTGCCCATATTTTCTGGAACATTTTGAGTGATCTTCAAAAAGAGTATTTTTTGATTCATTTTGTTTTTTGATTTGGCAGATTATTAACTTTGCTGCTTTCAAACTCCAAATTCTCTCTCCTCTGTGGTAAATGACTGCTAAAATCTCTGTTCTTTTAGGCCTTGCTAGGATGCTGGTTGTATACCATATCAACACATACTTGAAATGTCAGCAAGAGATTTAAGCAGAGTTTACATGCAGAATTTGAGCTTCCTCCTCTCTTGCTTTCTCTTCCTTCACTTCCCAGCAGCTGTGGTCCCTCCACATTCTACCCTCTAGTTCTCCATGCCAGTAAGACTGTTTCTATCTTCCTTTTTCTTAATAATCCTACATAGCTTACTTTCTGGCTAAAAGCCACATTTAAAATAAAAAATCAGATACTTACTTAGTGCCATTCCTTTCTTCTACATGTAGACCTCTCCATTCTAAGTTTTACCTATTTGTGGTCTTTCTTCATTGTTTTCAGATTTTTAAAAAATATTTTGTCCTGGATTTATAGTTATCCCTATATAGATGGTTTTGATAGGAGCTACTTGGCTAATATTGGAAGTGGAAACTCTTAACTGTTCTTCTTTAAGTAGTTTTCTCTGGAGTAGCTCAGAATACTTAAGAAACATTTATTTCATAATCTTTACAATATAAAAAGCATATAGTATTAACTCTATTCTTTCTTCCTTTTTAGATAACAAGGCACACAGTTTTCATAATCCTACAATGAAAAAAGACAGGCTCCCTTGCTTATTCCCATAAAAAGGCTTTGAAGATTATCCATATATTTACTGTAAATGGGAGAGGCATTGAATGTTTGATTTCTTGTTGAAATCAGTAGAACACAGTATAGTATAGTGGATGGGCATGACACTGGACTCAGACATTGGAAGTCAAATACTGGCTCTACCACTTATAGCTGTTTTGACTTTATGCAAATTATTTAACCTCTCTGAGCCTCACTTTTCCTGTCTTTAAAATGAGGTAACTTTTGGGGAGCATGGGTGGTACAGTTGGTTAAGCATCTAAATCTTGGTTTTGGCTCAGGTATGACCTCAGGGTCATGAAATCAAACCCTGTGTTGGAATCTATGCTCAGCACAGAGTCTGCTTGGACTTTTCTTTCCCTCACCTTCTGCCCCCCACCCCCACCCCACATGTACCCCCCACATGTCCACGCTCTCACTCCCTCAAATAAATAAGTAAATCTTTTAAAAAATAAAAATAAAATGAGTTAACTTTTATAGTTATATCAAATGATGATCATTATGTGCTTGGCATAGGTTCTTACTACATAGTAACCACAATAATCATTATTCTCCCAGGCATCATTATCATAATTGCTGGGTTGAAGTCATAGAGCAAGAAGTTCCACTACAAAGAATATATTTTCAATACTATCTGAAAAGCCTTAAAGGGGATTTTTATTTTGTACCAGCTTGTGCTTTACTTCTTTGTCTCTAATAAAAATAAATAGATCCATTTAGATCATTTCATAACTTTGCAAACACCTTTTATGCACCATTAACATCATTAAAAGTATGTATCAAGCTTGACATTGTGTACAAGTAGTTTACAAAACAAATCAAGCAGACATTCACGGTTCTGAATTTTTGCTGTATGTTTCAGTTGGTTTATCAGGCACAAATGGAACACTTATATTGATCCTTTCTCTTAATATTGGAGCCTGGAGTGAATGGATGGCATTTCAAACAAGGCCTTAGTCAGGTGTGAGTTTGCGATTTTACATATCATCCTTTCCTTAAGCAGAAAAAAAATAGCATTAATGGCTATAACTTAGAAAGTTTTATGTTGCTAGAAATATTTAATATCTTTACTTCCAATTTAATATCATATTTTTCTTAGCTTTTAGTTTTAATATAAAATGGTGATTTTGACCACTGTATATTTGCCAGCCTTCTCAAGGTCGATAATGTAGAACAGACAAATAGCAAATCGAAAAGGGCAGTATTTTCTATATCATTAAGAGTCATCAGTGTCTGGCACATGGTACATTCTCAGTAAATCTTTAAATGGGAGAATCAAAGAGAATTTGGAATTTGATTTAGTTTTATATACCATTTTAGAATACCCCCCCCCACACTTCTAAGACTCAATTTAATGGTACCATGGATGGCATGGTGTAAAAATAGGGGAAAATAAAGGATATTAGAGAGTTTTAGTCATTTCTGGTCAGCTTGTTTCCAAGACTCCTGTGCCTTACCAGGTTTTAAGGACGTAAGTTATACTTACTAACACATCACAAGATTATTATTTTTGGAGGAAAAAACCATTTTTAATCAATATTAAAGGTATAAAAATTCTCAACTTAAAACAATTCTGGATCATTGTCTCTGTGTATGAGCCAGAATTAAATAGGGAATAGAGATAGCTATAAGGAACTCCTACAACTCAACAACAACAAAGACAACTTGATGAAAAAAAAAATAGCAAAAGGACTTGAATAGACCTTTCTGCAAAGAATATACAAATGGCCAATAAGCACATGAAAAGATGCTCAGTATCACTCACTAGACACTAGAGAAATACAAATTGAAACTACAATGAGATACCACTTCTTACCAATTAGGACAGCTGTTATTAAAGAAAAACAAAACAAAATAAAACACATATACACACAGAAAGTAACTAACATTGGCAAAGATGTTGAAAAACTGGAGCTCTTGTACATTGCTGACAGGAATGTAAAATGGTGAGGTTACTATGGAAAACAGTTTGGTGGTTCCTCAAACAGTAAAACATAGTATTACTATGTAATTCATCAATTCCACTTTAGATTTATAACCCAAAGAATTGAAAGCAGGGACTTAGAAACTAACACTTTTATAGTGTTTACAGGCACAGTATTCACAATAGCCAAAAGGTAGAAAACCCAAGTGTCCACTGGTGGATGAAAGGATATACAAAATATAGTATCTACATACAATGGAATATTATTGAACTTTAAAAATGAAGAAAGCTTTTTAAAAAGTTTTTATTTCAATTCCCTTAATTAACATACAGTATAATGTTAGTTTCAGGTGTAAAATTTAGTGATTCAACACTTCCATACATTATCAGGTGCCCATCACAAGTGCACTCCTTAATCCCCATCACCTATTTAACCCATACCTCTCCCATCTCCCTCTGGTAACCCCCAATTTGTTCTCTATAGTTTAGAATCTCTTTCTTGATTTGCCTCTCTCTCTTTTTTCCCCCACTTTGCTTGCTTGTTTTGTTTCTAAGATTCCACATATGAGTGAAATCATATGGTATCTGTCTTTCTCTGAGTTATTTATTTCACTTAGCATAATACTCTCTAGCTCCATCCATGTCATTGCAAATGTCAAGATTTCATTCTTTTTGAAGAATGAAATAAATATATAAATGTATATAATTTATATATTATATATATATGCACACACACAAATATGTATGGGTATGTATGTATGTGTGTGTGTGCGCGCGTGCGTGCCACATTTTCTTTATCCATTCATCAATGGATGGATACTTGGCCTGATTCCATATCTTGGCTATTATAGGTAATGCTGTTATAAACATTTGAATTAATATTTTTGAATTAATATTTTTTATTCTTTGGGTAAATACCTAGTAGTGTGACTGGTGGATCAAAGGATAGTTCTATTTTTTACTTTTTGAGGAAGCTCCATACTGTTTTTTTAAAATTAACATATAATGTATTATTTGTTTCCTGGGTACATGTCTGTGATTCATCAGTCTTATGCAGTTCACAGTGCTCACCATAGCATATACCCTTTTCACAGTGGCTGCACCAGTTTGCACCCCCACCAATACTGTGAGAGCGTTCCTCTTTCTCCACATCCTCACCAGCACCTTGTTTCCTATGTTCAATTTTAGCCATTCTGACTGTCACGAGAGTGAGGTGATACCTCATGGTAGTTTTGATTTGCGTTTCTCTGATGATAAGTGATGTTGAGCATCTTTTCATGTATTTGTTGACCATCTGTATGTCTTCTTTGAAAAATATCGATTCATTAAATGAAACAAGATGAGATCGGGAGGGAGACAAACCATAAAAGACTCTTAATCTCACAAAACAAACAGGGTTCGGGGGGGCGGGTAGGGCGAGGGTGGTGGGGTTATGGACATTGGAGAGGGTATGTGCTATGGTGAGTGCTGTGAAGTGTGTAAACCTGGCGATTCACAGACCTGTACCCCTGGGGCTAATAATACATTTTATGTTAATAAAAAAGTAAAAAGTTAAAAAAATCGATTCATGTCTTCTGCCCATTTTTTAACTGAATTATTTGGGGTGTTGAGTTTTATAAGTTCTTTATATATTTTATAAGTTCTTTACATATTTTGGATACTAATCCTTTATCAGATATGTCATTTGCAAATATCTTCTCCCATTCCTTAGGTTGCCTCTTAGCTTTGTTGATTGTTCCCTTTGCTGTGCAGAAACTTCTTATTTTGAGGAAGTCCCAATAGTTTATATTTGCTTTTGTTTCCTTTGCCTCAGGAGACATATCTAGAAAGATGTAACTACAGTCCATGTCAAAGAAGTGGACTGTTACTGCATCTGTGCTTTTCTGGGATGTTTATGGTTCTATGTCTCACATTTCAGTCCTTAATCAATTTATTTTTATATACGGTGTAAGAAAGTGGTCATTTGATTCTTTTGGTTGCTATCTAGTTTTCCCAATTCCATTTATTAAGGAGACTTTTTCCCATCAGACATTCTTTCCTGCTTTGTTGCAGATTAATTGACCATATACTTGTGGGTTCATTTCTGGGTTTTCCATTCTGTTCTGTTGATCCATGTGGTTATTTTTGTGCCAGTACCATACTGCTTTGATTACTATAGCTTTGTAATATAATTTGAGGGTCCAGAATTGTGATGCCTCCAGCTTTGCTTTTCTTTTTCAAGGTTGCTTTGGGTATCTGGTCTATTTTGTGTGCCATACAGATTTTAGGATTATTGGTTCTAGCCCTGTGAAATATGCTGTTGGTATTTTGATGTGATTGCATTAAATGTGTAGCTTTCTTTTGTATAGTATTCACATTTTAACAGTATTTATTCTTCCAATCCATGAGCATGGAATGTCTTTCCATTGCTTTTTGTCGTCTTCAATTTCTTTCACCAATCTTTTATAGTTTTCAGAGTACAGGTCCTTCACCTCTTTGGTTAGGTTTATTCCTAGGTATCTTATGTTTTTGCAATAGTTGTAAATAGGATTGATTTCTTAATTTCTCTTTCTGCTACCTCATTATTGGGGTATAAAAATACAACAGATTTCTGTATGTTGATTTTTGTGTCTGAACTCATTTGTCAGTTCTAGCAGTTTTTTGGTGAAAATCTTTTGTGTTTTCTATATATAGTATCATGTCATCTGCAAATAGTGAAAATTTTACTTACTACTTGTCAATTTAGATGCCTTTTATTTCTTTGTGGTGGCTGACTGCTATGATTAGGAGTCTAGTACTGTGTTGAATAGAAGTGATGAGAAAGGACATCCCTGTCTTGTTCCTGACCATAGGAAAAAGGCTCTTAGTTTCTCCCCATTAGGATATTATCTGTGGATTTTTTATATATGGCCTTTATCGTGTTGAGGTATGTTCCCTCTAAATGTATTTTGTTAGGGTTTTTATCATGAATGGATGTTGTACTTGTCAAATGCTTTTTCTGCATCTATTGCATTGATCATCTGGTTCTTATCCTTTCTTTTATTAAAGTGATGTATCACGTTGACTGATTTATGAATATTGAACCACCCTTGCAACATGGGAATAAATCCCACTTGATGGTGGTGAATGATTTTTAAAATGTATTGTTGGTTTTGATTTGCTAGTGTTATGTTGAGGATTTTTGCATCTATGTTCAGCAGAAATATTGGTCTAAAGTTCCTTTTTTTACAGTGTTTTTGTCTGGTTTTGGTATCAGAGTAATGCTGGCCTCACAGAATAAATTTGGAGATTTTCATTCCTTATCTGTTTTTTGGAATAGTTTGAGAAGAATAGGTATTAACTCTTCTTTAAGTGTTTGGTGGAGTTCAGCTGTGAAGCTACCTGGTCCTGGATGTTAGTTTTGGGGGGATTTTTTTTTTAACATCTTTATTTTATTTTTTTCAGTGCTCCAAGATTCATTGTTTATGCATCACACTCAGTGCTCCATGCAATACATGCCCTTCTTAATACCCAACACCAGGCTCACCCATCCCCCCACCACCCTTCCCTCCAGAACCCTGTTTGTTTCTCAGAGTCCACAGTCTCTCAAGCTTCATCTCCCCCTTTGTTTTACCCCAATTTACTTTTCCTTTCCTTTTCCTAATGTTCTCCATGTTATTCCTTATGCTCCACAAGTAAGTGAAACCTTTGGGGGACTTTTTGGTTATTGATTCAATTTCTTTGCTGGTTACTGGTCTGTTCAAGTTTTCTGTATCTTCGTGTTTCAGTTTTGATAGCTTGTTTGTTTCTATGAATTTATCCATTTTTTAGATTGTCCAATTTTCTGGCATATTGTTTATATAATATTCTTTTATAAATTATTTGTATTTCTGTGGTATTGGTTGTTATTTCTCCTTTCTCATTTGTGATTTTATTTATTTGGGCCCTTTCTCTTTTCTTCTTGATAAATTTGGCTAGGGATTTTTCAGTTTTACTGACTTTTTTTTTTTTCAAAGAACCAGCTCCTGTTTCCATCGATCTGTTCTATTGTCTTTTTAGTTCCTATATCATTTATTTCTACTCTGATCTTTATTATTGCTTTCTTTCTGCTGGCTTTAGGCTTTGGCGCTCTTTTTCTAACTCCTTTAGGTATAAGGTTAGGGTGTTCTTTTGAGATGTTTCTTCCTTCCTGAGGTAGGGCTGTATTGCTAAACACTTCCCTCTTAAGACTGCTTTTACTGCATCCCAAAGGTTTTGGACCATTCTGCTTTCATTTTTATTTGTTTCCATGTACTTTTTCATTTCTTCTTGTATTCCCTGGCTGACTCATTCATTGTTTGGTAGCACGTTTTTTAACCTCCATGTATTTGATCTTTCCAGATTTCTTCTTGTAATTGACTTCTAGTCTCATAGTGTTGTGGTTAGAAAAGGTGCATGATATAACTTGAATCTTTCTCGTATTTGTGGAGACCTGTTTTGTGACCTAATACATGATCTATTCTGGAGAATGTTCCATGTGCACTTGAAAAGAATGTGTATTCTGCTGTTTTAGAATGGAATGTTCTGAATATATGTGTTAAATCCATCTGGTCTAGTGTGTCATTCAAAGCCATTGTTCGCTTGTTGATTTTCTGTTTAGATCATCTGTCTATTGATGTAAGTAGGGTGTTAAAAGTCTCTTACTGTTATTGTGTTATTATTGATTAATTCCTTTATCTTTGTTATCTTTTTAAATATTTAGGTGCTCCCACTTTAGGTGCATAAATATTTATAATTGTTATATCTTCTTGTTGGATTATCCCCTTTATGATTATATAGTGTCCTTCCTTGTTTCTTGGTACAGTCTTTGCTCTAAAGTCTAACTTGTTCATGTAGTGTCCAAGTATTATTACTTTGGCTTTTTTTAACATTCTTTTGCATGATAAATATTTCTTTATTCCCTCACTTTTAATCTGCAGATGTCTTCAGGTCTAAAATGAGTCTCTGTAGGTTTGTTTTTTTTTTTTTTTTAAATCCATTCTGACACTCTGTCTTTGATTCTTTAGTCTACTTACATTCAAGGCAATTATTGGTAAATACATAATTATTGTCATTTTATTACTTGTCTTGTAATTGTTTCTGGAGATTTTCTCCTCTCTTGCTTTCCTCTCTGTCATCATTTGCTGATATATTGATAGTGATATATTTGAATTTCTTTATTTTTGTTCTTTGCATGAATCTTACTGGTTTTTGATATATGATTACCATTAGGTTTATAAATAACCTCTTCTGCATATAGAAGTCTGTATTAAGTTGATGGTAATTTAAGTTTGAACCCCTTTTTTCTTCTGTCCTCCCCATGTTTTAGGTATATGTTGTTATATTTTGTATCCTTTTTTGTGAGTTCCTTGACTAATTTTTTACAGAAATATTCATTTTTACTGATTTTGTGTTTCCTGTCTTTATATTGTGACTTTGGGTTTTTCACTTTCACTCAGAGTCCCTTTAAATAGTTCTTGCAGGGCTGGGTTAGTGGTCATGAATTCCTTTCATTTTCATTTGTTTAGGATACTCTTTATCTCTCCTTCTATGCTGAATGATAGCCTTGCTAGGTAGAGTATTCTTGGCTTCAGATTTTTCCCATTCAACACTTTGAATACATCATGACTCTTTCTTCCTGCTTGCCAAATTTCTGTTGAGAAATCTCCTGCTGGCCTTATGGATTTTCCCTTGTAATTTAAATTAGACTTCTTCTGTCTTGCTCCTTTTAAGATTTTTTTCATTTATTACTAAATTTTGCAAATTTAATTACAATATGTCTTGGTGTGGGCCTGCTTTTGTTGATTTTGATGGGGGTTCTCTGTGCCTCCTAGATCTGGATGTCTGTTTCCTACTCCAGGATTAGGGAAGTTTTCAGCTATTATTTCTCCAAATAAATTTTCTGCCCCCTTTTCTCTCTCTTCTTCTTCTGGGACTCCTGTAATACAAATGTTATTTATTTGATGGAGTCACTGAGTTCCATAACTGTATTCTTGTTTTGCATAATTCTTTCTCTCTTTTGTTCAACTTCATTGCTTTCCATTATTTTGTCTTCTAGGGCATTAACTTGTTCCTCTGCTTCTTCCAAAGTGATATTCATTGCATCAAGTATGTTTCTAATCTCATTTATTGCACTCTTCATCTCTGATTCATTTTTTTTTAACTTTATCTCTGTGATAAGGGTCTCACTGATGTCTTCCATTCTTTTCTCAAGTCCAGTGAGTATCCTTATGATCATTGCTTTAAGTTCTCCATCAGGAATATTATTTATACATGTTTTGCTTAGATCTCATGCCATGACTTTATCTTGTTCTTTCATCTGGGATAAATTCCTATGTCTTCTCATTTTGTCTAAATCTCTGCCTTCTTCTCCGTGTTAGAAAAGCCAGTTATGTCGTCTGTTTCTGAAAGTAATGGCCTTATGAAAAAGAAGTCATGTCGTACCCGGGCCTGGCACTTCAGGGAGTTTCTCCAGTGTGTGCTGTATGTCCTCTGCTATTGTGCTTTGGCTGCTCTATCCTTCAGGCCAGCCATCTGCAGAGGTCCCTTTTGTCTAATGTGGACAGTGTGTGGTTTTTGCCTGAATGTGGTGAGTTTTAACTAGGTATGCTCTGGTCTGCTTGTGAAATGAGACCAGAACTGAGGCTTTGCCAAACTCTCTGGTTGGGAGATGTGGTATGAACAGAGATATGTGCTGTCGTGCTGGGACTGAGGCAAGTGTGACTGAGAAAGGCAGTCAGTTCCACCAGAATGCTGTGTGGGGGGTTTAGTATAAACACATCCTTAGGCAGCAAGTGCCAGTGTTGCACTGCTTCCCGCAGATGACGCTGTATTTATACTGGGGCAGGGGAGGGAAATGGTGTTGGCTAGCTTCTTTGTTCCCCTAGAGGTGTCCTTGAATACTGCCTCTCAGGGATCTGCTCTATGAAGAGTGTATAATCTCCCCCACTGTGTGCCCCAAGCACTCTTCAGATTGTTGTTTCCATGTTGTATGCTCCCGGGTTGTTTGCCTGCCTTCTGTCCAAGAGCAGCACAGTGCCTTTTAGGCTCTATCCCAGCCAAGCCTGCTAGACTTTAAAACTAGGATTTGAGCCCCATTGGTTGCAAGAACTCACAAAATTCAGCCCTTCTCATTTTCCAAGCCAATAGCTATGGGGAATCATTCTCTTTGTGCAGTCTCCTGTGTACTCCTCTGTCTCACCCTTCTCCACAACCATAGTTCCTTCCTTTTCACAGCAGTCAGGACTTGCTTCCCCCCTAAACCATGTCTCTGCATTTCCTACCTTCAGTGTGGCTTCTTCTCTCTCTTTAGTTGTGGAGTTTGTTCTGTCAGTATTCAGGTCAATTTCTGGGGTATTTAGGATGATTTGATAGTGACCTTGTTGCATTTGGGGTCAAGGGGAGTCTGGGATCCTCCTATTCTACTGGCATCTTCCTCCTCTCCAATATTGGTGAAACTTGAAGACATCATGCCAAGTGAAATAAGCCAGGCACAAAAGAACAAATGTAGCATAACTCTACTTATTTAGGGTACCTAGAGTAGTCAAATTAGAGGGAGAATGCAGAATGGTGGTTGCCAGGGGAACCAGGGAGGGGGGAAACAGTGTTATTTAATGGGTATGGAATTTCAGTCTGGGAAGATGAAAAGTTTTGAAAATGGATAGTGATGATAGTAGTGCAATAATGCAAAGGTACTTAATGCCACAAAACTACACATTTAAACTCTGTTAAAATGGTGTATTTTATGTTATGTCTATTTTACCACAAAAAGAAGAGAGAGAATAGAGGTAGACAGAAAAATTAGGTGGGAGAATTGTAAAGGAAAGCTGAAATAAGAAAAGTAAAATATTTTCAAGCATCACTTTTTCTTCAGATTTTGCCTTTGTTTATTCAGGGTTTACAAGGACCCCCTGGGAGTACAGGAGAAAGAGGACTTGAAGGAGAACCAGTAAGTTTATCTTTATACATTGCTAATTGTGTTTTTCTCATAATATACATTTACTTTTCTATTATTGCCCCCTTGTGCTGTGGCTGGTACATTTTTGAAAGCAGCATTTATCATGGACACCTAATTATACAGAAAATATTTTGCTGGAAATATAGTTTTTAGTACCTTCTGGGTCTCATACAGTCAGATTTGGTCCTGTTTTTCTGGAACTGCTAAGATTTTACCTATTTCTATTTTCAACAATGATAGCTCTGTTTTATTGGCTTGCAGAAATTTTCTTTGTGAATGGCTTGCTGTTCTTAAGTGACTATATTATACTGTCACAGACACACAGAATCATATTTTTGAGGCCAACTTTGTAATAAAATACCTCACAAAGGAGCCAAATTCTACATCTGATGGGTCTAAATATACAAACATAGAAATTCTGGCATATCAATAATGAAAAACTTACATCATGATTTTATAAATGTGATTCAATTATAAAATTTCCATGGAAAATGATTATGAAAAGGAAAGATTTTTGTCACACCAACTTTCTCACAACTTATTCTTTATTGCCTATGAAGTCATTCTTCTGGTTAATGGTATCAGATGTAATATGCTATAACATGCTTGTAAGATTTATAATACAATATAGTCTTTCAAACTCTAGTGGGTTGATCTTATCTATTAATTGACCCAAAGATTTACAGGTGGCCTCTGCATAATTCATTTAGCTAGTAGCAAGTGGAAAATGTAACAAAGAGGTATTCTTACCAAATGGTATTCATTTCCTCCTTTACATATTTAACCTATGGTATAAACTTTCCAAGCAATAGGTAAAGATTTGACTGTATATCTAATTCTTTCCAAATGAAGAATTTTAGATATAGTATTGATTTTATTAAACTGAACTCCTTTTGGTTCTCTCCCTGTTTTATACCTCTTGCCATCCCAATCCTAATATTTATTTGACCAAAAATAATGCAACTTTATTTAGCATTATTTACTTAAATATCTCTTTGAAAAAATTTCTAGCTCTTTGAAGTTAGAGACCATTTCTCTCATCTTTGCAATCCTGTCTGGTGTAATGCATAGCATCTTGGATCTACTTAGTGTTCAGGTTGTTAAACTGAATTGACAAAAGGTTATATACAAAAAGCATAATTGCTTAGCCAGTAATATTAGATGAAGTGAAATGCAATGGAAGTTAACTTAATCTTAGTAAGGAACACATTTCAGTAAAATATGTCAAAAGATCTAGGTCAGCAGCAAAGACAATATCAGGCTTTAAATAAGAAAAGATTTGTTACTGTAGACATAAACAACTAAATAGTTTAACAGCACCTAAAAATTAACATTCAAGTCACTGGGGTCAGTGGGCCTGGTAAAATATAAATCAGTTCGTAATGGATATCATGGGCTTTGTTTCATATATTTGAGCTGCCTGGTTAAATTAGAGAAAAGAAAAGAAGTAAATTGGTAAAATGAAGGACACAGAAGTGATGCTGAAACATATTTATACTTTGAGAATAATAAAATAGAGAGGACTACATCTTTTCTATAATCAGCATCTATTAGAGTTGTCTCTTTCTCCCCAATTTTTCAAAATTAGTTTGCTCATAGCAATGCAAATACTGGGATTTAGATAGTTGACCATTCATTCATTCAATCAACAAATATTTATTAAGTACCTGCATTGGAATGTACTGGTAAGTATGGAGGTTTCAGTCTAATGATAGAAATATATACTAATTGAATTTTCATGGAGATAAATGGAAAATTACAAACCGAGATAAATGCTGTGAAGTATAGGAATTCAATTCTAAAAGAATGTATAACAGAGAAACTATACTTAGGAAAGTCTTCCAGAGGAGAAGCATTTGAGCTAGGATATGAAGGATGAATAGTAATTACTTAGGCAAAGATGGGGAGAGGTTATTTCAGAGAGAAGTCATGAAATGAGAGGAAGTTCCACATATTTATTTGAAGATCTAAAAGAAGGCTAGCATGGCAATGGCACAGAGAGTCAGGTGGAACGTAAGTGTAAGATGAGGTTGGAAAAGGAAGCAGGGACAACACATGTAGTTTTGTGGGCCCCAATCCCAAGGATTTGTATTTTTATCATAAAAACAAAAGGATGTCATTAAAGAGATAGGACTAGTTTTATGATCATATTATTGTTTTGTAGAGATCATTCAAATTGGAAGGGACTAAGAGTGGATAAGCCCTGCTTTCTGTTGTGATCCAATTAAGAGATGGTAGAATGTTTTTGATTAGCAGAGAAAAGAAGTGGATAGATATAAAAGATTCAAAAGGAGATATAAAATCAATAGGAGATTGATTTCTATATGTAAAGTGATTCCTAAGTTTTTGCCTGATCCAAATAAATATTTTTGGTATCTTTAAACATTGAACACTGCCTTTAAAAAGGAATATGAGGGGAATGCTGTAGTTTCTAAAAAATCAATTCTTGATAAATTTGCTTTACACTCTACCCTCCAGTTTAAAAATTATTTTCTAGGTACACTTCCTCAGTTGAATATTAGAAGTCACTTCCACTTACTTTGAAAGATCAGCAGGATTCTCAGATTAATTAAAAGTATGTGATAAAACCAGACATTGAATTACTTATGAAGATATAAAAAATGGCAACAGTTCTAGAAGCAAAAGACAAAAGATCAATGTCTCATTAGAATTTTGACAGTACTAAAATCAGACAAAAATAGCACCCGCAGAAAAAACTAAAAATAAATACCAAAAAAATCAAGTAAAATTAAAATACATGTATAAAGAATTAAGTGAATGAAATGAAAGAAAAATGAAGTGTAAGAAGAATTACAAAAAGACAAAAATTACTTAATATTAAGAAATCCATAATATAACATATTACAGATATAGTGGAAAAATGCTAAAAACACATACTCAATAAAATTCAACTATTTTTGATTTGTTAAAAATTGTAGTAAAATAGTTTCTGGTCTGAATTGTAAGGAGCTTGGAAGCTGTCATCCCCCTTCTTACAACAAAGAAAAAGCTGAGCAAACTGAAAATCAACAACTCTTTTTAGATCACTGAGGTCAGAGAACCAACTGTTGCCTGAAAACTGGGGAGACAGGAAGATGTAGAGAACCACATCTTACCACAAGCAGAAGGCCTTAGCTGAATGGTAGGAACACATTTAACTATAATTATATTTGTCAATATAAAGTTGACAAATTGCTTAAGACACAATTTAGATTATCATAAATATTAAAAAACCAAGAGGGAACCCTGTCCGAGGCAAGGCCCCACATGTCTCTGAGTTTTACCACTAGGGGACCTGCTAGGTTCTCTCTGTAAAGTTCAGGGACATACATGCTTTTTCTTCTAGCAGTGGGATGGGAAAAGTAACCATTTTGAAATATACTCAGAACACTCTGTTCTCCTTAACAAAGCTTGCCCTCAAGGGAAATCGGTTTATCTGAGACTAACTGATTTGGGTTTTTGCCAAAGCAAAAAGTTACTGAACTTGGGAGAATTCAGAAGAGCAATTCCCCAACCCTAGATGCTTCTAGTCTCGGACATGGGGGAAAGAAAATACCCCCACTCAGGCTCACTAAAAGACTGAGACCTAATTATGAAACTATAGAGTGATTCTACCCCTCTTGAAACTTACCATCAGATGAATAGGGCTCCTGTATAACAACTGGGGATTACAGCTAAAAGAACTGCAGACCCAAGCCCTATTTAAGACATCTCTGGGAAAGCCTAAAGACAACAGACAAGACAAAAACAATGACACTAGCAGGAAATTTGGCTTCTGACACCATAGTGCAGCAAACAGTAAACATAGCCTAGTTCCCAAACAGGTAACTTGCAACCTTATACTACTGAAGGCCTATTTACCTCAGACCCTTTTACCTTATATACCATGTTTGAATTTCAACAAAAAAATTACAGGGCATGCTAAAAGGGGAAAAACAGTCAGAAGAGACAAAGCAAGCATCAGGAACAGACTTAGATATAGCAGAGATTTTGAAATTTCAGACTGGGAATTTAAAAGTGAAGTAGAAATAAACTTGCCCAAACAAGCAAAAACTGACAGAATTTGTCACTAGTAGACCAGCCTTGTAAAAAATGTTAAATGAAATTCTTCAGAGAGGAAGAAAGTGATATAGATGAGAATCTAGGAGAGAAGAAAGGAAGAACTTTAGAAGGAATACATAAAAGTAATGTCAAATCTTTTTTTTCTTAATTACTAGAATAGGTAGTTTGTGCAAAATAATCACAGCAGTATATTTAATCTCATACTTTATGGATAAATACAGTGATTTAACTTGGATTAACTATAAATATACATTGTAAACTCTTAGAAACCACTAAAATTCTTTTAAAAGAAATGTAAATGATATGATAAAATAAGAGAAAATGGAATCAATTAAAATTCACAGTTAAAAAAGAGCAGAAGACAAAGAAAGAAAAAAAGGAAATGAGCAACAAATAGAAAATGGTAGCAAAGATAGTAGGTATTTTCACTATGTGGAAAACCCCAAACAATTGACCAATAAAAACCCACTCCTGGAACTAATAAGCAATTACAACAAGGTTGCAGGATCAGGATACAAGACTGATAGACAAAAGTCAGTTGATTTCCTATATACCAGCAATAAGCAATTAGAATTTGAAATTTAAAACACAACAGCATTTACATTAGCCTCAAAAATTTAAAAAGAGAGACGCCTGGGTGGCTCAGTCGGTCAAGCGGCTGCCTTAGGCTCAGGTCGTGATCCCAGCATCCTGGGATCAAGTCCCGCATTGGGCTCTTTGTTCAGCAGGGAGCCTGCTTCTCTCTCCGCCTCTGCCTGCCACTCTGCCTGCTTGTGCACTCTTTCTCTCTCTCTCTGACAAATAAATAAATAAATAAATAAAATCTTTAAAAAAGAAAAAATTAAAAAAGAAATAGGTATGAATCTAACAAAATGCACACATAATATATGTGAGGAAAACTATAAAACTGATTAAATAAATAAAAGAAGATCTAAATAAATGGAGAGATATTTTGTGTTAATGGATAGGAAGAGTAAATATTGTTAGGGTGTCACAATTATAGATCCAATGCAATTCCAGTCAAAATACTAGCAAGTTACTTTGTGGATATTGATAACAAAATTCTAAAGTTCTTATGGAAAGGCAAAAGACCCAGAAGAGCCAACAAATATTGAAGAAGGACAAAGTCGGGACTGACATTATCCAACTTGAAGAACTTAATATAACACTATAGTATTAAAGACAATGTAGTAGGAATAGACAAATAGATAATTTGAACAGAATGGTGAGCCCAGAAATAGAAGTCTACAAATATAGTCAGCTGATCTTTGACAAAGTTGCCAAGGCAACACTTTTCAGCAGCTAGTTCTAAAACAACTAGGTATTCATGTAAAAACAAAAGCAAATCCAAAAAACAAGGATCTAGACAAAGACTTTGTACCTTTCAAAAAAATTAACTCAAAATGGATTATAAACCTAAATTAAAATGTATAGCTGAAACTTCTTTACCACTGACCCTGGATTTGATAGTGACTTTTTTATATACATCCTCAAAAGCATGATTCATCAATGGAAAATTGATAAGTTGGATTTCATTAAAATTAAAAACTTCTGTTCTGTGAAAGACATGTTAAGAGATTGAAAGACATGTGACAGCCTGGGAGAAAACATTTGCAAAATGCTTTTCTAAAAGGATTTGTATGCAACATATAGAAAGAATTCTTAAAAGTTAACAGTAAGAAAACAAACAATTCATTTGAAAAATGGGCAACAGATCTGAACGGACAATACACCAAAGACCTACAGATGGCAAAGAAGCATAAGGAAATATGCTTATCATCATATGTCATTAGAGAGAATTGCAAATTAAAACAACAATAACACCATTACACACTTGTATGAATGGCTAAAAGCCTGACAATACCAAATGTTAGCAAAATTCCTGTTAGAATAACAGGAGTTCTCATTCATTGTTGGTAGTAATACAGAATGTAAATGGTACAGCAACTTTGTAACACAATTTGACAGTTGTTTACAAAGCTGAACACATTCTTACCATTATGATCCAGTAATCATGCTCCTTGGTATTTACCAAAATGAGTGGAAAACTTAACGCCTACACGAGAACCTGCACATGAATGTTTATAGCAGCTTTATTCATAGTTGCCCAAAGTAGAAGCAACTGATATGTCCTCAGAAGGTAAATAATAAAAAAAAGTGTAGTGTATCCATACAATGAAATATTACTCATCAATAAAAAGAGCTATTAAGCCACAAAAAGACAGAGGAAGTGCATCCTGATAAGTGAAAAAAGTCAGTCTGAAAAGTCTAAATACCATATGATTCCAACTACATGACATTCTGGAAAAGGCAAAACTATAGAGACAGTAAAAAAGAACAGTGGTTGCCAGGTGTTGGGGGTAGAGGACCAGGGATGAATAGGTAGAAAATGGAAATTTGGGAGACGTGAAACTATTTTATATGGTGCTATAGTGATGGATACATGATATTATGCATTTCTCAAAACTCACACAACTGTGTCTGTGTTCACACAGAGTGAACCCTAATGTAAACTATGGACTTTAAGTAGTAATAGTACTTTAAGTGGTAATGGTGCACAATATCAATTAATCAGTTGTAACAAATGTACCACACTAATGCAAGATGTTAATAACAATAGGGAAAACTTGACAAGGGTGGTATATGGGAACTCTGTACGTTTTGTTCAATTTTTCTGTAAATCTAAAACTTCTCTAAGAAATAAAGTTTGTTAATTGAAACAAAACATTCTGGTAATGTCAAACATAGTTGTGTAATAAAATAAAGTAGCTTATCTTGTATCTGCACCCAACCTACTAGGAAATCCGGAAACACTAGAAGCATAGGAACCACAATATAACATTGCCAACTGTCACTATATTGTCTAACATTATTTGAAAAATTTTAGCTTGTGTAGTGGTGTATGACACAAAAGTGAACATATAAGGAAAGAAAAGCATTATCATTTAGAGAAAATTTAAATATATCCCCCAAAACTTATAAAACCCAAAGAGTTAATTCTGTATTTTTCAATTTCTGAGATACAGTAATATAATGGTAACACCTAAAATGGACCTTTTTAAAAATCAGTTTTCTGATATACATATAATATACAAGTAACAAAATGTAATGGAAAAATATCTCACTCTAGATAGAAACAAAATAATAATTAAGGATAAACTTAATGGGAAGTCGATAGGACACATAGAAAGAAAACTTCAAAAATTCATTAAGAGACATAAAAACAGACTTAGGTAGAATGTCAAGTTATTGTCTAACTAGAAAACTATATTTTTAAAATTAATGTATTTGTTAGTGTTAACACAGTCCCATTCAAAAATCCCATTACCTGTATAAATCAGATGGGGATTTAATTATTATAAGGATAACTTATAAAAATGAGCCAGCAAAATAGCTTAATATTTTTAACCTGCCATAAAAGGAGAATTAGGATTGGTAGATTTTAAAATAATTTTTAAAATTTAAATAAATTTAAAATAATTACATGGAAATAGATGTTTTAAAATGTGATGGAAAAAGTCTTCAAAGACTAACAGATTTAACTATATACAAATTATGAATTTTTCTCATCCCAATTTTTTTTAAGCTCAAAGATGTAAAGAACTGCAGCAGATGTTAACTGGTTCAAGTGGCTATTTTGGATCATTTTTACTTTATGAGTTTCCAGGTATTCTACAGTGATCATATTTAGGGAGAAAAGTTTATCTTTCACAATATATAAAAAAATTAAATGAAAAACTACATAGATGTTAATGGTAAAATAATAGTTCTAGCCAGTTAAGTGGCTTCTACACACTAAGAAGATCTGTTTGGTTTAGAAATTTAATGTTTATGCAGTAAACTAAATACTCAATGTTTGTTTACTTAAAGTTACACTATTCAGTATTACAGTGACCAGGATTCCAATAAAGGTCCAAACATGGATTTTTAATTGCACCACAGTGATTATTTCATATGAGTAAACATTGTTATATCTGTTCATGTGAAACAGAGAAATTGTTGAACTGGATTCACTACTATGATAAAGTATGACATCATGCAACTCTAACGTATTTTTATTTCGTTGGAGACCATGTATTTGCTTCTTTAAAAATGCTATTTTGTCACATTTTTGCCACAAATATCCAGTAGAAATATAATTGTCATATCCATCAAATAAGATAACTTTTGAGAGCTCTTAGTATGATATAATATATATAATATATAGTATGAAATATAATAGTAACTTAGGTGCTTAATAAATGTTTATTGAATGGATGAGTGAATTAGGGAATGAAAGTATGAAGGGTACTGTCCTTTCTTTTCTCTTGAATTCAAATATAGCCTTCTATTCACACACACACACAAATACACACACACAAAACAGATGAATCAACTATAAAGTTATAATTTTGTTTATACAAAAAGTTGATAAATGTGTTCTATTACATATTATATATTAAAAATCCCATATTTTGATGCATATGTTAATCAAAATACAGAGTAAACTTTGATTCTCAGATCTTAAATTTTATTTTAATGTAGGGACCACGAGGATTGCAAGGTGATGCTGGACCTCCTGGAGAAATGGGTGCTGAGGTAATTTTTTTGTGTGTTGCTCTTCTTTGTTGTTTCATCAATTCCCAGTACTTTTTATAAGAGTCCTCAAGGTAAAGTTGATACATTAGGTATATATTTAAAGAATAATTCTGTAGTGTTATGTTTCATATTCAGAAAATACAGCCTAAAATTCCATTAAAAAATAGGGATGACTGTTTTATGAATATAATTTTATACACATGAAGTTATCTTTTTAAAGTTTTTATTTAAATTCCAGTTAGTTGATATACAGTATAAGATTAGTTTCTGGTGGGGGCCCATGGGTGGCTCAGTGGGTTAAAGCCTCTGCCTTCCATGAGCCCAGTCTTGGGATCGAGCCCCGCATGGGGCTGTCTGCTCAGCGGGGAGCCTGCTTCCTCCTCTCTCTCTGCCTGCCTCTCTGCCTACTTGTGATCTCTGTCTGTCAAATAAGTAAAATCTTAAAAAAAAAAAAAAAGATTAGTCTCTGGTGTACAATTTACTGCTTCAGCACTTACATACAACACCCAGTACTCATCACCACAAATGCATTCCTGAATCCCATCACCTATTTAACCCATTCCCTCACCCACCTCCCCTCAGGTAACCATCAGTTTGTTTTCTATAGTTAAAACTCTGTTTTTTGGTTTTCCTCTCCTTATTTTCTCCTGTGAACATTTGTTTTGTTTCTTAAATTGCACATATAAGTGAAATCATATGGTGTCTTTCTCTGACTTATTTTGCTTAGCATAATACTCTCTAGCTCCATCCACATCGTTGCAGATGGCAAGATTTCATTCATTTGGATGGCTGAGAAATGTTCCACTGTATATACATCATATCTTCTTTACCCATTCACCACTCAATGGACATTTGGGCTTTTTTCATAATTTGGCTATTTGTTGATATTGCTGCTATAAACTTTGGAGTGCACGTATCCCTTTGAATTAGTTTTTCTTTATTCTTTGGGTAGTACATTCTAGCAGTGCAAATGCTGGATGGTAGGGTAGTTCTGTTTTTAACTTTTTGAGGAAACTCCATGCTGTCTTCCAGAGTGACTGTATCAGTTTGCATTCCCACCAACAGTATATGAGGGTTCTACTTTCTCTGTATCCTCACCAACATCTGTTGTTTCTTGTGTTATTAATTTACCATTCTGACTGGTGTGAGGTGATGTGTCATTGTAGTTTTGATTTGTATTTCCCTGATAAGTGATGTTGAGCATCTTTTCATGTGTGTTGACCATCTGTATGTCTTCCTTGGAAAAATGTCTATTCATGTCTTCTGCCCATTTTTTAAACTGGGTTGTTTGGTTTTGGGGTGTTAAGTTTTGTAAATTCTGTATATATTTTGGATACTAACCCTTTATCAGATATGTCATTTGCAAATATCTTCACCCATTCCTTAGGTTGCCTTTTAGTTTTGTTGATTATTCCCTTTACTGTGCAGAAGCTTTTTATTTTGATGAAGTCCCAGTAGTTTATTTTTGCTTCTGTTTCCCTTGCCTCAGTAGACATATTTGCATAGTTGCTATAGCCTGTCAAGGAGGTTACTGCCCATCCACATAAAGTTCTTGTAACAGCCCATTGAAATGACAACAAAAAGTGAATAAAACTTACCCTTCATTCTCTTTGAGTTAATTTGATAACCCTTCATTCTAAGATGTTATATTTCCTTTATAGAAGAATATTAAGAAGTGACCCCTGGGCTGCCTGGGTGGCTCAGTTTGTTAAGTGTCCAACTCTTGATTTCCACTCAGGTCATGATCTCTGGGTCCTGGGATTGAACCCCTCAGTCAGGCTCTGTGCTCAGCAGGGAGTCAGCTTGAAGATTATCTCTCTCCACCTCCCTCCACTCACTCAAATAAATAAAAATAAATAAATAAATAAATAAATAAATAAATAAATAAATCTTCCCCCAAAAAATGACCCTATTAGGACATTTTTTTGGAATAATAAACTATACTAATTATAATTATAAAATCCAGTTCCTTCATTTCTGTTGTTTGTTTACTTTAGCTCTAAATAAATTAGACTTAAATTCTTTCCTCTTTTGACTTTTGTGAAACTACTGTCTTTTGATTCTGCTCTTCACCTTCTCATTAGCCTTTCTCACTCTTGATGTGAAGTTGTCCTTCTTTCTCAGCCTAGCAGTCAGAGTATCACAATGACTCTAATTACCAATATTATTCTTAGAGCTCTCATCTTGATGGCTCTAACTCATGCCTGTCTCTTCAGCTGCAGTTACTGATTCCCTGTTGTATTTTACATATGCACCTACATAGCCCACATACATCTTAAATTCAAAATATCTAAACCAAACCCGTCACTTTCCCGGTGTCCTTGCTCTTTTTATTCCCATCTCATTGAAAGATACTCCTGTGCCCAACAGCCCAAAACTGAGTCTTCCTAGACTCCTCTTCCTACTTATTTTCTCCAGTCAGCCATCATTTCCCTCTGAATGAGCCCCCACGGTGTCTCTGTTTTACCCTTTCTTTTTCATCCCTATTGCCAGTGCTCTAGTCTGCTCTTACTGCAGGTCTCCAGCAACTTCCATCATTCCTTAGCTAATTGCTGCCAGTTTCTCTTTGTCATATAGTTCCTCTCCTTGGAATTTTTCCGTGGCTCTCATGACCTTTAGTAAAATGCCAACATTTAACATGATAAATAATGTTCCACATTATCTGACTTATGTGGACCGTTAAGCCACCTGCCAATAAAGCTCTTCTCCTCCCCTCCAGGTTTGTTGGCCTATTTCTAATTCCATGATGATGCCATGTTTCTTGCTGTGCACTTTGTAGCCACTGGTAGGTGATACAAGGAAGGCTGATATATGGTCCCTGACTCCTGTAGGAGTTTCTAATCTATTCCAGAAGATAGTCATATAAAAGATTATTATATTGCAATGTATTAGACCCAGTGATGCAGATAGTCCCAGGTCAGCATAGGAACATGGCAATGAGCATTTAACTTCACCTGGATACAAGGAAAAAGAAAACTTGTGGGGAATGTGGGATGGTGACCAGATGAGTTTTAAGGAATGAGTAGGAGTTAGCCATATGAAAAGAGTAATAAAGATAAGGAAATTCCAGAAAAAGGAGTAGTATAAGCAAGAACATACAAACATGAGGCAATATGGATTCTTTGAAAGTCAAAGCAAGGTGTGGTAGTAGACGAAAGTATAGAAAAAGTATGAAAAGCTTTGTGTACTCTGTTAAGAAGCTTCATTTTTTTTTTTATCTTATGGGCCATATTAAGTCATTGTAAGATATGATAAACAGGACAGTGAAAAAGTCAGATTTAATTTTTGGACGATAAGATAGCTCTAACAGCTACATAGAGAATGTATTTGAAAGGACAGGAGTGAAACCATGAATACCTACTAAAGGACCATTGCATTCAACCAGGCAAAAAATGATGGACTTCTGAATGAAAGTAGCAGGGACAGAAAGGGAGAGAAGTGGATGGATTTGAGAAATGTTTTTTATATAAATTCTGCAGAACCTTCATACATATAGAATATGTGATGTAAAGTGGAAAGGGAAGTCAAAAATTATTCCCAGTTTTCTAGGCTGTGCAACAGGATGGATGACAATACCTTTCATGAGACCAAAGAGGAATATTAGGGAGATGGGGGTCATCATCTGTTAATCTGCCCAAGGTAAATGGTTAAGAAGTAAGAGAGACTGGCTTTTGAATCCACAACTGATGCAAAAGCTGATGCTGATAACCTATTCTGTGCCACATCCTCTGAGACTAAAGAAAGCTGAGAAAAGTCATACCTAATAACTAGAAGGTTGTTTATTTTTTAACTGAGTAAGAGACAAAAATTCTGTTGTGATAAGGAGTAGAGGTTGAGTAGGTCAGTCGAGGAAAATTCACTGGTTTAGAACAGTGGTTGAAGATAATAGGGGAGGGAATGACTATAGAGAAGTGGAAGAGCAGATACACCTTACTAAAAGTCAAGCTTTTAGTAGGAGGCAATGAATTCGCATTATATTAATAATAATGATGCCAATAGCCCACAATTATGAAGCACTTTCTATGTGCCTAGCACTATTTATGTGTTTTGCTGTATTAATGGATTCTTACAACTCCCTATGAGATAGATGCAGGTATTATTTTCATTTTACAGATGAGGAAACAAAGGCATGAAATGGTTAAGTAACTCACTTGCTGAAGAGTGATAACTAGTAATAGTGGTACAGCCTACATTTCAGTTCAGGGATTCTCTCTCCACAATCCTTTGTCTTAGCCACTATGCCTCTCAACAGGTGATGATGCCACTTTGCACTATTGTGTAATTTTTTTTCTAGCAGTATTCAGCTGGAAATAGAAATGGAGATAATTTAAAGTGCTAATCCAAGATTGGTATAAGAAAAGGAACAGCTGAGTTCAGAAGATCAACAATTAGAGTTAGTTTAAGAAAGGAATAAAAGAAGCCAGGAAGAGCTGACAAGTTAGGAGAAATTAGGAACCAAAGAAAATCTGTGACATTGAAAGCAATTTTAATATGGAAGAAATTCTAAGAGAGCTGGGATTCTCTCTCAAGACAGAATATTAATCTTAAAGTAGGATATTAAATTCTATCATTTCTGAGGCAGAGCAGAAACCCAGGCCATCTCAGTTCATAATTTTTCCTCTTAAGTACTGTACTATACTATCTCTTGTAACAGCAAAGAAGTCAGAAAACTAACCCACAGAAGAATTTAAATAATGTGATTATTAAAATATTGTGAAATGATGGTAAAATGGAGGGAGAATAAGGAAATTAACCTTTAGCAAGGTGATACGTTGAGAAGTAGAGGTATAATTTTTGAGTTATAGAAATAACCACTAGGAAAACAAAAATTGTTTTATAAAGTAGTTAGGTGCCTCTGGGGCACCTGGATGGTTCAGCTGGTTAAGCATCTGCCTTCAGGTCAGGTCATGATCCCAGGGTCCTGCAATAGGGCCCCTGGGCAGGCTCCCTGCTCAGCAGGGAGTCTGGTTCTCCCTCTGTCTCTCCCCCTTACTTGTGTTCTCTCTCTCTCTCTAACAAATAAGTAAAATCTTTAAAAAATAGATAAATAAATAAATAAATAAAGTTGTTGCCTCTGAGGAATGGGACTGGGCTTTTCATTATAATTCCCATCGGTACTATTTTGCATGTATAGCTTTTATTTTAGAAAAAAAGCGAGGTGAATATGTATTGCAGAAGCTGAGTCAAAAATGGAAAACTGAACTTCCTCTTATCTAAAATATTATTACATAAAAGATATTTTAAACTCTCATAGTTATAAGGAGGAATATCACCCACGAGTCAGAACTACTAAGGAATCACTGAAAGATAGAAGGACAACAGGAAGCTTTTTGTCAAGAGTGTGTTGTGAGTTAATATTTTCAGCTACCCCTCTACTCCAAAAACATGGGAATTACAGAATACATGTGTGTTTTTATAGTTATATATATACATACATACGTAGGTACAGTCAAAGAGAAAGAAGAACAAGGAATAAGGAAGGGAAGAGGGAAAGGATACCCTTAGTGCGCTCAAAAACAAGATAAATATCTCTGAAACAAACAAATAAAAAAAAAAAAATACAACAGTTGTAGGAGCACCAGGCCTAGAGAGAGCCAGAGGTTGCAAGAAGTTGTAAGTTTTCAAGATATAAAGAACCAAATTCTCCCCAACTGGACCCATCCACAAAAGGAAGTGGAAAAGCTCCCATATGCATTTTTCATAATGTGAATTTATTCATATCATCTTTGTATCTTAAATCTTTCATCATAAAATGAAAAATGAAATTTTTACAGAAAGTGTGCTCCAGAGGGCTCAACAGAAATGGATAAGGGTGAAAGGTAAAAAAACACTGAGAATAGTAAGAGTATGAGGGTAGGAAATTAGAAGAGGAAATGGGAAGTGTTTGTCTTTGACCAAGGTTTGAAGGATGACAGGAAGAATAGAAGAAATTGTTCTTAAAAGTCCTGACTTCAGGAGATGTTATTTTGGCATTTGAACTTGTTAAAATGTCCCAACATTATTTGGTCTTATGCCATCAAGTTTATAAAGTGGAAGCAAAAATATTTTCCTGGACATATATCTCACCCTTGGGCTAAAAATTACTATGATCTTCTTGCGAGGTTGTTATTACCTTTGCAATCAGTGAAGGAATGTATAACAAATGATGTGTCAAATCATTCTCTTCTAGGGACCTTCAGGTATTGAGGGTGAATCTGGTCTGCAAGGCGAACCAGGTGCAAAGGTAACCTTCCTAAATAGTGAAAAGGTCTCTCAATTTTTACCACTGAATCCCCTGTTTGCCACATTTTGGCAAATATCAATCATCTTGAAAACAAGTGAGGATAGCAGATAAAAATGGGAAGTGTTTTCAAATGAGTCAGAAAATAAATATGTATATCTATAGCTATGTATCTATCTTTACACTGACTCCATGTGTATGTTTGTATAAGAGAAAGAAAGGAAATAAAAATGATAAAGCTAATGGGGTAATATATTAATTAAAGCTAATGGGGTGATAAATTAATCTGGGGAAAAGAAAAAAATGCGAAGTGTTTTGAAAGCCCTATCCTTATGATACACCTTCCATAATTATTAGATATACTGTTTTAGTAGAAAATGATTTTAATCTTTCCCTTTGTTTCTTTAGGGAAATGTTGGACCTGCAGGCAATGCTGGAGTTGCTGGAGAACCAGGGTTACGGGTAAATGTCTGCTGGGAACCATTTTATTTTATTTTATTTTTTAAAAAGATTTTATTTATTTATTTATTTGAGAGAGAGAGAGTGAGCCTGAAAGGGGAGAGGTCAGAGGGAGAAGCAGAGTCCCTGCGGAGCAGGAAGCCCGATATGGGACTCCAGGATCATGACCTGCGCCAATGGTAATTGCCTAACCAACTGAGCCACCCAGGTACCCTGAGAACCATTTTAATGCACTGGCCTGAGTGGTTCAGAGACTTGAAACATAGCATAAATAAAGCTTCAAAAATGCATAATAAATCTTTCTGGTGCCTAATAGAAAACGTTTGTCTTTATTTCTTAGTTTTAAAAGCTGAATACCAGACCCTGTTCACATGGTCATTTAGTAGTATTTGGAGGCCTAAGCTCATGCATCCTTTTCTCAGTGTGGAGTGTTCTCTGTAGAATGCTTTACACATATGCAGAGTAGCTGTGATTGTCACTCATATTCACATTAGGAAGAAATTCACAAATACCAGTAATCAACTCTCAGGATATTTCCTGACCTAACAAAGCAAACAAATGATTACAACCTAATTTGTGTTTGTAAAAACAACAACAAAAATCTAAAGTCACGAAAAGTTAACAAGATTCAAGGAAATAATTGTAAATAAGTATAATTAGAGAGTTTACAGAAGTTATTCTAATATAGACAGCTTGTAATTTGAGCTGTGGTAAGCTTTTTCCCAAAATAACCATGCCCAAGATAATCTCAAGAGACATTTGCATACTAAAAGGCAAAGTCGGGAGACCTGTTTTATATCCGGTTTCTTTTTCATTTTCCCTTTATTTGCAGGGGGGTTGGCAGGGTGAGGTTGGGGTAGTGGAAGTGTCAATGGTGGGAGCAACAGAGAAACTGTGAAGATGCACTAATTAACTCACTTTTAAATATTTTAGGTAACAAGAGTGTCAATATTACTTTAATATCTTCAAAGACAATGGCTGTATTTTTCTGTTAAGTTCTATATCTGGAGGACAGCTTTTTGATGTACCAGGGCCTTAACTGTTCCCTTGTAAGTGAGAAAATACAGACCCTAAAAGTATGGTTTTAACTGAATTAAGTCATATTAATCCATTTAATTGCGTATAGCAAGGTACTACAACTTTAAGAGATACAGTATTTCTAGTCCTTGAACTCAGGAAACACCAGGTCTATGTGTTTATAAATTTGTGTTTATGTGTTTCTCTTAATTATCTGAAAGTTAAAATTCTGGGCCTATCTTATGTTTGAATTTACAATATTGATTCTTTAAATCATCTTCAGAGCTATTCCAAGCAAATTATATCAAGCTTATTATACTGCCAAATATTCCTTATAAATAAAGTGGAAGTAGGAGTAAATGTGCAGAAACCTGATACTTTCTATAGATACCAGGAGCAAAGAGTAAGTTAAGGCTAGCAATTTAGCAAAATAATAAATCTTACTGTTTTTGCTAAAAAATAGGGTGAACCAGGAGCTCCTGGAGAAGAAGGTCTCCAAGGGAAAGATGGCTTAAAGGTAAATCATACTTTTCTCATTATGTGTATGTAGATATTTCTTGTGAAATCTTTAAAATATTACATAATTAAATGATTTTATGTTACAAACAAAAATCTGCTTATTGTGTGGTATATTTATTTTACTGCTTTCCTTTCCTTAAAAATTTTTACTGGGTTTCAGGGGAACCCAGGAGGAAGGGGTCTTCCTGGAGAAGATGGAGAAAAAGGAGAGACAGGCTTACCAGGGGCTTCAGGACCCTTGGGTAGGACAGGTCTAATGGGCCCTCCGGTGAGTACTGCTGAGTTCATTTTTGAGTACTCCATGAACTCAGTCCTCTATGTGTACACACACACACACACACACACACACACACATTCTGATTCTCTTAGATGTTTGTTGGGTAATTGAAAGTGTGTAACTGTGGCTTGAGAGAGGGCCAAACCAGGGACTGATAATCAGCCTACCTAACATCCAGGGAAGAAAGATAATTTTTCCATGTGTCACATGGACACAAGTTTTGGAAGTTTTTTCCCCCTCCCACTTTGAGATATAATTGACAAGTATCATTGCATAAATTTAAGATGTATAATGTGACAATTTTATACACATGAGCGTGTGCGCGTACACACACACACACACACACACACACACACACACGTATACATATATGCTTACCAAATAGGGTTAGTTACACATCCATCACTTTACTTAGTTACTTACCTTTTTGTAGTGTGGAGAAAATTTTTAAGACTCACCCTCTTAGCAACTTTCAAATATACAATACAGTATTGTTAAGTATAGTCACCACATTGTACATTATATCTCTGTGAGTTATTTATAACTGGAACTTTGTGTCCATTCACCATTTCCCCCATCTCTCCACTTCTGGCAACAACCATCAGTCTGTTCTCTGTTCCTATGATTTCAGGCGTGTTTTTTTTTTAGATAACACACATGTGCGATCATACAGAATTTTTTTTCCTCTGACTTATTTCACATAACATAATGACTTCCAGGTCCATCCACATTGTTGCAAATGTCAGGATTTCCTTCTTTTTGTGGCTGAATATTCCACTGTATATATAAACCATATATATACCATTCTTTTTCAAATATAAATTGACCATATATGCATGCATTTTCTCTGGGCTCTCAGTTCTTTTCCATTAGTCTTTATGTCTGTTTTAATGCCAGTACCACACTGTTTCTATTAGTATAGTCTTGTATTAATACAATCTGGAACTAAGAGGTGTGATACCTCCAGTTTTAATTTTTCTCAAGATTATTTTGGTTATTTGGGGTATTTTCTGGTTTCATGTGAATTTTAGGATTTTTTTTCTATTCCTGTAAAACATGCCATTAGAATCTTGATAGGAATTACACTGAATCTGTAGATGGTTTGGGGTAATATGGACATGTTAACAATATTAATTATTCCTCCCTATGAATATGAGACAGCTTTCTGTTTATGTGTCTTCTTCAATTTCTTTCATCAATATCTTACAGTTTTCAGTCTCTAGATATTTCATCTCCTTGGTTGTATTTATCCCTAAATATTGTATTATTTTTAATGCTGTTATAAATGGTAATATTTTCTTTATTTCTTTTTCAGATAATTAATTCTTAGCATATGGCAACATGACTGGGTTTTCTAGGTGATTTTTGTATCCTGCCATTTTACTGAAAGCATTTATTAATTTTAACAGGGTTTTTTTTGTCGAGTCTTTAGGGTTTTCTATATATGAAGATAATGCCATCTTCAGAGACAGTTTTACTTCTTCCTTTCTTATTTGGGTGCCTTTTATTTCTTTTTCTTGCATAATTGCTGTGGATAGGATTTCCAGTACTGCTGTGAACAGAAGTGGTCAGAGTCTCTTGCTCCTGATCTTAGAGGAAATCCTTTCAACCTTTCACTATTAAATGTGACATTACCTGAGGGTTTGTCATGTATAACCTTTATTATGTTGAGGTATGTTCCCTCTATACCTGCTTTGTTGAGAGTTTTTATCATGAAAATTACTGAAGTTTGTCAAATACTCTTTCTGCATCTATTGAGATGATCATATGGTTTTATCTTTCATTCTGTGAAAGGGGTTTATCACATTGATTGATTTGCAGATGAACCATTCTTGCATCCCGGGAATAAATCCCACTTGAACGTGGTGTATGGTCCTTTTAATTTGATGTTGAATTTAGTTTGCTAGCATTTGGTTGAGAATTTTTGCGTCCATATTCATCAGGGCTTTGGTCTGTTGCTTTCTTACAATATCCTTATCTGGCTTTTGTATCAGGATAATGCTGACCTGAGCTTGAGTGTATTCCTCCGTTTCAAAATTTTGGATGAGTTTGAGAAATATTACCATTACTGCTTCTTTAAGTGTTTGGCAGAATTCATCAGCAAAAACTAGGTTTTTCTTTGTTGAGAGGTTTTATTACTTATTCAGTCTCATTCATTATTGGTCTATTCAGGTTTTCTGTTTCTGCATGATCCAGTCTTGGTAAGTAGTACTCTTCTAGGAATAGATATATTCTAAGTTGTCCAATTGGTTGACAAATAATTATATATTAATAGGCTTTTATAATCCTTTGTTTTGCTGTGTTATAATTTATAATGTCTTCCCTTTCTTTTCTAACTGTATTTGAGGTCTTTCTGTGTTGGTGTTTGTCGGGTTTATCATTTCAAGCAACCAACTACTTTGTTAACCTCTTCTCTAGTTTTTCTGTTTTCTATTTTATTTACTTTTGCTCTGATTTTCATCATTTTTTTTCCTTCTAACTTTGAGAACTTCTACTTCTTTGAGGTATAAACTTACGTAATTTATTTATGATCTTTCTCCTTTTATAGAGTAGGCATGTAAACGCTCTTAGAACTGCTTTTACTGCATTCCATAAATTTTTGCTATGTTATGTTTCCATTTTTGTTTCAAGTTATTATTTAAATTCTATTTAGTTAACATACAGTGTAAATGGGTTTCAGGAGTAGAATTTAGTGATTCATCACTTACATACAACACCCAGTGCTTCTCACAAGTGCCCTCCTTAATCATCATCACTAATTTAGCCCATTCCCTGTCCACCTCCCCTCCATCAACTCTCTGTTCTCTGTAGTTAAGAGTTTCTTTTCCCCTCCTCTCCCTCTCTTTTCCCCTCCTTCTCCTACGTTCATCTGTTTTGTATCTTAAATTCCACATGTGAGTGAAATCATATGCTATTTGTCTTTCTCTGACTGACTTATTTCACTTAACATAATACTCTCTAGTTCTATCCATGTCATTGCAAATAACAAGATTTCATTCTTTTTAATGGCTGAGTAATACTCCATTTTATATATATATAAAGTGGAGTATATATATAATGGAGTGTGTGTGTGTGTGTGTATATATATATATATATATATATATATATATATAATGGAATATATACATATATTCTGTTATATTATATACATATGTATGTATATACCTCTTCTTTACCCATTCAGTTGTTGGACATTTGGGATCTTACCATAATTTGGTTATTGTTGATAATGCTTCTATAAACATCGGAATGCACGTATTCCTTCAAATCAGTATTTCTGTATTCTCTGGGTGAATACCTAGCAGTGCAATTGCTGGGTCAAAGGATACTTCATTTTTAACTTTTTGAGGAATCTCCATACTGTTTTCCAGAGTGACTGCACCAGTTTGCATTCCCATCAACAGTGTACGAGGGTTCCCCTTTCCCCACATTCTTGCCAACACTTGTTATTTTTTGTGTTGTTAATTTTAGCCATTCTGATAGGTGTGGGGTGATATATCATTATAGTTTTGATTTGCATTTCCCTGATGATGAGTGATGTTAAGCATGTTTTCATGTGTTGGTTGGCCATGTTTTTGTCTTTGAAAAAATGTCTATTCATGTCTTCTACCCATTTTTTAACTGGATTATTTGTTATTAGGGTGTTGAGTTTTATAAGTTCTTTATATATTTTGGATACTAACCCTTTATCAGATATGTCATTTTCAAATACTTTCTCCCATTCCTTAGTTTGTTTTTTAGTTTTGTTGATTGTTTCCTTCATCATACAGAAATTTTTTATTTTGAAAAAGTCCCAGTAGTTCATTTTTGCTTTTGTTTCCCTTGCCTCTGGTGATGTGTCTAGCAAAAAGTTGCTACAGCCAATGTCAAAGAGGTTGCTGCTTTGTTCTCTTCTAGGATTTTGATTGTCTCCTGTCTCACATTTAGGTCTTTCATACATTTTGAATTTATTTTTGTGTATGGTGTTAGGAAGTGGTACATTTTCATTCTTCTGCATGTGGCTGTCCAGTTTTCCCAACACCATTTGTTGAGGAGACTGTCTTTTTCCCATTGGATATTCTTTCCTGCTTTGTTGACCATGGAGTTGTGGGTCCATTTCTGGGTTTTCTATTCTGTTCCATTCGTCTGTGTGTCTGTTTTTGTGCCAATACCATACTGTCTTGATGACTACAGCTTTGTAATATAACTTAAAGTCTGGAATTGTTTTTCTTTTCTTTCTCAAGATGCTTTGGCTATTTGGGGTCTTCTGTGGTTCCATACAAAATTTAGGATTGTTTGTTTTAGCTCTGTTAAAAATGCTGGTGGTATTTTGATGGGATTGCACTGAATGTGTAGATCACTTTGGGTGGTATAGACATTTAAAAAACATTTCTCCTTTCAATCTGTGAACATGGAATGTTTTACCATTTCTTTGTGTCTTCTTCAATTTCTTTTATAAGTATGCCATAGTTTTCAGAGTACAGATCTTTTACCTCTTTGGATAAGTTTATTCCTAGGTATCTTATGGGTTCTGGTACAATTGTAAATTGGATTGATTCCTTCATCTCTTTCTGCTGCTTCATTATTAGTGTGTAGAAATGCAACTGATTTATGTACATTGATTTTGTAACATGCAACTTTGTTGAATTCATGTATCAGTTCTAGCATTTTTTTTGTGGAGTCTTTCAGGTTTTCTACATAGAGTATCGTGTCATCTGCAGATAGTGAAAGTTTGACTTCTTCCTTGCCATTATGGATGCCTTTTATTTCTTTTTGTTGTCTGATTGCTGAGGCTAGGACTTTTAGTACCGTGTTGAGTAACAATGGTGAGAGTGGACATCCCTTATCTTGTTCCTGACCTTAGAGGAAAATCCTTGTTTTTTCCCCATTGAGAATGATATTAGCTGTGGATCCTTCATATAGGCCTTTATGGTGTTAAGGTATGTTCTCTCTATCCCTAATTTGTTGAAGGTTTTTATCAAGAATACATATGGTAGGGGCGCCTGGGTGGCTCACTGGGTTGAGGTCTCTGCCTTCAGCTCGGGTCATGATCCCAGGGTCCTGGGATCGAGCCCTGCGTCGGGCTCTCTGCTCAGCGGGGAGCCTGCTTCCTCCTCTCTCTCTGCCTGCCTCTCTGCCTGCTTGTGATCTCGGTCTGTCAGATAAATAGATGAAATCTTTAAAAAAAAAAAAATACATGCTGTATGTTCTCACATGCTTTTTCTGCATCTATTGAGAAGATCATCTGGTTCTTATCTTTTGTTTTTTTTTAATTAATGTGGTGTATCTCAGTGATTGATTTGTGAATATTGAACCATGCTTGCAGCCCAGGAATAAATCCCACTTGATTGTGGTGAATAATTCTTTTAATGTACTGTTGGATTCAATTTGCTAGTATCTTGTTTACATCCATGTTCATCAGGAATATTGGCCTCTAATTCTCCTTTTTAGTGGGATCTTTGTCTTGTTTGAAAATCAAGGCAATGTTGGCCTCGTAGAATGAATTTGGAAGTTTTCCTTCCATTTCTACTTTTTGTAACTGTTTCAGAAGAATAGGTATTAATTCTTCTTTAGATGTTCTGTAGAATTCCCCTGGGAAGGCACCTGGCCCTGGAGTTTTGTTTATTGCAAGATTTTTGATTACTGATTCAATTTCTTTGCTAGTCATGGGTCTGTTCAAATTTTCTATTTCTTTCCGTTTCAGTTCTTATAGTTTGTATGTTTCTAGGAGCTGGTCCATTTCTTCCAGATTGCCCAATTTGTTGGCATATAATTTTTCTTAATATTCTCTTCTAACTGTATTTCTATGGTCTTGGTTGTAATCTCTCCTCTTTCACTCGTGATTTTATTTGGGTCCTTTCTTTTTTCTTTTTGGTAAGTCTAGCTAGGGGTTTATCAATTTTATTAATTCTTTCAAAGAACCAGCTCCTACTTTTATTGATCTGTTCTACTGGGGGTTTTTGGTTGTTTCTATATCATTTGTTTCTGCCCTAATCTTTATTATTTCTCTTCTGCTGGCTATAGGCTTTATTTGCTGTTACTTTTCCAGCTCCTTTGTGTGTAAGTTTGGTTAGGTTTTGTATTTGAGACTTTTCTTGCTCTTGAGGTAAGCCTGTATTGCTAAATACTTCCCTCTTATGACCACTTTTGCTGCATCCCAAAGGTTTTAGACTGTTGTGTTTTCATTTTCATTTGCTTCCATGTATTTTTTAAAAATTTCTTCTTTAACTTCCTGGTTAACTTTAACTTCCTTATATTTGTGGTATTTCCAAGTTTTTTCTTGTGGTTGACATCAAGTTTTCATAGCATTGTGGTCTGAAAATATGCATGATATGATCAGTCTTTTTGTACTGATTGAGGCCTGATTTGTGACACCATATATGATCTGGAGAATGTCCCATGTGCATTCGAAAAGAATGTGTATTCTGCTGCTTTAGGAGGAAATGTTCTGAATATATCTGTTAAGTCCATCTGGTCCAGTGTATCATTCAAAGGCATTGTTTCCTTGTTGATTTTCTGCTTAAATAATCTGTCCATTGCTGTAAGTGGGGTGTTAAAGTCCCTTACTATTATTATATTATTATCAATGAGTTTCTTCATATTTGTTATTAATTGATTTATATATTTGAGTGCCCCCAAGTTGGGGGCATAAATATTTACAATTGTTAGTTTGAAGATTTTTTAAATTTCCCTTTTTATTTCTTCTTTGATCCATTGGTTGTTGAGGACTGTGTTTTTAAACTTCTACATATTTGTGAATTGTCCAGCTCTCTTCCTGTTGTTGATTTCTAGTTTGATACCATGTGGTTAGAAAAGACCTTGATATAATTTCTGTTTTCCTCAGCTTGTTGAGACTTATACTGTAGCCTTAAATATGATCTGTTGTTTGAAATGTTTCATGAAGACTTAAAAAGAATGTGTATTCTGCTGCTGTTTCATGGAATGTTCTGTATATGTCTGCTATGTACATTTGGTTTATTGTGTTGTTCAAATCCATTGTTGCCTTATTGATTCTCTGCCTGGATGATATAACCATTTTAGAGAGTATAGTATTAAAGTCCCCAACTATTATTGAACAGCTATTAATTTCTTCCTTTATTTCTGTTAATATTTGCTTCAACATTTAAGAGCTCCAAAGTTTGGTGCACAAATATTTATAATTATTATATATTATTGATTAATATTTATAATTACATATTATTGATTACTATTATATGATGACCTTCCTTGTCTTATGATTATATTTAGCTTAAAGTCTTTTTTGTCTCATATTAGTGTAACTATCTCTACTTTCTTAATTGTTTACTGACTGTTTTATAGATCATGTCTCCTTGTTTTCTCTCTTGTTGTCTTTGTGATTTTATGACTTATATGTCTTTATGACTTATTGTAGCAGTATGACTTAATCCTTTATTAAAATGTTATGTATCTACTACATTCTTTGTGGCTAACATAAAATATGTTTTAACATCTTATTTAAAGCAGATAACAACTTCAATACTGTACAGAAACTCTATACTTTTACTTCTTCTCCCTTCCTCATATTTCAGGTTATTGATGTTACAATTTACATCTTTTATATTATAATACAATAACAAATTATTTTAGTTATTGTTATTTTTAATGCATTTGTTTTTTAACTTTTTAATTAGAGTTATAAGTGATTCATAACACAATCATTACAATATTAAAGAATCTGGCTTTGAATATATATTTACATCTGGTGGTGAGTTTTATACATTCATGTTTTTATGACATTAATTACATTCTTTTCTTTGAGCCTGAAAAATGCCCTTTAACATTTCTTGTAAGACAGGTAATGGTGAACTCTTCAGCATTTGTTCTTTGAGGAAAGTCTTTATCACTTCTTCATTTCTAAAAGACAGCTTTGCTGGGTATAGTATCCTTGATTAACTTTTTTTCTTTGAATATTTTGAAGAAATTATTCCACTTTCTCCTGGCCTGCAGTTTTTTTTTTTTTTTAAGATTTTACTTATTCATTTATTTGAGAGAGAGAGATCACAAGCAGGCAGAGAGGCAGGCAGAGAGAAAGGAGGAAGCAGGCTCCCCACTGAGCAGAGAGCCCGATGTGAGGCTCAATCCCAGGACCCTGGGATCATGACCTGAGCCGAAGGCAGAGGCTTTAACCCACTGAGCCACCCAGGTGCCCCTGGCCTGCAATTTCTGCTAAGACATGTACTTATAGTCTTACAGGGTCTCTCTTTTGTGTGAGAAGTTGTTTTTCTTTTGCTGCTTCCAAAATTCTCCCTTTGTCTTTGATTTTTTTATAATTTAATTATGATGTGTTTCATAGTTAACTCTTTTTGGATCCAGCTTATTTGGGATCCTTTGGTCCCCAAGAATCTGGATGTCCATTTCTCTCCCCAGGATTGGGACATTTTCAGCCATTATATCTTCAAATAGACTTTTTGCTCTTTTTCTTCTCCTTCTAGCATTATCAGTATGCACATATTTCACTTGATGCTGTCTCATATGCACCATAGACTTTTTTCCCTTTATTTTGTTCTTCTTTTTTTTTTTTTTTCTTCCCCTATTAACTCTTCTGGGTAATTTCAAATGACTTGTCTTTGGGTTCGCTGATTCTACTGCTTGGTTGAGTCTACTACTAAAGTTCTCTCTCTATTGAATTCTTCAGTTCAGTCATTGTATCATTCATCTCTAGAATTTTTGTTTTCTTTATTTTTATGGTTTCTATTTATTTGTTAGATTTCTCATTTTGTTCATGCATTGTTTTTATTATTTTATTTGTCTATTTGTGTGTTCTTATACTTTATTGAACTTCTTTAAGATGATTATTTTGAATTCTTTGTCAGAAAGTCCATAGAATTCCATTATTCTGGTATCAGTTATTGAAGTTTTATTAGTTTCCTTTAGCATTGTCATCTTTACTTGATTCCTTATGGTCCTTGTATCCTTGCACTGGTATTTGCACTTTTGAATAAGCAGTCCCTTTTCCAGACATTAGAGGTTTATTTTGGCAAGGATAGATCTTCACCAGTCTGCTTAGCTGATTGGTTAACTAGTAATATTTAGCTGACTGGTTAACTGGTAGCATTTGTGGACAGGCATAGCTTACTGTTGAGGTCTCCAGTTGGGCAAGGGCCCTACCCATGATCTGAGGTTGGAAAAAGGTTGTCACTGGCTGTTTTCTGCAACTGAGTGAGCCCACTGACTGGGCATCATTTTCAAGTGAGGCCAGAGAATATGCACCCTGGTTGAGTAGGGGAGCTGGTAGGGTGAGGTCTCAAGTTATATTCCCTAGCAAGGCAATATCTCTGATTGGACTCTGTAGTCAGGCAAAGTCTCATGTTGTGCACCCTAACTCAGTAGTGCTATTGGCTGAACTCCATGTTCAGAGACCACAAGCATGGCTTCACAGTTGGGCAGACCCACAGGTTGTGCCCCAAGTTTGTATAGAGTCACAGGCTATGCTTCAGGATTACTTGGGCCACAGGCTGTGCCCCTCTGTTGGGTAAGGTCACTTGCCAGGTTTTCTGATTAAGTAGGTTCTTCAGCTGTATCTCAGTATTAGCTGGGGCTGGAGCCTATATGTTCCATGGTTGGGTGGATTTACTGTCTAAGCTTTTATTAGGTGGAGCTGAAGGCTATGCTTTGTAATTGGAC
The DNA here is from genome assembly GCF_010015895.1 of Lontra canadensis. Lineage (NCBI taxonomy): Eukaryota > Metazoa > Chordata > Mammalia > Carnivora > Mustelidae > Lontra > Lontra canadensis. The sequence continues at coordinate 50,045 of NW_022631027.1, read as the reverse complement.
AAGGCCACTTGCTGGGTTTCTTGCCTATACAAGGTTACAAGCTGTGTTTAGTAATTGTACAGGGCCACAAAATAGATTTTGCTGCTGGGTAGACCTGCCAGTTGGGCTTCACAGCTGGACAGTACTTTAAGCTGGATTCCAAGGCTTCCCATGACTACTGTTCAGGTTCTGTGGTCATTCCCAACATTTTGGCAGGACTGCTGACTTGACGGCCTGCCTGAGTAGAGTTATAGCATGGACTCCATAACTGTCCAGGTTCTATGACTAGGCATAGTGGGATGGAAGTATGTGGTTAGCTCTTGGGCAAGGTTGCAGCTCAGGGCCATATAATGGGCTCCACAGCAGGTATGACCCTTTGGCTGGAGACCCAAATCGTGCAGAACCCTCAGACAAACTCCCAACCAAACAGAGAGACCAACTCAGCTCTGTGGAAGTGCAGAATCGCTGCCTGAGATCTCGCTCAGGTGCTACTGCAAGGAGAAATGCAGTCCACCAAGGTCTGGTACAGGTTGCTATAATCCTTGCCTCCATTCTCTGTCTCTCTCTGATCCTTAGTGGTCAAGCCCCCAGGCTTCCCCAGTGAACCCTATGAAGTAAGACCTTAGTAGGCTACCCTGAACGCATTCCATAATACTGGGGAAGGTGAATGTCCACTTTTGGTTTTCTTTCCCTTGCTGGAGAAATTGTAAGCCAAGGGAGCCACCTGATGCAGTGCTCTGCTGTTCTGGGGAAAGGACAATGCAATCAAAATGAAATCTTTACTCTTACCTTTTTACTGTGGTCTGCTGTATCTCTGTGATCTAGGGGAGTGCTTCATGCTCACCCACAGGTTCTGGGATTTTCACAATGGTGGTCTTTTATGTGGATATTTGCTAGTTGGTCTTCTGAGGATGGCTGAATTCAGGTACAACTTATGTCACTATCCTGATGATGTCACCTCAGCTATGGAACTTCTGTCATAAAGTATTTGAAGGGGAACATTTTGTGTTATCTCAAACTTACTTTGACTATTTCTGATTTTTATTCATATAGCTGACATTATTCCTTAGAGTAATATCCTAACTCTAGAATGACATAAGAAATCCTTTGCAGGCTAATTTAAGCTACCAATATCTGATCTCAAATTGTAGTATTACTTCAAGGGAAATTCTAAATGTCACATTGGACAGATTCTCTAACCACAGAGCAAATATAAGATGTAAATAAATAATGAGAACTTCTTGTCTCTTACTTAAATCCTTAGTTTATGATATTTGTTATATTCCGGATATGGCCTCTCTGGATAGTTTACTTTTTTATTTTACTGTTCATCTTCCTTACATCTTTAAATATGAGATCATGGGAGTCTTACTTAGCCTTTCAAAGATAGTTCCTGCCCCCAGTAATCTCAATTACATTTCCAAGAACTGAGAAGAAGCTCTATCTGGAAGAATAGAACAAATACCATAAATGAATCACAAATTGGCTGTCTTACCATTCACATCATTTACCAATAATTTTGATTCCTTTAGCAATAATTAAAAATAATGCCATCTCACCTCTTCCCCAAAATGATAAAAAACTGTACCCGTGTACTTCAACATGACAGTTAAAGTTCGAAAGTGAACGAGAAACATTGCCTGTTTTTCAGCAATTGGCAAATTGAGTCTTTTTTCCCTCTGGTTTTACATAAGTGGTTAAGTGCCCATTTCTCCTCTGTCTTGCCCTCTCAGTCCTGGAAAACTATGATAGGTGTTCCCCTGCAGCAAATACTAAGCATTAGAGAATCAATCACCCCCCTAAATTATCTTCAAACTATTGATCCAACCTGACCAGTAGAATTTCACTTATATTTTCTCATAGGATCCTTCCAATAATCTAGTGATGCTTTATTTTCCCTACTTTATAACTGAAAACAAAACAACAACAACAACAACAAAACAGGCTCAGAGAAAGCTAAGAATATAGCAGATGGCAGAGGTGGCTCTGTCTACTTCTTTTATTATGACTTCTGTTCCTCTAAGCCACACCACATGAGGTAACCAGGCTTGGGCTTACATTTCACCTTTTTGGAGTTCTTGATATTTTCCATCTTTCTAGAGGACTCACCATGACTGGACTCACAGAGAAGCCAAGTAACAAATGCTGAAGAAGTGTGATTATATTTCTGAGAATTCTTGTCAAATTCATTTTTGTTTGAGAAAATCATTAACCATTAACAATTATTAATACTTTGGCATGGATTTTTTTCAATCACATGGATTTTTTTTCAATCTATTTCCCCAGCAGAACACTAAATGTTGGTGGGGAGAACAAAACTAAGAAAAAGAAGGGCCTAGCCATGCCATAGGATAATAGACACAAGTCCCAGGAGGGGATGATGCAGCATCACAGCTGGTGATGGGCAGAACAGATGAAAAAAGGGGCTCAAAACAAGACATGGAAAAATGATAAACACAGATTTCATCTGCTTCATAATTTTTCCCAGGAACAATCTTGCCTCATACACATCTTTGGTGCCTTTTTTTAGTAACAACACATGTGTGTTTCTTTTTTATTCTTTTTGTTGTTCTCCTTGGAATTTTAAATGCCTTTCAGCTCATAAACTCAATAAAAATACCATGGTACATTTTTTCAAAAGAATTTTATGATCCAAGGAACTGTTGCTTAATCATACAGCCTGATGTTGGATTTATTTTTCACTTTAAAAAATTCTTCCTTAAGCAATGTCACTAAGATGCTACCTATTCTTAAAAAATAAACAAGAAAGAGAATGAGAAAAAGAAATAAAACTTGTTTTTCAAGGAAAGAAATGTTTTTCTTTCTAGAAGATTGGAAAATGAGAACTAGATTGAAAAACAAAGCACGGGAAGCATCAGTAACAAATTCCCAAATCTAAAATGTAGACCTCTTTGAACAGAATTTTAGTATGTATATTTTATGCTTGAATTACGTGCTAAAGTGTTCACTTGTCTAAATGTATAACACTGTAAAGGAAAAGAATTTGGAAACATCTGAGAAGAAACATCTGCATGACTTATGGTCTGTCATCCATTTCTTAAAAAAAAAAAATCACTGTAATGTCTAACATCTAAACAGATGTGAAACTATGGGAGTTAAAAGTTGAATATATAAAAATGAAATTGTCTTCTTTTGTTCTGTTAGGACAAAACTTGGTTGGATTTATTGAAGTGTGATTTTTCCCATTTGTATAGAACAATATGATCATTGTTAATAGGGGACTTTCTTAAGAAAACATGAAACCAAGTAAGGCTTAGAAGCTTCCTCAGTAGAATCTTTAAAAGCAAAGTCAGAGAGATGCGAGGACTTATCAATAGTTAAAAAAGAATGATAAAGATATACATGACTCTTATTTCTGAGGTAATTTCCCAGGAAACCCTGAAAAATAGTAACTTTGGAAATTTGAGGTCAGCGACATTAGGGAGTAAAGGACTTATTTAAATCTTTATTTTCTGAATAATTTTTATGACTCTGGTCTTAGGCTTGTTTGTTCTGAACTGTTGTGTCATAAACCAACACAGAAATAGAAAGAACTCTGCACTGACCATTATGCAAGAATTGTTCTACCACTATCCCTGCTCTACTACTAAAGAGCTGTACATTGTTGGGTGAGTCATTCTTTGGTTTCTCAGTTTACACATTACACATAAAGGGAGCTATGCAGAACCTCCCAGGATGGCTGTGTCAGGAAGGGATGCTGAATGGGTAGGAGTGTTCCTCTATTATTAGGTGAGTCAGAAAAAATAATCTTTGTATATATATCTAATATATTGCCTTCTGTACAGGCTTTCTTTGGAAGAAAAGGCTCTATAGCTTTAAAAGAAAAAAAGGGGGGGGGCAGGTAGATTAGCTTGGATGTTCCTAAATTTGTATTAGCCTTACAAATGGTGACTCTGTAAAATGTATTTGTCCATTCAATAATTCAACAAAGTTTTGGAGTACTTTCTATGAACCAAGAACTCTGCTAAGCAGTGGGGATCAAAGGGAACAAGATGAGCAATATTCCTGATCTCAGATTTTATAATATTATGAGCACTGACCATAGACGAGATCATTGCAAGTAGTGATAAATGCGGTGATGTTTATAAATAGGGTGATGAAAAAGAATAGCTGGTTAAGGGAAGAGAAACCTGCTTCCAACAGGGCATTGAGGGAAGACCTCTCTGCATCAGAGAGGATTAAGTTGAAACCTGAGGAATGAAAAAGAACCAGCCCTCCAAAGAACTTTGGGAGATTATTCAGGGTAGATGGAAAAACAAGGGCCAAGCTGTGGAAATGAGAATGGTCTAGGTATTTCTGGAAAACTTAAAGGAAGCTAATCACAGTTGCAGCATAATAAATAGTCAAAAGTTGTTTGAGATGAGATTGAAGAAATAAATGGGAAGCAGATCATGAAGGATTATTTAAATCATGTAAGAGTTTGGGTTTTATTCAAAGTATAGTAAAAAGGCATTGAAAGGTTTCAAGCAGAAGAGGAACATAGTCTGTTATGTTATATGATATATAGGATTATATGTTATCTAGTTATATAGGAATCACTGTATAACTTGTAAACTTTGTTTAGTATATCTAATGTTATTGGCTATCTCAAAGGATACAATAAACCCCGGGGGGACAAAAATAGAACAAAGTAAATTTGAATTGCAAGAGCATGTTATGTACAAAGATAATTCAAAGAGGGAGAGAATGGTCTTTGCAACAAAAGGTTCTAGAAAATGTAGAAATCTGCATACAAAAGAATAAAGTTGGACCCTTCCTTACACTACACACAAAAATTAACTCAAAATGGGTCTTACACTGAAATTTAAGAGCTAAAACTGTAAATGTCTTGAAAGAAAACAGAAGTAAATCTTTATGACCTTGATTTATGCAAAGTTTTCTTGGATAACACCAAAGTACAAATAATAAAAGAAAAAAAGAAATTGGACTCCATTAAAATTAAAAGTTTCATACTTCATAAAACACCATTAAGACAGTGAAAAGACACCTGTGGAAGGGGAGAAAAATCTTTGCAAATCATATATAATAATGGATTTGTGTGCAGAATATATAAAGAACTCTTCCAACTTAATAGTATAAAGATAAACCAATTGAAAAATTAGCAAAACATTTAAACAGATGTTTTTCCAAAGAAGATATATAGTTACCCAATAAGCAATTGAGAAGATGATCAACATCATTAACCTTTGGAAGAATGCAAATAAAACCACAATGAGATACCACTTCACTTGACTAGGATGGTTGTAATAAAAAAATTTAAAATCTTTCAAAAAAACAGAAAATACCAAGTGTTGATGAGGATGTAAATACACATTGTTGTTGGGATTAAAATGATGTGGCCACTTGGTAAATCAATTTGGCAGTTTCTCAACATATTAAACATGGAGTTACTATATGATCCACCATCTCTATTCCTAGGTATAGACCCAATAGAAGTGAAAACAGGGTTCAGACAAAAACTTGTGCATAAATGTTTATAGCAGCATTTTTTATGATAGCCAAAAAATGGAAATAACCACAATGATAATCAACTGATGAATTAGTAAATGTATATTAATAAATGTAGTATGTCCATGCAATGGACTATTACTTGGCAATGCAAAGAAATGATATACTCATACATGCTATGACTTTGATGAGCCTTGAAAACGTTATGCTTAGTGAAAGCAGCCAGTCAAAAGAGACCACATATTGTATGGCATATCCCAAATAAGGCAAATCCGGAAAGACGGAAAGTAGGTTAGTGGTTGCCCAGGGCTGGAGGTTGGGGGGCAGTGCAATGGTTGGGAGAAAATGGGAAATTACTACTTATGGGCACAGGATTTCTTTTGGGGCAATGAAAATATTATAAAATTGATTGTGGTAATGGTTGCACAATTCTGTGCCTATATACTAAAAATCATTAAATCGTACACCTTAAATGGGTTCATAATATGGAATATGAATTATATCTCAAAGTTGTTTTAAAAATAGATGTGGTATGTTATTTTGAAGACAGCACAGCTATTCCCACATATTTAAAGTAATAGACTGGAATCCCAACTCCTTCTATTTTATGAGTAGGCTCGACATCAAGCCAACTATTCTTTGTCAACATGACATTTTATATAAAAGGAGTCTTATTTTTATAATTGTTGAAGAAATCTATTAAAACATGCACATTTAAAAATTGTTGCTATTTTTCCAGTCTGTCCTATAAAGCTTGTGAATACACAAATGGGTTGCAATGGGTCTGTTAACTTTTAATAGCCAACATTTTAGAGCAAGATATTTCTTATGCATTTCAGAACAAGCACTAAAATAAACCAGCCTAATATCAGTGGAAGTTTTCTGCCACCTGTCCCCAACCCCTGCAAAAAGAGAAAACCTGTCTTTGAAAAGAAAAAAGAATGTGGACAAAAGAACCAGGGGAAATCTTTCTGATTATAATGTCAGAAGAAAATACAATATAGAATACAGTCAGCCCCCTTTTTCACACATAATATGTTCTTCAAGTGTACAAAAGTTTACTGTGCAAAATGTTCCAAGTAGATCCATGTGCTACATTTCTTAGAAACTAAAAGTTTTAGTAGCATAAAATATCTCACTACTCTACACCTTTTATTCATAAACTTTGGTTTATGAACTTTAATACATTCTTTTTAAAGTGTTATTTCTTTACAAAGAGACACCAACTAGACTAGGTTACTGTCTGATTAAGGCTAAATAAAAATGATAGAATGGGCATGCATTCTATCATTCTTTTGTTTATTAAGTAATTAAGTATGTATTAAGCGTCAATTATATGCCAGGCACTGTTCTGGGTACTAATGTTATAGCAATAAACAAAACAGACAAGTTCCCTGCTGTCTTGGAACATACACTGTAGCATGGGAAGGCAATGTACACAAGAATGGTAATTTCTGATAGTGATAAGTGCTGTGAAAAAAATAAAACATGGTAATGGGATGAAGAGTGATTAGGTATAGGCTATTTTAAATTAAAGTGGTCACAAAAGGGCTACCTAGGGTTACACTGAGCCAGATGCCTGAAGGTAAGAAGCCAGTAGTGTGAATATCTAAGAAAAAGCTTTCTAGGCAGAAGGAATATCTAACACAAATGCCCTATGGCAGAAAGGGCATTTATTAGATGCACTATTAGAAAGGGGGAAATGTGGCCAAGTAGCTAGAATGTAGTAAGCAACTGGAAAACATGATGCCAGAGAAATGGAAGGTGCCAGATTATGTGGAGGATTGCAGACCATGATAAGAGGTTTGGAGATGATTCTGATTTCAGTTGGCAGCCACTTGGAAGGTTTTAAACAGGGAGATCTGTTTGATTAACATTGTTAGTGATAATTTGGGGTATTTTGAAGAAACAGATCTGAGGATAAAAGTGAATTTAGAAGGCTGTGGCAGTAATGTAAATGAAAACTGGTATGGTGGTTTGGAATGTAAGAGGGCAATAGAGATAATGAATAGTGATCCCATTCAAGACATATTTTGGAGATAGAGTCAACTGGATTTGCTCATTGTTTTAGATGTTGAGAAAGAGGAAAAAAATTATAAAGAATAAATCCTGGTTTTTAGCTGGAGTAACTGAATTGGTAATCATACTATTAAGCATAGTATGGGGCTACAAATTGGTACTTACACAGGTGCAAATACGTGATACTATTTTTGGTTCATCCGGTTTTCCTCACAAGCTCTGTTACTGATTAGTGAGGAGTTGTTGAGGGGTTGGGGGGAAAATAATTTTTTTTAAGATTTTATTTATTTATTTGAGAGTGAGCAAGGAAGAGAGAGCATGAGCAGGGGGAGAAGCAAAGGGATAGAGAGAGAAGCAGACTCCCCTGCTGAGCAGGGAGCCTGACACAGGGCTCCATCCCAGGACTCTGGGTTCATGACCTGAGCCAAAGTCAGATGCTAAACTGACTGAGCCACCTAGGCGGCCATGGAAAATAAATTTTTAAATCCAATTCAGCTGAAAGCTTAAACAATTTATTCCTATAAATTAGTAGTCTCTGTAGATAAGACTCAGACTCTTAACGATACTTTTTCTCGAATTTATCAATTCTTGACCTCCCTCTTTTATTCCTTCCCATTAGAGAGTCTGAATGTCTGCTGATGGTAAGGGTGAAGAGGTCTTGGTTCTAGATGCAGGTGTTACTCATAATGATAGGGACATGGTAACATCCCTTGTCAATTTGCTTACTGCCTACCCTGCTGGCCTGTGATGATGACATCTGTAGCTAGTAGTTCTCATTTCTTTTGTGGGAGGGGATGTTCCCTCTGAACTTCCACCAATCTGCAGATCCCTCTCAGGTCTTCTGGATTCTCATCCAGTTCTAGCCCAGGAAATCTGCCTTTCAGCCCTTATAGCAGAACCCCGTCTTTCTAGAGTAATGACTGTTCTAGAGTAATGACTACTCACACACACACACACCCACACACACACACACACATACACAAGTTCCCCAGGTGTTTCTAGTTCCTGTCTACATCATATAGGAATCAAGGAGTAGCTTGGGAAAATTTAGCAAATATTCCTCATTTTTATTTTCCTGAGCATCCAAATTGACATGGCCATAAACCAAGTGAAATCTAAAGAGAAGGTACCTTTCCTGCATTCTGAAGAGGTAGTAGGGAACAAGGGTTTCACTCTGCCAAAACTCAGGAAGAGGAAAATCTGAACATCTATGTCTCTTCCTCTCTCTTTGCCTTCATGCATATTCCTGAAATCAATAGGGAAAGGAAAGAAAAAAACTGACCTTCTCTGTGTTTCCCCTGTGTCATATCCTCATCCTTCTATAATCTAGTGAAGACCTTAGAGTTCTATTGGAAAGTGTATCTTCTCTATAATATAGAACAGCCTGTGTGCTGGGTACTCCAGGCTCAACTTGGGAATTTTAAAGTTGCAAACAATGAAAACAGAAAAATTTTCTCTTAATACATTCAGCCCTTTGGCAAATGAACCCCTCAAGCTGAATAGGGTAAAGTCTATATATTCAAAAAAGCAAAATAGAAAAGGAATTTTAATAATTTTCAAAATACTACCCCATTACCACAGAGATGGGGAAGACAAGGAGAGACAAAGTTTAGGGGTTTGAGGAGGGAATTCAGGGTTCAGTTTGGGACACATAAAGTTTGAGATGCCTATTAGAAATTCAAAAAGATGTCAGTAGGTAGGAAAATCAGGTCATTGGTGCTGTCAGGAGAGGTGACATAACTTTAGGAATCATTAGTCTATCAGGAGACAAAGAGATGTTATAAATAAGTAGAAAATTTGAGAAGCATGCTGCCATGTAAACAAAAGTTTTAAAAAGTTGTAAGAATGGAAAATAGTTTCAGATAAAATGAGCCACTGGATTATTGGATGTGGCTATTTGAAGCTCAGTTGTCCAAAAGGAGGCAATTTCAGAGTTGTGGTAAGAACAAAAGCCCAAAGGAAGATGGAAAGAGAAGTAAGGAAATAGTGACAATGAGCATAAACAAATCTTTCAAAAAGCTTTGCTACGATGGGGAAGCAAAAACAGAACTAGAAGAGTACCTGAGAAATCGAGTGAGTGAATAGAAAGGGAGGGAGGGACATGAGGTCAAGGAAGGATTTTCCTCAAATGAGTGCTATCCAGCATATTTAATTGCTGTTGGAAGTGAGCCAGTTGAGAGCAAAAAATTGATAGTGAAAGTGTAGGAGAAGGCCTTGAAGAGGACATGGGGTTTAGATCCAAGTGAGGAGCTGGCCTCAGGTGAGAAACAGGGAAACTTCTTCCTTCATCAGAGAAGTGAAACAATATGTGCATACATAAGGAGGTATGTCGGTACATTGGGTGTTGGGAAGAGATTTCTCTTTCTTGATTGCTACTGGTCTCAGTGCAGTAATTAACTTGAAAATGAGGTGAGAATGGAAGTTTGAAGAATGTGCAAGCCATCTTGCAGAGTAATAAATTTCCCAATTATACACATTTGTGAGACTTAAATTTGTCACATTTTTACATTATCTACAAATTGTTATTAATATTTAAATATATAAACACAATGATGTTTAAACTGCTTTGTTCGTTGGCAGATAGCATTGCCACACAGTAGTATCAGCTGACACCTGGGTATTTGAGTTCAATGCAGTTATGGAATGTTGATATAATAATAGGGCTTATGAATTCCCTCTCATACAAGTATTGCAACAAAGGCCTAACATTTTTAAGAATTGTAACTTTAAGTCACATAACTACAAATTAAAGAAAGAAAAAATATAATCTCAATAGATAAAACAAAAAGTTTAATAAAAATTTAATATCCATGTTGACTATCATATGAAATGGTGAAACTTCAAAGATATGAGCAAAGATCACCACTGTTCAGTATTTCTATTCAACATTTACTCAGAGACCCAGCCAGTATAGTAAAATAAGAGAAATAATCTACAAATAAATTATTAGAATTAGTGAGATTTTAGCAAGATGTTAAATATAAGAATATACACAGATATAGAGTCCATTCCTCTTCCCCAGCAACAGTTAGAAAACTTTAAAAAATACTATTATTGGAAAACAGTGTGGAGATTCCTTAAGAAATTAAAAAATAGAACTACCCTATGACCCTGCAATTGCACTGCTGGGTATTTACCCCAAAGATACAGAGGTTGTAAAAAGAAGGGTCATCTGTACCCCAATGTCCATAATTGCCAAACTATGGAAAGAGCCAAGATGCCCTTCAACAAACAAATGGATAAAGAAGATATGGTCCATATATAAAATGGAGTATTATGCCTCCATCAGAAAGGATGAATACCCAACTTTTGTGTCAACATGGACGGGACTGGAAGAGATGATGCTGAGTGAAATAAGTCAAGCAGAGAGAGTCAATTATCATATGATTTCACTATTTGCAGAACATAAGGAATAACATGGAGGACATTAGAAGAAGGAAAGAGAAAGGGAATTGGGGGAAATCGGAAGGGGAGATGAACCAGAAGAGACTGTGGCCTCTGAGAAACAAACTGATGGTTTTGGAGGGGAGGGAGTGGGGCATTGGTTGAGACGGGTGGTGGGTATTAAGGTGGGCATGTATTGCATGGAGCACTGGGTGTGGTGCATAAACAATGAATCTTGAAACACTGAAAAATAAAATTTAAATAAATAAATAAATAAATAAATAAAAATACTATTTATAATACAACCAACAACCAAATTAAGCCCCTAGGAATAAATTTAACAAAAGACTGAGGGTTTTGGAGGGGATGAGGGTGGGGGGGGGTTGGCTGAACCTGGTGGTGGGTATTATGGAGAGCACATATTGCATGGAGCACTGGGTATGGTGCATAAGCAATGAATTTTGGAACACTGAAAAAAATTAAATTTTTAAAAAATCTAACAAAAGATTTGCAAAGTTTTCTTGAAAAAAATTTTTATTAACAAAGACCTAAATAAATGGTGAGATATTTTATATTCATAGATAGGTGTACTCAATATCAAAAAATTATCAACTCTCCCCTATTAGTCTATAAATCCAATATGGTTTTAGTCAAAATCCCGTAAGAATTTTTTGTAGGATTTGATTGATGAAAAGTGATTTTAAAAGGAATGTGGAAGAACAAAGGACTGATATCAAAACAGTTTTCAAGAACAAGTTGCAGGAGGTGGGAGAACAGTGGCATGTGGAAGGGAGAACTTGCCCTACCTGATATCATAACTTATTATTAAAGCTACAGTAATTTAGTCAGTGTCACACTCATTCACAGGAAGACAAAGAGGAGGCCAGTGGAAATAGAAGATAACCTAGACTCAGATCTCAGTATATTTTGAATCTTGAAGTTTGAGAAATTGATTATAGATGGAAGATCACTAAGGAAAGGATGAAATACTCAATAAACGGTACTGGTACAATTGGTTATCCAAATGGAAAACAAAATAAAACCGCTCCTTCACACCAGTGTGCAAACACACAAAAGAATGAAATTCCAATTGAAGACCTAACTATGAACATCAAAATGTTAAATATGAGAACATTTATGAGATTATTTCATGATCTCCTGAAGGGAGAGGAGAAGGATCTCCTGAACACTGAAAGAAATAAGAAAGTATTGATGAATATGACTACATTAAAACTGCAAGTTTGTATTAATCAAAAGTTATGTTCAACAAAATGAGAAAGTAAGCTACAGGCTGAGAGAAGAGATCTGTATTACATAGAATGAGCAAAATACAAGTATCAGGAGTATGTATAAAAACTTTTATGTACAACTCAGTAAGAAAAGCTCAGGAGAATATTGGGCAGAAGATAAGAGCCAGAGATTCACATATAGATGTCAGATAATGGTATGAATAGATAATCATTCCTCCTTAGTAATCAGAAATATTCAAATTGAAGATACAATTTATCATTTTCCACAGTGAGATGGAAATATTTTAAGTCTGACAGTACCAAGCATTACAGAAGATTTGGAGTAATTAGACTCAAACATTGCTGTGGAAATGTAAATTGGCAAAACTACTTTGGAGAACAATTTGACAATATCTTGTCTACTTGAAGATGTGTATATTCTATAACTCAGCAACTTAACTTCAAGAGTTATACCCTAAAAAACAGAACAAAACTTTGACATGGCACATAGAGAGATGCACAAGGTATTTATTGCATTATCCATAAAAGAAAAAAAACCCACACCAAAAATTCATCAGTAGGGAAGGGTTTAAATAAGTTACGATTTGGTAAGAAAATGGAATCCTATAGAATTAAAACCAGAAAATGAATGGATTAAAGACCGATTGATATCAAAAACAAAATGTGTGTTAAAATGGAATCCTGTAGAATTAAAACCAGAGAATGAATGGATTAAAGACCGATTGATTTCAAAAACAAAATGTGTGTTTACAAAGTTTCAAAAGAATACATAAAGTACGCTTATTTAAAGTTTGAAAAGATGCAAAATAACCATATGTTGCAAATGGAGTGAAAGTATAAAGAAATGCATGGGAATGATAAACAAATTGAGGGCAATGCTTGCACCTGAGTAAAGAGAGAGGGTGACATATTTGGAAAGGTATGCGTAAAGGGACTTCAAATATGTACATATGTATATTGCTTCTTTTTCTTCAAGTAGGTGCTGGGTACAAGGGTATTTTTTGTACCTTCTAATATTTTTATATATATTTGAATATTACATAATACGCCTGAAAAAAGCAACAGTAGTAGTGATAACTGAGTTCAGCTCTTCAGTGTAAGTCCAATTCTTTCTAATAAGTATTACATGCATTATCTCATTTAATATTAGTAACCTTCTGAAAGGTATTATTTTACCTCTTTTATCTAATGGGAAACTGGACCTTTAGAAGTTAAATGATCTACTTATGGTCGTATTGCAGTAAGGTGACAGAGCCAGAATATGAAACGAGCAGTCTGACTTTTAAAAGTTCACACCATTAATCTCTAATGAAAGTTAATCTGCCTCCTTTTAAAACTCCACATTAACCACAAAGAAATCGCGGGTTAGTGCAACTATCATTTCAACCTCTGGATGCAGCTAGAACTACAGCAATAGAACTTAACCATTTTGGCTTCTAAATTCAGTGACTTCAGGAGGCTAGAAGAGCATTTGCTCAGGAATAGAAGGCATGAGTCATTTCCTTAGGTATCTGTTTATTCGTTTAACAAATATTTATCAAGAGCCTACATAGCACAGTGGTAAACCACAATTTATTTCTTGTCTACATAATTTTTGCAGTTTGCCAAGCTTTGGGACACAAATTTGAGATTTCCATGTTCATTTCCAGCTAATGCAAGGAGTGCCATGATTAATTATTAGCCATTTTAGAACTTGCATCATCTGGTTTACTGTGGATCTCATTTAAGCCTAATTATTGTTGACCTGCAAATTCACATGACATCTAAAGTACTTTAGCCAATTTTTACTTTAAAAAATATGTATTAAAAACTTCTGTGTTTGTCTAAATAAAATACTGATTGAAATGAAAATATTGTTTTAAACAGTTTAATGTGACTACCTCCTTTTTCTCCATGTATTTCCCTCTCTCCTTTTTTCCACAGATCAAAGAAAATCTCCTAACCTACTCCAATAAGATTTTGAGAGTCTTCTTGACCATTTTTAGATATATTTTATAATCCTGTATATTCACTAAGATATTGAACCCACAGCAGCTCATAGAACTGCTAAAATGGATGCCCGGGGTTTAATTATAGTCTCACCAATTAAAATAGTTACACTGAAACCAAGTAATTTTCTTCCTATAATAAAGAACAGTTTAATTTTATCTATCTTGGCTGGTTTGTATATGTAAATTTCACTCACTAGTAACAGCTAGACCTCTAAATCATTGTGACCTATTTTTAAATAACTACACAGGGGCGCCTGGGTGTCTCATTTGGTTGAGCCTCAGACTCTAGGTTTTGGCTCAGGTCATGATCCCAGGGTTGAGAGATGGAACCCACGTGGGGCTAGGCATTTGGTGCAGAATCTGCTTGAGATTCTTTCCCTAGCTCTCTTGCCCTCCCCCAACTCGTGCATGCGTGCTCTCTCTAAAACAAATAAATAAAATCTTTAAAAATAAATGCACAAGCACGATATTTATTGTTGAAAACAATCCTCATTTTTACATAGTGTTCGATTCAGTGATTATGTGATGTAAGTATTTAAACACTCCTATCTATTCCTTTCCTTAACTGTTGATTTTCTTTTTTTATGTTGAATATCCAGGGACCTGAAGGAATTGTGGGAATTCCAGGACAAAGAGGTCGTCCCGGGAAAAAGGTAATTTTTTTTAACATCTTTTTATTTTTTTTAACATCTTTTTTTTTTTTTTACATCTTTTTCTGGCACATCTTTCTTCTGATGTGCCCCAAGTTCCATAGAATGCTGTGATGTTTTTATTTGCACTAGATATAAAGTAATAAAGAACTATATATTGATCTTAAAAGGTATGTTTGTATAAATTAATATTTAACTCTACTTAGGAGTACCCCTCACCTTAATTATTTAAAGACAAATTTCCTACTTTGTAGTTTCTATAAAGATCTTTGCTTTTCCTTCTCCTGTTTGCCAAAAATTTAGTAGACTATGGGCAGGAAAAGAGAAAAGGAAAACACTATACCATTTGTGGTAATGATTGATTTTAGCTTTCCCATATATTGAGTAAGAAACACGAATCAAGAATGTGGTTTATTTGTTTCTTTTATATTTTACTAAAAGATGATATATTTATAAGATACTAGAATGTTATAATGAAAAAATCATCTCTGTATGGGGTCAATAATTTATTCAACTATTGGTGAGACAGAAATGATTTTCTTAATTCTACCACAACAGTTCTAAATATATTACTATACTTAGCTTCAAATCATACCATACCTAGTTCCCAAAGTCTAATTTCATCATTTCTGCTAATATATACTCAATCTTTGTCGTAAGGTAGGGACAGTATAAGTGAGAATAAAAGGTAAAGAAAAAATGAATGAGGTAAATTTTAGTAGCCATTCTTTTTTTTTTTTTTTAGTGTTTCCATTTTTTATTTAAATCTAGTTAATTAACATAGTGTGATACTAGTTTCAGGAGTAGAATTCAGTGATTCATCTCTAATATACTTAGTAACTATTCTTGTCTATGAAAATAACCCCAATATTTGAAGACTCTTTTCATCATACATAATGTTATATCTAAAATGAACATTAGGAGTAGGACAGTGTAAATCCTTACAATAACCTGCACCCCTGGGAATTATTATGACTACCAAAAACTTCCTGACTGTGATCACAGTTTAATTTTTCTTTTTATCTACTTGAATATCAATAATAGAACAGGTTGGTTCCCACTTTCAGAAAACGAATTATAGTACTTAAAGTTGCTTCAAAGCAGCTGTATTTTGGTGGTAGAGAATGATCAGTCAGCTTAATGGAAAACAGAAAGCAACTAACTAATTTTTAAAAGGATGCAAAATTATATAAAAAATATTATTGATTAAAAAAATTTTGGATTTTAAAGGCAGACTCCAAACCAGTGAATGATGATTCTGAATATATAGAACCGTACACTGAAAACTTCGCCTTAAAGAGATCTTTGTGGCATCAAAGTTGTCTATAGAAACAGGCTTCTCATAGGGCCTGTGTTTCCTCATGATAACAAGAAATATGTGAATGCATGAGAACATTCGTACATAACAAATTTCAAGATAAAAAACTTATTTTGTAATTCAGCATGAACACCAGATCTCCCCTGGGTGTTTAACCAAAATTGTTTTTATTTTATTTTATTTTATTTTATTTTATTTTTTCAGTGTTCCAAGATTCATTGTCCATGCACCACACCCAGTGTTCCATGCAGTATGTGCCCCCCTCATTACCCACCACCAGGCTCACCCATACCCCCACCCTCCTCCCCACCAAAACACTCGGTTGTTTCTCAGAGTCCAGAGTCTCACATGGTTCACCTCCCCCTCCAATTTCCCCCAATTTGCTTTTCCTTTCTTTCCCCTAATGTCCTCCATCTTATTCCTTATTCTCCACAAGTAAGTAAAACCATATGATAATCGCCAAACTGTGGAAGGAGCCAAGATGTCCTTCAATAGATGAATGGATAAAGAAGATGTGATTCATATGTACCAAAATTGTTTTTTAAATGTTCTTTCTCTTAAATTACTTTAAGTTATATCTTTAGGATAACCTAGGTAGTGATGGTGTGTTATTGTCAGTGATGGTCTCTACTACTATTAAGTTAAAACAAAGTTACTATTGACAGAATTTTGCTTACGGAATGTCGTCTGGTGTCATTCCAGGTATATGATATAGTTAATTCATCTAAGTAAAAATTTGTTTTTTCTCACTTTTCTTTCTTACTAATGACATCCACAGGGTGATAAAGGACAAATAGGGCCCACAGGAGAAATTGGAAGCAGAGGTGCTCCTGGACAAATGGGGGAAAGTGGTCCTAAGGGTGCCAGAGGAACTAGAGGTGCTGTGGTTAGTATCTGATTTGTTTCCAGACCTAAGTTCACTGTGGATGGAAAAGAAATGTATCCATGTCCTTAAAGTTTCATCCCTTGATTAATTTTACAGAGAAAGCAATAGTTCCATTGAAAATAATCTACCTCCATGGGCTGCAGAGAATTGTAAGCATTCCACAGTACTTAAATGGCTTAGTGGTTTCTGGACACGGGAAAGGGAAAGGGGAAAAAAAAACTCAAAATGGAAATAAAATATGAAATGGAGTTTTAAAAATATCAGATTATAACTCCTAACCTAAGTAAGAAAGTTTCTATGCTTTACACTTAAAAATCAGAATTTAATATCTGTATAAAACTTCACTGTCAGGATTGGCAAATTGCTTTGAAAAGTAGGTTTATTTAAAAATGAGTTTTCTTTATTAGCTTGAGCTCCAAATGCTTATCTGGAGATTTTTTTTAACCAGTTGTGATCAATATCTATAACATCTAATATTTAATCTTTCGTATGCATTTTATATGGTGTTGGAAACAAGGGTAGCATGGTATTCTGAACCTATAATAGCAAAATTGTACTGCTAATATATTTGGACCTGTTCAGAAAGTCCTAGCAGAAGAGATGCAGAATATTTGTGATTTAGTGTTTAGTGTTTTTACTGTTTCATAAGTTTGTATATAAAATGCATATATATTTCCTACTCTCCATTAAATTTCACAAATGCTAGACTTTTACCACAGCCTTCTTGAGAGCATTGCATAATCCATCTGTTGTCTCCGAACAAAGTTCTGAGAAAGTTTGTCTCAGGCTCATTTTATATATTCATCATACTACTTAAAGTCTTTCTTACTTCCTTTTATTTAAATCACTAGTATTTCTCTGTTTTTGGCTTATATATTTAAAAACTTTATATAATGTGATTAATTTTTAATGAACATCAGAATTAATCTGGAGTCTTGCCATCAAAGTAGGCTCCTACTTTGGATTTTGTCTAAAAAGAATATTCACTTTTTAAATGTTGACACATATTTAACCTTCCCAGAGGTTCTGTCAAAGTCACTCTTCCCACCACCAGTACTTCCCGTTAATCCTTTTGATATTTGACAGTCTGATAAATGAAAAAGTGTACTTCATTTTCTTTCTGTTTACATTTCCCTGATTGCAGTTAAGTAATTTGTATTTTTTTTTCTAGAAATTGCCTTTTCATGTGCACTTTACATGATTTATATCAGGTTGTTTTTTTCTTATTGACCTGCAATAATGCCTTATGTATTTTAGATAATATATTTTGTTAAATGTATTATGAGATATATTACAAATATATTTCCCTTTCTGTCATTTATCTTTTAATATTGTTTGTGATATCTTTTCCTGGATAGAAGGTTAATTACATAATCAAATTTGTCAGTTTTTTACCTTACAGTTGAGGTTTTATTTCTTCATAAGAAATCCCTTTCCTACCTAAATCATATAAAAATACTCTTCCATATCCTTTTTTAAATACTGTTATGGCTTTATTTTTAACCCCTAACCTATATGAAGTTTATTTCTTTGCTATGAAATAAGTTGTAAAAAACTGATTTTCTCTTTTCCATCTTGATATCCAGTTGTCTCAAAATCATTTAATGAACAGTCAATCTATTTCCCCCTTTTCTGAAATACTACCCTTACCATAAACTAAACTCTCAAATATTTATTGGCCTGTTTTCACTCTCTCTGTTTTCCTCTGTCCATCTGTTAGTCTGTTCTTAGGTCCAATACCACACCATTTAAATTACTATACTATTACAGTATTTTTTGAGATCTCTCAGGGCAAGTACTCCGTAATTCATTTTTCTAAAAAGTTCGGCTCTTCCTATAATTCTCTCTTCCATGTGAACTTTAAACTCAGCTCTTCAAGTTCCTTTAATATTGAATCTTTCAATAGAGAAGCACTATATGTCTTTCCATTTACTTATCTTCTAACATATGCTTTAATAAAGTTTTGTTATTTCCTTCATTCTGTTATTACCTCTATCTCATTAGGTTTTTTGTTCATTTCTTATGGACTTTATGATTTATAATGCAGTCCTTTTTTCCATTATATCTTCTTATAGATGCTGTTTAAGATATCCATTTACTTTAATATTTTTACTTTATATCCACTTTAATCCTAGGTGGTTCTCATGGTTCTTTGGTTAAATAATCATATTTAGAACTTTTGGTCATCTGATATTTGATTAGGGATATCCCTATTCTGTTCCTTAATTTTCTCATCTCCTGTTTAGTTTCAAACACAAATAGGAGAGTTGGTGTGGAAACTTTTTAATAGTATGAAGCGTAAGACATTTTTAGGATTATTATTTTTGTTCTTTTCAGTTGTCTGAGTCACATTTTCAGTATTTTATGGCATTTACTAATTAGTCTTTAATTTATATAGTATCCTCATCTGCAAAATATTGATAAGGAAAACAATAATGGGATGATTATTGCACATAAGTTGTCAATCACTTCTATTTTAACACGTTTGACCAGAGCTGGAACTTTGTTCATCAAAGCATCTGAAACTATCAATGAATATGTTTTCCTTGATCCCATCATAATAATACCAAAAACTATCAGGCTATATTCTAATATTCAATGATGCACATCTACCATAAACCTTGACAGGTACAAACTACATTTCCAAGAACTTACTAGAAACCTACTGGATTCTAATAACTGAAAATATTTTTCTTAATATGATTAAGAATATTCATACCAGAAGTAAACTATGGGGACATTTTTTTAGTGGGAATTTTGTGGTTCAGAAGAAAAATAAAAGAATGCTATTTTTTGTTTTCCCATTTCATACTAAATAAAATATTATACCTCAAAAAATCTAAATTTTAAGTAGTAGGAGTACTAAATAAATAAATCAATAAACAAACAAATAATAAGAGTGTAAGTTTAATGGTTGAAACAGTTGTTTGTTTTCTCTCTAATTTTTACTTTGTTTTTTAGGGGCCTTTAGGATTGATGGGACCTGATGGAGAACCAGGAATTCCAGGATATAGGGTAATCATTCCTAATTGGAAATTAAAATGTGTGTATTACATGAAAATGGTTATATAAAGATGTCATCCTGATTATGCCAATTGAAATGAAATCTCACTAATAAACCTTTCTAATATATTTAGGCCTCAGCCCCCTAGAAAGTGAATCTTGTTTTTCTTTCAGAATATTGCAATATCTAATAGCATGGCCTTGGTGGTGTTAGGTAGAACATGCACAAATGATGTGGAGAATGTCTGCTTACTTGTCCTTTTGTTAGGGCCATCAGGGTCAACCAGGACTTTCTGGCTTGCCAGGACCTAAAGGAGAAAAGGTATGTGTATATATTGACTTTTCAATCCTAGAATT
Source organism: Lontra canadensis (assembly GCF_010015895.1). Taxonomy (NCBI): domain Eukaryota; kingdom Metazoa; phylum Chordata; class Mammalia; order Carnivora; family Mustelidae; genus Lontra; species Lontra canadensis. The sequence continues at coordinate 29,739 of NW_022631027.1, read as the reverse complement.
AAATATTAAATTTTTGTGTTCTTTCTGAAAATATGCATGGAAACATTTTCAAGGAATAAAAGAAACACTTTTCAACCTGGGAAGTTTTGCAAATTCTAGAAGATAAATAATAAAGGACAAAAATGTAGACGTCATTAAATTTCTTCAGTTGGTTGTTTCAAGATATTCATGAAATAATATATGATAAAGCACTTTGCAATCTGTAAAGCTTGGTAAAGTGAAATTAATTACTTATCAAAAGAAACTGTGAGACTACAGATTAAATGACTAACTAGTACATGTATACTTAAATTTTTTATGGATTAAGAATAACTACAATAGTACTCCTGTTGACTTACAATATCATTGGAAATCTGAAACTTTGAGCAAATTCCTAAACTGCTTTTTATGTAATTAAAGCAGATTGACTCTTCTTAGGACCTATAGGAATCACAAACGTATAAAATAGCCTATGCTAAGTTTTGGAGGTAAAAGATTTCCATTTAAATAGATAAAGATTTTATATTTCATAACATATTAGACAATGATAGCCTGCATATTTCAAAGGTGATTTTATTAATTTGGTTTTGTTTATAAATCATTATCTTCATTACAGGGTTATCCAGGAGAAGATAGCACAGTATTGGGACCACCTGGGCCTCGAGGTGAACCAGTAGGTCTTTTTCTAAAATTATTTTGATGTTTCAAGATAAAATACAGTGAAGATAATAGATTCACAGCACCAATCACATCTTTTCAAGAGGTTTTATTTTGTTAGTTTCGTAACATGATTTTATAGGCATACACTGTTTGTAGCTGTATAATCTAAATGAAAAATCTATTTACTTTGAGGTCAAGATCCTTAGCATAATATATAGTCTTTACTACTGTGACTTTCCAAATCTAACTTTCCGCATGAAATGTATTATAACGTTTTGCAGAGATTATAAAAATGCTGTATACCCTATACATTTTGGGGCAGATATTTCCTCAATCATCAAATTTAGATTTATTTCTAAGTGTCAAAAAAATCTGATCTGTATACATTTTTACAGTAATTTACATGCAGTTATCAAATGATTTAAGTTTTAAAATTGTCTAACTAGTTATTAGAACAAATATTCTTTAAAGATCCCTGATCTATAATCTTCTGATTCAGCATTTTACAAGATAACTAGACACCATTTTGAAAAGTAGCTATTGTAGTTTTGATTATCAAAATAACCACTTCTATATTCATGTTTGACTAAAAAAAATCTTAGAGGACATATGTAAATTAAATAGGTAAAATAAAAATGATCAGTTTATAGAAATAAATATAATTGGTTAGGGCACCTAGGTGACTCAGTTGGTTAAGTGACTGCCTTCAACTCAGGTCATGATCCTGGAGTCCAAGGATCAAGTCTCCCATCAGGCTCCTTGCTCAGTGGGTAGTCTGCTTCTCCCTCTGACATTCTCCCCTCTCATGCTCTCTCTCTCACTCGCTCTCTCTCAAGTAAATAAATAAAATCTTTAAAAAATATATTTAAAAAAATAAATATAATTGGTTAAATTTTCCATTTTCCACAGATAAGATTTAAAAAAATCCTAAAGCAGAAGGATCACATTATGTAGTCATTTCTGATATTTTGATCTGGCTGTTTGGGATGATTGAAAGTTATATTTTGTTTTAGAAATAAGAAAGATTTTAGAATTATTTTGATTAAATCAAGCTATCTCATGCAGTCTCATATTACCTATAAGAATATATAAGGTTTTTATCAAATAGGCTCTAGTCTCGCTAAAGCCCTCAGGGGGAAAGTATGGAAATAATATAAACACTTAAAGCAAATGGAAAAATATGGGCAAATGGTATATAACAGTGCTTGTTTTCCCCAGATTCAGGTATACCAGGGTCAAAGAATGTCACTGAAATATAACAAATATATTAAAAGTCTAACATAAAATGCACCATTGTATCTAGTGGACATAAGACAGATGTGAACCTAAACCAAGAATATTCTAAATCACTAATGCAGAGCCAGAGATTATTGTCTTTACATTATGTCAAATATCCTTATTCACATAGGAATAAGTTAAATTTATTGACTAGTGGTCCATTATCAATTTTATGGTTTTGCCAAATATTTCGAGTTTCTTTCCTCATATACAAAAAGTGCTTTTTCAAGTGTATTTTAGACTAAAAATTTGAACAGTTTATCATATCAAAGATTTTATATTAGGAATGTTTGGCAAAAGTTAAAAGTGTAGGTTTATTAGTTTTGCCACTACCTTAAGGATTAAAATAAATAAATACATTTTTTATTGGTTAATTTATATTGTAAAAATTTAGAAGTTCAGGGGTAACTGGGTGGCTCCATCAGTTAAGTGTCTGACTCTAGAATTTTGGCTCAGGCCATTATCTCAGGGTCATGAAATCAAGCCCCATGTCAGGCTTCCCGCTCAGTGGGGAGTCTGTTTCTCTTTCTCTCCCTCTCCCTCTACCCCTTCACCACTCCCCACCCTCTCACATATGCTCTCTCTCTCTCTTTTTCTGTCTAAAAATAAATCTTTTAAAAAATTTAGAAGTTCACAGATTAAGGAATAAATAATAGAATTTCTGATAAAGAATGATAAAGTAAGATTAGCTATTGGATACTTTTTTAAAAGATTTTATTTATTTAGAAAGAGAGAGCAGGGAGAGGGGCAACGGGAGAGGGAGAGAGAATCTCAAGCAGTATCTACACTGAGCGCACAGCTCCACACGGGGCTTACTCTCACTAACCAACCACTAACCAACACTCAACCAACTGATCCACTCAGGTGCCCCAGCTATTAAATACTTTTAAAAAGATCATTAAACAGTGTCTCCCAAAGCAGCTCCCATCCTGCCACACCCAGCAGGTATCCTTGTCCAGGCCTGGCATTCTCCAAAGTAGTTCTTTTCTTAATACACCAAACAAGTGATTTCAGCCTGAACCTGCACCCTTCCAGAGTGGCTCCTGACTGGGACAGGGGCAAGGCCCATCTAAAAATATGCCTATAACAGTTGTGGTCTGACCTTACAACCAGCCACACCAGGGGCTACCCCACCCACAACAATGTGGCCAGTCATTGCAGCCATCTGGGCCAGGGGTCAGCCCCACTTACCAACATACCAGCAATAGTTGTGGCCAAGCCACAATAGGAGGGCACAGAAAGCCTACACAGGGCACCTCTGGAGTACCCAGCTCTGGTGAGCAGGGAGAGTGTGCTTCTCGGGCCCAATAGACAACTTATACATGAGATCACTCCATCAAGACCATGAGACATAGCTGACCTACTTAATACATAGAAACAAACAAAGTAAGTCTGTCCTAACAAGGAGACAGAGGAGTATGTTCTGAGCAAAAGAACAAGACAAATCAGAAAAAGAACCAAATGAAACAGAGATAAGAAATCTGCCTGATAAGGAGTTCAAAGTAGTAGTCATAAAGATGCTCACCAACTTGACAGAAGAATAGATGAACAGTGAGAACTTCAGCTAAGACATTAGAAAAAAAAAAAAAAACCCAAACAGAATGGAAGAATACAATAACTGAGATGAAAAAAAATACAGTAGATGGAACAATGACAGATTAAAGGATACAGACAGATCAACATTCTGGAGGACAAGGTAGTAGAAGTCATCCAAACTGAATAGCAAAAAGAAAAAAAGTTGGAAAAAAAAAAAAGAATAGCTTAAGGAACCTCTGGGAATATATCAAGCATACAAAATCAACATAAGTCTCATAAGTAGACCTTAAAATAAAGAATGTAACAAGACAAAAGGAAGAAATAATAGATGAAAATTTTCCAAACCTGGGGAAAGAAACAAACATCTAGCTGCAGGGTGCACAGAGAGCTCCAAAAAAGATGAATCCAAAGAGGTCCACACCAACAGAAAATAAGATGTCAAAATTAAATATAAAGAAATAATCTTAAAACAGGAGGAGTAAAGCAACTGGTTACATTAACACCCATAGGACCATCAGGTCATTTTTCAGCAGAAACTTTGCAGGCCAGAAAGGAGCAGCCTGATATACTCAAAGCACTGAAAGGAAAAAAAACCTATGGCCAAGAATACACTCCCTGGCAAGATTATCATTCATAATTAAAGAGATAAGGAGTTTCACAGGCAAATGAAAGTTAAAGGAATCCATCACCTTTAAACTGGACTTGTGAGAAAGGTTAAAGGGACTTCTTTAAGTGGAAAAGAAAACACCATAACTAGAGATCTAAAAATTATGAAAGAAAAAGCAAACATAGTAAAGAGAGTTGTTCAACCATTTATAAAGCTGGTAGGAACGTTAAAAGACAAAAGTAGTAAAAACAGGGCACCTGGGTGCCACAGTTAGTTAATGTCTGATTTTTTTTTAAATTTTTGCTCAGGTCATGATCTCAGGGTCATGAGATTGAGCCCTGTGTTGGTCTCCATGTTAGGTATGGAACATGCTTAATATTCTTTCTCTCCTCATCTCCCTCTGATTCCCCGCCCCCAAAAAAGACAGTAAAAGCAACTGTATCTATAGTAATTACCTAAGGGATATATAAAATAAAATATGTAAATTATGACATCAAATACACAAAATGTGGGAGGAGGAAAATAAAAATGTAGGACTTTTTTGTTCTTATTCTTGAACTTAAGTGTTCTTAATGTTCTTGAAGTTAAGTGACTATCAACTTAAAATAGACTGCTAGGTACTATATTAGGTGTTAAATATGAAACTCATAGAAACTACAAAACAAAAACCTATGAAAGATTCACGAAAAAAATAAGAGAGAGAAAAGAATTCAAACATACCACTAAAGAAGAGCATCAAATCACAAGGGAAGAGAACAAGAGAAGAATAGAAAAGAACTACAGATACAACCAGAAAACAATTAACAAAATGGCAGTAAGTACATATCTTTCAATAATTACTTTAAATGTAAGTGGACTAAATGCTTCAATCAAAAGGCATAGGGTAACTGAATGGATAAGAAAAACAAGACCCATCTATGTGCTGCCTACAAGAGACTCACTTCATACCTAAAGACACACATGGATTGAAAATGAAAGGATGGAAAGGAAAATATTCCATTCAAATGGAAATGAAAAAAACCTGGGTAGCATACTTATACCAGATAAAATAGACTTTGAAACAAAGATTGTAACATGATATAAGGAAGGACATTACATTATGATAAAAGGATCAATTCAACTAGAAGATATAACAATTGTAGATCTCTATGCAGTCATCTTAGGAGCACCTAAATTTATAAAACAACTATTAACAGACATAAAGGGAAAAATCAACAGTAATACAATTATAGTAGGGCACTTTAACCCTAACTTATATCTATGGATGGATAATCCATAAAGAAAATCAGTAAGGAACAATAGCCGTAAATAACATATTAGACCAGAGAGACCTAATGAATATATACAGAACATTCCATTCAAAAACAGCAGAATACTCATTCTTCTGAAGTGCACATGGAATATTCTCTAGGTTAGATCACATGCTGGGTCACAAAGCAAGTCAATAAATTTAAGATAGATGAAATCATATCAAGCCTCTTTTCTGATTAATTACTATGAAACTAGAAATAAATACCAAGGAAAAAACTGGAAAAAAACACAAGCACATGGAAGCTAAACAACATGCTACTAACCAAATGAGGGATCAATGAAGAATTAAAGAGGAAATCAAAAAATACCTGAAGAAAAATGAAAATAAAAACAGTATCCCCCAGTCTACTACATACAGTTATATGTCAATAAAATAGGCAATCTAGAAGAAATGGATAAATTCCTAAACATGTATAATCTTCCAAGACTGAATCAGGAAGGAATAGAAATTTGAACAGGCCCATTACTCATAATGAGAATGACTCAGTAATCAAAAAAACTTCCAATAAACCAAAGTCCAAAACCAGACAGCTTCACCGGTGAATTCTACCAAATGTATAAAGAAGCATTAATACTTATACTTCTCAAGCTACTCAAAAAAAAAAAAAATTAGAGGAAGGAATGCTTTCAAATTCATTCTGTGAAACTAGCATTATCCTGATACCAAGACCAGATAAAAGGCAGTACAAAAAAAAAAAAAAAAAGGAAAGGAAGGAAGGAAGAAAATTATAGGCCAATATCATAGATGAACATGGAACATAGATGCAAGAACATAATGCAAAAATCCTTGACAAAATATTAGCAAACAGGATTCAGCAATACATTAAGAAGATCTTATACCACAATCAAGTAAGATTTATTCCAGGGATGCAAGGATGGTTCAGTATTTCAAATCGACTTGATACACACATTAACAAAATGCAAGATACGGTGTCTGGGTGGCTTAGTTAGTTAAGCGTCTGCCTTCAGCTCAGGTCATGATCCCAGGAGATCAAGACCCACATCAGGCTCCCTCCTCAGCGGAGAGCCTGCTTCTCCCTTTCCCTCTGCTGCTTCCCCTCCTTGTGCTCTCACTCTCTTTCTGCCAAATAAATAAATAAAATCTTTACCAAAAAAAATGGAGGATAAAAATCATATGATCCTTTCAACAGATGTAGAAAAGCATTTAACAAAGTTCAATATCCACTTATGATGAAAACTCTCAATAAATACCTCAATGTAAGAAAGGGCATATAAGACAAACTCACAACTAACATCATACTCAGTGGTGAAAGCTGAAGCTTTTCCTCTACATCAGGAATAATAGAAAGATGCCTACTCTCACCACTTCTATTCAATATAGTACTAGAAATCCTAGCCATAGCAATCAAAGAAGAAAAAGAAAGAAAAAAATATCCACATTGGTAGGACAAAAGTAAAACTGTCAATATTTGCAGATGATATTATATTATAAATGGAAAATAAATATTTCACCAAAAAGCTATTACAACTCCTAAATTAATTGAATAAAGTTTCAGGATACAAAATTAATAGGCAGAAATCTGTTGCATTTCCATATAGTAATAACAAACTATCAGAAGGAGAAATTAAGAAAACAATCCCATCTACAATTGAGTCAAAAATAATAAAATCTCTAGAAATAAATTTAACCAAGGAGGTGAAAGACCTGTATTCTGAAAACTCTAAGACATTGATGAAAGATCTAGAGATGACAAAAACAAGTGGAAATATATACCATGTTCATGGGTTGGAAGAATTAATATTGTTAAGATATTAATCCAAAGCAGATACTATCCAAAGCAGCCTATAGATTCAATACAATTCCTAGCAAAATTCCAACAGGGTTTTTCATAGAACTAGAACAAATGACCCTAAAACTTGTATGGAATGACAAGACCCTAAATAGCCAAAACTATCTTGAGAAAGAAGAACAAAGCTGCAGGTATCATGCTGCCTGATTCAAGGCTGTGGTTATCAAAATAGTATGGTACTGGCTGTGGTTATCGAAACAGTACGGTATTGGCACAAAAATACATACATACATCAATGGAACAGAATAGAGAGCTCAGAAATAAACACACACTTCTATGATCAATTAATCTATGACAAAAGAGGCAAGAATATACAGTGGGGAAAGGATAGTCTTTTCAATAAATAATGTTGGGAAAACTGGACAATACATGTGAAAGAGTGAAACTGGACCACCTTTTTCCACTATGTACAAAAATAAACTCAAAATGAATTAAAGGCCTAAATGTAAGACCAGAAGTCATAAGAATTCCAAGAGAAAACAGGAGTAAACTCTTGCACATCAGTCTTAGGAATATTTTTTGGGGTCTGTCTCCTCAGGCAAAGGCAATAAAAGCAAAAATAAACAATTGGTATTATATCAAACTAAAAAGCTTTTTCACAGTAAAGAAAACCATCAAAAAACAAAAAGGCAGCCTTATAAATGGGAGAAGATATTTATAATGATATATCTGATAAAGGATTACTATCCAAAATACACAAAGAACTCATACAATTCAACACAAATAAAATAATCTGATTTTTAAAAAATGGATAGAGGACCTGAATAAGTATTTTTCCAAAGAAGACATATAGAAGACCAATTGACACATGAAAAGATGCTCAACATCACTAATCAGGGAAATACAAATCAGAATCACAATGAGATTTCATCTCACAGCTGTCAGAATGACTAGCATCCAAAAAAAAAGAAGAAAGAAAGAAAGAAAAAATGTTGACAAGGGTGTGGGGGAAAAAGTAACCCTCATGAACTGTTGGTGGGAATGTAAATAGGTATAGCCACTATTTAAAAAAGTATGGAGATTCCTTAAGAAATTAAAAATAGAAATAATGTATGACCCAGCTATTTGACTTACAGGTATTTATCTGAAGGAAATGAAAAACATTGAAAAGATACATGCACCTATATGTTCATTGCAGCATTACTTACAATAGCCAAGATACGGAAACAGCCTAAATGTTTACTGATAGATGAATGGATGAAGAAGATGTATAAGTGTACACACACACACACACACACACACACACACAATGTGATATAACTCAGCCATAAAAAGGAGTGATATCTTGCCATTTGTGACAATATCGGTGCACCTAGAGGGCATTATGCTAAGTGAAATAAGTTAGAAAAAAATACTGTATGATTTTACTTATATTTGGAGTCTAAAAAACAAAACAGAAACAGAAACAGACTCATAAATCACAGAACAAACTGTCCAGAGAGGACGGTGCAGAGAGGTGGCTGAAATAGGTGAAGGGGATTAAGAGTTACAAACTTCTAGTTATAAAATAAATAAGTCATGGGAATGTAATATAAAGTACAACATAGTGCATACGATCAATAATATTATAATAACTACATATGGTGACAGATGGTGACATATGGTGATATTCTGGTGATCACTTCATAATGTGTATAAATGTTGAATCACTATGTTGTATGCTTGAAAAATAATATAATATTGTATGTCAACTGTATTTCAAAAAATATGCCTATCCATCTGAAAATTTATATTGTTTAAGTGGACTTCATTTCTTTAATATTTTTCTTTGCAGAATCATTATGAGATTCTCTTTAAATAATTCCATGCTTATGATATTCTTGGTATTATTGAAATTCAATCTTTTGAAATTATTTAGTGGAACTAAGCAAATAATTATATATCCGGTTTCATATTTTTGGAAAAAAAATTCTGTGCTAACTGTATTATCTGCATTCACAAATACTTGGATACAGCTGTGAAATTGATTATTTTTGCATGTGGTCTCTGTAGGGTCCTGTTGGGGAACAAGGAGAGAGAGGAGAACCTGGAGGAGAGGGCTATAAGGTAAATACAGCAAATTTCATTCCCTGCTTCTAAATCGAATTAGTGTTCTCTGTGATCTTTCTCAGTTTCAAAAAAAAAAATAAGCATCACTGAGTTATTAGTAACATCTTGTGGTTTTGATCCTAGAACAAGCCTAGCTGTTTGTACTTTCCGTTCCTTCTTTTTAAAATCATCTTCATCTTCTCCTATTGCTGTTTTTTTCTCATCATTCATATCTCAGCTGAAATGTTACATCCTGAAAGACCTTCTCTAACTGTCCTTTCTAGCCCTCACTTTATAACATATTTAATGCTATCTATATTTTCTTACCTCTTTTTTTATACATTTGTGTAGGTTTTGTTTGTTTGTGCATTGCCTATTTTTCCCTAACAAAAAGTAAGATCCATGAAAATAATACTCTTTTCTGGCTTCTTCATCATATCCCAAATTTCTAGAACATAATATTCCTGGTGTACAGCAGGAATTCAATGGAGTTGTCAAATGGGAGAATGAATGTCATATTCTCAAGCCTTCTGTCAATTCTTGTCCTCTTTCATTCTTAGAAGTATTTTATGAGACCAACTTCATCAGCCAAAATTATATTAGGCTAAGTGTAGAATTTATTTTGTGTCATTTTTTATTAGCACATTTGTGTTTAAGATGTTGTGTATTCTTGCCTCATCTCACTTTTCTTCCTGTTTACAGTGTCAACAGCTAAACAAAATAGTCATCTGTTAGCTCTCTTCCTATAGTTTCTATGTCGTTCCTTTGCTCGCAGCATTCTGTGCCTACTCACAGTATTATCTAATCTTTATTTACATAAATCCTATCTATCTTTTATATTCTAGTTCAAACTCCTTTTTTTCACAACTCACTCTAACAGGAATATTTTCCTATTCTGTAGTCCTATAATATTTATTATTTATAAAAATCATTCAACAGAAATATTTTACCATCTTCTGTTACTGATATTTTACTAATTATTGTTAAGTGCAGATCTCTTGGCTCTCCAATTTGAGTATGACTTCTCTCTTTCTTCTACAATGTTTTGTTTTGAGCTTTGTACATAATTGTTTATAATATGTATATAACCATTGTTCATTTTTAATAATGAAGTGATGGGTTATTTGAGCCAATATGCTCATATAAAATTTCATATAATTTTTATTATATAAAAAATTTATATAAAATACATATATTTTATATAAATATATATATAATTATATATATAAAATTTCAGTAATCATATCTGAAATGAAGATTTAAATAGCCAGATTCAATGAACAAGCTGGTAGGTAGATAATTATCATCAATAAATTGATTTTCTCAAACTTGAAATCTGAAAAATCAATTTTCAGTTCCTAAAATTCTCTTTGAAGCAAATGTTGAAAGAAGCTCTAAATGTTTGTGAAATTGTTGTGGTGACCATCTTGCATTTCTTCTATTTTTAGAGAAACATTTTTAGAACATTATACATATATTCTCTTTCAAATTTATGTAACATCTGTATCTATAAGTGTTTATTAATCCAAGGAATCCAGTGTATTTAGTTGAAAATGGGTTTTCTTTGGGTTGAAAAGCCAACCCACTGCTTCCAGAATAATTTGAGAAGCATCTTAAATATCCTTAGTTTTTGCTGTGCATAACTTGACACATTCTCAGGAAAATCAGGTTCTTGAGATATCTTCTTTTGGCCTCTACCAACTACAAAACATTTGGTAGCTAACAGCAAATTTACTGCCAAATGAACAGGTAAATTCTTTTGGAAGAAGAAAACAATCTCTTCACCTGGCTAGCGGAAGGAAAACCCTGCCTGCCTTACTCTGGATAGTCACACCTTATTCAGAAATCCTTCATCAGAGAACTTCTTCTAGGGCTACTGTGGAATCTGTTTCTCCTTCCTCCTTCCACAAATACTCATGAAGTTTTCAGCTGTGGCTATTTCATGAATTAGTTTGATCCACATCTTCCTTTCTGTCTTATTCTACCCTATGTCCTTAGGTTTTAGAAGTCATTTCATCATTTGTTGCTGTTTTTATTCTAAACAAGCCATCTTGACCCAAACAGCCACAGTAATTTTATTGCTTAGACATCTGAAAGCCATGAAATATCCGTACTTGTCCCCTGCCAAGCTTTCCCAAGCACAAGTTTGATTCATACAAGGGAAATATGCTTCATTTAGTTAGATGATTCTGTTGTAGCCTCAGGTGAAATTTTTAAATATTTGCTTTTCTGTAATTTTTAAATGTATATACTATCCTTTAACTCAAGTAAAATGATGGTTAGCATTGTCACCAAGCTTTTTTGTTGTGCTAAAATACACATAATATAAAATTTGCCATTTTAACCATTTTATTTTATTTTTTTAAGATTTTATTTATTTGAGAGAGAGAGCACGAGCAGGAGGGAGGGACAGAGGGAAGGGGTGAAGCAGATTCCCTGCTGAGCAGGGAGCCCAGTGACATGAGGCTTGATCCCAGGACCCTGAGATCATGTCCTGAGCTGAAGGCAGACGGTTAACAGACCGAGCCACCCAGTCACCTCTATTTTAACCATTTTAAAGTGTACAATTCAGAAACTTTTAATTCATTCTCAATACTGTACAACCATCACACACTACATAGTTTTAGAACATTTTCATCACACCAAAAAGGAAACACCATACCCATTAGGCAGTCACTCTACTTCTTCCACCTTTGGCAACCATTACTCTGCTTTATATCTCTATTGATTTGTCTATCCTGATTATTTCATATAAATGGAATCATACAATATACAGCTTTTTGTGTCTGGCTCCATTTCATTTAACATAATATTTTCAAAGTTCATCAATGTTGTAGAATATATTAATACTTCATTCCTTTTTATGGCTGAATAATCACCAACTTTTTAAAAAATATTTTTATATTCACAAATATTCTTACAATTATGTGAACTCATGATTATCCTATTGGATAAAAAAATGGAATGGGGGCACCTGGGTGGCTCAGCCAGGTAAACATCGCACTCTTGGTTTCCCCTCAGGTCATGATCTCAGAGTCTCGAGATGGAGCCCCACATTGGGCTCTGCTCTCAGCAGGGAGTCTGCTTGAAGATTCCCTCCCCTTGTTTCTTTCCCCACCAGTGCACAGGCATGTGCTTGCTCTTTCTCTCTCTCTCTCTCTCTCGAACCAATAAATCTTTAAAAAAATGGAATGGATAATACAGATTATGTTTCCATTTGTCTACGAACAATTAAAGAAATTTTTAAAGATCTTTTTCATAGTTCTTTTTTGTTCTTTTTTGTTGTGCTAAAATACACATAATATAAAATTTGTTCTTTTTTCCTTTTCAAGAAACTGAGAATTATAAAAATCGTATGTTTTGATCATTGTCATCAATAAATACTAATTAGGCATCATTATACATGCCAGATCTTAAGCGTCGTGCATAATAAAATCCCTGGTCACTCATCACGTATTTGAATATCTGCTATGGGCCAAGAGCAGAACTAGGTGCCATGAATTTAATACTGGACACCCTAGGCACAGTCCCTATGTCTGTGGACATAACATGTAGAAGACATACAGAATAAGAACATTTAACCAGTATAAAAACATATAGTAAATTATAGTTGTCATCCAGAAAGCTATACATTCCATTGGTCAAGATAAATTCATCTGAGTCTTGAGAAAACCAGAGTACATAGTGGGAATAAGTTTTTTAAAGCTATGTGCAGAAACATACCCAAGATTAACTCAGACTAAGCCTGTATGAGATGAAGTCCTAGAAATACATTGAATAAATTATGCTCCAGGTCAGACTCCATTTCACTTTGGTTTGGCAAAGTCCATAGCATCTTTGCACACAATAAGATAGCAATATTTAAAACCTCAGTTGGCTATCACTCATTACCATCAGACATGCATATCCACATTGCTATTGGATATCATCACAGGTACCTCTATGTCAGTATGTTCTATACAACAGTTTCATCATCCTCCCCAAATTTGATCCTCTTCTTTCTATGTCCCCAATTCAGTAAATGCTACCATCACGCAGTACAGTGGTCAACCCAATAAGGAATCGTTCCTCTTTGTCTCTTTCTCTGTCTGTCCTGGTCTGTGTCTCTCTCTGTTGTTCTCTCTGTGTATCTGTTTCTGTGTGTGTCTGTTGCTCCCACTGTGTTTCTTTCTGTCTCTGTCTTTCGCATCCTTTCCCTCCTCTCATTCCGTTCTCTCTCCTCTCATCTATCAAGTTCATTTGACCACTTCTTTTGACATCATATAGCTCTGGAATCTAGCCACTTTGCCCTATGTTAGTGTAGGTTTCCTCATTTTTGCCTGAATTACTTTAGTAACTTCCTAACTAGGCTCCCTATCCCTAGTTATAGCCCTTTCAAATCCATTCTCCTCTTAACATGTTCTGTCAGATGAATCTCCATTTAATCCCCCATGCTATCTCCTCTGCCAGAATGTCTTCTTTCTACTTTACTGCCTGGAACATTCATCCTTCAAGATTCATCACTTCCCTTGTAAAATTGACCATCTACCTCCCCTTGGCCATTTAGCTCATCCCACCACTAATATAATTAGGCAAGTCAGTCATTTCCCATAACCTTGTCTACATGACTTTATAATATTTACTATAGCATATTTAATTTTTAACCCTGCAGAAAAATGGTCTTTGTCAATTTTTATTGTGATAGAAAGAACCAGAGGATTTATAGTGAAACTCCTAGAAAGGATATTTGTTTTTAGTAAGATTTGTATCCAGACTTCACAAAACCAAAGGAAGCAATTGGCTATTCGATGATCATCCTAAAAGAGTCCCTGTAAACTATAGACAAAAATGGTAGAAAATTCAATTGGACATTGATGGTTTTGAGTTTCACAGTTTGCTCATATGCTCAGCCTCACTGCACTCTGTAACTCCAGCTTTTCACCAATAGTTTCTCTCCTGAGTTCTGCTTTATAAATGACCTATAATCATTATATTTATTTGTACCAAACTTCCTCTTGACTGACCTGATTCTGTTATTGCTGACTCTGCTCATGTTTTACTGGTAAGGCCATGTGTGGTAATGGTATTCTCTTTAGTTATGTCCATGTTCTATAGAAACCTTTCCAAACTAACCTTTCTCTCTTGCCACTGTTCATCCTCTTAAAGAGGATTCCTTGGTGTTTTTTTTTTTTAGATCAGGAAGTTGGATTTTTTTTTTTTTTTAAGGAAATTGGATCTTAAAACCATAAACATTGGCCTCAAAGAATGCAAACAAAGAAGGCTTCAACTGATCTTTCTATAAGATCAATATTGTTAGCCTATGTAGACAATCCTTAATTCTCCTAGTCCAGAAAAAGGAGATGAGCCTATGGCATTCTTTCTGTAATACACAGAGAGTAGGAAGAAAGAATTCTGACAAAGAGGACAGTAGGGAAGGGGATAAAAGAGATTACATGCAGAATTCTTCATGCATATTCTGACATGCCCTTGGGTTGTTGCTAGTTTCTATTTACACACTTGAAAAGGGAAATGTGGTAGGTTAGCATTCCTTCTTAGGAGGACTAGGGTAATGATAGGTTGCTGAATATCAAAGTCACCTGATGTGCCTTGGCATTAGATACAGTAACAACTCCCAGTTTTCAATTCAATAAATCTACTGAAGTGGTATGAACTTAGTTTGTAAAAATGGAGACCATAGTTTACTTCCACAGTGAGAATAGGTTGAAGAAAGAAATTTGTTCGCAAACTTTCTATTCCTATGGTCATTTACCATATGAATTTACTGACCAAAATTACTATAAACTGGGTGGTTTAAAAAAAAAGAAATTTATTCTCTCACAATTCCAAATACCAGGAACCTGAAATTGAAGAGTAGCAGACCATGCTCCCTCCCACAGGCCCTAGAGGAGAATCCTTCCTTTCCTCTTCTGGCTTCTGGTGGTTGACAGGTCTCCTGGTGGCACCAGACACTCCCTTGTCTGCCTCTGTCTTCACAAGGCCCTCTCCTTTACTGTCTCTCTCTCTCTTTTAAGGGTACTTGTCATAGACAATTCAGGATAATATCTTTTTAAGATCATTAACTCAATGATACCTGCAAAGACCCTTTTTCCAAATGAGATCATATTCACAGGTTATGGGGATTAGGACATAGAATCTTCATTCACCCCACTACATTAACCTATGTGCAAAACAAAACTACACTTTCCATTCTTTCTCAGTTATCATAATATCTATTGGACATTATGTTCTATAACATTTCTGAGAGAAAATAATGATTTCTTATATTTAAATTGCATTTTGTAACATTTTGCTACCATTTTAAGTGATACTACCCTATTCTCTAAGTTACATGTCTCTATTTACTCTAATAATATAATCTTTTCTATTCCTAGGGTCATGTGGGTTTACCGGGACCAAGAGGTGCTGCTGGACAACAAGGGCCCCCAGTATGTTTTGAAAATACTCTTTGTAATTCTGGCATTGACAAAAAATTGATGTCTATATATCTCATTTTGTCCCTGCTTCGTATGTGATTTCTGTTTGGTTTCCTGTTAAAGGGTGAGCCAGGTGACCAGGGTGAACGAGGACTGAAAGGAGAGAGAGGATCTGAAGTAAGTTGAAATTATTTAAGACAACTTGAAACTTATTGTTGGTTTGAGAAGGCACAGACATTTGTAATTTAAATGAACATTCACCCTTCCAGAGCAAGGATCACTGTAGGCCCCTAATGAGAGTGTTGGTCAATAATTGTGCCAAAACAGGATTATTGGTTATTTCATGTGTTTTGACTGCAATCCCAGTTTCCCTTTATCAGCAGCCTTTTCTGGCTTTGTGAAAATTGCCTAAAGTTGTCCAAAACAAATGGTCACTCCTTGGGGTTTCAAGCAAAAATATCAATAATCCTTAAAACCAGCATTGAAAAATGAAAACTTATCAGTCAAACCTATTTAGTTGTAATAAGGTTAAGGATAGAAATAGTTTGACTATGGGACACAGATTCACAATTGGTGTAAAATATTTTTTTCCATATGACAAGCCAATTATCTGTTATCAAATAAACTACAAATGTATTAACTATTGCATTTAGACATGTCTTTTCTTGTGTACTGTTAAATGTTGCCTCAATCTTACTGAAGGTTGTTGCCTTATAACTTGCTTTGTAATTTGTACCATCAGTTCATTGCTCCTTGTTTTTCATAGCATTCTGATTTCACTTGCTATTGATTTTAATTTCTTGAGAAAACATACTGTATTTTAGTAATAAATCAGGTGAGAATGGATAAAAAGCAATCAATTTGAGACCACATTTCTCCTAACTTGTTAAGTCTTCATCCATACTTTGTGTTTCCTACTTGTGGAAATAAGTAGTAAAATTGGGTTGAATCTGATATTACGTAGGTGCTCACTCACCTAAAGCCATTTTGAATAGTCTTGACTATATTCAAGTCTTGACTTCCTGTGAGCTTCCTTAATAAATAAGAACTAATAAATAAAAAGTAAAAACATCCAATTGAAGGCAACCCTTAACAAGAAAAAATGCGGAGAAAGAAGGTAATTGTCCTATTTAATTGGAATTTTTAATACCCAAATTGGAAAAAATAGTGGAAAAAGCCTAGAACACTACTACTGCTTTCATTTGACTTCCTTATATTTGCATTAAGTGCCCAAGGATACAAATGCTCTCCCAAGTTTGAGCCTAAAATTTTTAATCTCTTACAATTAGCACTTTCATATTCTCAATATTTTTTTTCTTTTTTGACATATGTCAGGAAGAAGAAATTTTTGAAATATTTGTTAGTATCTATTAAAATTATGCCAATGCAATTCAAATATTCTTCTTAGACAACTACATTTCCAGCTGACATGGTCAAATCTCCCTGGGTATTAGAGCCAAAAAATGCTGAGGAAACATAGTTTAAATTCTGTATAATTCAAGGGAATTAGTTCTATCCTGCTTTGGGTAATTCTGCCATATAGTTCAAGTTACATTAAAAACCCTCTTAGAATTTAAAGTAATTATAATTGCTACAAGAATAATCATTGACCATGTATTACTCACTAGGGACACCTTCAGCGGCCAGGTGGATTTTGTCCAATTGTTGTCATCTTGTTTTTGCAAAGCTTCAAATTTGTTTTTTAAATTTGCAAATGGCCCTTTAAAATCATCTGAACCACCCTCTCTTTTTCAGATGAAGAAATTTAAGTCTCAGAGAGATTGAGTTACCTAAGATCGCAGAATTAGTTAACAGAACCAATGCTAGAAATTTCCTGACTCCCAATGTTATACAAAAGCCTTCTATTACTTTGAAATCTTTTATAAATTAAGGAAAATATGATTAATCTTAACCAACTAACTTATTCATTGGACTCTCATGCATGAGACAGTGGGCAACTATAAAGAAAAAGAGCAAGCCAAAACCAATTGCACAACCACTACATTTTTAAAGACTTTTTAAATTCAAATATAGTGAACTGTCCTATAATGGCTTTCAAAGACTAAGACTCAAGCCAAAATCTTATTTTTCTTCCAAAACAAAATTCCAGATTCAGTAAATTGAAATTTCTTGGTTAAGAAAAAAGAAGAAGAGAGAAAGAGTAATTATTGTCAAACTCTAAATCTGTGTGTATTGATTGTAAACCTGTACTCTCTAACAAAGTTAGAACTAACAATATATCAAGGTAACTGTTTTTCAGTTTCACTTAAATAAAAAACAAACAAGTGTTGGACTATAATGACACATTTTAAAATGTCTTTTATCAAGAGAATTAGACTACCTTCTCTAGGAGCCTATAAACTGGTACAATCTCCGTGAAAGGAAAGCTGTTTTAACTGGATCCAATTTCAAATGGGCCATTCTGTTTTTCAAAACTTGCCAAACAAAAGAGAAAGCACAATTTTATGCTTACTCTAAATAATACATGTAAAGTTCATTTGCCTTGCCTATTATGAGAACAGAAAAGTCTGTTTGTTCATTTATGGGGTACTTAATATTTAAATAAAGTAATATGAATAATTTAAGTTTAAAAGTATCATTAGAATACTATGTTTGAATTCTGGGTATTGGTTAAAGAGTGACTTTTTTCCTTCGTAAGATAGCAACTCAGTCATGTATCAGCACCTTATATGACATATTTTCTTTGTCTTTGGCCCAAATCTATAATTTCCTATTGAAGTAGACCAGTATAGGATTAATGTTTAGTAATGTTTGGCTCTTAATTTATTTATAAGTCAACAATTCCACTTTGAGATTTTTTTAATGTACAATTTTTTTAAAAATATCAATGTTCTACACTTTGTTGATCTTTATGCATTTAAAATCTCAATTGTAAGACTATGCTTTTTCTAGCTGGCCTACTTCCTTTGAGTATGATCATAATAATTGTAATAAAGAACTCTTTCCTGAATTGAACATCTCAAAACAGCAGACTATAGTTTTGTTTGCTAAATACTTTTTGTCTTGAATAGACAGATTTTGCCACAAGTGTCCTATTACAAGTAGCAAAATATAGTTTAAAAATAATTTTTATAGTCATACTTTCCCTTTCATGTTATTCTGTAGGGAGCTGCTTCCTGTTTCCCATTCAAGTCTGAAAAACATTCTGATTTTCATAATAATAGACCCATACATGTAGATTTCAGTATACAACATTTAACTTTTCTGAAATAATCCCTAACATAATCATGATCCAAAAATGTAATCAGTCTGTGATGATATGTGAATCTCTTTGTTTTTATTTTGTTATACAAACATTTGAAGTAAAACCCTTACTTATATGTGTAGTATATCTGAACCATAAGGCATAAAATCAGGTATACTAAAATATAACTTTGTTTTTTGTGTTCTTTATAATAGAACTTAACATCTGTCCTGAGTGCCTAGCCTGCCTGGTGGTAGAAACCTAATGGGTTGAAGACAAAAAAAAAAAAAAAAAAAAGGAAACCTAATTGGTGGAAATCTAATCAATGAGTGCCTTTAACTCTAGCCACACAAATATCCTACATTTGATTTAGAGTTTTCCCTATTCACTCCCTTGTCAAGTTTATAGTTACATTCTGCGTAGTAGTGGTGGGGAAGAGGAATGGAAGGTGAGTGTGGTCTTTGGTCATCTGTCAACCCTAGTATACACTGAAATGCTCATCATCCATGTAGGTCCTCAGTTGCCATCATCCCACCATGCTGAATCTACCTTGACCCTTCCTTGCAGAAGAAGCTCTTTAACCCATGCTGACATGTATAGCTATTTTCTGAGTATAGAAAAGGTACAAAGACTCCTTACATAGGCCCTTAACAGCTATATGCTCTATTCTTGGCCCTGTGGAAATACATTCTGCTAATTACTATACCATGCTAGGTGCTTAGGGAACTCAGACTTTCTCAAGCCCACCGGCCTACACATCTCAGGCAGAAATTTCTACTCTATTGCTGACACTCAGTGCAGTTTATGTGGACTTCAAAATGAAGACTTTAGTCTCCCTAGCCATTGTCTCCATGCTCAAATCCCCACACTTCTCTGAGGGTATCATTCCTTCTACCCACCCCAGGACATGAGGACAGAGTGAGGTGTGAAGGGCCCGTCTCAGAGACTCCCATCAGAACCAAACAATCTTGCTTCTCTACTTCTCTTCTTACATTTCTCCAATTTGAAAATCTTTATATCCCCTTAAATAGGAAAAATTTTCTCTTACACTATTATAATTCTGAGTCTGTTCTTTATGGCAAAATGTATGACTTGAATTCTTTGTCAACTTGGTTTTTGATAATCAAATATAGACTTTAAATATTTAAAAATCAGGCTTTTGCTTTTAAAAATATATTCTTCCCAAAATATTATATCCTCAAATTGTTACTCCACCATGAGTTTCAGAGGACTATTTTGAAATTCATAAACTAAGGAATAGTCTATTTTGAAAACCTAAAATCTAGAACAGATCTATCACTTTGCCTAAAAACAAATACTGTAAAGGAAAAAACACTCTTGTTAATATATCTGAATATTATCACAGTTCATATAATATTTAATAAGTGCTATTAGAGATAACTGAAATAATTTTTTCAATATTTAAAATCTTATTTATTTTACTTCCTTATTTTGTTCTAAAAGATATATTATATTTTAGAGATCAAATAATTCTAGGAATTGCATCATCTTCAGCTAAGTCAGATCATCTACTGTTTCTTTTCCTGGTTTCCTTACCCTAGGAAGGACTTCACATTAGTGAATTTTTAATGCAAGTAAATTAGTTTTCCAAGCTGGAGGTAGAACTCTTATTGAATATATCTCCCCATTATCAAATTCCTACAAAGTTGGATTTTTATTTCTTACAGAAAATGTCCTTTTTTTCCTATGACTGCATGTACTATTTCTTCTTGAAATGTTAAGATCATTTTCAGGGGATGTAATATGTTATGAAATTATTTACTTTGTTATTATTGTCAACTTGAATCTTTGGCATGATTTACCTTTAAATTTGAATAACTTAACATCCCATTTTGGTGGAATTGTTCTGTTTGTGAGAACTTTCAGTGACTTCTGAGAAATGTGTCTGGTAATGACAATATGCTTCTTTTTCTTGTTTGTGAACTAGGTCACTCTTTTCCACATTTTTCTTTTTAAAATAATTTTAGGATATCATCAGAATAATGGCATGATTCTCAAAGGGCAAAGTTCCTAACTATCCTGGCAGACCAGTTACTGCTGAATCAATTATGATTTAAAACATCTCACACATGGAAAAACAAAGAGTTCCGTGGGAAATAAATATCTTTTCTTTGATTCACAAGTATGTTCTTCTCTCTGCTTCCAGATAAGCACATTTGAGGCTATTGGTTCATGTCTCTTACGACATTGTGAGTGTCTTGGGATCAGTAACTTTGCCTTTGCATCCCCAGCACATACAAAATAGTCAATAAATGTTTATGAAATTAGTAAACCATTTAGCCACATTCAACGGGAAGACAAAGGCCCTATCTGAAAACATGAACATTTATTGGATAATATTCAGTTCCCTTTTAGAGCCAAGATTTAAATTCTTAAATCCTAGGATTTGGAGCTAGGTGGAAATTCATAGATTATCTGGTCAAATTATCTTGTTTTCAGATAAAGAAAATGGCTCCCAGGCAATCTCAGTGGTATACAGCTAGCCCCTGGCAGGACTGGCTGCAGCATCCCAGGCTCAGGGTTCTTTTCTATGCCTTCAGCTTAGAGAAGTTTATTAAAATTAAGTGACAATTGTGCTTCACATTTTTAGGGTCCTAGGGGGAAAAAAGGAGCTCGTGGTCCTTCTGGGAAACCTGGGATTCCTGTAAGTAGCAGGCCCTTTTCATCTTTGTTTTTCTAAATAGAATTGGCAGCTTCAGCAAGCAGAAAAGTTTGGGGCCAATTATGACAAGTGTTGGATAAATCAGCTTGTCTTCAAAAAAAATTTAAGCCCAAGCTGGAACACAGAGGGAACAAAATATGACCGTTAGCTCAAAACCAGGCTTGCTATTTAAGTATAAGTCTCTGCAGTTGAAGAATGCTATTTTCCGGTGTTATGGAGCTCTCTCTGTGGACTCATCCTGCTCTCTGATCATGACTGAGAACAGGGAACTTGAAATATGACTAAATGATTAGTGACAAAGGTCAGAGATCCTCAAGCATGAATAAAAAGCATGAGCTGGATTGTACTTGAAGGACGCCTCCTTTCAGTTTCCTGGCAAACAGAACAGAAAGTCTTAGAAGAAAATGCTTCAAATCATTTCATCACAGAACAAAAATTAATTTTACCTTAGCCATCAGTTTCCTCTGGCCAACCAAATTATGTGTTGACTGGCTTATTAGCAAAGACTTACTTCCTGCTGGTCTTCCATAGCCAAGGGCTGGATGCCTACTTTGGGTGGCCTCTGTTGGTTCAAAAAAAGAAAAGAAAATGAACATAAAAGCATACAGATCAGAGATTCTTACAGATAAAATCCACTTGCCCAAGAGTAGAAACAAAATGTTCAGACCTTTGTGCAGTCATATAATTATGTAGTTCAGAGTGGCAACAGAAAGAACTGTAATACATACACTTCTTGAGAAAGTAACAGGACATGAAGTTTTGCAAATGGTAAAATACTGTTGTATCATAAATTGACAGGTGCATATAACTTACTTTTCTCCATAGCTGGATAGAGTAGAGGCCAGGACAATGAAAAATATGAGAGAATTACACTGAAACTGAAAAGCTTATACAGTAATTTTTCATAAACTTGGCATTTCTCTTTAGGGATTTAAAGACAGGTAGCTGATCTGTTGAATACAAAAGAGAATTCAGGAAACAGGAAAATTTATCCTAGGGCAGGGTATTAAAAATGTAAACATCCCTCTCCCAAATATAAAGGTATTTGTCATTTAAACATTTGTATAGCATCTCTCTATAATCCATGTAATTTTTTATTACCAAGGGTCTTCCTGGCCTACCTGGGCTAAAAGGCATGCAAGGATACCATGGAGCCGATGGCATTTCAGGAAACTCTGGAAAAGTTGGGCTACCAGGAAAACAGGGACTTCCTGTGAGTAGAATGAATCTCTTTTTACTTTTCCTTATTTATACACATCTCTTGGGTAGACCATATATATTTTGGCTTTCTTAGTTTTGATATTGGTTCAGATTAGCCAACCACTGGCCAACAACAAAGCTTGTTGTTGTAGCCAACGACAAAGTTGTTTTGGAATTGTGTTTATGATCTTCAGGGAATGTGTGAGTATATTCTCTTGGATATTTTATATCCAACGACTCTTATTATAAATAATACATGAGGGCGCCTGGGTGGCTCTGTGGGTTAAGCCTCTGTCTTCGGCTCAGGTCATGATCTCAGGGTCCTGGGATCGAGTCCCGCATCAGGCTCTTTGCTCAGCGGAGAGCTTGCTTCCCTCTTTCTCTCTCTGCCTGCCTCTCTGCCTACTTGTGATCTCTCTCTATGTCAAATGAATAAAATAAATAAATAAATGAATAATTAAATAATATATGACATTTTTGTGCATGTAAAAGCTTGTAAATAAGAACCATAATGAAGCAAAATTTTAGCGACTACACAACGTGGCTGTGTCTTGGGTTCATCAAATATCTTGAGCCACCTTTGGCACATTTAAGGGTTGGCAGTAACTCAATGGAAATTCTGCCAAAATTCATTTTCCCTTTACTTTATAGCCTCAGTATTTTATAAAAATTGTGTGACTATTTTCTGTGTTTATCAAGTGGTGATGCAATAATATAGCTTCTCCCTGATTTTTATGCAAATCTTTATCTAATTTATTTGATCAGAAATTTAAAAATCACATTTTGTCTTCATTTAGCCATTTCTCCTCTTTCCTTCCCTAATGTCCTCATAATCCAGATTTTTTTTTTATCTAACTTGATGTTTTCACTTGAAATATTAGAATAATAAACCATGTACTTTCAAGAACCCTGTAATATTTACTCTTACATTTCTGCTATTTGGATGTGGTTTTCTATGGACCTATTTTTCTTCTGTTAAATACTAAATCAATCCTACTTGTTTATTTAAATGTAGCATGATACTAAACCTAAGCCCAAACCCAAACTAATATTCTTCTTTCACTATGATGACACGTCTCCCTTTGAAATAGTTACTTAGTCAATTAATTAAACTAAGAAACTATGAGCTAGCCAATTTCATTATTTCAGAAGTAATATAGCCAGATTCCATCTGAAAAGGTGAAAAAGAATTTTCAGATTCTATCTGAAAAGGAGTTTAAACATGGTTTCTATTTGTTTGGGAGGCAATATGTCAGAACATCAGAGCAACAGGTTAAGACCTAGAAAACTTTGATAGCAATCTGATGTTTTTAATTAAAATAGATATTTTATAGACTTCTGTCTGCCATTAACAACAGTCTGGTTGAAACAGGATTTTCTTTCATTTGAGATCTCAGTCTTTAAGGGTGTTTATGCCCTGGACCCTTATTCTCATGCTGCTCTCCAGACTTACCATATACTAGTCTTAAAATGAGGTTCAGGGGGCAAGGGCTCCTGAGTGGCTCAGTTGGTTAAGCATTGGCCATAGGTCCTGGGATCCAGCCCTGAGGGGACCCTCTCCTCTGCAGGGAGCCTGCTTCTCCCTCTCCCTCTGCCTGCGTTCTTCCTACTTGTGCTTTCACTCTCTCTCTGTCAAACGAATAAATAAAATATTTTTTTTTAATGAGGTTGGGGATTTTTAAAACAATAGAGCATATTCAATTGGCCTGAGAGTCTTTTTGTGGATTAAGTTTTATGGGGAAATGTTATAGTAAATCTTACCTTACAACTTTAGGTAAGATTTTGAGGGTTGAAAACAAAGAAAACCAGATTTCAAAACATATCATATTTCTTGCTGCTGAACACAAGTTTGATCATGGAGGTAGTACATATGTGGATGGATGGTATAAAAAATGAGCTGTAAATACTACTAATAGGAAAGAGATTTATTTAATTACTGAGAAGAGGGAATCATTTCTTATCTGGCTAATACTATTAATTCAGATACTCATTCCTGATATGGATAATAGACACCAGGATGTGTTTAATAAGAATTTCAGATAATTCAGTGTATTAGGTAATCATCAGACATTAATGACAGGTCAAAGTTATCAATTATGTTTTATATCTGTTTACTTAATGGTATATGTGACAAACAACTTTTTTTTTTCTGGCAATTATGTGACACCTGAAATTTCCCTGAAAGGACTGAAAATTCCATGGAATGAAAACATTGATTTAGGTTTCTAAAATATGAATTGTTTTCTAGGCATGAAAACAGCAATGTGGCAAGTGACTGTTACCTGCTGCTAGGTTCTAGCCAAAAAAATAGACATTTTCTAACAACTCCATACCCTTCTTCAAAAGTGATATCATGCTTAAAGGACCATAATGTAATGACTAAGAGAAGGCCAATACAGGAAATAATCAGCATAAATAAGATAACTGATTTCATTTGAGGCCACTCTAAGCCTTATTGCTAGAATCTACCGCGCTGTTTTTATTGGCTGTATGGATGAAGGATTATGCATGATGTCAAGTCACTGATTCTACATGGAACAGACAAGAATGTAGGGCCCTTAAAGCCAGATTTTGAGGCTATTTGCACACTCAGGGCTATTCCAAAAGGCAGTTAGGATTCTAGAGTATCAACCAGGGCTGTTTGGTTGCAAATAACCAGACCCATATATGTGGCTTGCCCCAAATTTTGCCCACTGGGAGGATTTCCCTTTACTGATATCTTTCAGGCTTTAATGCAGCAGCCATTCGCTTCTAGCGGGTGGTGACATTCAATGCTGATCTATCTACAAATCAGATCTGAGCTTTCCTTCCACCATACTGGTAAAGGGCGTTCTCTAGGCTGAAGGAACAGAGGTAAAGCAGTTGAGCAGGTATCATGGAAATCTTAGTTGGCTGCTTACATATTTTGTTTGCTCTCTCGGGACCTGGTAGTACCCAGTCATAATATATCCCCTTTTCATTTAGGAGGAGAATGCTGCTGCTGCACATCCAATTTTATGATTCAGTTGATCAAATATCCCCTAGTTCATAGTGGGTAATTCAGGACACATGCTCATTTGATGTCTTAAGGTTGGTTTTTCAGTTTTAACCAGAGCAAGTGCAGAACTGCATTCTAGATGGGAAATTACACGTGACAAAGAAAGGCATGGCTTATCTTCAAAACCTTATGGATAAAAGCTGTGATTCTGTTACAGGGGGTTACCAGAGGGTCCATACAGCATCTCTACCAGCCACAGATTCCTCTGTTACTATTGGTTACTATCGTTGTTCAGCTATAATGTACAAATAACAAGGTGGCTTACATATCATCCTGAATCTGCTATAAACTTCAGTCTTTCCCTGACCCCCAGTCCCCTGCCAGGATGTCCGAAATATCCTAGGTTTGGATTAGCCAAACCCAACTAAAGAAGGGTGATAATAGCAACACTAATGGGGAAGACTGTTTTATCACTGATGTTGTTTAGAATTGCCAGTATACAATGATGAAAAAGGTGTTATTGTTGTTTTAAAAATTCACTAACAATAATATATTCCCTTTCTGCTTGCACTAGGAGTGGGCTCTCTCCCATCTACATCCCCTTCGTATATCACTAACCAACAGCTAGAGGGTAAAGGAATCTGCTACAGCTTGGGGTGGGGTGGAGAAGGGCAGACACTCGATCTCAAAAACAAACAGAAAACATCCAACCAATTCTATTTAAGTTCTCATTTATACATGGTCTATATCAGAGGTCCACTCTTGGTTATCAGAAACCTATACCTGATGAACCAAATGGATCTATATTTGTATGGCCCATGAGCTAAGCCAGTTTTTAAAATTTTTAATGGTAGAAAAAAGTAAAAAGAAGGTTTTGTCACACGTGAAAATACATGAAATTTAAATTTCAGTACCCATAAATTAATTTTGTTGGCACACAGCCACAGTCATTTGTTTACATATAGCTGCTTTTGCACTACAAAGCACAGTTGAGTAGTTGCAAAGAAGACCAATGGCCTCGCAAACTCTAAAATGTTTATTCTCTGGCTCTTTTACAGAAAAAGTTGGCCGTTGTCTGGTCTGTTTGGATTATCACACTGTTCTTATTCTATAGCTTTGTAATGTGTCCTTATATTTAATAGAACAAGTCCCCCTTCTTTATACTTCTGCCACATGCACATTTGGGATTAGATTTGTTGAGTCTCTTTAAAAACCTAACATAAACTTGAACTGTCATTAGGTTTGCCTTGAATTTATAGATATATTGGGAGAAAATTCATATCATTGTAGTTATCCAATAAAGGAGACGAAATATTTATTGTTATCATTTTTATTGTGCTCTAATAGAAGAGCTCCAAAATAATAATGGCAAAAATTTGTATAATGCTAAGTATGTGCCAGGCACCATGATAAGTGTTGGACTATATTGACTCAATCGTTATAATCTTATAAGATGTATACAATTATGATCCTTATTTTATACATGAAGAAACTGAGGTCAATTATACCTCAATTTTTAAAAAAAATACATACCTACACACATACTGAGGTACTGAGAGATTGTCACTTTCATTGTCTCATAGCCACAAAAGCAGCCTATCTCTTTGCTTTTATCAATATGCAATATTGTCTCTTAATAAAGGCCTTGTGTATTCCTTTACTTTCTAGTAAGCTGTTACTATTTTATTTTATTTTATTTTATTTATACAATTCTTTTTTTAAGATGTATTTATCTATTTTAGAGAGAGGGAGAGAGAGAGAGTGGTGTGGAGAGGCAGAGGGAGGGAGAGAGAATCCAATCACACTCTGCGCTGAGCATGGGGCCTGTCATAGGGCTCAGTCTCATCACCCTGAGATCACAACTGAGCCAAGACCAAGAATCAGATGCTTAACTGCCTGTCCCACACAGGCACCCCCAGTTATTACTAGTTTAAATGTTACTGATTCAGGCTATATTCTATACAATTAGATTTTTAGAAAATTTCTAATAATTTCCTTTTGTGAATCTATTGGGTTTTTGAGGTAGATAATATCATTTTCAAATAATGGCAGATTGATCTCTTTCCTTACACTCACTTCTTTTTCCTTACACATACGTTGGCAGGGACCTTCAATGTTATGTTGAACAGTACAGCAATAGTAAACACCCTCGTGCTGTAGATCTTAAAGGATGCATCTAAAACTTTCTCCACTAAGACTATTTGCCATCTTGATTCTGTATTTCCTTGTCTAATACTGTCTTTTTTGTTTTTGTTTTCTTCTTTTTTTTCTTTCTTGATTCCCACTGGATATGCTAATAATTTTATAAGATATATACAAATATGATCTTTATTAGATATTATCATTGCTCAATCATAAGGTTCAAATAACAAGGTAGCTTACATGGGATCCTGAATCTGCTGTAGATTTCAGTCTTCCCCTAACCCCCAGTCCCCTGCAAGGATGTCCCATTAGCCAAACCCAACTAAATAAGGATGATAATAGCAGCACTAATAGGGAGGACTGTTTTATCACTGACATTGTTTAGAATTGTTGAAAAGTCGCTCTTTCTTTTTTGGTGGATGTTCTTGTAGCAGTTTCACTGAACTTAAAACCAAATGTGTATGTATTTAACTTTATTGATTTGTTAAATATATCACTATCTGTATTTTCTCTCTAACAAAATAAGTTCTTGTGTGTGCTCACATTTCCTTTTGTTTCTATAAATTACTTTGCCTTTATCATTTTTTGATATTGCCTTGAATTTTGACTTTTAGGTTTTTTTAAAAAAAGATTTATTTATTAGAGAGTGTGTGCGTGAGCACCAGAGGAGGGGTAGAAAGAGAGGAAGAGAGAGTCTCAAGCTGATTCTGCATTGAGTGCAGAGCCCCGTAGGCGCTCGATCTCACAACCCTGAAATCACAACTTGAGCCAAAACCAAGAGTCAGATGCTTAACTGACTGTGCCATCCAGATGCCCCTGACTTTTAGATTTTTTGCATTTACTCTTTCTTTTTATTTCCATTCCTTTTTTTTTTTTGAGGAGTAAATTTAATTAAGCTATTTGATCACTATTACTTTGAATAACTACTATAGAATCTCCTGAATTTGTTTCTATTATTATTTCAGTGTAGGTATTTGTGAGACAAACCTTCTGAGGCCTCATTTCTGTAAAGATATCTGTATTACCTTCTTATATTTAAATGACACATTCAGCACTGTACTGGAGATTCTAATCAATGCAATAAGGTTCTAGTCAGGGTAATAAAAAGAAATAAAAATCCCCAGATTGAAATGGAAGAAATAAAACTGTATTTATTCACAGACAACATGATCAGCTATGTAGAAAATCTTCAAGAATCTCCAAAAAAAATTAAATAAATTTATCAAAGTTGCAGGATATAAGATCAATATACAAATTTGAATTGTATTTTTATATACTAACAATGAACATTCAAAAAGTGACATTTAAAATACAGTACTTTCAATAGTGCCAAAATGGGATAATTTGACCCAAAAAAGTACATGCCTATATGCTAAAAACTATAAAGCATTTCTGACAAAAATTAAAGTAGACCTAAATAAGTGGTATATATACTATGTTCATGGGTCAGAACACTTAATACTAGTAGGATGTCAATTTTGGCATGGGCAGTATCTTAAAACATTAAACATATTCCTATCATAGGACCCAGCCTTTCTACTCTTATCCAAGAGAAATGAAAACATATGTCCACACAAAAACCTGCACATGAATATTTATAGCATTTATCTTTGTAATAGCTCCAAAACAGAAGCACCGCAAATCTTCATTAAAAGATGACTGCCTGAAAAAACATGCTCCATATGTACAAAGAAATATTAGTTTGCAATAAAAAGAATAAGATGTTGATAAATGCTACATCATGAGTGGATCTCAAATAAGCTGAGGGGAAAAAATCAGACAGGGGTGCCTGGCTGCTCAGTAGCTTGAGCATCCAACTGGGTCCCAGCTCAAGTCTTGATCTGGGGGTCAGGAGTTCAAGCCCCACACTGGTCTCCATGCTGAATGTGGAGCCTACTTGAAAAAAAAA